>NC_082690.1:103413085-104020422 GCF_949987515.2 Delphinus delphis
TTGACGGTTGCAATTCCCAGCTCTCCCCTGGTGGTTGAGGCTGGCCCAACCCTTCCCCCCAGCCTCAGTTCTCCCCACATCTGGAATTGGGTGGGTACATCTGGCTCAGAGCAAGAGAGCTGTCAGGGACACCGGATTTGTTGTGGAAACATTCAGGCTGTCTTGGCACCCCTGAATGATGGGAGGGAACTGGCCCAAGTTCTGGGCAGATCCCCTCGGTTAGCCCCCCTCTCCGTGAGTGAAAAAGAAGGAAAAGCTACCCCAAGACTTCTCCTGCCAAGGGGACAGATAGGAGGTGTGTCGGCATGCCCCCAGGCCTGGCATGGTGGGCACAGATAAATGTTTGTTAGATAAAGGAGTGATGGGAGTCCAAGACTTCAACTTCAGAGCACTCCCTGCCTCCCTCTTCCTCCCTCCAGCTTCTTCCAAGCTTAGCTGGAATTCTGCCACCGGAGAGTCATTCTTTTGTTTCCTATTAAGCTGCAGGTGCTCTGGGAGGGGCAAGATGTCCGGTCTCTTTGGCTCAGCTCAACTGACCCAGGGTGTCCGGTCCTGGGGTGGGGTTTCCTGAGTAAGGGCCTGGGCTGGGGGGGTGTAGCTGGGACTCAGCCTCTCCTGCATCCTCTTTCCTCCTTCCTGCTCCCTCCTGCCGGTCCCCTCACTCTTCCCTCGCCCTGCCCGGCCTGGCCTGGGATGAATAATGGGGCAGAGGACCTGGCAGAGGCCTCCCTGATGCTGCTCGGTGCTTCCCCAGTGATTTCCCACCTGCTCAGCCCCTGTTGGCCTGGGGAGAGTGGGCTTATCTAGGTACCTGCTGGGTGACCTTGGACAAGTTGCTTTGCCTTCCATGCTCTGATTCTACACATCAGGCCAATCCCCCACCGTGGGAACTAGAGGAAGTGCTTGCTCCACTTCCTTTTTCTGTCAAACCTGCACGATACCCCTCCAGAGTGTATTTATTTTTTCCACATTAAAAATATCTTTATTTTTTCTGACTACATGAATAATACGTGCTCATAAATAATACATGCTTCTTATTAAGAATTTGAGCTTATAGGGCTTCCCTGGTGGCGCAGTGGTTGAGAATCTGCCTGCCAATGCAGGGGACACGGGTTCGAGCCCTGGTCTGGGAAGATCCCACATGCTGCGGAGCAACTAGGCACGTGAGCCACAACTACTGAGCCTGCGCGTCTGGAGCCTGTGCTCCGCAACAAGAGAGGCCACGATAGTGAGAGGCCCGCGCACCGAGATGAAGAGTGGCCCCCACTCGCTGCAACTAGAGAAAGCCCTCGCACAGAAACGAAGACCCAACACAGCCATAAATAAATAAATAAAAGAGTTCCTTTAAAAAAATTTTAAAAAAAAAAGAATTTGAGCTTATAAAAGTATGAACAAGAGAGGGAAGTCACCTGAAATTCTACCACTTTGAGAGAACCACCATCAACATTTTGGTGACCATCCTTTCATATTTGGCTTACATATATCATTTCTTAGTAATGGGCCCCAGATTTTAATTTTTTCTGAGGACAACTTTCCTCCCATGTCACAAGACCCACACCCCAGCCCTGCCCCCTACCCCAGTCTAGGTACACCACATGACAACCTGGTGCCAGCCTTCTATATTCTTCTCTGTTCCTATATCGAATATAATCCTATGCAGGTACACATACATGCATGTTCAGGGAGTGGGGAGGAGAGCTGGTCAATGTTTTCAAAAAATGGATCCTTCTAGACTCCATTTTTTCATTTTGCTTCTCTCTCTCTGCAATGCCTTATGGGAATCCCTCCAAAATGTCCGAGAGCTCTAATTTTATTTATTTATTTGTTTGTTTGTTTGTTTATTTAGTGGCTTGTGGGATCTTAGTTCCCCTACCAGAGATTGAACCCCGGCCACAGCAGTGAAAGCGCTGAGTCCTAACCACTGAACTGCCAGGGAATTCCCTGATAGCTCTAATTTTAAAATGGGAATGATAGGAAGGTGGTTGTGATGATTAAATGAGATGTGTGTGCAAAGAACTCAACGAAATTCCAGGCACAGAGCAGAGCTGCCACGCCTCAGATATTTGTATCCCCCACTCCATCTTCCCCTTAGGCGCTGGGGCAGGGAGGAGGGGCAGAAACTACATTAAGCTTAGGCCCTGCCCATAAGGAACTCCTAACGGAGAGGAGGAGAAAAGGGAAGCTCTGAGCAGGTGACCTCACTTCCAGTAGGATGTGATGGGGCCAAATGGGAGGTGTCGGTCGTTATGCACTGTTGGCTGAACTCCTGCTGTGCCAGGCCTGGGAGGATGAGACAGAGGTTACAAGATCTCAATCCTCCGTCAATCGGGAGCTGAGACAAATCTGCGAGACCCCCAGACAAGTTGGCACGGTCATGTCCTGGGCACAGTTGAATCAGAGCCGGGGCAGGTATGTGACTTCAGTCCTGTCGCTTAGGTTCCCCACTCACGGAGGGAGGGGCTTGGCGCTGCTGATCCAGGCCTTGAGGTGCAACAAGTCCGTGAGCGAACACAGGCTTCAGCCAGGAGGGCTCCCCACAGGCGTGCAGCGCCACGTGGGCTCCCAGGGCTGATGAAAGAGACCCAGAAACAAGACGGATGCCTCTGCCTTTGTCCTTCTGTCCCTGACTTGTACCCTTGATGTTTCAGCTCCTCAGCCCTGGACCAGAGAGAAGCTGGCGAGGACGAGCCCAGACAGCATCACTGCCTACGAGCTCTGCGCCTTCCTGCTTCCAGTTTTCAGACGAGTTTTCAACCCTCTTGGGAGAAAGTGATTTTTGTTATCTCGATCCTCTGACTTCATCGATCGTTTATCTTTCTTTTCCAAATTCCTTGGGCCAACTTTGGTCACACCACACGCACTTGGCAGGTGTTTGGTGTCTGGAAACCTCCCTCTAGGTGTTTCTTGAGGGTGGTGAGAGGAGGCAGCGGAGGCCGTGGTCCTGCGAGCAGACTGTCCAGGCCTGGGTGGTGAGGTCGCGATGTCCACCAAGGTGCCCATCTATCTGAAGCGCGGCAGCCGCAAAGGCAAGAAGGAGAAGCTGCGGGACCTGCTGTCCTCAGACATGATCAGCCCACCACTGGGGGACTTCCGTCACACCATTCACATCGGCAGTGGTGGCGGCAGTGACATGTTCGGTGACATCTCCTTCCTGCAAGGCAAGTTCCACCTCCTGCCGGGGACGGCGGTCGAGGAGGCCGAGGAGGATGGTGGCTTTGAGCTGCCCTTCCAGTTCACGCGCACGGCCACCCTGTGCGGGCGGGAGCTCCCCGACGGGCCGTCCCCTCTGCTCAAGAACGCCATCTCCCTCCCCGTCATCGGCGGGCCCCAGGCACTCACCTTGCCTGCCGCCCAGGCCCCACCCAAACCCCCTCGCCTGCACCTGGAGAGCCCTCAGCCTTCCCCACAGCCCTCCCCGCAGGAGGCAGGGAGTGTGGACATCTGGCGGATTCCAGAGGCTGCCTCGACCCACAGTGGGCTGAGCCCCGAGTCTGGGGCTGAGGAGCCCTTCCTGTCCCACGCCAGCTCCCTGCTCTCCCTGCATGTAGACCTGGGGCCTTCCATCCTGGACGACGTTCTCCAGATCATGGACCAGGACCTGGGCCACCTGCAGATCCCCACATAGGACACAAGAATGGCCAGGCTGGGGTGAATGCCAGAGACAGTTGGTGGACACGGCCCTGATCTAGAAGTCGGGGTCCCAAGGTCCCACCTGCGTGGTTGCTGGCCAGTGATTTCTCACTTTGAGTCTTTGTTTCCCCTCCCTCCCACCCTCTCCCCGTGGACAGAGTGGCCTCTTTGCTTTCCCCTAAGCCCCACGAGGATATGTGTAGACGTCAGCCCAAAGTGCCCTGTGCCTCCTGGGCCACCTGGACCCCCACCGCCAACTGCTCCTCAGACCCCTTGGACTGAGGCTCTGCTGAAATGGAATCTGCTTTTCACCTCCCTCTGCCTCAGCCCCATCAGCGCCCTGCTGGGGGGCGGAGGGTGAGGGAAGACGTGGGGCACAGCCAGCTGGACCTCTGGCTCTGTGTCCTTAACTGGGAATGTGGCACCAGTGACCGATGTCCCTCCACCCCACCCCTCCTACATGACCAGGGGATTCTGGTTGCAATAAAACTTGCTGCTGCTGGTACTTGTGTTTGCCGTACCCTGCCCCGAGGCTCCTCTTGAAGTCAGGCCAGGCTCTGGGAGCTGTGGGCTGACCCTGGGGGAGACCCCAGCCCCAGAGGGCCTTGAACAGGGCGGGGCCTGCCTTCTGGAAGACGGTACCCCATTCCTAGCCCATAGTGAGAATGAAGCAGGAACGAACCAAGTGCCAATTGGGGATATTCTGACATTAATTCGGGTGTTTGACAAGAGACGGCCAAGCACCAGAGTAGGCCAGGAGCTGGCCCTGGGGGCTGGGGTTTGTCAGGGAGGCCCAAGAGGCAAGGAATAACCACAGGCCTGGCGCAGTGGAACCAACAGCTTCTCGGGCGCCAGAGGACTGAGGGAGCGCACGGCAGGGCGGGCTGGGCCTGGGGCTGGGCGGGATCAGCCTTGCTCGTCAGCAGACCCATCTCATCAGCGCTGCCTACTGAGCACCTGCAGTGCATCAGACATGCTCCAAGTCTGGTGGGGGGAAGGATATCAAATCTGTAAGCAAGCAAATTTCCTATAGTGTTGAACACCATGAAGAAAACACCAAGATTGGTAATGTCTGGGGCAAGGGTGCGGTGGTGTCGTGATTCTGAGCCAAACCTGAGGGCTGACGGACTTATGCTCACGCATAAGCAAAGGCACTGAGGCACCAGAGTGAGTGACAGAGAGGATCTGACATGTGGCAAAAAGAGCAAAGGTCTCTGAGTCCAACCTAGCCTTGTGAGGCTCAGTTTCCCCATCTCTAAAATGCAGCCAGTGATACCTACCTAACAACCTAGCAGGGTTGTTAAGCAAGTCAGGGATAACGTTTATTAGCGTGCACATGGAAGGTATTCAAACATGGTTATGCTGTGAGACATAAAGGAACACGGGGCTCGGGAAAGGCAGGACCGTGAAGCTGGGAAACTGGGTCGGAGTCGGCTTAGAACAGTTCTCCTTGCAAGGCTGAAGCTGAGGCCATGGGAGCTGCCGAAAGAGTTTAAGCAGGAGAGACGGGGGGTCAGACCCAGGTTTTAGAAGGGTCACCAGCCAGGCCGAGTGGGGAGACGGACCAAAGATCAAAGAGGAAGAAGCCGTTGCAGGAAGAGGGCTGGCTCCGCGTGGGGACAGTGGGGACCGAGAGGAGGGGAAGGTGCTGGCATGGGGCTTCGTGTCTGACTGGTACAGACCACGTGGGCAGCTGGAGGCCAATGCCGGCCTCGGTGACCCCTCTTCCATTCTCTGCTGGTTCTTTTCCATCCTTTTGACCCTACAAATCTCAGACTCCCACCTCACCCCCAGGCTTTTCTACCTCTAGGCAGAGATTTCATACCAGAGGCCAAAGCAGATTTAGACCAGGAGGCATTTTTCTTGACTACACTGATTTGTTTTTTTTTTTTTTTTTTTTTTTTTGCGGTACGTGGGCCTCTCACTGTTGTGGCCTCTCCCATTGCGGAGCACAGGCTCCGGACGCGCAGGCTCAGCGGTCATGGCTCATGGGCCTAGCCGCTCCGTGGCATGTGGGATCTTCCCGTACCGGGGCACGAACCCGTGTCCCCTGCATCGGCAGGCGGACTCTCACCAACTGCGCCACCAGGGAAGCCCTGATTTGTTTTTTAAAAGGTGATGCGTTTTTTTTATTCTGGTAAAACATATATAACACGAAATTTACCATTTTAACCTTTTTTAAAATTTATTTATTTATTTTTGGCCGTGTTGGGTCTCTGTTGCTGCACGCAGGCGGCGAGCGGGGGCTACTCATTGCGGTGCGCGGGCTTCTCATTGCCATGGCTTCTCTTGTTGTGGAGCATGGGCTCTAGAGCGCACGGGCCTAGTTGTTCTGCAGCAGGTGGGATCTTCCTGGATCAGGGCTCGAACCCGTGTCCCCTGCATCGGCAGGCGGGTTCTTAACCACTGCGCCACCGGGCAAGCCGCCGTTTCAACCATTTTTAAGCATATGGTTCAGTGGCATTAAGTACATTCACATTATTCTGCAACCATCACCACCATCCATTTCCAGAACTTTTTTCATCTTCCCGAAGTGAAACTCTGTACCCATTAAACACTAACTCCACATTTCCCCACACCCCCTGCCCCGGCCCCTGGCAGCCACCCTTCTACTTTATGTGTCTATGAATTTGACCACTCTAGGGACCTGATACAAGTGGAATCATACGGTATTTAGTTTGGGGGTTTGCTTTATTCTTTTGGCCGAGCCTCACGGCTTATGGGATCTTAGTTCCCAGACCAGGAATTGAACCAGGGCAGTGAAAGCACCGAGTCCTGACCACTGGACCACCAGGGAATTCCCTATTTGTCTTTTTGTGACTGCCTTATTTCACTTAGCATGATGTCTTCAAGGTTTATCCGTGCTGTAGCATGCGTTGAAATTTCATTCTTTTTAAAAGCTGAGGACTTCCCTGGTGGCACAGTGGTTAAGTATCCACCTGCCAATGCAGGGGACACGGGTTTGATCCCTAATCAAAGATGCCATATGCTGTGGAGTAACTAAGCCCATGTGCCACAACTACTGAGTCTGTGCTCTAGAGCCCGCAAGCCACAACTACTGAAGCCCACGTGCCTAGAGCCCGTGCTCCGCAACAAGAGAAGCCACCACAATGAGAAGCCCACGCACCACAGTGAAGAGTAGCCCCTGCTCACCACACCTAGAGAAAGCCCGCACGCAGCAACAAAGACCCAACACAGCCAAAAATAAATAAATAAATATTTTTAAAAAAGCTGAATAATATTCCATTGTCTGTGTATTCCACATTTTGTTTATCCATCCATCCATCAATGGACACCTGGGTTGCTTCTGTCTTTGGCAATTGTGAACAATGCTGCTCTGAATGCGGGTGTACCCATATCTGTTTGAGTCCCTGCTTTCATTTCTTTTGGGTGTGTACACTGAAGTGGGATTGCTGGATCACATGATCATTCTATATTTAATTTCTTAAGGAACTGCCATTTTCCATAGGAGCTGCACCATTTTACGTTCCTACCAAACTTTCTGTTTTTAATCTGAAATTTTTGCCATCATTTACAGAATAGGAGATGTACTATCTGTAGTGGGATTTGAACCCACTGTGAGACCCCAAAGCCTGTGCTCAACTGCAACCCTCTCCCCCAACATGGGTTCAGCTTCAGACCCTGGTAAAGTGTGAAGGCAAAGGATGGGGAGCTGAAGGCCAGCAGCGTCTTACCTGCAGGTTCCCCCTCGGGGCTTGAGTGGCTTGTCTCCATCTGCCCAGGAGGGGAAGACAAGAAAAAGGACAGCTTCCTTATAGCTTCACCCAGCTGGAAGAAGGCACCTCAGCTTGGACCTGAGGTGAGGACAGAGTGGCCATGAAAGAGGGACATTCTTGTCCCGGTTCCCCTGGTAGTGCTCCCCACCTACCTTGCATCAGGCATGAGGCCAAGGACCCTGGGAAACCACTCAGGGTTGCCATATCTGGGTGGAGAAAGGGGACTAGATGGCGAAACTGAAGCATCAGACTAAACTCGGGATACCTGCTTCACCAAAGTAGCCAGAGGCGGAGTGAAGGACTTTCCCTCTTCAACTTGGATAGCGCTATACACATCCTACAGATACCACCTCCCACAAATAGGAGGACAAGTTGTCGTTGGACAGCCAAAAAAATGACAAATATGCCACGGGAATTCCCTGGTGGTCCAGTGGTTAGGACTCTGCGCTTTCACTGCTGTGGGCCCAGGTTCAATCCCTGGTCAGAGAACTAACATCCCGCAAGCCTCAGGGCACAGCCAAAAAAAAAAAAAAAGACAAATATCCCTACAGTCCACTGTTTTAGATGTCCAACGTCCATGCATGTCCTTATTCTAGTATTTACTCTTAAAAATATCATAGGTATTATATATATATATATAATATATATATACATATATTTATATGTATCATATAATATATATATATATATACATGGTATAATACATCTATGCCTCTTTCTGTCCAAAATACATTCACTCATTTCCCAAAGGGAGACAACTCACAATCTTGTCAATGACCACATCCACTTCCAGGTCCAGGATTTCGAGATGGTGTCCATTCCCCCTGCAATTCCTTTACCAGCCCATCTCAATATTTTGCAAACTACAAACTACACTGTAAAGTTAATTACCACCAATATACCCTATACACAAGAGTGGAGAGAAAGAGAGAAGAATGGGAGAATTAAAATATATAAAAAATACACTGGACACAGCAATAAAAGAAATATATGTAGACTTTTCTACAACAAAGCTTTGTCTGGTGTGAATAACCTCCCTTCTTCACTACCCAGTTCTTGATACCTTTGCCTTCAACCTGCATCTTGCCTGTTCGGGGTTCTTTACCAGGTGACATGTCCTAAATCTTCTTTTTTAAAGAATTTGAGTTCTTGGAGGATCTCCCTGTATAGACACTTCCCCGAAACTTTTTATTTTGGAGCATTTCCAACCCACAGAAATATTAGAAGGATGGTACAGTGTACACCCATACACCTTCATCTAGATCTGCCAGTTATTACCATTTTGCCTCATTTGCTCTATCTCTTTAATATAAAAACTTTCTTCCTGACCTTCTGAAAGTAAGTTGCAGACGTCAGGACACTTCAGTATTTATTTCCATTGTCTTTCTTTAGCTTGCTTGGGCCTTATTTGGCTTCTGCAACGTGTGAATTCGTGTATTTCATCATTTTTGGAAAATTATTGATCACTTTCTCTTTAAATATTGCCTCTACCCCCTTTCTTTCTCCTTACCCTCTGGGACTCCAGTTAAATGCATCTTAGATCTCTCTCTATATCCTCTATGTTTCTAGTCTAGTTCTGTATTTTCTTTTCTTTTGTCTTCCATGCTGTATTAAGGACAAGACAATGTCTTCCTATGTACCCTGTAGTTCACTCATTCTCTCTTCAGCAGTGCCTATTCGCTTTTTCAGCAATTTATTGTGTTCTTAATTTTGGTGTTGGTATTTTTCAGTTGGACGAGTTCTATGTGGTTCTTTAAAAATTCTGTTGTGACACTTCTTACTAGAAATGTGTTGCCTGTGGGGAGGGGGAGGGGTGAGCTGTGACGGGGCGAGAGAGAGTCATGGGCATATACACAGTAACAAACGCAGTAAGGTAGAGAGCTAGTGGGAAGCAGCCGCAGGGCACAGGGATATCGGCTCGGTGCTTTGTGACAGCCTGGAGGGGTGGGATGGGGAGGGTGGGAGGGAGAGAGACGCAACAGGGAGGAGATATGGGAACATATGTATAACTGATTCACTTTGTTATAAAGCAGAAACTAACACACCATTGTAAAGCAATTATACCCCAATAAAGATGTTAAAAAAAAAAAAAAAAGAAATGTGTTGCCTGCAGATATTTTTACACTTGTCTTTATCTTCTTTAAACACAATGAGCAGTGTTATGTTATGGTCGGTATCAGGTAATTCCAGCATCTGAAATCTGTATGGGTCAATCTGTGCTTTATATCGTTTGCAGTCAGTTTTTTCTTTCTTTCTTAATTTTATTTATTTTCAGCTGTGTTGGGTCTTCGTTGCTGCGTGTGGGCTTTCTCTAGTTGCTGTGAACAGGGGCTACTCTTTGTCGCAGTGCATGGGCTTCTCATTGTGGTGGCTTCTCTTGTTGCGGAGCCCGGGCTCTAGAGCACAGGCTCAGTAGCTGTGGCACATGGGTTTAGTTGCTCCGCCGCATGTGGGATCTTCCTGGACTGGGGTTCAAACCCGTGTCCCTTGCGTTGGCAGGCAGATTCTTAACCACTGCACTATCAGGGAAGCCCTGCAGTCAGTTCTTGTGCAAGGTTTCTTGTTTCTTTGTGTGCTTGATTATCTTTGACTAAGAGCTGGATATTGTATCTGAAAAAGTATTTTTAGAAATAATTTGAGGCCTTGGATGACAGTACATTCTTTCAGAAAGGATAGTGCTTGGTCCCAAATATGCTTCCTTCTGCTAGGTGACTAGAGGCATTATAAGGATGGGTCCACTTAATCCAAGTTCAAGGCTTGAGCTTCCCTGGACCACCTGGATAATATGATTCTGGACTACTAGTCCACAGAAGTTAGGATCCCATCTTAAAGTGGGCATGTATTGGTAGTAGGGTATCTGACTTCTACCTTGGGCAGGCTCTGGGTTTTGATTTTGACCTTCCCCACCAAAGACCACCAAACAACAGCTTAGCTTCACAGTTATATCTTCCAGATCAGTAAATGTCCCCAGGACAAAAATTGCCTTGAATTCTGGGCTTACAGCTCTGGGCTTCAACCTCTTAAATGTTAGCTCAGGAATTCGTCACTATACTACTAGCTTGTCAATGCTTTTAAGTTTTTTTTCACTTCCTCTGTTTTTTTAGTTTGTATTCAGTGGGAAGGTTGGAATTAAATACCAAATCAGGTGGGCTTCCCTGGTGGTGCAGTGGTTAAGAATCCGCCTGCCAATGCAGGGACACAGGTTTGAGCCCTGGTCTGGGAAGATCCCACATGCTGCAGAGCAACTAAGTCCATGAACGACAGCTACTGAGGCTGTGCTCTACAGCCCCCGAGCCACAACTACTGAGCCCGTGAGCCACAACTACTGAAGCCCACGTGCCTAGAGCCCGCACACCGCAACGAAGAGTAGTCCCCGCTCTCTGCAACTAGAGAAAGCCCGCACACAGCAACGAATACCCAACACAGCCAAAAATAAAGAAAGAAAGAAAATAATTTTTTTTTTTTTTTTTTTGCGGTCCGCGGGCCTCTCACTGTTGTGGCCTCTCCCGTTGCGGAGCACAGGCTCCGGATGCGCAGGCTCAGCGGCCATGGCTCACGGGCCCAGCCGCTCCGCGGCATGTGGGATCCTCCTGGACTGGGGCACGAAGCCGTGTTCCCTGCATTAGCAAGCAGACTCTCAACCACTCTGCCACCAGGGAAGCTCCAGAAAATAATTTTTTGAAAACTACCCAATCAGGAGCCTGTCTCCCTGACTGTAATTTTTTTTTTTTTTTTTTTTTGGTCTCGCAGCTTGCGGGATCCTAGTTCCCCTACCAGGGATCGAACCCGGGCCCTCACAGTGAAAGCGCCGAGTCCTAACCACTGGATTGTCAGGGTAGTCCCATCACTGAACATAATATTAAGCAGATCCCCTGGGTTTTGTTTATATTTCTCCCTGCCCCCACTGGGTAACAGCAATCCCATTTACCCTAGAGAATTAAAATCAGTCACCCCAGCCAACAATGGTACCCACTTTTTACTTTGCCCAGTGGCAGGTGGAACTCAAAATAGCCCACTGGCAGTCTCAGATCCTAATTTAGAGAAAACATTTTTGTGCCCCCTGGTGGAAGCATTCCTTCATTGGGTCCTAAAGGCTCTAGATCAGCCAGAGCCCTGAGCGGCAGAAACAGAAAACAAACATTTTGCAAAAGAGTCATTAGTTGAGCTTGCAAGAGGCTGCACCCCGACTTCCACTGCTTGGTTCCTGTCTGTAAGAGTAACACTGTATATATATATCGGTCACTGGTTCAGAGCATAGGGAGTATCTGTTATTCAGTGATGGAGTATTTCTTAAAAGAATCCCAAAAGAATCAAAAGCCATTGGTGCTGCGCTCATAAACTGCCTTTCCAATAATAGAGAACTAGCCTACTTATCATTTCTAATATTTTTTATTTAAAATTTTTTATTGAGACATACCTACAGAGAAGTGCACAAATCTTGTGTAGGTCAATGAATTTTTACAAAGTGAATAAACCTGTGTAACCCAGATGAAGAAAAGGAACATTACTAGGCACCTAGTGCCCCCCACTCCTTGTTATTATCTTCCACAGGGAACCACTTTCCTGAATTCTATCCCCATAGGTTAGTGTGTCTGTTTACATAACTTGATATAAATGGAATCATACGATATGTCCTCTTTCAAAATTGGTTTCTTTTATTCAAATATTAAGTTTTTTGAGATTCATTCGTGTTGTTGTGTAGCAATAGTTTGTTCTTTTCAATGTTGTTTAATCCACTCTAGCACTGTGGGCATTTGGGATGCTCCAGTTTGAGGCTATTACAATTAATGCTGTTGTGAGCATTCTCATACAGGCTTTCCCATATATGTATCCACGGACAGAACTGCTCAGTCATGGGGTATGTGTGAGCTCAGCTTCAGGGCTCGCACACTGTCTTAGACAGTTCAGGCTGCTGTAACAAAGTACCACAGACAACAGACATTAACTTCTCAGTTCTGGAGGCTGGTAAGTCCAAGATCAAGGTGCCAGCAGATTTGATTCTTGGTGGAAGTCCACCTCCTGGTTTGTAGACGTCTGCCTTCTTGCTGTGTCCTTACATGGCCTTTCCTCATGGAGAGAGATATTTCTGGATTCCTTTTCTAATTAGGGCACTAATCCCATCATGAGGGCCCCACCCTCAGACCTCCTCTAAATCTAATAACCTCCCAAAGACCCCACCTCCAAATACTATCACACTGGAGGTAGGGCTTTAACATATGCATTTGGGGGTCACAAACATTCAGGCTGTAATGCATACTTTTGACTCCTGCTTTGGAGCCACCTGTGATACCCACAATCATTTGGGGGTACAAGAGTGCACCAGGATTGTTGCTGGGTGTCCTTCCAAGCCGCTGATGCCTATTCTGCAAGTTTGTGCAAGGTAGGCAATGAAAATACCATTCAACTCTCATCTGCCAAACATGATTTTAAGGCACAGTGATGGTAAGATGTGTCCTGATTCTGAAATATTAAAATGGGGGTGGGGCGGGGAATAGGTGCATCTTAGAATTGCTGAAATAAGATATATTACCAGGACCAAAGACCAAGCCCTGGGGGCTCTGACAGTTACAGGTGGAAGAGAGGATGGAGAGCCAGCAAAAGAGGCTGAAGGTAAGCCTCTGTGATAGCATAGGATAGCCTCTTTGTGAAGGTGTGCCAGTGTGATAGGGGGACAGCCAGAAGAGTGCATGTCTCAGAGACCTGGAGAAGAGTTTGAAAAGGAAGGGAATGGTCAGTGGTGTCATGGGGGTTGATAGGCTGATAAGGACAGAGAGGAAATCTCTAAATCTGTTGAAATGGAGGTCGTGGTGTCTTTGTTAGAAGATGTTTCAATGAACTGGGGGAACAAAATCCCCATTAAACTGGGCAGAAAGAGACTTGGAAATAAGTCAACAGAGATATGGAGTATAAACAGAATATGTGTTTTTATAGGGTGAAAAGAAATGGGGTGACAATCAAAAGCAGAATGGGCTTAAGGAAGGGCTCTGATTTTTTTCAAAGTCGTATTTGTAGATGAATTTGCGTGATTCAATAGTGAAGGAGAAATGAATGGTACAGAAGATAGTTGCAGGAGGGAAGTTCTTCATGGAGGTTACGAGCTTGGGAGTAGGAAGCAAGGGAGAAGAGGCGGGCATCAATTAAGTTGGTGGCTTGATATGGTGGCAGGAAGGTGGGGGAACTTCTGTCAGACCCCCAATATTCAGGTCAAAGATCTGCCAGGTTCTGGGAGTTAACTTCGCCCTCCCTAAAATGGGCACATGTTTGGCAGCCCAAGTGGACTGTTCGCTCCTCTTACCTTCGAGTACCCACCAACCCCTGGCCTGTAAGTGAGGGTAAAGGGTTAACCATGAGGTTAAAGAAAGGTCGGCGAGGTAGCAGGACGCATGAACTCTATCTAGGCCACCTCTGTGCCTGCCAGTTCTCCCCAACCTCTCACCTTCTCATTTTTGGACGGGCCCAGACTCTCTCTCTCTCCTCCCACTCCACCAGGTGGAAGAGGGAGAACTGGAGCCGGAGTCTCGGGACGCGCGCCCGTCTCCGTCGCGCCTGCGCATTCGTCCCTCGTCTCCATGGCCCAGGAGAACCGCAAGTATCTCGTACTCCGTCGCTCGCTCTCGGGCGCGCGCGCACGGGCGGCGCCTGCGCAGAAGGACGAGGAAACTGGTTCCCCGTGCGGCCTCAGCGCCTGCGCGCTGCGGGCTTCGGGCCTCTAGGCCTGAGGGAGAGGAGCCGGGAAGATGGCGGCTGTGGTGGAAAATGTAGTGAAGCTGTGAGTGGTCGTTTCGATCTCTCCTAGGCCGGGAGGTCTTGTAAGGGGCCTGGGAGCAGGGGGCGGCATGGGAAGGGACGAGGCGGAGAGAAGGACGTGCCCGGGAAGGCATTGTTGCGACTCCTAGTGGGGAGGGCAACAGGAGACTCCAGAGAAGACGTTGCGCTTCTTTGGAAACTTGTGGAGGCCCTGAGGGTGGCCCACAGGAGCCCCTAACGGGCAGCCTCCCTGTGGGGCTATGCGGTCTGGGCGCTGCCTTCATGCTGAGGGTTTCCAGAGTATGGCGCCCTTGTTGCGTACGAGAGACGGTCCCGCGTTCGCTCCCGAGACGTCTCAGTCCGGGGGAGCCGGGCAGAGGGCGGACCCGGGAGTGGCCCGGCCGCCGACCCCTTCTCATCGGCTGCACGCAACCGGCCCTGGAGGAGCGGGCTCGGCAGCCCTGGCGCTGTTAAGCACTCTGGGCTGTTTTATTCTAAACAGCCCCGTGATGTTCCGGGTGGCGGAGGGGGCGGCGGGTGGTCCTTGAGTATCAGGTACCCGAGACCAAAAATATTCTTGGGAAGAATTTGTTGAGGAGCAGATACAGAGGGAAAGAACTTCAGGGAATAGGGCCTTTGCGCCGCCCAATCCCAGCCATCCAAAAGCGGGCATTGGACGGACGCGGTCCAGGCCGCCCTGCCGCCCAGAGGGGCATCTAGGCCGTCCGTCTTCGCTGTGCAGTACTGTTGGGCTAGGCAGATTTCGAGCAAGGTTAAAGTTAATGGTTGTTGGGTAAATGGAGAATGGCCTGTTAGCTGTGAGTTAAAGATGCCTTGGGACTTGATGTAACCCAGACTCCTCCCTGCAGAAGAATCTGAATGAATTTTGCAATGGGTTCATGCCCCCCGTGGGCGAATACAGCAAGCTCCTTTGATGGGTAAGTTTGGCTGGCTGCAGAGGTAGGAAAATTGAGAGCTGTCTGGGTGTCTAGTTTTGGATTTTGACTGAATGACAAGGTAAAGGTTTGGGAACTCTTCTAAAGGACTCAGCTTCTCATCTGTCTTTGCGGTGGGCTGAGCCCCACTCTTCCCAAGAGCCCTTTTTAAGGGTACATTTGCTTCTCTCCCTCCCCCTGCCTGGAGCCTTTTCTTTGAGAATGCTTTCCCACTTCCATTAAGCTAAGTGCCTTCTCCTTCTCCTCTTGTGGGTTGTTGTTGTTTTTTTTTAACTTGCTTTCAGCTCCATCCTGCTGCCTCTTTCAGCCACCCCTCCTCCCAACGCTATTATCTTTCTCTCTGATCTGCCCACTCCAGTTTCCCCAGCTCTCTCTTCAAGCTGACATTTCCCTCAATTTAGGAATGATGCTGTTGATCCTTATATAGTTATCCTTCCTGACTCAGATGTTCTTTCTTTGTTTCCCTCCCTTTCTCTTTGTTGACTCCCCCTGTCCCATCGTAAGGGGAGGTTTTACACAGGTTTCATGCTTCTCGAAAAAGAATCTAAGCTTCTACTTTGGAAACCTTACTGTACTGGGGGAATGTCAGACTAGCCTAGGTTTAAGCGTTATACGTAGTGAGATTCTTTATGTTGGAAGACTTTCATCGGGGAAATAGGGGTAGCAGCCCTTTTGTGTGATGTTAGAAATGAGGGTTTGGCCATTTAAGTAGAGCATGACTTATTTCTCTTTAAAGAACTGTAGCGATCGGGAGGGTCACCAGCCACTGGTTCCTGAATACCAGTAATGAGAAACCAACTTTCTCCTCCTCAGTTCTAGCTGTAGAGAGCTGTGGACCACAGTGAATACATTTCCCTACAGAACTTGCCCTTTAAGAAGGGACTTGCCGGCTTCCTGTACCATATTCTCATCCTGGAAAGAGGTGCTTTTCTGGCGCTTCTCTTGACCATGGTGTGCCTAGTCTTCTGACAGCTGAGGTTATACATCGAGGTCAGGACTACTAGCTCATCTTTTCTGACTTGCATTTTGTTCTGGGAGAAGAATTTCCCTGTTTATAAATTTTATGTCCCTCCCAAACGTGGTGTCAGAATTGAAACGATCTTTAAGGGGTCTTACTAGGGCAAAATAATGGTGTAAAATAGCTATGTTTGCTGACTGGTTTTGAAATCCTCTGAGTTAGGTAACGAGATCTGGAGAATGATGTTACCTTGAAATTTCTTGAAATAGGAGCCTTAGATTCTTAAGAGATCTCTCTCATTCTCTCTTGCTCGTCAGATCCTCTCTTCCTCCAACTGGTGTTTCATTCTCAGCTCTCTTACTCATGAGACAGTTTGCCCCACCTTCCGAAATCCCACTTAACTCTCAAGAGCTCTGATAGAACATCTCTCATCCATCCCCCCCAGCTGTTTCCAGCTTCCTTCTTCTGACTTTGCAGCTCTCAGCCTGTCTAGCCCTTCCTTCCATTTGACTTACAGTGTCAGTGTCAATTCTCATCAGTGGAAACAAAGGAGCTGCTGCACTCAGCCTTGTTTATCCAGTTTTCCTCTGTTTAGTGAGGACATGGCTGCCTCCTAAAGGCGAGCAAATATGAACCTGTTCCCTTCGCTCTACTGTCCAATACAGGATTCATGCCTACCTCAAATTACGGTCAGTACGGCGTGTTGAATCAAGCCAGGCTGTCTTGTGGTGTCACAAGATGTGTGTGCAGTGTGTGTCTTTTTCAGCTGCTGGGAATGTGCTAAGCTGTGCCTAAGTGGTCTATTGTGGCTGCCCAGTGAAAGCCCCCCTCAGATTCCAGAGAAGGGTTTGTTGCTGTAGCTTGAGTTATGGACATAAACAACAGAAGACCTCGGTTCAGCTTCTTTTGCTAGGAGTCTCCCTCTCGTAGAATATGTCAGAGCTTATCTAGTTCAGCCTCCCCAATCAATAGCATAGGAACCTGAGGTCCATGTAGGTTGATTAAATGTCCACATTTATGTGGTGACTTGAAGCCAAGCCAGGTCTTTTTAATCCTTAGTCAAGATGCTTCAGACACCATCGTGGGTACTGAGGATATTGTGGGAAAGAAATCATCTCTGCCCTCATTTTGTTTATTTTGAGATTGATTGGATATATAAATGTGAATATAGTTAAAGTTCCCATACTAAAGTACTTGTTAAACCCTGAAGCATGAGAACAAGATTGGTTCTATATACATGCTTCTTAATTTATTTACTTTTATTTTTGGCTGCATTGGATCTTCGTTGCTGTGCGTGGGCTTTCTCTAGTTGTGGTGAGCCGGGGCTACTCTTTGTTGCAGTGTGCGGGCTTCTCATTGCAGTGGTTTCTCTTGTTGCAGAGCACAGGCTCTAGGTGCACGGGCTTCAGTAGTTGTGGCACGCGGGCTTCAGTAGTTGTGGCTCGCGGGCTCTAGAGCGCAGGCTTGGTAGTTGTGGCGCACAGGCTTAGTTGCTCTGTGGCATGTGGGATCTTCCAGGACCAGGGATCAAACCCGTGTCCCCTGCATTGGCCGGTGGATTCTTAACCACTGCACTACCAGGGAAGCCCATACATGCTTCTTAGAACCAGATAACTCCTGGCACTGTGCAGTTTTGCAGCTTTTTAAAGCACTTTAAAAAATCAGATTTCAAATTGAATCTTTTGAGTCCAAGAAGTTTCTTTCCTAAAAAATTTGATGGTGTGAGAATGGAGAATGTCCTAGGATAGGCCTTTGAGCAAACAGGTTTTATATCAGTGTAATGGTACTCAGTAGAAAGTAGGCTTCGAGAGTGTCCAAGTATTTTCTGATGTTTTCCATTTATTGTAAAATTAGTATATAGAATTAGTTGGCTAAACACCTAGTTTAAAGTTAAGAAGATATAAAATGGCACATAGGAGAAAGTCCCCTAGTCACCTGGTTTTTCTCCTTGGAGGCCTGCAGTTTCTTTTCCACCAATTGGCTACATAAATGGTGGCATCCTATAACACTGCTCAGCCCTGTACCTTTTTTTTTCTAGTCGTCTTGGAGATTGTTTAATGTTAGTACATGAAGAGTTTCCTTTTTTTTTTTTTATGGCTAAGTAGAATTTCATTGTATAGATAGTTGGTATAGATAGAGTTAGTATAGAGTTTGCTAAATATAATTCCATAAGTCTCCCAGATCTTTTTGAATTCTTTTCTCATTTGTAAAAAGGAGCTGACCTCTGCTTCTCAGAATCCTGAGGGTTAAGAGAAATAGCATCTTGGCTAGCACAGGGTTATACTCTTGAGAGGCACAGAATGAACATTATTTTCTTCCCCTCTTTGTGGGTTAGACTAAGGTCCGCTTAGACACATGATGAAATCCTGTGTTCCTGACGGTAATTTATTTGTAAAGTACCTTTCCTCATAATGACTTAGTAAAGGGGCTTGGTGTCCCGTGAGGCAGAAATGGTAGCAAATGAAAGCAGAGTGACACTCTCCAAGTCCCTTGAGCCTTCTAGAGAAGCAGATGGCAAGTGAAAGGGATAGCTCAGCACCAGCCCCACACACACACACACACACGCACGCACGCACACACACACACGCACACACACACACGCGCGCACACACACACACACACGCACACACACACCTGATCTTTGTCTTTCCTGCAGCCTTGGGGAGCAGTATTACAAAGATGCAATGGAGCAGTGCCACAATTACAACGCCCGCCTCTGTGCTGAGCGCAGCGTGCGCCTGCCTTTCTTGGACTCACAGACCGGAGTAGCACAGAGCAACTGTTATATCTGGATGGAAAAGCGACACCGGGGTCCAGGTGAGGGTCCACTCAGGAGCACAAGGAGGAAGAAGCGTCCTCATCTTAGGTGATGAGCAGCTGAAAGGGTTTTCCTTACTGCTTTCCACCCGTGGATGACTATAGTCTTCCCATGATTAGAAGCCCAGGGAGGATGAAGCATCTTTGTTTTCTGCAGGCTGCACTGCTGAGGCTCTTGTTGGGCTCTTGGAGAGCTATGTGTTAGCCAAGGCCTCTGAGCTTACATCTGCTTTTCTTATCCGCACCCCGTCCCCAGGCCCTCACTGTCCATATTCCTCCCTTGCTCTGGAACTCAGTCAGGGCCTACTCATGCAGAAAGTGTTTGGTATTATTTTCTAGGGTTAGGTCTTGACTTCTCTCTCTTTTTCCCTTCCACAGGATTGGCCTCTGGGCAGCTGTACTCCTACCCTGCCCGGCGCTGGCGGAAAAAGCGGCGAGCCCACCCTCCTGAGGATCCAAGACTTTCTTTCCCAACTATTAAACCAGGTAAAGCACACTCCTCCCTGAGCAGGGGCGTAGCCTGCTGTGTAGTAGGAGGCCTGCCAATCACCTGTTACGTACCAGGCCCAATGCTAGATCCTAAAGACGCTAAAATGAATGAGATGTGATTCCTTCTGTAAAGAACTCAGTCGAATAGAAGAGACAGGTAAACAGATAAGTTATGGTGCCAAGTGAACCACGGTGTCTTGGTTCAGCCAGAGACCAGAAGACAGTGACTGGCTAGTGGCTGATCTAGCAATGTATACACCCAGAGAGGTCTGCTTTCCGCCCTTCTGAGCCTCGCCTCCTCCTGGCCTTGCCTGCAGACACAGACCAGACCCTGAAGAAGGAGGGGCTGATCTCTCAGGACGGCAGTAGTTTAGAGGCTCTGTTGCGCACCGACCCGCTGGAGAAGCGAGGCGCCCCGGATCCCCGAGTTGATGATGACAGCCTGGGCGAGTTTCCTGTGACGAACAGTCGAGCACGGAAGGTACAAGATTAACACTGTGGTTAAGGGAACTTTGATGGAAATCAGTCTCCTCTTCATCAGAGGCCACCCAGTAATCAGAATAGAAGTAGAAGCTGTGGGGCTGGAGGCAGCCACCTGGACTTCTGTTCCTGCTCCATTCCGTAATGAGAACTTCATTGTTACCTTCCAGTCTTTCTTGCTCCTTTCCTTCTAACTACAGACTCTCGTTCATCTTCTGTTGCCACCAAAGTTTTTTGGTGCCTGGGGTTACATGGGGGATGCAGACCTGGTCTCTGCCAACAAGGAAGATAAAACTGTACATAAAAATAATAAGAGCTAAAAATATGCCAGGCACTGTGCTAAGTGCTTTTCCATCATCTTCTCCAGTCTCTACAACCTTATGAAATAGGTATTGTTGACCATTTCACATATAGGGAGACTGCAGCAGATCAGTGGGAAAAAAAAAAAAACTTCCCACCAGGCCACCCAAGTAAGCAGGAAGGCTCTAATTTAAATCTGGGAAGTGAGGTGTCGGAAGGGAACCACCACTAACACGCACCTAAGGTGGCAGATCGGAGGCAGGAGAGGCCACAGCTACTTGGGGTATCAGGGAAAGTTTTATGAAAACATGGGGTTTGATTTAGCCACTTGGAGTTGATGGGAAAGGCATTCCAGGCTAGGGGAGCAACATGAAGAGAGGCGCAGAGGAAGGAGAGCCCAAAGCACTGAAAGAACAGCAGTGAGGAGTGAGGCTGGAGCGGAGGGGCCAGGTCACAGAGGAGGTTCTGGGCGGCCTCGGCCAGTCCCATCATGGGGGAGCTTTTGGATGTTCCTTATTTCTGCCCATCCTAATCTTCCTGTCCACTCAGCGGATCCTAGAACCGGATGACTTCCTGGATGACCTCGATGATGAGGACTATGAAGAAGACACTCCCAAGCGTCGGGGCAAGGGGAAGTCCAAGGTGAGGGGCCGAGTGCTGCCTGCAGCCTGGGGGCTCAGGTAGCCTGCAGAGTCCCACTGTTTTATTGCTCGTTGTTGCCATTTTCCCTCTTGAGTGAGATGAGCAGCCAGCTTCCGGGAGAGTCTAACTCCTCAGGCCTAGACACCTTATTAAGGGCTTTTTTTTGCTCTTCTTCACAGGGTAAAGGTGTGGGCAGTGCCCGTAAGAAGCTGGACGCTTCCATCCTGGAGGATCGAGATAAACCCTATGCCTGTGACAGTGAGTGCCTCACGAGTGGGTGGGTAGTCCTTGCCTTGGACCCAGCTCCTCAGGAGATGAGAGGAGGGGAGGTTGTGTCCTTGTTCAAAGTGGTAAAACAAGCCTGGACTCTTGTCCTGCCTGCTGCCTGGTTCCCTCTGAGATCCCTGAGAGGCCCTGGCCTCCGCTACACGGTGGGTGAGCCCTGCATGCTCTGGGGGAGATTGCCGTCCTCGGGGTGGGGGTACCCGTGAGGGGCACACACAGCAGGCAGGGTTGGCCTCAAATAGGTGGCATCCAGGTCTGCTGGCCCCAGTCAAGTCAGGGCCCCAGGAGTCCAACACTGACTTTTTCAATGTCTGTGCTCTCTCCCCCTTTTCTCTCTCTTGCCCACTTCTGTCCCTCCACCCTGGGAGCACCATCACCGCTGGGGTTTCTCTCTCGTTTGCTCCGCTTTCCTGCTGCTGCCGCACCTGTCTCAAGTGTATCAAGGCCTTCTTCTCATGACTTTTCTTTCTGTCTTTCAGATAGTTTCAAACAAAAGCATACCTCGAAAGCGCCCCAGAGAGGTAGCTCTCTCAACTTTTCAGACTTTTGGTTTTCCTATCCCTTTTTCCCTCCTCCCTTGTTCCTGCCTTATCATCTGTGATGCTAGTCGTAAAGTCTCTGGAATGGCATGGGGACAGGAGCAATGGGCCTTCTGTGTGCTCCGCTCCTCACGGTCCTGGAAGCTGCCTTTACCACTGCTTGTCTCCCACAGAGTTGCTCCTAGGGCTGCTCGGGCCCACTGCATGGGGTGGCTTCAGAAGCATTATAAGGAACCCGTTACAAACAGATCCCTCTGCTCCCCCTTCCCCAAAACAGACACATAGTGGTCAGCTAACGTTCCCCACCATCCCGCCACCCCCTCCTCCCATCCCTTCCCTGTTCCTTTCCTGCTGCCCCCTGCTCTTCTTGGTATCACTGCTCAGAACTGCGAGATGCCTCGTGGGGATCTGCTTTCCTTGCTGGTTGGGGGGTGGGGGGTCGGGCAGGGCACTGATGTGGGAGTGTCTTTGAGTTTCTTTGGGAGACAGCTACCCCAGCAGACTCAGTTGGTAGGTTATCCCCAAGAGATCCACCCCCTAGCTCCTTTATTTGGGCAGAGATGGGCTATGTTATATATGGAGTAGCGTAAGGCTCCTTCATTTACTGAGAGGTAAAAAAGTTTGGAGTCTCTGCTACCTTTCTTCCTTCCTGCCATATTGCAAGACTATAGAAATTTCCTCTCCCTCCTGACCTGGAGCTCCCCAGACTATTCCCAGGGCAGGCGGTGATGGGGCAAGGGCTCAGCCTCCCAGACAGCCTACGTGGAGGAGTAGAGGTGGCCGTGGGCTGGAGTTTAGTAGGGAGAAGAGCCATGGAAGCTGGAGAGCCCCAGGCCTGATGTTCCTGGCCACGGGGAGGCGGCTGTCACTAAAGGCCTGTCCCTGAGCAGAGCTGATGGGGGTGATTACCTCTGCCTCAGGTGGAGCCCACAGCTTAGAGGGGCAGGGATGTGGCACTCTGGGATCCTGACACCCTTCTCTGCAATCTTCTCTGCGCTTAGTTTGTGGAAAACGTTACAAGAACCGACCAGGCCTCAGTTACCACTACGCCCACTCCCACCTGGCTGAGGAGGAGGGCGAGGACAAGGAAGACTCGCAGCCACCCACGCCGGTCTCCCAGAGGTCCGAGGAGCAGAAATGTAAGCTGCTGTCAGAGGCGGGGCAAACAGGCGTTGGCCTGGTTATGAAAAGCCCTCCCTGCAGGGATGTTGAGAGACCCAGAGGCCCACATGGGTATCATGAAAGTTCTTCCCTTTCTCCCTGTAGCCAAGAAGGGTCCCGATGGATTGGCCCTGCCCAACAACTACTGTGACTTCTGCCTGGGGGACTCCAAGATCAACAAGAAGACAGGACAGCCCGAGGAGCTGGTGTCCTGTTCTGACTGTGGCCGCTCAGGTACCTCCAACCCAGGGCCAGGGCAGCCCTAGCGGCACCCAGTCCCCGAGGGGCTCGTGGCTTGCCGGCATCCAGCGGCTGTCACAGTCACCCAGGTCACCTCGCTTCTCCCCGACCTCCGGCTGCCTGTTTCACTCGCTCCCCCCACAGGGCATCCGTCCTGCCTCCAGTTCACCCCCGTGATGATGGCAGCCGTGAAGACCTACCGCTGGCAGTGCATCGAGTGCAAGTGCTGCAACATCTGTGGCACCTCCGAGAACGATGTGCGTGTGTCGTCCCGTCCCGTCCCACCCCCGCCCCCAGCACGCTTCTGCTCAGCTTCTACTGTACTTTCCACCCGTGGGAACTTTGATTCGTTGGGCAGGTGTTCACTGAGTACCGACTTGGTGTCAGACACTGTTTTAGGCAATAAGCACGCTAAAGGCAAACAAGGTCCCTGCTTTCATGGGGTTTACGTTCTTGCGGGAACAAGCAATAAGCAAGGAAGTGGGTGACGTTTTTATGCTCTTCCATGAAGAAAGTGAAAGCAGTAATGTGGCAGAGAGTAACTAGATAACTGATTCAGATAGAGACGCCTTTTCTGAGGAGGTGGTGTTGGTGTTGAGGTTTGGGTGATACAAAGGAAACAGTTCAAGATTTGGGGAGAGAGTATTCCCAGGAAAGAGTAGCCAGCAAAAAGGCCTAAAGGTGGACACACTGGATGGATTGAGGCCCCTGTGGCCGGCTGGAGCCCTCCTGCAGTGGGAGAGCAGGTAAAAGATGAGGCTGGAAGGCGGGTGCCATCAGCTCCGAGAGTCTAATCAGGAGTGATGTGGTTTGTCTTACGTCTTAAAAAGGTAACTCTGGCTGCTCTGTGGAGGACAGATTGGGAGGGAACAATGTGGAGGCCATGAGATCTGTTAGGCGGCTGGTGGCGTCCAGGTGGGATGACAGTAGTGACTCTGTCTGGGTGGAAGTGGACAGCAGTGATTTTCTGTCCAGAGGGTCCCATGTCTGTTCTTACTGCCATCTATCCTGCCCCTCCTGGAATTAGCAGTCGTGTCTGCAGAAGCCCTCCTTCCTACCTGTCCTCAGCAGCCCAACTGAGGCCCATTAGTCATTCACCTCCCCCCTTCCTCTTCCATCTTGCCTTCTCTAGGACCAGCTGCTCTTCTGTGATGACTGCGATCGTGGCTACCACATGTATTGTCTCACCCCGTCTATGTCTGAGCCTCCTGAAGGTAGGTTTCCCTGATCTCTTACTCAGGACAAGTATTTTATTAGTAACTTGGAAAATCGCCTGTACGGTTAAGTGAGTTCTCGTATCAGTGATACATTCTTTCAGATGAGGGAGTAGGCACATTGCCTTCACTCAGTTCAGAGTGCGTTCCTAGCATTGCAGCTTTGAGGCTTTAATGTTTGTACATTATCACCAGATAACATTTACAAACACAGAAAATCGACAGCCTGAGAGAAAAGAGATGCTGAGCAGAGAGTAATTACCAGAAGGAGAGATTTGTTTTCCTCCAACAAGTCTAAGAAACTCAGTTCGTAGCTTGTCTGACGCGAGACTAGTTTTAGCACTCCATTCTCGACAGATGTGAGCGTTTGTTTCTGCCAGTGTTGGGGAGGCAGTTGAACCTGGAGCCTGAGTGGGTCACTCTGGCCCTCCAGCAGTGCTTAACGATGCTTCAGGTTTATGGAAGGTCTTCGACAAAACCAGTGGTGACACCAAAAAGTGGCTGCCTCGCCGCAAGTCCTCTTCCAGCCAGGTGTCTGTGCCGAGGCCCCTCCTTTATAGAAATTCAGAAGCTTACTCAGGAGGACACAAATGCCTAGTAGCTGTTACTGTGACAAAGGACGTGGGCCAGCATTACAGGCAAGAGAAGGTAGCTCACTGTCATGTGGGCTGACTCGTAGTGTAGGTCAGACGGCTGTCACCCCCTAGAGAAGGAGGCCACTAACAAAGTCTGAGGTCCTGCCGCAGCTGCAGGGGAGCACTCGGCTTTTTCATCTGTCATCCCGCGTTTATAAGTTTCATCTGTCATGCCATGTTTGAGGAGAAGTAGTGTGTTTTGGGGGTTTTTAACCATAAAATACCAGTTCACAGGCACAATTCTACATTAACTGTAGAAAGGCTTTCCTAATGATGTGCTGTCAGACACTGAGGTAGTGGAGGGTTGCAGGCAGCTCGCGGGGGGGCCCCGTAGAGCCATCAGATGGTCTAGGCTCTAGGTCAGGGGTTTGCAAACTGTGACCCTCTGGCCAAACATAGCTGCAGCTAGTGTATATAGCTCACAAGCTAAAAATGACTTTTACATTTTTAAAGAGAGTTTTTTTTAAAAAAAAGATATGGCTGAGACTGTATGCGGCTCACAAAGCCTCAAGTAGTTAGCGCTCTCCGGCTACTTACAGGAAAGCTCATCAACTGCTGCGTGTTTACCTTTGGGTCAGAAAGGATCTTACCTTTTTGAGAGTCTCATATCTCTGAAGAGCTGATAAAAGCTGTGGATTCTTTCCCCCAGAATAATGTTCGAATACACGTACGCACAATTACACTTATAACTTCAAGGCATAAAGGGCTCATTTTCTTTCTCAGAAAAAAAAAGCATAGAAGAATCCAACCATAGCAAATATTAATAAACAAGGTATGAGCTAGTTATTTTTCTCATAAGGGACATTATTTCCTGTTTTTCTATGAAACCAGACTTGGGTCACAACAAGTTGGGTCATCATAGTTGGCCCCCTTTCCTCTGATTGGGTCCTCAGCCTCTCTCAGGCACCTAGTGATGGTGGGGAGCCCTTCTCATCTTTCCGTGGTCTTCACAGAAAGCTGTCTTATGTGGAATCAATATTGGTTTCTCTAGAGCCTCTATTCATGATCTTTATTCTAACCTTTGGGGCCATGAGAATGAAGTGTGGTTCTTCTGTAATCACAAGTTTAAAGCTTTTTAAAGCTTTAAAAAAGTTATATCTACCCAGGTCCCCTTTAGTGACTCTGATTTAATAGGCCAAGAGGGCCTGGGCATCTATATTCTGAAATAGGCCTCTAGGCGAGTATTTCTTATATCTCCATTGAGAATTATTTTTCATGATATTTGAAGACCTAGAGTTCCTCCCTGCTCAGGATAACTGTGAAACTTTGCTACTGCAGAACATCTCCCATCCTGCCTGTAGCCAATCCTGCTACTGGAGGTGAGGTATGGGGAGTAGAAGAACAGCAGATGAGGATTGTGCGGGGCCCCTCCTAACCCCGTTATGCTTCTCTGCAGGAAGTTGGAGCTGCCACTTGTGTCTGGACCTGCTGAAGGAGAAAGCTTCCATCTACCAGAATCAGAACTCCTCTTGATGTGGCCGCCCCCGATCCCCCATACATCTAGGGCTGTTTCTCTCCTGTGTTTCATACCCACCTTCCCTTCCTAATCTCTTTCACAAGTCCAGAGAACCTCGGGGAGGTCGTGCCAACCTGCCTTTGGCAGCAGCAAGCTGAGGTGGCAGCTCTGACCGCCTCTGGCCCCAGGCCCTCAGGGAGAACGGAGCATCACACTGCCCCAAGGCACACCTGTGGGCCCAGCTCCTCGCTGTTCCCCATGAAGTGCATTCACTCTGTCTGCCTTGGGCCCCGGCCCTGGTATTCACAGCGTTCAAACCGTGTCCTCCGAGAAAGAGTGGGAGAGCAGCTCACTTCTCTCAGCTCTGCCTCCACTCTGGTCCCCAGGGTTTTCCCTTCCCCTGGAGGTGAGCCAGGCTGGGGCCTCTGCCAGAGCAGCTGGGAGTGAGAACTGAGCAAGCTTGCAAGAAGCTTCCGGTGCCCTCTGTGCTGCTTAGCCTCACAGCCTCCTTCCCCCAGAGTGGCTCTCTGCGGCTCTCTGTTCCTGCTACCCAGGATCCTTTGCCTGAGCCAGGATGCTCTTGGTCACCCTCCTGGCTCTATCCCATTCCCACCACTCCACCCCAGGGGGAGGAGCAGCTTCACCTGATTGTTCCTTGTGCTTGCCTGGCTCACTGTCACAGGCCCTGGTCTCTAGTGACTGAAGCATTCCCCACCCTTGTTATTTCCTGTCTTCTGCCTCCCCTCCTCATTCCCTTTGGTTTTGTGGGGAGAGGGGAAGCATTAGGGGGCCAGGCCAGCAGCTTGGGGGCCACAGGGAGATGTTGGACAATGTGCCTGTTTTTTAACTCGATGAAAAAGCCTACCTCCGAAATCCCCTTTTAGTTCTTCCTGGACCTGGGCATTCAGCTCCTGCCCTTAACTGAATTGGGAGCCTCTGCCTCCTGCTCTGTGTATCCTGGCTCCTGGGTGGTGGGGAAGCCACATAGACATCCCTTTCTTCCCTGGCACACTCGCTAGCAGCTGGTAAGGTCTTCGCACCCTGATTCTTCAGTTTTCTGCCTGGTGACACATTAAGTAGTGGGGCGGGGACAGTCCATGCCAGGACACCCTGGAGTGTCCTTCCCCTTGGCTGTGGGAAGGCCCTAATTCACTGTCACTTTGGAGTTGAGGTGTATTTTTCTTTCTTTCTTTAGTTCCTGTGTACTGAGCATTAGTACAAATAAACATTTGTACACGGAGCCCTCTGCTGGATTGTTTATCTCCAAACTCCCTTTCCTGGTTAAGGCCACTTCATCCTAAATCTTTCTTCCTTAGGACAGTGGCTTTTTTTTTTTTTTTTTGCGGTACGCGGGCCTCTCACTGTTGTGGCCTCTCCCGTTGCGGAGCACAGGCTCCAGACGCGCAGGCTCAGCGGCCATGGCTCACGGGCCCAGCCGCTCCGCGGCATGTGGGATCTTCCCGGACCGGGACATGAACCCGTGTCCCCTGCATCGGCAGGCGGACTCTCAACCACTGCGCCACCAGGGAAGCCCAGGACAGTGGCTTTTAAATGTTTTGAAGCATAGCTTTTACCCCCAATTAAAATTTTTGCTTAAGCTCAATAGATTAAGTTGATATAAAATTGGGTATTTAATTTCTTATGTAGATTATAACAATTTTTTTATAAAGAACAATGAAGTTTTGATTAATAGAAAATTTGGGTTAAAAAATAACTTTAAAATCCTGTTTATTTCTGTATTTTTGTTGGTTTGGAGGAAATTCTGCTGGATTTGTATATGCAAGTGGTGACAGGTTTGTAACGGCTGACCTGGCGGTTTCAGATACTTAAAAATAGGTCCAGAAGCTTGATTATAATGACAGGAAAATTAATGACATCACAGTGAAACACATGAAACCTTTCTGCACGAGTAATGAACATGAGCAGAGAGATACCTCAGCCTTGCTTGGCTGACGTACTTTCATTGTATGCAGTGTGCATGAACTCAGCCCATAGCGCAGCGCTGCAGCCTTCCTCCAGGCATATATACGTGCACAAAAATGAGTTTCCTTTTCCTGCAGCCGTTTTAAAGATTTGAATCAGTTATGAACCCCCTGAAGTATCTTTAAGGTTTTCTGGGACAGTCTGAAAGCCACTGTTTCCTACTGAAAGGTGTGGCCTGGGCCCTTGTGTTCAGTTAAGTAAGCAGGGTGCTCTAGTTTGGGAACTGTTAGGGACAGCACAGCCCCCATCCTCATGCCTTTACATGGAAGTAGGCCTGGAGCAGAGGGAAGAAAGCAATGAAATGATCCTTGGTGGTTCAGTGGTCTAAGGCGAGAACAGATAAAAGGAAAATGTAAGAAATGAGGATGCTGATGAGAACACTAACAGGCATAAGTGAGAGGAAATTTGGAAAGTTTGCAGGCGGTGGATTTAGGATGGCATACAGAAGGATGGAAGAGGGGTCAGGATTGGGATGGGAAGGGAAGCCTATGAGAAAGCAGACTCATCTGTGGCCCCAGGCTTCCAATCAGAGCTGTAAAGGGAGAGGAAAGGAGGCTAGATCTGAATGGGGAGCACTAGACCCCAGGTTAGAAAGTCTATATTTGATTGCAAAGAACTGAAGGCTACCAAGGAAGGGAATAATATTAAATCTTGGGGCTTCCCTGGTGGCGCGCTGGTTGAGAGTCTGCCTGCCGATGCAGGGGACACGGGTTCGTGACCCGATCCGGGAAGATCCCACATGCCGCGGAGCGGCTGGGCCCGTGAGCCATGGCCGCTGAGCCTGCGCGTCCGGAGCCTGTGCTCCACAATGGGAGGGAAAAAAAAAAAAGAAAAGAAAACTAAATAAAAATTAGTCTTTGGGACTTCCCTAGCTGTCCAGTGGTTAGGACTCTACACTTCCAATGCCAGGGCACGGGTTCAATCCTTGGTTGGGGAACTAAGATCCCGCATGCTGCGTGGCATGGCCAAAAAAAAAAAGAAAATTAGCCTTTTCTCACCCTAAACCAGAACTGGCCCCAAGCAAGTAGTTTATTGTAGCCGGGCTGATAGACGTGAGGCCCGTGCTGTCCATGGTAACATGTTTTGCGTAGCTCAAAACCTTCCATTTTTTAAAAAAACACTCAATGAGGGGTATTAGACCTGTTTGGCAGATGAGGAAGCTGCCTAGGGTCACGGCTAGGAAGACCTCCGGCGTTCACGCTGCCCAGAGTCTCGTCAGGCCCCGAGGGCCGGGACGCCTAAGGCTGGCGGCGCCTCCAGGACTCCCGCCGCGTCCGGGATCCGCCTCGCCGTCCCTTAGCACTGGAAGCTCCGTCCCCCGGGGGACCCGGCGACCCGCCACTTTCGCGATGCCCAATGAGACTTAGCCAGGGGCGGGATGGACGCCACCGAAGGCCAATCTAACTGGGCCGGGGCGGGGCTGAGGCGGTGGGAGCTGAACTGCGGACCGCGGTCTTCCCTGTCGAGAGAGGGCCCGGCGCGGGCGGCGCGCTCGGGGCCCTGCTGTGCGCGCGCCCGCCACCCGCGCAGCCCCTCTGTCCGCTCCGCGCGTCCCTCCCCTGCTCTCCCGTAACCGCAGGGATAGGGGCTCGGGAGCCGGGCCGGGGCCGGGGCGGGAGCCGCGGGACGAGCGCCTGAGGTGGGTGCGGAGCGGGAGGCGGGGAGGCGGGGAGGCCTGGAGGCCCGGCGGGCGGATAACTGGGTCCGCCCTGCCGACGGACCCCGGGTCACCGTGGGGAGAGGCCGGCCGGGTTGCGGAGCCCGACTCCCGGCCTGCCTGGGTCCCGGACGCTCGTCCCCGCGCCGTGGTACCCCTCCCTGGCCACGACCCTCCCGGCTGAGGACACCCCGCCCCTCTCGCTGCCCGCGGCCTCCTAACCCCTCTGGCCCTTCGTCGCCTGTGCACCTGCCCTTTCGGCCTTGTGCTCCTACTCCCCCTCCAGGCAGGACCCTGGCCCAGCCTTACCTGCTCAGGACCCAGCACCAAATTAGACTTGCTCCTTCAGCCCCCAATCCGTCCCTCTTTGTCGTCTGTACACCTGTCACCTCAATTCTGTTCATTCACTCCACCACCCTGCCCCGAACATCTTCATCTACATCCAGCCTAGGCCATCATCCCCCCACCCCCTCCCCCTCTCGGGGATTCCTCCCGCCAGCTCTGATTATCCCTACACCTGCCCCACTCAGCCCCAGGCCCCCTGTCCTGGCCCATCCACTCTCCTTTGTTGCCTCTGCAGCTGTTCCCTCAGCTCTATTCATCCTTCTCCCCCAAACCCCAGCCCAGACTCCCTTCTCCCTCTGACCAGGGGGCCACTTCCTCTGGGCTCTGTTCTGTCATTTCTCCCCATCAGTGCCCAGCCCACTGCTCACTCAGCCTGGCCATTTCCCTTCCTTTCAGCCCAGCCCTCTCACCTCCTGCTCAGGGTACCCTCACCCTCTTCCAGCTGGTCCAGTCTTCCCTGGCCTCTCCCCCACACCAGCCTATCTCCCAGCCTCATATGTCTCTTTTCTTACTGACCTCCTCTCCCAACACGAGTGGCCTCCACCGTTGCCCCCGCTCGCCGTTTCCTCCCCACACAGGTGCTGTGGAGACACCATGGAGCTGTGCAGCAAGAAGAAGCTTCACGCCCTGTCCCTGGCCGAGAAGATCCAGGTGCTGGAACTCCTGGATGAGTCCAAGATGTCCCAGTCGGAGGTGGCCCGGCGCTTCCAGGTCTCCCAGCCCCAGATCTCCCGCATCTGCAAGAATAAGGAGAAGCTGCTGGCGGACTGGTGCAGTGGCACGGCCAACCGGGAGCGCAAGCGCAAGCGGGAGTCCAAGTACAGCGGGATCGATGAGGCTCTGCTCTGCTGGTACCACATTGCCCAGGCCAAGGCCTGGGAGGTGACGGGGCCCATGCTGCTCCACAAAGCCAAGGAGCTGGCCGACATCATGGGCCAGGACTTTGTGCCCAGCATTGGCTGGCTGGTCCGCTGGAAACGCCGAAACAACGTGGGCTTCGGGGCCCGCCATGTAGTGGTGTCTCCGTTCACCCCTGAGCTGCCTCCCCCAGCTCCCACGCCCCAGGCCCAGCTGCCTCTTTCTCTTAAAGATTTCTCCCCAGAGGACATTTTTGGGTGTGCTGAAGTGCCCTTGCTGTATCGGGCAGTGCCCGGCAGAGTGGGTGTGTGTGATCGGGTACAGGTGCTGTTGTGTGCCAACAGCAGGGGCACAGAGAAACGGCGGGTGTTGGTCAGTGGGCTCCAGGCTGCCCCAAGATGCTTCTTTGGGGTCAGCAGTGAGGCCCTGCCCGCCTCCTACCACCCTGACCTGGCCATCCCCTGGTCAGAATGGTTGGCACAGTTTGATCGGGACATGGGGCGGCAGGGCCGACAGGTAGCCTTGCTGCTGGCTGCCCGAGTGGTGGAGGAGTTGGCAGGCCTGCCCGGGCTCGGCCACGTGAAGCTCTTGCCTCTGTCCGCTGCTAGCACCACGCCTTCCCTGCCCAGCTCCGTGGTCCAGGCCTTTAAGGCCCATTACCGGCGCCGTCTGTTGGGCAAGCTGGCTGCCGTCCAGAGCGAGAGGGCTGGTACGTCGCTAGCTGAGGCCGGGGCAGGCATCACAGTGCTGGATGCTCTACACATGGCAGCGGCGGCCTGGGCCAAGGTGCCTCTCCAGCTCATCGTGAGCAGCTTTGTTCAGGAAGGGCTGGCTCCAGGCAGAACGGCCCTGGCCCCGCACAAAGCCTCGGAGATGCCACCCGTCCCCGGTGGGCTGAGCCTCGAGGAGTTTTCCCGCTTTGTGGACCTGGAGGGTGAGGAGCCTGTGTCTGGAGTGTGCAAAGAGGAGGTGGGCACCGAAGACCAGGGTGGGGGTGGAGAGGACGTCTTGGAGCCCCTGCCCACCAAAGCCGACGCCCTCCGGGCTCTGGGCACGTTGAGGAGGTGGATTGAGTGCAAGGGCAGCGGCCCTGAGCTGTTTGCAAATTTCTACGCCTGTGAGGAGGAGGTGGAGCGACTCTGCTGCCTGTGAAGGGCCCTTCCAGCCGGAGCCCCTCCTCTCCTGTTTCCCATGGAAACGCCCTCGCTCAGAAGGCAGATTGGGGGCTGGTCTCTTTCCCGTGGAAATGGAGCTTTTGTGAAAAGCGTTGAAGGGAGACAAGTTGGGAGACTAAGTCTAAGCTCTGAGCGAAAGTTCTCCAAGCCCTGAGAAGAGGGTCTAAAGATGGGGTGTCAGGGAGGGAAGCTAGGCTGCATGGTTTCTGAACCGCTGTGGAGTCAGGGACTTGGGAAGGTGGAATTCGGGCTTTACAGACAGGCCGATCCCTTGAATTCTGCGTTAAAAACAGTTCTGCTTCTGGAAATAAAGTTTTTAATCAGAAAAGAGGCCAGGGTGTTATTTTCACGGGAGAAGGGTGAAAACGTTCACCTCAGATTTTTTTTTTTTTTTTTTTTTTTTTGCGGTACGCGGGCCTCTCACTGTTGTGGCCTCTCCCGTTGCGGAGCACAGGCTCCGGACGCGCAGGCTCAGCGGCCATGGCTCACGGGCCCAGCCGCTCCGCGGCATGTGGGATCCTCCCGGACCGGGGCACGAACCCGTGTCCCCTGCATCGGCAGGCGGACTTTCAACCACTGCGCCACCAGGGAAGCCCCACCTCAGATTTTTAAATTGATTGCTGGGGGTCGCTGCAACGCGGCTGTCGAGCTGTGTGCGGATGACCAGCAGTGAGCCTCTCCTGGCAGGAGGGACTCCCAGGACGTGGGGACTCCTCATGGGCAAACAGGCAGATCCCAAGTATTGCCCAGGACATTCTGCTGCTCTGATTTCTCTCTCAGATTGCCATGGTAGGGGTGGTGTCTGAGAAAGAAGGGGACAAGCTAGGGACATTCTAGGGGAACAAAAAGGAGCCAGGGGAATTCCTTGGTGGTCCAGTGGTTAGGACTCTGCACTCTCACTGCTGAGAGGGCGAGGCTTGGGTTCGCTCCCTGGTCACAGAACTAAGATCCTGCAAGCCGAGTGGCCAAAAGAGGATTTGGAATAGCCATGCATTTTTTCTTTTCATTCATGTGATCATTACACGACATCTCTTCAGCAAGGCCTCCTGTGTGACAAGGTTGCGAAGATGGTGTCCCCGCCAGGCAGGACCTTGCAGACAGTGACAGTGGAGTGTGATTAAGGGTCGTCATAAAGGCGTGTGCACAGTGCTGTGGCCCTGGGGAGCCTCGGGAGGAGGTGAGCTTTGAGCTACAGCAGAAGGACAGACAGACAGAGGAGTGGGAAGCATAGTCCTGGCAAAAGGGCGGCAGGCGAGGAGGCAGCCGTCCCGAGAGAGCACGGGGAGGCCCAGAGAGCTGGAGGCACCTGTAGCCCCCCAAGCCTGGTGGTGGGGCGCCCCCAAAGGGTTTCACTCATGGTGGGGACAGGTCATTTGTGAGGTTCTAGAACACTGAGGTGTGGAGGGTGGGTCAAAGACGTGAGACCTAGAGGCAGAGAAACTCCCACTGGTCCCAGTGACAGATGGGGAGGCCTGAGCCAGATCCCGCACGGGAGCAGGATGGGAGAGGACGGCTCACCTGGAAAGGACCAGGACTTTGGACGCAGACAGACCCTGGCTGCTGGAGTGCAGCTCCAGGCCGAAATCCTACATGAGGCCTTTCACGCCGACCGCAGGAATCACAAGACAGGGCGGTGTGGTTTTCTGGGGAGCATCACAGTCAAGGACTCAGACCAGCCCAGGGACCTCCTTGTGTGGCCTCAGCTCAGGCGCTCTCTAGGGGCTTCGCCAACACCTCCTTACTGGGGGCGTGGGCTGAGACCCTTCCTCCTCTTTGATGTCGTACCTTTCACTCCCAGCGCTTCTCTCCCTGCCTTCCCCCGCTCCCCACCCCACTCCCACTGTCCATAAAGAGGCAGGAGACCGTGTCATCTGACCCTCCCCAGTGCTGTTGCATTGGGGAAAACGGACCCCTGGGGAGCTGGCGCCTCTTTCTGCCTCTCAGACAGTAGCGCTCAGTGAATAAAGACCGACTGTTCTTTCAGGTTGGTTCATCGTCCTCACTAACCACCTCAACACCTGGCAGCCCGACAGTGAGACAAAGGTGTGTCATTGCCCACTCACTTTTAAACAGTTCTGAAGCTGCCTGCTGGCTTTCCATTTCTGCCTAAGGTCCCGAATAATTCAGCCTTTCCCCACAGATTCTGCTCTCCTACCTGTATTCTTTTTCTTTCTTTCTTTTGTGGCTGTGCTGGGTCTTCGTTGGGGGCTTCTTTAGTTGTGGCACACGGGCTGCAGAGCTCGCAGGCTCAGTAGTTGCAGTGTGTGGGCTTAGTTGCCCCGAGGGCTGTGGGATCTTAGTTCCCCGACCAGGGCTCAGACCTGCATCCCCTGCATTGGAAGGCAGATTCTTAACCACTGGACCATCAGGGAAGTCCCACCTGTATTCATTGAAATTGTCCTTTTTCTGAAGTCATTCCAGTTCTGACATATCTCTTTTTAAATGTTGAAGCCAAAAGTTACATGATCTCTAAAGGCCTGACCAAAGCAACCGAGGGGCAGATAAGCAATCTGTTCTCAGGTGAGTCGTATTCCTGTTGGAGGAGCGGGATAGAGCACAGGGTTTTCTTGCTGACTTCTTTCCAGAGCTTGTTTTTGGTTTTTTTTTTTTGATTTTTTTTTTTTTTTTGCGGTACGCGGGCCTCTCACTGCTGTGACCTCTCCCGTCGCGGAGCACAGGCTCGTGACGCGCAGGCTCAGCGGCCATGGCTCATGGGCCCAGCCACTCCGCGGCACGTGGGACCCTCCCGGACCAGGGCATGAACCCGCGCCCCCTGCATCAGCAGGCGGACTCCCAACCACTGCACTACCAGGGAAGCCCTACAGCTTGTTTTTTAAAGCCACCAGTCCCCCAAAAAGAGGGAATTCCCTGGCAGTCCAATGGTTAGGACTCGGCGCTCTCACAGCCTGGGCCCCAGGTTCGATCACTGATCAGGGAACTAAGATCCCGCAAGCCATGCAGCGCGGCCATAAAGAAAAAGCCACCAGTCATCTCTTCTTTTCTTGCATTGATATCGTGTATCGTACTTAACTTTTGGTGGGTGGCGCCATGGGCTCATTCAAGCCGTATTTACTGAACGCTTTGCTTGTGGAGCAGGTCCTGTTCTGGGACCTGAAGCTAGTGCTGAACAAGACAGAGAGGATCCTCCTCACTAAACCCTTCCTTTCTGGTAGAGGGGATAAAGAAAAGACAAGTAAAGAAATAAACACGGTGATTTTGGACAGCAATAAGTGCCAAGATGAAAATAAAACAACCATGTCCTAGAGAGTGACTGGGAGAGGGGAGTCAGGGAAATGTTGGGGGGAATAGTGACTGATAAGAAGGGAACACCCATTCTTCCAAAGGAAGAGTGTTCTCTGCAAAGGGAACAGCAGGTACAAATATCTAAGGTTAGAAACCGCTTGACAGGTTTAAGAAACAGAAAATGAGAGAAGGCCAAGCAGAGGAGGAGGGCAGAGAAGTGGGCAGGGGCCTCTGAGCTGGCAGCACTTACATTTCATTGGAAGTGAGACAGGAAGATTCTTTTTTTGCGGGGGGGCGGGGAGAGTGGGAAGATTTAGACAAAGGAGGAACATGATATGTTTTACGTTTGAAAAAAACTAATTCCAGTTGCTGCATGAAGAATACATGGCAAGGTAGGGAGCAAAAGTAGAAACCGGAAAACCAAGTAAGTTAGGAAGCTACTGTGGTTGGTGGGACTTCCTCACGCACTGGGCATAAGGTGTAAGGAGCCAGAGAAGGCGAAGAGGACTTCGGCTACTCCCAACAGACCTAATTTTTTTAATCAAGGTCAGGCAGTCCTATCCAATTTTGCAGGTTTTGCCACATGCAAAATGGGGGACAAAGAAATTATGTGCATTATTTCAGTTGATTTAAATTTTCTATGTTCAGAAGGCATTCAAGGCTCCAGGGCAGCAAAGATGCATAAGACACAGTCCCTGTTCCTAAGAGGCAGAAATAATATGGGTCAGTCATGAGCATTAAACAAATTAATATTTATAAAATGTTTACTACTCGCCAGGTGCTATTTTAAGCACTATATATAGGTGCACTATATATATATAGGTTAGATATTATTGTTATTACATTCAGCAGCAGCATCAGTCTTGAGAAGATGACGAACGGGATCCAGAGAGCCCCAAGGCAGAAAGATTGGCTCCCCGTCTTTTTTCTCTCTGCATTGCACTCTAATTTCTCCCAACCTACCTCCAATTCTCTTCAGCTGTGACAGTTCTTTTTCTTTTTTCTTCTTTTAAATATACAGAATCAGGGAATTCCCTGGTGGTCCAGTGGTTAGGACTTGGCGCTTTCACTGCTGTGGCTCGGGTTTAATGCCTGGTTAGGGAACTAAGATCCCGCAAGCTGTGCAGCACAGACAAAAAAAATATATATATATATACATATATATATATATATGTATATATATAGTCATTTTTATGCTGTCTTGCTTCTTCTCTTTTAATTCTTTTATATATTTAGATCTTCTGTGCATGGTTATTTTACATTCTGTATCTGATAAATCTAACATCTGAAATCTTCGGAGGGACAAATCTGTTGCTTTTGTTTCTCCTGAATCCATGGTGGCTCTTTTTTCATTGTGGGTCTGGTCGCTTTTTTTGTCGTGGGAATTTTTTTATTGGTTGCATTTAATCCCTGGAAAACCTGAAGATCCTGATTTGGGGGCGCTCCTTTAGAAAAGCCTGTAGTTACTCCTTCCAGACACAAGGTGGCGCTACCATCATGATAAATTAGTTTCTGGCGGGGGAAGGTGTCCCAGAGCTGAAGGACAGTGTGGTAGCAGGTGCCGTGGTTCACAGGAGCCCATCTTATTCTTAATTTTTTCCCACCACAGGGAGAGGCAGTTTTCTTTGTAGGTTCCGTTTACCGGTGGGTGGAGGTTTTCTGGTCTACTCTTTCACTAAAGGTATAGCCCCTTCCAGGATCTTGACTTAATTTATCAATCTTGGGTTCAGCTACCTTAATGTCTGGGCCAAAGTCTAGTCTTCTGTGTGTTTCTTTAATCTTCAAGGTTGCAGTGTTAGCATTTGCCCCAAGGGCTGCACAGTTCCAACACGCTGTTTACGCTCACTTCCTTCTTTTGAAGGGGTCTTTGGGAAGTTCCCTTACTTCTTGCAAAGTTAACAATGGTTTTAAAATCATGTTTTAATGGTTTGGAACCTAGTTGCTTTAGACACATGTAGCCCTCGTGTCACTATACATGTAAATTAGGTCTCCTGCAACTTCTCCTACTGTGATCGGTGCTGTAAAAATAAGTATAACATTTGATGACATGAATCCAATGAGACGCTATTTAACATGTTTGCCCAAGTTATAAACCCTTTATGTGGGACTTCCCTGGTGGCTCAGTGGTTAAGAATCCGCCTACCAACGCAGGGGACACTGGGTCGAGCCCTGGTCCGGGAAGATCCCACATGCTGCGGAGCAACTAAGACCATGTGCCCCAACTACTGAGCCCGCGTGCCCCAACTACTGAAGCCTGCGTGCCTAGAGCCTGTGCTCCGCAACAAAGAGAAGCCACCACAATGAGAAGCCCACACACCGCAACAGAGTAACCCCCGTTCACTGCAACTAGAGAAGGTCCATGCACAGCAACAAAGACCCAACGCAGCCAATAAATAAATAAATGTATTAAAAAAAAAAAAAAAAACCTTTATGTGTGACCCTCAGACACCACCCCCATTTTCAACCTCAGAGCAGGTTCATTTACTATTTCCTAGCTCTCAGGGACTCCTCTCTGAGTCTCAAATAATGATGACCTCTAATAACATCTGTTAATTCCTTAAGGAATTTAACAGGCGTATTCTGAGTCCCTGCTGATGTACAAACATCTGGCTTTTTAAAATATCTTCGGCCATTTCCTGCCTGATCTTTGTTTGTCTTTCCATCCTCCTTTCCAAGAGGAGTGAGTTGTTTTCTCACTAATCATGCCACGCTTAACTCTCACCTCACTGCAGCACTGTTCTCCGGGCCCTACTAGCAGCCCCTGCCATAGGCCAGTGGAAGCAACTCAGGCCTGGGACTGCATGGCCCGAGGGGTGCCGGCCATTCTCTCTGGTTCTAATGAGGTGCATAAAGAAAAGGAGCTCCAGCCCCTGCACAGATGCCTCTGGACAGAACCAGAGAGAGGAGACAGAAACCCATGCCCAGCAGTGAAAAGGCAAGCTTACAGGCATCATTTCTGCCCCCAAAAGGATTTAATTAAAACAAAATCAGAAAAGGATTTTAAAATGTTATTCTCTTGCTAACTGGTAATGTGGTGAGAAATGACAAACTACAGAGGACCACTCTGACCTACTGATCCCTCCTTGCCCCGTTTCTAAGAGCCACCTTCTGTTTCACATGTATACTGCTTGCTCCCTTTGAACCAGCCGCCAACTCCCCTGAGATGTTCCAGTGACTGCTCCCCAGCACTTCTGTGTCCGGCCTAAAATCCCTGGCACCGTGGTGGTCCTGGACTGGCCACTGGGGCCCAAAGATGGACCAGTTGGAAGGGATCTCAGAGGAAAATGGGGCACAGAAAGGGCAGTGACTGTCTCAGACAGACCTTGTTCTTTCACACCAGGAATGTAGGCTTCCTGGATCTGTGCAGGAGTTGAGGCCACCAGAACTGGAGTCTGAGTCACTTCCATCAGACTCATAACTTCCTCAGCTAGAATGGGCAGTGTATTTCTTCTATTAGAAGCATCCAAGGACTTCCCTGGTGGTCCAGTGGGTAAAACTCCATGCTCCCAATGCAGGGGGCCCGTGTTTGATTCCTGGTGGGAGAACTAGACCCTGCATGCCGCAAGTAAGAGTCCACATACTGCAACTAAGACGTTCGCATGTCTCGGGGCTTCCCTGGTGGCGCAGTGGTTGGGAGTCCGCCTGCCGATGCAGGGGACACGGGTTCGTGCCCCGGTCCGGGAGGATCCCACGTGCCGCGAAGCGGCTGGCCCGTGAGCCATGGCCGCTGAGCCTGCGCGTCCGGGGCCTGTGCTCCGCAACGGGAGAGGCCACAGCAGTGAGAGGCCCGCGTGCCGCAAAAAAAAAAAAAAAAATGTTCTCATGTCTCAATGAAGCTCCCGCGTGCTGCAACTAAGACCCAGCACAGCCAAAATAAATAAATAAAATAAATAATAAATATATTTTTAAAAGAAGCATCCAGAACACCATTTCTTTTTTTTTCTTTAACATCTTTATTGGAGTATAATTGCTTTACAATGTTGTGTTAGTTTCTGCTTTATAACAAAGTGAATCAGCTATACGTATACATATATCCCCATATCTCCTCCCTCTTGCGTTTCCTTCCTACCCTCCCTATCCCACCCCTCTAGGTGGTCACAAAGCACTGAGCTGATCTCCCTGTGCTATGCGGCTGCTTCCCACTAGCTATCTTTTTTTTTTTTTTTTTTCGGTATGCGGGCCTCTCACTGCTGTGGCCTCTCCCATTGCGGAGCACAGGCTCCGGACGCGCAGGCTCAGCGGCCATGGCTCACGGGCTTAGCCGCTCCATGGCATGTGGGATCTTCCCAGACCAGGGCTTGAACCTGTGTCCCCTGCATTGACAGGCGGATTCTCAACCACTGAGCCACCAGGGAGGCCCCCTTAGAGGAGTCTTACTGGCACCAGGGGAGGAGGTCCCAGCCCCCAGTGTCTCCCCACCTCCTGGTCCTGCCCTACATAGTGGATGCTGGTCCCCAACCTTTCGGTGAGGTCACAGCCCCGGGAGGCAGGTTCGGATGTCTCTTTCTTCAGAGAGAAGTGTCACCTGGACGCTGGATTGGGTCCACAGCACAGCTGGCCTCAGGGCACGTTGCCAGGTAGGGCAGAGGCCCAAAGGGGAATGCAGGACAGCAGGTGAGGTCAAAGGTGAACTTCCTTTCTGAGCCCCGGAGAGTGGCTCCGGCGGTGCAGGTGAGTCTGGGAGAGCACTCAGCATGGCACCTGGGCACTTGGCAGGTATCCAGGTTGTTGGGGGGCAGCCTGGGGACTGGGCAGAAGCACCCGCCTCTCCTCTCCTCTCCAGCAACTCCCAGGAGGCTCCAGGACGGCTGGCTCTGGGTGCTCCTAGGCCGCCAGGACTTTGGCTTCAGCTCCTCCTACGTCACCCACCTTCCCCAGGAAATGACCCGTAATTGGGGTTACTATGACGGAAGGAAGAAAAGTGTCTCACCAGAGACCCAGCCGGTCACAAACTCCTCCACGGGCACTGTCTGGCAGGGGTAGGCACTGGTGGCTCCAGCAGAGGGGACGCTGGTAAAAGTGTAATTCCACCCTCCCCCTGACCCTGGACTGATAATCTGCTACTAATGTTTAACCCTGGGTGAGGGCCCAGTGCCAAGACCAGGACAGGAAGGGAGCCAACGCAGGCGGCCTGGTGGCCTGGAGCTGTGCAGAGCGTGAAATGTCACAGGGCAGGGAGGATGGCCCACGGTGGCCTGACCCCCCTTGCCGGCCAGCAATGGCCTCACAGTGTGACTAGGCCTGGCAGCTGGGCTCAGGCCCTGGTGGGACCCCTCCAGGGCTGCCTCAGTCAGCCAGGGTTTAAGGAGCCAGCCCGGCCCGGCCCAAGCAAGGCCCGCAGCAGTGGGGCCTGGCCACGGGGAGGCAGGCCCAGCAGAGAGGAGTGACTCACCAGGGCCCAAAGCCACCTTCTCCAGGGGTTGTTTACGACTGACTCCTCCGCGTGTGTCAGAAACAGCCTCCCTCGCCTTCCCCTCCCCATGCCTCTTTCCGGGGTAAGGCTGGAGACTCGGTGTACAAAGGGTGGTGTGTCTGTCTGCCTGGGGGTGACCAGGCTATGACTTCCCACTTCTCTTCAGACAACAACCCAAACTGACAGGACAGGGACCTGAATCCCTCCCTTGCTCTCTGCTTCCTTAGACCAACTGCCTCTGTCGCCAGTTCATGAAATAAGTGCTATAGCATGAATGATTTTTTTAAAAATAAATTTATTTATTTATTTTTGGCTGCGTAGGATCTTCGTTGCTGCGCACGGGCTTTCTCTGGTTGTGGCGAGCGGAGGCTACTCTTCGTCGCGGTGCACGGGCTTCTCATTGCGGTGTCTTCTCTTGTTGCAGAGCATGGACTCTAGGCGCGTGGGCTCAGTAGTTGTGGCTTGGGGGCTCTAGAGCACAGGCTCAGTTGTTGTGGCACACGGGCTCAGTTGCTCTGTGGCATGTGGGATCTTCCTGGACCAGTGCGCTCGAACCCGTGTTCCCTGCATTGGCAGGTGGATTCTTAACCACTGGGCCACCAGGGAAGTCCCAGCATGAATGATTATTCCACTCACCCTCTTGCTCTGTTATGAGCTGAGTATGGTTAAATACAGTTACTCTTTGTTTTGAAAATGCTATTTTGTATCATTTAAACATTTGTTGCCACTTTGCTGTACACCAGAAACTAACACAACATTGTAAATCAACTATACTTCAATTAAGAAAAAATTCATTGCCTCTTTTTATAAATCAGATGATTGCTCACCTGTTGTGTCTTCCGTTAAGTGTCTGGTACTTTTATTTTTCCTACTCTGTCATCTTTCTCTGCCCCAGAAGGGGGGCAGTGTACATGGAGTGGAAGCAGCACAGGCTTTGGCACCTTCTAAACCGGGTTCCAGTCTCAGCAGCCCCGGGCAGCCTGGTGATCTGTGACCAGGCACACACTTTGAGGTTCTCTGCTCCCATGTCATTTGGGAGGCTTGGGAGGTCATTAAAGGGGGTTTCCAGGTGTTGGTGTTGTCGAGGAAAATAATCGATGCACAATGTATAATAGGAATTGAAAAGAGTTTTATTTGAGCCGAACTGAGGACTAGAGCCCGGAAGACAGCCTCTCAGGTAACCCTGAGGGACTGCTCCGGAGAAGCATGGTTTTCGGCACAGTTTTATGCCTTGTCAGAACAAAGAACATCAAACAAGTCAGGGAGACATTCTTTCATGGTTTCAAAAAAACAGATCAGCACGTACATAGAGCGTCAGTATGGCCTTGGCGCCTGGGAAGTGAGACTTATCATCGAAGGAGCACCAGCATTGGCGTCCCAGGAAGAGAGGCACTTAATCTTCTATCTATTTATTTGGCTGTGCCGGGTCTTAGTTGCAGCCTGCAGGATTTTTAGTTGCGGCATGTGAACTCTTAACTGCGGCATGCGAGATTTAGTTCCCTGACCAGGGATCGAACCCGGGCCCCCTGCATGGGGAGTGTGGAGTCTTAGCCACTGGACCACCAGGGAAGTCCCTAATCTTTATTTTTAATGTGGACATTCTTTGCTTCTGGTCAATGCGCCCTTTTCTCTAATGATTAAAGCAGACGTACAGTGTATCCTTGGTAGGCCACAAACAGGCTGTTCCAGTTAGCACCACGTTCAAGTTAACTCAGGTATGAGCCATAACTCAGGTATGAGCCATAACTCAGGTATGAGCCATAACTCAGGTATGAGCCGTATAAGCCATAACTCAGGTATGAGCGTTTCCTTTGTTAGTGTCCACGTTCAGGACCACATCATCCAGGCCACGTTTCTGACATTCTCTGGCAACCTCACATCGATTCCTATGACGTAAGGCCCGGGAGACAGCAGTGGTGGGGATGTGGTGGCAGGGTGGGATGCACACGTGCTACCGGAACACAGGGCAGGACAAGGGGGCAGACCCGTGGATGCAGGCAAGGTGCTGACTGCAGGTTTGGCTGCAAACGCAGAGAGAATGGCGGCGTACAGATGTACCACGTTCTTCACATCAACAGCCATAAGATATTCCGTCAGATTTCTATTCTCAGGAATGCTGGGAAGTTGGGGCCTGGGGTGGGGTTGAGGAGGAGGGGGTCTTCTCTCAAGGGCATGGAGATCCAGGGCTCAGGCACCACTGCCCAGAGAAAGCTGTGAAGTCCCCAAACGTGTCACCAACCCCTGGAGTTGCCTTGACCCCTCCCTTTCTCTCAACCTCACCACCATTCCGTGAGGAAACTGCGTTCATGTTACCTTCCAAACGGATCCCGAATCCAACCCCTCCTCACCTCCTCCACTGCTACTGCCCTGGCCCACAGCCATCATCACCTCCACTTGGATTCCTGTCCACAGCTGGCCTCCCTGCCCCCACCCTGTCCCTCCCACCCACCCACTTCCCCTTCCAGTCTGTCCTCCACAGCAGTCAGATGACACAGTTGAAACTGAAGCAGACCATGTCTCTGCCCTGCTCCACACCCTGCAATGGCCCCATCCTGCTCAGACTCAAAACCAAAGCCTTCCAGGGACTTCCCTGGCGGTCCAGTGGTTAAGACTCCACGCTTCCACTGCAGGGGGCACGGGTTCCATCCCCGCTCGAGGAACTAAGATCCCGCAACCCACACGTCGCCATCAAAAAAACCTAAAAAAACAAAAAGCCAAACCCTTCCAAGGCTCCAGGTGCCCTCGAGGTGCCACCCTGGCTTCCTTCTCTTCTTCCAACAGGCTCCCGCCCCCAGGCCTTCACGCTGGCTGCTCCCTCCTTCAGTCGGCCTCCTCTTGCCTGGGCTCAGACATCGCCTGCGCAGTGAGCCCGCCCTAACTGGCTCGCTGAATACTGCCATCTGCCCCACCTGCCCAGCATTCCAGGTGCCCCTTCCCTGGCCCAACCTTTTCTTTCACTCATCACCTTCTGACACACCATGCAATTAACTTGTTGTCTGTCTGAGCAGGGATCTCTGGCTGTTTTGTCCACTAATGTTACCTTAAAGGCTTAGAACTATGTGTGGCACAGTGTAGGCAATGAAGGAGAAATGAATGTGTGGACAAGTGAGGGAACAGCATTAGTGAGCTGCCCTGCAGCCAGCCCTGGGTCTCCAATTCTCTGTCCCCATCTCCAGTGGGCCCCAAAGAATGTAAAGTCCTCCAAATACCCGCAACCTGCCCCTCCAGGTCTCTTACAGCTCTTAGTTTCCCATCAAATGCCCAAGGACCAGCCCTGCTGATGCTTCTCCTCTCCCGCTGCTGCCAAAGCAGAACACATCCACCCCCACCACATTCTCACGGGTAGACAAGTTCTAGGAAGCAGGGTTCCATCTCTGACCCCCTCCCCCTAGAGCTGCCCAGGGCCCTTAGGGCTGCCCCCAAAGACCTTCCCGAGTACTGGTCTCTCGCGGAGGGCTGGGCTGTTATCCTAGCTCTGCAGCTCGTTCTCTCCTGAGTGATGCTGGGCAATCCCTCTGTGGGCCTTCACTGTTTGCAAAAGTAAAGGACCAGCCCAGCAGATTGCTGAGTCTAAGGCCTCTTGGCTCTAAAGGCCTTCAGGCTGCCCTGTCACTTCAGAATGGGTCCCACTCTCTTCTCTAATCCCACCACACCTCCCCAGTTCAAGGGAGACCCATTGCCACTCCCCAGAGGCTGGCAGAAGGGCAGCCCCACCCCTGACTAGCTCTTCTCCAATCCTCCAGCAAGATCCACCAGCTTGACCCTCTGTCTGCCGGAGCAAAGCTCCGATCTTGACATTCTGTAGCTCACGACCTCCAAAATGGCCTCACTGTCTGCTAAACACACCACAGCCCTACCCCTGCTGTTCATGCCTACCCCTCCAGCCCCCCCCCCCGCACCAGGTGCACCCCCACCTTCCCACCTGCTGTGCTCTGATGGTCCAGGGCTTCCCTGGTGTCCTAACCATGCTCCCACACCTCCCGCTACCTGGAATGCCTTCAGGAATCTCTTCCAGCGCCGCTCCTCGCTGGATCTGGGTTCCAGTCTCCTCACCGCCACCACACGTACTGCCAGACGTCAGCTTTGTTACTGAACCTTTCTGATCCTGTTTTCTCATAAAATGGAAATATGATACTCACCTCTTAGTGTGTTACAAAGATTAAAGCACTTAGAAAAGGGTCCAGCACATCATATATGCTCCACAAATGAGAGCTACTATTGTTCTCATCTCCACTCTGAAGGTCCATGAGGATGACATGAGGAAACACACGGGAAAGGGCCCAGCATACAGTAGGTGCTCAGGAATTGAGGACGCTGCTCTTCCTGCTTGTGACAGTTTATAGCTCTTAAAGCAATTCTGTCATCTTATGTAGCTTTAAACATGCATCTCTCGGGACTTCCCTGGTGGTCCAGTGGTTAAGACTCCGCACTCCCAATGCAGGGGGCCCTTGTGCCATCCCTGGTCAAGGAACTAGATCCCGCATGCCTCACGGTGCAGCCAAAAAAATAAATATTTAATTAAATAAATAAACATGCATCTCTCCTGGGCTTCTTTCCCTCTCCTCTCTCCCTCCACTCCCCAATGAAACCCCTGAGGGCAGGGACCACGTCTCACCCAGGTCTCCATCCCCTGCCCCAGCCCAGGCCACACACCCAGTAAGCACTCAACACACTGAACTGTGTTCACACTTCAGTCCAGCTGGTTTAGGGAGGCCACCAAGCCACTGCGGCCTGTCCCAGAGCTGAGAACCTGGAGGGAGATGCCGATTCCCACTGCTCACATCTGAACTTCCTTGAGTCCTCAGGTCATGCTGGGATGGAAGACATGATGTAATAGACCAACTGTGGGGGCAGTGTGGGTCCCGCAGGTCAGGCAAAGAGCTGTTTCAAATACTGAGGAAACTTGGACTGGGTTAGGAGCTGGAGCTGCCTTCCAATGCGCTGGAATCAGGGCAGGGTGAGCCCTCTACCTCCCACCACCCCCCATCCCCTAGCCCATTGTTGTCATTTAGAACAACCTCTGGCTACTCTGGCTTAGGAAAGCGCCGTATGGACTTGTTTTTCTCTCTGAGGCACCTCTACACCTCAGGCACACACATGCTGGCCTTGCCAGGACATACACGTTAGTGACATGACCCTGGGGATAAGTGGTTTCACACCTGCTTCTTCGAGGCCCCAATGCCTCTCCCAGCCTGCGAACGACGCAAGGTGTCCCAGGCTGTGTCTCCAAGATAGTGAAGGCTCATGTGACTGCTCCCTGGAATAACAGGTGTGCCCAGCCTGGATTTTTGACATGTAATTTGAGGACCTCTGGAGGTCATCGAGTACAACCTCTTCATTTTACAGAGGGAACTGAAGCCCGGAGGTGAAGGGGCTTGTCCAGGACGAGCGGGGACAGGGACCCTGTGCCCTGACCACCGCGGAGAGCCTACCACCCCTCACGGCCTCGAGGCGCTGCAGTAGAGGCGGCGGCCTGCGTCACCTTTACCTAACGCCCAGCACAGTGTGGCTCCATGATACGCAGCCACGAAGCATCTCCCTTTTACAGGTGAGGGGACCGGCCCAAAGTCACACGCGTTTGAGCGCCAGAGCTCGCGCCCCCATTCCCGATTTCCTTGAACCTTCGCCACACCCTGTTAGCGGCCAAGAGACGGGACCCTTGTTTGTGTGGGCCACTGGCCCTCCAGTCACTCGAGTAGGTGGCGAGGAACTTTCGCAACGCAGGCACAAGAAGCTGGAGGCGTGCCGCCGGAATAGGCGCGAGCCGGCGAGGGGCGTGAGCGCGTGGGCGGCAGGCAGGGCGCGTGCGCGGCGGCCCCGAGCTCCGATTGGCTCCTGCGGGCCGGAGAGGCGGGGCCGTGTGCGGCGCTTCCTCCGCCTCTGCTTCCGCGTAGCAGCCCCGGGAGCTGGAGCCGAAGTGGGATTCAGAGTGCCGGCCGGCGGTGAGGCCGGGGCAGCAGCTGGCGGCCGGGGTCAGGGCAGGAACCTGGACTGAGGCGGCGGGCGCTGCGTCCCTGCAAGGTGAGGGAGCGGCGACACCCTGCACGGGCCCCCGCCCCGGACGGGGGTGCGCCGTGCCGTGCCTGGGCACCCTGGCGAACCGAACTTGACCCGTCTTCTGACCACCACGGCCCCGACCCCTTCCACCTGCCCCGACCTCCAGTTGGCTGAGGACTCCCACCCCTGACCGCGCTAGTCAGCACACCAGTGCCTCCAGCCCTGGTTGTTCACCTTCGTAGATCAGTTCGGGACCCCTTCCTTACTCAGTGAGAGCTTGAAGGGCTCCGGACTCTCCACTAGCTGCTTTTTCTCTTTCCCTCTGCAGATGGACGGAACAGAAGGCAATGGGGGGCAACCCGGCCCCGCTGATCGGTCCCATCGAAGCAGCGTGTCCTCCGTGGGAGCCCGAGGTGGGTCCCTGTCCCCAGTCTTCTCCCCGCTGTACCCTCCTAGGGCCCCAGCCCTGAGGAAGTGGCCCTGGTTTGTCATCTCTTTCAGTGAAGAGAATCTTATTTATTAATTAACAAATAAGGTCTGTTGAGGTGTGGAAAAGTGACAAGTCAGTCAGGTATTAGCTATACTTTGCACCTGAGGCATTTGACACACTGACTTTCTGAAATCGGTCAACTAGCCAGAGGCCAGGCAGGATTGGAACCCCGAGTATATTGGCCTCGAAGCTGAGTGCTTCTTCATGGTACCTGTGGTTCCAGTGATGGAGAATTGAATCTGGCTGCTCTTTCAAGGGTCTCCTTTTGGCTCCAGGCTCCAAATAGGCATCCCACAGGCTGTCACAAGGGAACACTCAACTTTTTGGATTGTACTTCTGTTTGACACTGAAAGGCCATCGTGTTGAGTCCTGAGTCTTAAAGAGTCCCAAGGAAGCTGAGCGCTGGAACTGGCTTTACCCTGGGGTGGCCTTGAGAATCCTCTGTCCCCATGTTAGCTTGGGCCAGAGGGAGATAGTGATTTGCTTAAGGATGATAGCTCTCTCCCTCCCTGCTTGATTTACTAACTACTGTAACCTCAGGATGGGTTCAATCTATCTCTGCCGCAGTCCCACCTGTAGAATGTTCTCCTTCGGGGGAGAAGCACACCAGAGTCCTTGGGGCTGCCAGGGGAGTGTGTGTGGGTGCAGCAGCCCTAATTTTGAACTTCTGGGGGTTAGGGTGGGTCTAGGCTGGTCCCTGGGCTGGAATTGCTAGGTTTCTGGGTGGTTTGAGGGTCTTCAGTAAGTCCTAACAGACAGCACTCTTCACGGGGTCCTTAGGGGATGCCGGGGCTCTGGCTCTGGAATGTAGCCTTGGTCATCCTAAGGGTTGCAGGGTGGGGGCTGCAGCCCCAGAGCGGGGAGTGGAGGGCGCCTGGTTGGCATGCCTGGGCAGTGGGCCCAGCTGACCCTGCCTGGCCTCCATCGCAGCAGCCGACGTGCTGGTGTACCTGGCGGATGACACAATGGTGCCCCTGGCCGTGGAGAACCTGCCCTCGCTCACTGCCCATGAGCTGCATCAGGCCGTCCGTGAGGTCCTGCAGCTCCCGGATGTTGCCCTGGATGCCTTTGCGCTCTGGCTTGTCTCCCCTCTGCTGGGTAAGAGTTGGCAGTGAGAAGCCCAGGGGGAACGGCTGGAAGGGCGCTGACCAGTGGGGAAGGAAGGGGCAGCTTCTGGAACCTCTGGCCGCTATACATCGGGGGAAGGTGGGACATGTTTGTGTCCTGGAGCTGGCCGTGGCTTTCAGGACCCAGAGCCCTGAGAGGTGGCCTGGCTCCTCTGCCCCCGCCTCTCTTTTCTTTGTGCTGGAGGCAGAGGAGGGGCCAAGCCTACCCCTCAGCCTCAGTGCTGCTGGAGCCTGCACATCAGGAGGAGTGGGGGCGGCGGACAGGGAGGGAGGGGGCGCGTGTTCACCGAGCACGTGGTCTGTGCCACAGCCTGAGCTGGCATTTTGCAAGCAGAGTTTCACCTTATCCTCATGGCCCAGCCTGGTCACGCAGATGAAGAATTGAGGTTTGGAGCCATGGGACCAGTGAGTGGTGGGACCAAGATCAGAATGGAAGCCTGGGTGGCCCCCAGCCAGCCTCCTTGAGCTGCATCCTGCTCCGTGGAGGCAGGGAGGAAGGTGGGACCCGGCCCAGGAAGCAGCCACCCCTGAGGATGGGACTTTTCCTGAGGGTTGGGAGGATGAGTGGGAACCCAGCTTCTCTGCAGGGGGCCTCCAGCCTTGCCTGGTTTCTGGCCCGTGATCACCCTGTCCTGCCCTTTCAGGCTGAGATCCCAAGGCGGGCGGGTGGAGTGGGAGTGAGGGCAGTGGGAGCCCTCCAGCCCGCAGGCCTGGGGGACATGAGGTGGGGGGGGAATGGGGAGCTCCCTGGGGCCTCAGAATAGGGCTTCTAGCCTGCTGGCTTGGTCAGGAGAGGGACCAGGAGAGGATGCCCCAGCTGGTGCCGGGACCACGCATGTTTTCTGCACTCATTCCCCTCCCTTGTAGAGCAACAGGGGCAAGAAGGGTGTGCCTGGTCCCTGGGCCCCTAGGAGTTTGTGCCTGTGCCCTGGAGGGAGGGTATGCCCACTTGGTCGGAGAGGGAGTGCCTGTCTCCCCACCCCCACCCTCTAGTGGGAGCTTCCTGCCCAGCTACTGCTCTCGCCCACCCTCTTCCTGCTGATCCGTCTCTTTCCGCTGCTCCCCACCCAGCTCAGCTGCCCCTCCTTCACCCTTCTGGCTGTTGGTCAGGACCGCGGGCCCCTTGGCTCGTGTCTCTGCAAAGCTGGGGGTGGTTTCATGGGGCCCCTGCCCTACCTCAGGCTCCCTGTCCCTGCAGTGGGGCAACTCACTTCCTCCCCCACTCCCTCGTCATCGCATTCCTGCTCCCCCTTCACCGGAACATGAATGGGCTGCCTGTGTGGCCCGTGGGTCACCCTGGGGCACCGCCCCATCCCAGAGGCCCCAGCACAGAGTCAGCGCCCGCTTTGTTCCCAGGCTGGGTTCAGGAAGGCTGAAAGGCCGCTTCAGCTTTGACTTGGGCCCTCAGAGCTGTTGGTCCCGCACCACGCCCGGAGTGGGTGACATATGCCCCAGGGACGGGGTGCTGTCTGCTGGAGCCGCCCTTCAAGGTGGATGTTTGGGAGGGTTTGACCTTCTGCATGCCATTGTCACTCTGCATGGAACAGGGCTCCAGGGACTGTCAGTCTCGTTGGGGTGGCAGCCCCCAGGCAGGAAGGCCCCATCTGGAAGCGTGGGACGGCAGGGTCAGCGCAGTCCTCTTCTGATAACGGGAGTCCTCTGAGCTGCTGGGGCTCGGGGTGAGGCTGGCTGGGGACCGTGGACAGTGTCCCGGGGTCCCAGCTAGCCACTCATCTCATTCGTCTCACAAGTATGTGCAGAGCAGCCCGCCCACAATCTCGTACTGGGCAGAGAGCTAGACTCTGGGGGTCCGGTGAGGAACAGGAGTGAAAGTGTCCCTGCCCTCAGGGGACTCACGGTCTGAAGTGTGCCGGGAAGGCTTGCCAGGAGCAAGTTGCCAGGAGTGCTTCCTGGTGGAGCCACTGATCCTGGCGGCAGCTGGGTGGCATGGCGTTGAGGCAGGGAGCTTGCAGGATGGAAGATCAGCTGGAGCCTAGAGCCCCCGGGGGAGTTGCTGGGGTGGAGGCTGGCGGGGCAGAGGCCCAGGCAGGGCCAGGAGCAGGGGAGAACAGCCCCTTGGCCCTTTGGGCCTCAGTTACCAGCTTTGGGCTCTGCTTCCTAACGGCGGTGCTGGAGCCATCTGTACCACCGGCCCCAGCACCTTCCGTCTGCCACAGCCTCTCAGCTCCAGCCCATCCTGGGCACAGTAGGGAACAGTCAGAGGCTGACTCTGCCTGGAACCTGACCCCCTCTCATTGCTGTGTGGCTTTGTTTTTTTTGTTTGTTTGGGTTTCTTTTTGTTTCTTTGGCTGAGCCACACTGCATGCGGGATCTTAATTCCCAGACCAGGGATCGAGCCCGCGCCCCCTGCAGTGGAACTGCGGAGTCTTAACCGCTGGACTGCCAGGGAAGTCCCTGTTGTGTGACTTTGGACACACCTTAACTTCTCTGAGCCTCATTTTTCTTCTCTGAGCCTCATTTTCATTGGATGAAATGAGGGTAGGGTTATTGCAGGGCAGTTGCCTTTAACCACTTGAAATGGTTCTGGACACTTTGTGCCTACTTCAGTTAATATTGGTCATGACTGCGTCATCGTTGCATTGTTGTTGTTGTTAGTGGGTGGCAGTCGCACTGGTCAGGGCTTCATGGCCGCTTCCCCTCTCGTCCTGCAGAGGTGCAGCTGAAGCCCAAGCACCAGCCCTACAAGCTGGGCCGCCAGTGGCAGGAACTGCTGCTGCGATTCACCGACGCTCCGGACGATGACGTGGCCATGGGTCAGTGCTGCTGCCTGTGCGTCCCTGTCTCGGGCCCACCGGGGTCTGGAGCACGGACCCCGGGCCCAGCCAGGCCTCCCCTGGCAGGTGGAGCTGCCCTGGCTGAGAGACAGGGCCGGCATCTCCCCCAGAGGAGGGAGGGATCCCTTAGAGGAGCCCCGGAGGGGTGGGCTGGGGGCACAGTGAGCAGCTTGCGATAAGCCACGCCCCCTATCGCTGGACAGCCCGGGGGTTTTCTGAGTGGTGGTGGAGGAGGCTTGGGGAATGGAGACTGGGCCAGTCGGGGAGAGGGCAGAGCTGGCTGCGTGGGGCGGCCGGCCGGTGACCCCCTCCTTTCTCCCCAGATGAGCCTTCCCTGCAGTTCCGGAGGAACGTGTTCTTCCCCAAACGGCGGGAGCTCCAGGTGAGGCAGGGATTCCCAGGCGGTACCACCCAGGTCTGGCGCCCTGTGTCCAGCCTCCCCTTGTCCTGACCCCTGGACACTGGTGCCCCTCCCAGCTGAGCCACCCCTCCCTGCCACACCGGCCTGCAGATCCATGACAAGGAGGTCCTGCGGCTGCTCTACGAGGAGGCCAAGGGCAACGTGCTGGCCGCTCGGTACCCATGCGACGTGGAGGACTGCGAGGCCCTGGGCGCCCTGGTGTGCCGTGTGCAGCTCGGGCCCTACCAGCCTGGCCAGCCCACTGCCTGTGCCCTGAGGTGAGGGCCAGCGTGACCTGAGGCAGGGGCCCGAGGTGGGGAGGGTGACCTCGGAATCCTGGTTACAAGTGGTCTTGCCAGGTCCTGGAGTCAGGAGGCCCTGACGCTGTGTGACCTTGGGTGAGTCACCCCACCTCTCTGAACCTCCTTTTCCTCGTCTGCTCTGGGCTGAGGGGCCCGGGCAGTGGGAGATGGGGGAAGTGACGTCCGTGAGAGGACCCCCAGAGGTGTGTGAGGGTGGAGCCCGGCCTCCGTGTGAGGTCAGGGGGAGTTGGGCTTGTTCTTTTTTGGGGGTCGCAGCCAGGGTGTGGCCAAATACCGAGTCCCAGTTGTCAGTGACAGTCTCACTTAGTCTCGAGCTCCAGGGATGAGGCCCCATTTCCCGGACGTTCCAGTATGCCGGCTCTGTGCTTCCTACCATCTCTCTAGAAGCCGTGCTCTTTGCTGTGTGAATTGGCAGGGCCTGGGGTCGTGACGATTGAGCTACCCTGGAAGCAGACCAGGCTGTCTCTGAGCTCCGTGGACAGTGATCTTAAGGTTTAGAGATATTTCCAAAGAAGATGAACTTTTTTTTTTTTTTAAACTGGTAACAGTTATGTAGCCTTTTTTTTTAATTTTTTAAAAAAACTTACTTATTTTATTTATTTTTGGCTCCATTGGGTCTTCGTTGCTGCGCGCAGGCTTTCTCTACTTGCGGCAAGCGGGGGCTACTCTTCCTTGTGGTGTGCGGGCTTCACTGCGGTGGCTTCTCTTGCTGCGGAGCGCTGGCTATAAGGCGCACGGGCTTCAGTAGTTGTGGCGCATGGGCTCAGTAGTTGTGGCTCGTGGGCTCTAGAGCGCAGGGTCAGTAGTTGTGGCACACAGGCTCCGCTGCTCCGCGGCATGTGGGATCTTCCCGGGCCAGGGCTCGAACCCGTGTCCCTTGCATTGGCAGGCGGATTCTTAACCACTGCGCCACCAGTGAAGCCCTGAAGATGAACTTTGAACACAGCCTGTCCTAGACCCAGGGCTCTAACCCACACCAGCCCTTCAGGGTACAGTTGTGTTGCGGGGGGAGGATGCACAGAGACAGGGCCCTGTGTCGGGGCCCAGCAGGGGCTACCCTGGGCTCAGTGGAGCCTGAGTGATCCCAGCTGAGCTGGCTGGAGGCTGGCAGCCGTAGAAATCCTGGCTCTCGTGATAGGCATGTCTGGTCCTATTGCAAGTGACAGCGAATCCAGCTCAGACTATTTGGACTTGAGGGACTTTGTCAAGAAATGGACGGGTCTGGGGTGATTGAGGTGCAGGGGCTCCAGTTGGGTACCCCCAACCTGCAGATCCTGTCCTCACTCTCCTCGCCCAGCCCTGTGTCCTCTGGGCCAGCTCTCAGTCAGACAGGCTCTTGTCTCGTGGTGGCCAGGTGGCCACAATAGTTGCACATTGGCAAGGAGAGACCTCATCCCTCACGTGACCAGAGTTCTAAGACTCATCTGGTGACTGGGCCCACGTCCACCCAAAGGAGACAGAGTGGCCAGAGTGCTGATTGGCTGAGGCCCAGATCCTCCCTTAGGACCTGCCATGAGCCTGCACAGATGCTGTGGACTGACAGTGGGAAGGCGGGATTTCCAATGACGAGTGGGCGCTGTGGCTGGAAGCAGGAATGTTGGGGGACAGATGATGAAGATGCCTACGGCAGCCCTGAGAAGTGGGGGCAGCCCCCTGGATACCCCTCCTCATGCCGCCCTGCAGTTGGGCCTCTCTGGGCATCAGGGTCCTTCCTTGCGTCAGCCCTGCTGCAGGGCCAGCCATCCCTTCCCATGGCCCGGGGTGTTGGTCCTCCAGAAGCCCCTGCGGGGACCCCTCCCCTCTTTGGTGACAGTGACAACCTCGGCCATATTTGTTCGGCACCCACCACATGCCAGGCGCCTGCCGGCACCCGTCCATATGAGTAGGGATCCGTGTCCTTATTTAAACGTGGAGACGTAGACTTGGAGAGGGCGCTCACTGCTCTTAGGCTGGGCCCTGGCTGCAGTCCACCTGGAAGGGCCAGTGCCTGGCCAGAGTCAGGGGGCTGCCTGAGGGGGAAGAACGGTGCCGTCACGCCAGGATGCTTCCCGACTCTGTGTGTGTGATTGAAAATGCCCTTTCCTTCATGAACCTGTGCTGATGAGTTGTAGGTTGGTGGTTTTTTTACCTCCCTATTTGGTAGAACAGAACATTGATAGCTCTAGGACCACTTCTTGGTTGCAAAATCACCAGTTTAGAAACTGAAACCTTCCTCTGGCCACAGTCTGCTTCTGGGGTGGGCCTGGTTTCAGCTCTCATCCCGGTCTCCAGACTTCTCCTTCAGGCCTCTCATGCTGCAGGGTTCTCGGCAGTGGGCTCTCCGGGGGTCCGTGTGCAGGGTGCCCCCTGCCCTCCCCACGCCCTGGGAACCTCGGCGCCTCCCCAGCCTGCCGGCATGGAGCTGCCCTCATGCTGGGCCCTGTTTTCCTTCCTTCACAGGGAGAAGCTGGACTCCTTCCTCCCTGCCCACCTCTGTAAGCGGGGCCACGGGCTCTTCGCTGCCCTCCGGGGCCGTGGGACCAAGGCCGGAACTGGCGAGCAGGGCCTGCTGAACGCCTACCGCAGGGTGAAGGAGGTAGCCGGCAGCGAGAGCGAGCACGAGGCCTCCCTCAGCCCCCACTACCGCGCCTACCTCCTCAAGTGCCACGAGCTGCCCTTCTACGGGTGAGCGGCTCCCTGGCCGCGGCCACAGCCCCAGGCCCACTGTCCCTCCCTCAAGACCCGTGAGCCCATCTCCGTTCCCGCTGAGCTCTGTCCTCACGCGAGGTGTGTCTGGATGCCAGCACCTGGGGCCCCGCAGGTCCCAGGCTGGACACTCGTCCTCCGCCTTCCCCATCACGGGCTAGGACACCAGACAGGTCCTCTCCTTCCTCCTGCCGCAGCCACGTGGTCCATGGACCTGCCCACCTCCCCCTCGGCCAGATCTCATTCATGGAGGCACGTCTAGCCAATAGCTCTTGTGTGCCTACTGTATGCCCGCACCCTCTAGGTGCTGGAGACCTCAGTAAACAAAAGAGACCGCCATCCCTGCCCGTGAAGAGGCCGTTCTAGTGGCGAGAGAGACAGCAAGCAGTAGAAGCCGAGAACAGACTACAGGGGGGCAAGGGAGCAGCTGGACGGCCCGTGAGGACAGTGGCCATACTCCACAGGGTACTGTGGCTCAGGCCGCACGGCGGTACCGCAGGAGGGGAGACGCGGCCAGATTCCAGAGACGTTGAGGGTGGAGTTGAAGGAATTTGCAAGATGTGCAGTACAGGAGGTGAAGGAGAGCAGGCAGAGAGGACTCCAGGTTTCTGCCTGAACAGCTGCAGGGTGGCCTTGTCATCAGCTGAGACAGGATGGTGTGTGGCGGGGGGGCAGGTCAGGGAAGTTCGGGGGCTTGTCCTTGAACGTGTTGATTTTGAGATGCTCTCCAGCGACCCAGGTGGCGATCCTAGCGGGCATTTGGGTTTCTGAGTCTAGACTTGGGTAATGGGTGAGTCATCAGCATGCAGGTGCTGTTTGAAACCAGGAGCCCCAGCAAGTGAGTGTGGACCAGACAGAGAAGGAGCCCGGCCAGCAAGGCGGGAGGGTCTCCACCAGCCCGGCGAAAGGAGGTGTTGAGGAGGAGGGAGTGACCAAGCCTCAGGTGCTGCTGCTTCAAGGTCAAGTTCAACAGGTCCCGAGTGGCTGATAGTTGACCTTGGCTCCAGCATCTTGGGGGTAGCAGTGGGTGGAGGACAATGAGAAAAAGAATCAGTGAGTGTAAGCAGCTCCTCAGGAGCTGCGCTGTGAGATGGAGCCCAGAGGCGGAGCAGTAGTGTGGGTGTGGGGCAGCAAAAGGTCTCTAGCTTTTATGGTGAGTGAGATGCATGTGGCCGCTGTTTGGGTTGCTTCAGTTTCCTCAGCGGATTAGGAGTCCCAGCCCTGAAGCGAGCCTGTGGGAGTCTTCCTGGAGTGGGAGCACCGGGCCGTGCTCTTGGAACTGAAGGTAGAGCGTGCTTGTCTCCAGTCCTGTCCTCGGGGCTGCAGGATTTTTTTTTATATATATAAATTTATTTTGTTTTTTTATTATTTTTGGCTGGGTTGGGTCTCCGTTGCTGCGCACGGGCTTTCTCTAGTTGCAGCGAGCGTGGGCTGCTCTTCGTTGAGGTGCACGGGCTTCTCATTGCAGTGGTTTCTCTTGTTGCGGAGCACGGGCTCTAGGCACGTGGGCTTCAATAGTTGCAGCACGCAGGCTCAGTAGTTGTGGCTTGCGGACTCTAGAGCGCAGGCTCAGTAGTTGCGGCACGTAGGCTTAGTTGCTCGGCGGCATGTGGGATCTTCCTGGACCAGGGCTCGAACCCTGTCCCCTGCATTGGCAGGCGGATTCTTAACCACTGTGCCACCAGAGAAGCCTGGGGCTGCAGGATTTAACTAGGGCTCTGGCTTAGCCAGGGCTGAGGGGGCGTGTGGGCGAAGGCCCAGGGCAGCCAGAGGAGAGGAAGAGGCCGTGGCCGGGCAGGATGGAGGAGGGACAGCTCAGCGGGTGGGTGTCCTAAGGTTGATGCGCCCTTTCCCTTTCTTGGTGTCGAGTCCTGAAGCTGCTTCTCTGCCTGGGCAGCCCCTGGGGGACGGTGGGCAGCGGGGCTCTCCCAGCCTCCAGCAACCACAGCCTGCAGACCCTGAGCCCTTGGGCTCCTGGCTGTTCCCTGAACGTAACTTGCTTTGTCCCACACCCGGGTTCATGCTCTACCCTCTGCCTGCAGTGCCTACCCTTCGCTGTGCCACCCAGTTCCTCCTCCTGCCTGATCAGCTCAGATGCCACCACCTCCATGAAGCCTCCTTCTCGCCGCCCCCTCAGTTTCTCCCTCCCCTGGGGTGGGTTTCCATTTAACTTCTGTCACCCAAACAGCTTAAGCTTCTCAGGTGCCTGGGACAGGGGCTGGCCAGAGCATTCCCTGGTGGGTGAACCCAGACCCTGGGCCATCTGTTCTCGCTGCTGGAGGGGACAGCCTAACCCCACTTTCCCTCCCCAGGTCTGCCTTCTTCCACGGCGAGATTGACAAACCAGCCCAGGGCTTTTTGCACCGGGGAGGGCAAAAGCCGGTGTCTGTGGCCATCAGTCTGGAGGGTGTGCATGTCATTGACAGCAGGGAGAAGGTACCTGCTGCTCCTTCAGGGTGGGACCTGGAGTGGGGGCCTCACTGGAGAGGAAGGGAGTGGGGTCATTACCCAGGCCTTCCTGGTTCCCTTGGGCTTCTGGCTGGCCTGGGAGCAGGTGGGCGGCCTGTCTGGCCTCCTTCCCTCAGATGTCCCTGGGGCTTCCACTGTCATCCCGGGGGCTTCCCTGGGTCTGCTGTGGGTCAGCTCTCCTGCCCAGCCTGCTAGGCAGGGCGGTGGCGTGGACAGGGGGAGGCTGCAGCTGGAGACAGGTGGAGAGTCTGGTAGGGCCTGGCTGCTCTGCCTGGCCAGTGGCTGGAGACTAGCTGGTGGTTTTCCAAAGAAGCCCTGGGAGCTTCTCCTGCGGGACTGGGGGCCCTCCTTCCTGCATTTGGTGCTGGTTGTCTCGGCTGCCTGTGTAGGAGGTGGTGTCGGCAGCCTGCCCTGCGGGCCTCTCTGCGCCTGGACAGGGGTCCCTGCTAAGCCAGCAGAGAAGTTTGGGGGAGACTTCTGGTTGTCCCCAGGGAGGGATCCCAGCCCTTCCTGGGCATCTGTGCCCCAACATGCCGGGCCCACATCCGGCCTCCTGCTGAGATGCTAACCAGCTGATCGCAGGGGAAAGGCCTCCCCTCCCCACCTTCCTTTCCCCGAGTCACTACCCCAGCTGTCAGGAGCTTGACCCACTGATGAGAAGTGCGTGGTTTAGGGGGTCTCATCCTCCCTGGACCACAGCCTCCTTTGAGGGTCTGATGGAAGCGGGGCTTCTTCTCCTGAGAGAAACTGACACCTGAATTTAGGCTCAGCCTTGGAGGTAAATAGCCTGGCCAGGTGTATCCTCCTGGCGATGCCCGCGTGGGATGGGGCAGGGGAGCAGGCCTCTGCCCAAAGGAGTCCAAGCTCTGTGTCTCCCGCTGGCCAGCACGTCCTGCTGGGCCTGCGCTTCCAGGAGCTGTCGTGGGACCACACCTCTCCCGAGGAGGAGGAGTCTGTCCTGTGGCTGGAGTTCGACGGGGACAATGAGGGCACACCGGTCAACAAGCTCCTCAAGATCTACTCCAAGCAGGTAGTGGTGGGTGTTGCCTGCACTGGGGGTGGGGATGGGGGTCGGGGAGGGTGTGCTCAGGGCGTCCCAGACTATTGGAGGCTCCAGGCTGGGTGGCAAGGAGGTGAGAGGGCTGCTGAGGGCCTGGGGACCAGGGGGCCAGCTCCTGCTGACTGGGAGCCACCCTTGCGGGTTCGGAAGGCCTGGCCAGGTGGTGGGGCAGTGGTTGGTGGAGGGCTGCCCGGTACTGTGTGACCAGCCCGCACTGGCTCCCTCGGTCCTTGAGCCCCCCGTGAGCGGGGCTCTCAGGTGACGAGCAGGCATGGAATGGCTAAGACCCCTCTTTGCCTTTGTTTCACTTTCATCCATTGGGCACCTGGTCTTCCCAGCCAAACCTTCATCCCCGCCCCTTCCCCTCCCACCCTGGTTTCTCCAGGAGAGCCCTTCCAGGACTCAGGGCCTCCTTGCTCTCCGCCCCAAGCACAGAGACGGGCTCCAGGGACTCCTGTGAAAGCACGTGCCCCCTCCTGGGGGCCCGCCACAGCCAGGCTTCTCCCGTTGCTCCCTCTACGCCTTCCTTCCCACCGCTGCACCCACTGCTCCAACCCCAGCAGCCTCTGCCCTGCTACACCCGATACCCGGTGCCTGCTCTTGCTCCTGCAGGCTCCCCTCCTGGGCCCTACGGGCCCCTCCCACCTCCTGCCCTTCTCCCCCTGTCTCCCCTGCTGGGCCTCCTTTCCAGGGCCTCGCAAGGGAGTTCTCTCCCTGTCCTAGCTCTTCCCTCTCTCGTCTTTGAACACTCGGCCGTCCCAACCTTTATGCTGATGACATCACATTTTCTACATCACTCTTAGTTCCCCGATCAGGGAGCAAACCCATGCCCCCTGCAGTGGAAGCGCGGAGTCCTAACCACTGGACCGCCAAGGAATTCCGTAGAGTTCTTTTTTAAGTAAACATTTTATTGAATTATAATATACATGTAGAAAAATGCCCAGCTCTTTTTTTTTCAATATATAAATCTATTTATTTATTTTTGGCTGCGTTGGGTCCTGGTTGCTGTGCATGGGCTTTCTTTAGATGTGGCAAGAGGGGGCTACTCTTCGTTGCCGTGCGCGGGCTTCTCATTGCGGTGGCTTCTCTTGTTGAGCACGGGCTCTAGGCGCGTGGGCTTCAGTAGTTGTGGCACGTGGGCTCAGTAGTTGTGGCTTACGGGCTTTAGAGCACAGGCTTAGTAGTTGTGGCACACAGGCTTAGTTGCTCCTCGGCATGTGGGATCTTCCCGGACCAGGGCTCGAACCCGTGTCCCCTGCATTGGCAGGTGGATTCTTAACCACTGCACCACAAGGGAAGCCCCCCAGCTCTTAATCTCAACAAATTTCCCCAAAGAAACCCATGTAACACCTTTCAGATTAAGAAAGACCCCTTGAGCCCCCTCCCAGCCTTGCCCCCACCAAGGGACCTCCGCATCCTGACTTGTGTCACCCCAGAGTCATTCTGCCTGGTTTTGAGCCTTAGGGCAGTGGGTTCCCACAGTGTGTTCTGTTCTGCCCGGTGTCTTGCGCTCAGCCCTGTGTCTGTGAGCTCCATCCTCGTCCCCACTGCAGGTGGCAGTGCTTTGGTCTTTCATGCGGCTCTCGGGTGTTCCCACATGTGAATTTGCTGCTGTTGACTTTTCCATACCATAGCGGACGGGCACTTGGGTCTCCAGTTTGGGACTGTTGCAGACAGTGCTGCGTGGTCAGTGTTGCACATGTCCTCTGTGTGCGCGTCCAGGTACGCGCCCAGGAGCCGACAGGCCGGGTCACAGGCAGGTGCTGTGCTCGGCGTTCACCCACGGTGGCTGGATGCTGGCTGCGGCAGTAGTTAGTACTGTCATCGTGAACGTTCAGCCAGTCTGGTGGGTGAGGAGGAGTATCTCCTTGTGTTTTCTTCCTTTATTATTTAGTCACTTTATTGAGGTATAATTTACAATAAAAGTGAGTTTTAACACGTTCACACACCCTTGTAACCACTGCCACCACAGGCAAGCTGTGGAGGTGCTTAGATACATCCATGTATCTTTCTAGAGGGGAAATGTCTATTCACGTCTTTTGCCCATTTTTTTTTTCTTTTGCCCATTTTTTAATTGGCATTATTTCCATCACCCCCAAATCTCCATGTGGTTTTAATTGACAACACACACACACACACACACACACACACACACACACACACACACACACACGCACACTAATGAGGTTGAGCATCTTTTATGTGTGTATCCACCATCTGGATACCCTGTTCATTGAGGTCTTTTGCCAATTTTTCTTTGGGGTTGTGCTTTTTTTTTTTTAATTGTTTTGTACATTTTGCTTCTGATTTAAGACTCACCTCTTCACCCGCTACTTGACAGCTCCCCTTAGCTATCCCTAGAGTTCAGCTTTCTCCAGAATGTCATAAACACATGCATCATAGTTACCCAGGAGAAACGGAGATATATGTCCACACAAGACTTATACTAAGATATTCATAGCAGCTTCGTTTGTCATAACCAAAGAATTGGAAACAACATAAACGTCTGTCAACTGGTAGATAGATAAACAAATAGTGGTCCAGCCCTGCAGTATCTATACTGTATGCAGCCTTTTGAGCCTGGCCTCTGTCACTAAGCTTCATGCTCCTGAGATTCGTCCACATTTCGTGGTGTAGCGGTTCGTTCCTGCTGATTGTTGAATAGTATTCCGTTGTATGGATACACTGCAGGTCAGCTCTTCACCCACTTGTTTGGGTTGTTTCCTGTTTGGGGCTTTTGTGAATAAAGCTGCTCTGAACATTTGAGTACAGGCTACCGTGTGGGCGTGTGCCTTCATTTCTCTTGCATAAATACCTAGGAATGGGATTACTGGACTGTATGATAAACATATAATCAGCTTTACTAGAAACTACCAAATGGTTTTCCAAAGTGACTGCACCATTTTGTTATCCCACCAGCAATGTCTGAGAGTTCCAGTAGCTCCGCATCCTTGCCCAGCACTTGGTGTGGTCAGTTTTTGTTTGTTTGCCATTCTAATAACTGTATGGTAGTGATAAGTCATTGTGGTTTTAATTTGCATTTTCATAATGACTAATGATGTTGATTATCCATCCGTGTGTTCATTTGCTATCCATAGGTCTTCTTTGATGGAATGTCTGATCAAATCATTTGTCCTTTTTTTTTTTTTACTTTTTTTTTTCTAACATCTTTGTTGGAGTATAATTGCTTCACAATGGTGTGTTAGTTTCTGCTCTACAACAAAGTGAATCAGCTATACATACACATATATCCCCATATCTCCTCCCTCTTGCGTCTCGCTCCCACCCTCCCTATCCCACCCCTCTAGGTGGTCACCAAGCACCGAGCTGATCTCCCTGTGCTATGTGGCTGCTTCCTACTAGCTATCTGTTTTACGTTTGGTAGTGTATGTATGTCCATGCCACTCCCTCACTTCGTCCCAGCTTACCCTTCCCCCTCCCTGTGTCCTCAAGTCCATTCTCTATGTCTGCATCTTTATTCCTGTCCTGCCCCTAGGTTCTTCATAACCAATTTTTTTTTGTTGTTGTTTTTAGATTCCATATATATGTGTTAGCATACGGTAATTGTTTTTCTCTTTCTGACTTACTTCCCTCTGTATGACAGGCTCTAGGTCCATCCACCTCACTACAAATAGCTCAATTTCGTTTCTTTTTATGGCTGGGTAATATTCCATTGTATATATGTGCCACATCTTCTTTATCCATTCAGCTGTCGTTGGACACTTAGGTTGTTTCCATGTCCTGGCTATTGTAAATAGAGCTGCAATGAACATTGTGGTACATGACTCTTTTTGCATTATGGTTTTCTCAGGGTATATGCCCAGTCGTGGGATTGCTGGGTCGTATGGTAGTTCTATTTGTAGTTTTTTAAGGAACTTCCAAACTGTTCTCCGAAGTGGCTGTATCAATTTACATTCCCACCAACAGTGCAAGAGGATTCCCTTTGTCCATTTTTTTTTCCTTTATCCATTTTTTAAATTGGGTTGTTTTCTTACCAAGCTGTAAGAGTTCATTATATATTCTGCCTACCGGTCCCTTATCTGATATATATTTTGCAGATGTCTTCTTTCAGTCTATAACTTGATGTTTTTTCCTAAAAAATGTCTTTTAAAAAGATGTTCTTAAATCTTCCAGTCCATTTATTTTATATCTCCATTTATTTGTCTTTGATTTCTTTCACTAACATTTTATGGTTTTCAGCATACAAGTCTTGTGCATCTTTTATTAGATTTATCTCCCCCTCCCCCTTTTTTGGTGCTACCAGAGATGGTACTATTTTTAATTTCAATTTCCAGTTATTCATTGTGGTGTATAGAAATGCACCTGATTCTGTTACCATATATCCTTTTATCCTGTAACCCTGTTGAACTCACTCACTATTTCTAGTATCTTTTTTGCAGATTCTTTGTGATTTTCTGTGTGGACAGTTACATTGTCTATGAACAGGGACAGTTGTATTCTAACTTTCTAGTCTGTTTGCCTCTCAGTTGTCTTGGCTGATAGCACTGCCTCGGACCCCCGTTACAGTGGTGAGTAGGTGTGAGCAGACATCCTTGACTTGAGGGGAAAGCATTCAGTCTTTTTTTTTATATAAATTTATTTATTTCTTTTTGGCTGTGTTGGGTCTTTGTTGCTGCTTGCGGGCTTTCTCTAGTTGTGGCGAGCGGGGGTTACTCTTAGTTGTGGTGCGCGTGCTTCTCATTGCGGTGGCTTCTCTTGTTGCGGAGCGTGGGCTCCAAGCGTGCGGGCTTCAGTAGTTGTGGCACACGGGTTCAGCAGCTGTGACGCGCGAGCTCTAGAGCACAGGCTCAGCAGTTCTGGCGCACAGGCCTGCGGCATGTGGGACCTTCCCAGACCAGGGCTCGAACCCGCGTCCCCTGCATCAGCAGGCGGATTCTTAACCACTGCGCCAACAGGGAAGCCCAAGCATTCCGTCTTGCTCTGAGTAGGTGTGGTGTTAGCTGTGTGTTTTTCATAGACGCCTGTCGTCAGGTTAAGGAAGTTCCCGTCCATTTCTAGTTTGCTGAGTTGTATCCCGAGTGGATATTTCATTCTGTCGGATGTGGCTGAGGTATAACGGCAGCGTCCCCGAACCTCAGGAGCATCAAGCGGTGTTAGAGAAACTCAGAGGGCTCAGGGCCTGTCCCCACCGGCTGCCCGCTGCCCAGCGCCCCTCTCAGCTCAGCACAGTTCCCTCGGGGAGGCGAGGAGGCCGGTGTGGAGCCCGGACCCGCCTGTGCACGGTTCCCTGCCCTGCTCTCCCTGCGCAGGGCAGCTTGTGTGGCTCTGGGGAGGCCTCGGGCCACCCCATCGGGCAGCTGGGCACCAGCTGCCCCCTTGGCCTCTGACCCTGCTCCCCAGCGGGTTCTCTTAGGACACGCGGCAGGCATCTGTTCACCTCAGTCCCTGCTGTGTCCTGCCGCCTGCAGCGGGGTGACACTTCATAAACACATGCTGCCTAAGCGACACCACCTGCTGGCAGCTTTCTGTCTGTGGGTCTGCAATCCCCTGCCATCCCCGCCATATGGTGCCCAGACCGTGCCCGCTGACATCTGGTCACATCACCTTTTATGTCAACATGCATAACGTTTCCAGTCTGTTGAGAAGACGTCACTTTAGAAGAACGTGCCCAGAGGGAGCCGCTTTCCCCGCCCGGTGACCTCACCACCGCCTTCTCCTTGACTGCGGGTTCTTCTCTCAGCGAACGCACAGGCCCAGAGAGCCCTGCCCCCTCCTCCCTCCCGACCTGCGCCTTCTAGCTAGAGTGTTCCTTCTTTCCCAGCCCATCTCTGACCCCTGAAGTCCCCCCACATGGGAGGCCTCCCCTGCCTCTGGCCCACAGAGCACACCCCCCTTCCTTCTCCTTGCGTAAAGGGTGTTGGTTTCCTCATTGCCTCCCCCACCAGAGGGCAGGGGGCTGTGGGTTCGGTTCATCTGGCTCTGCAGCAGGTAGGGAGAGGTGGGCCTGGGCCAGGGCTCCCCCCGCCAGGCCTCACGCCGGCCCCCTCTCCTCCCCAGGCCGAGCTGATGAGCAGCCTCATCGAGTACTGCATCGAGCTGAGCCAGGCCGCGGAGCCCGCCACCCCTCAGGAGAGCGCGGCCGGCCCGGCCTCGGCCCCTGGCTCCTCACCACCCCCCACTCAACACCCCCAGCTGCGGAGGCAGGGCAGCGTGGTGTGCAGCCGGATCCAGCATCTCTCCACCATCGACTACGTGGAGGAGGGTGAGTGACCCCCTCGCCGTGTACACGTGTACCTACGCGCGTGCACACGCATGCCATGGGGAGCTCTGGAGGGTAGGGAGGTGGGGAGCAATTCCAGACCCGGTGAGTTAGCCTCCAGCGGCAGGACCTGGCTTGGGGCGTGGGGGGCAGGCTGGGCACAGGTGTCCCATCGTCTGAGCTCTGCGACAGGGAATCTGAGGCCTCTGGGGCTCTGGCAGTAAGAGCCCTTCTCCGTCCCTTCTCACTGCTGCGTCCGCAGACGTGTCCAGATGTGAAAAAGTAGAAATTACCAGTGTCTGTTATTAAAGGTGTGGGTACAGGAACGATGGGCCCACACCCTGTGGGATCAGTCCAGCTGGTAAAGATGCCATACGTACCCTAGCACACTGTGGTGTCTTGGATCGAGTCCCAGAACAGACAGCGGACATTGTGGAAGAACAGGTGAAATCCACAGGTTTGCCGCTTAGTTGATAAAGCTGTACCAGTGTTCTTATCTATGACACAGACCGTGGTAACAGCCGGACCGTGCTGACACAGGAGAGGCTTATGAGGATATGCAAGCACTCTATGTATTATCTTTGCAACTTTTCTGTAAGTCTAGAATTATTCCAAAATAAAAAGGGTTTTTTTTTTTGGTTTTCAAATGGCAAGAGGTTCACAAAATAGCACTGAGTAGAAAAAATCAGGTACTAGGAGAAAATCAGGCACGAGTACTAGGTACTAGGTGCTCATTAGCATGCGAGACAGCGTCCACGTGCACAGGAGGGAGGGACCCCTTTGCAGCCATCAGCTGCTGTAACTTTCGTTTTTTCTTCGTGCTTCGTTCTGGCATTTAAATTTTTACAAGCATGTCATTTTTATCATCGGAAAAAGCAAAATAATTTATAATTTTTCTCTGACACACTTGTTACCACAGTTGCTGTCTTCCTCTCCTAGTGAGCTCAGCCCCTTCCCCCGCCATCCCCTGTTGGTGGACATCATAGTTACAGTTGACCCTTGAACAACACCGGTTTGTGCTGCGCGGATCCACTTACACGCGGGTCTTTTTCAGTAGTAAATACTGGTTGGTTGAATCGGTGGATAAGGAGGAACCACGGGTATATGAAGGGCCAACTGTAAGTTATACCCAGATTTTCGACTGCGCAGAGGGTTGGCATTGTCCTAGGGCTGACTGTAGTTCTCAGCTACTACAAACAACGTACCTGTAGCCAAATCCTTACCTGGAATCTGAACTGTTTCCTCAGGATAAATTCCTAGAAATGGGGTTGCTGGGTCAGAGTGTGTGCCCACTGTGCCCGTCCCAGGAGGAAAGGAGGCACCTGCCTTCCCCACCCTCACCCACGATGGGTGTTATCGTCCTGAGGGGTGGAGAACTCACTGGAGTTAGGGTTTGGATGCTGGTGAAGTGGCATCGTTTCTACACGCTTGATCACGTACAGTTTCTTCCTGCGTTGCTGTTCATTTCTGTTGCCTGTTTTTCTTTTGTGGCTTGAGTTTTTAAATTAACGTCTTATGTTAATATGGTGTATTTGTCAGAATTAATGAACCGATATGATGCAGTATTATTAACTAAAGTCCTTAGTTTTAACCTAACGTCCTTTTTCAGTCCCAGGGTCCCATCCAGGACACCACCCTACATTTGGTTGTCATGTCTCCTTAGGCTCCTCTTGGCTGTGACAGGTTACTCAGACTTTCCTTGTTTTTTGATGACCTTGACAGTCTCGAGGCGTACTTGTCAGGGATATCGTAGGATGCCCCTTTATTGGAATTTCTCTTACGATTTTCTCATTATTAGATGGGGTTATGGGTTTGGGGGAGGAAGATCACAGAGGTAACATGCCATTTTTACTACATCATATCAAAGGTACCTTATCAACATGATTTATGACTGTTGATATTAACCTTGATCACCTGGCTTGAAATTTTTAACTTTTAAGAAGTCTTTTTAGGGACTCCCCTGGCGGCCCAGTGGTTAGGACTCCAGGCTTCCACTGCCGGGGCCCTGGTCGGGGAACTAAGATCCTGCAAGCCTCGCAGTGAGGCCAAAGAAAAAGAGGTCTTTTTATCTCATTGAGGGTTACCTTCAGCCAGTAGTATGTGTTATAGGTATTTTGTGGGTTTGGCCTGTTCTTTTTTTCTTCTTCTTCTTCTTTTTTTTTTGTAATTGAATTATAGTTGACATACAATATATTATATATTGTGATATATATAGTGATTTTGACAAACATAGTGATTCAGTATTTTTATATGTTACAAAATGATCGTAAGTCTAGTTACCATCTGTCACCATACAGAGTTATTACAATATTATGGACCATATTCCATATGCTATGTATTACATCCCTGTGACTTACAGCTGGAAGTCTGCACACCTCTCTGGTCTCTTCTTGAACAGGTTTAGACAGCACAGCAGGCCCAGCATCAAATGCAAACCCTGGTGGCCTCTGATTTGGAGGCTGGCCACCCACCCCACATGTCCTGTCGTTGGTGGGAGAGCTGGGGTGGGGCTGAGGCTCAAAGCCGGCAGGAGTGAAGAGGAGAGCTCATCCTGAACAGGCTCCAGAAGGGGCTCCCCTGGGGCTGGGCCCCCTCCCCTCAGCGTGTCCCTCTTGCTCCCCGACAGGTGAGCAGATCAAGCGGGTGAAACCGAAGCGCAGCACGTCCTTCTTCAGCCGGCAACTCTCCCTGGGCCAGGGGACCTACGCCGTGGTGCAGCCCACCGAGAGCCTGGAGCAGGGCTGAGGGCCGCGGTGCCTGGTGGGAGGGCGCGGGGGCAGCCCCCGGGCGTGGCCCAGCATCATGCTACCTGAGGGGGAGCGCTGGGAGGAGGGCAGCCTCAGCGTGTGGACAAGTCACTTCTGTACCCGGGACACTGCCCGGGCTGCGCTGTGCAGAGCCAGCTGGGGGCAGCCGCAGGATCCCTCCTGCAGCCTGCCTGCCCTCCCTCTGGACGCTGGGCCCCGCTGCAGTCTCAGGACCAATCTGACCAGGCACCGGCCGCCCCCTCCCACCCAGGGACTCGCCTTTGTGCCCCTCTCAAAACGCACAGTATCCCCTGCCCTGAAGTCCCCGCTGGAGGCAGGTGTCCCCACTGGAGGAGGAATAGGGCTCAGGACACTTGGGCGTACTATGTGTCTTTGGTCTTTCCCCTGGACTTTGGTGACCACATCCCTGCATTCCTTCTGCTGCATTCCAGCCCACACCACCAGGCTGGGACGTGGCCCTGCGGGGAGAGGGCAGGGGGCCTCCCTGGACTGAAACACAGCAGGAACAGCGAAGGTGAGGCCCCCACCAAGCCCTCCCCGGCTGGATGAAACTGGATGGCCCCTGCGCCCCTCACTCAGGCCTCTTTTGCGGGCAGGAGACACTCTGACCAGAAGGAAAGTGTGCTTGCTCATCTTTGGTGATGCCACTGTGCTGGGAGCTGGCTGTCCTGTGGACCAGCAAGTCCACTGGACCCACGGTCCACACCCGGAGGAGCTCCCAAACCCCCTTGGGCTTCAGGTTTTAGTTTTGATCTTTCTTTGTCTGCTTTGGTTCCATGAAGCCTGTGAACTTGGGCAACTCACAAGGTTGCTGCCACCAGCCTCAGAGCCACTGGCGCTCCTTCCAGGATGGCGCTGTGGTTTCACCCAGCCTGAGCCAGGGGGCCGGCCCATGCACGGGAAACCCCAGGACGGGAGTGGTCTCCTCCTTCCTGAGGACCTTGTAGGTAGGCTGGATGTGGCCTGGGCATGGCTCTTCCCACACCCGCCTGCCTTCCCCCAGATGAGCTGGCCGCGGGGAGGGCCTCCCAGCCCTCGGGCTCCTCCGTGGTAGGTCCCTGGCTTTCATGAGCGCTTCCTGGGACTTGAGGCAGTCCCAGCTCAGCACAGGCTTTGCTTTGTCTTCCCTTCCCAGGGGAGAATGTGGGAGAGGAAATGTGAACCTCTTGTCTCTGGATTTCCAGTCACCTCCTTCTCTCTTTGGTGACTCTTGAGCATTCCAGATGTTTCGAGGTGGCTTGCCTTTCAGCAGTAGGGACTGTTATCTGTCAATACACAGGCATCTCCAGTCCTTTGGAACGTCCTAGCCGTAGGACACCTCATCTCTCCTCCTGGAGCCCCTCCCCGGCTCCCAGCTCACTGTTCTGATGCCAGGTGCATTCTTACCTGATGGGTTGAGGGGCCTGGCGGGGTGGGGGGGGGGGCGGTGGTGTACACACAAACTACTTGTTTTGACTCTTCAGCCTCTTTTTCCTATTTTCTTAGCATCCACTGTACCTTAACTTTTTCTGCCTGCCCTTTCGTGCAGAGCAGTATCTTACTAAGTGTCCTTCGAATATTCTTATCCTTTCGTATCATGTGACTTATCAATAATAAAATCAATTTCCAGCAAATTTTGGGGTGGTTTATGGTGTGAAATAACGAGAGTGTGTTAATTACAGCCTGGGAGTTAATTATAGGCTGTGTATTGGGATGCAGCCCGCTGGGCTTGCCAAGCTAGACACAGGTGGAGAACCCAGAGTAAAGCTTTTTAGTCTCAGCGGTTGGTGAGGGACTCCCAGGGTGGGAAGGTCCAAGGGGGCTTTTGGGGTTCATGGTGGGAACCAAGGTGACAGCTCCGCAGGGAGCAGGGGAACAAGGAGCTGGCAGTGGGCAGGCAGACGCTTTGTCCCTGTCCAGTGAGCCTAATTGGCCCGGCCTGCTGGACGCTGTGCCATCAGCTCGCACCTCACGCTCTGGGCTTGGGACCCAGGGCCCAGTCTGGATGCCAGTGCCTCAGGGGAGAGGCCAGAGAACCCAGGAGGTCTGGGGGTTTCTCCTGCCAGCCCTGAGGTCTCCTCGTGCCCCGGGCTTGGCCAGGAGGCAGTCTGTTTCCCACAGGTGCTGTTGGCGGGTGGGCACGGGACAGCACGAGACCCACACACCAGAGCACTGGAAGCGCCGCAGGAGGCAGCAGTGGTAACTGTGGGCTTTGGCCCTGGAGGGTGGGCACTGTTTGGGGGCTTGGGGTTCACACTGAACATTTCAGGAGCTGGAAGGAGGAAGCCATGTGTCCCGGTAATAGTGCGGTTCCAGGACTAGGGCCCCTCCCCTTGGGCGTCTGTGACAGTGAATGGGGTCCTCAGTGTGGCATGGGCAGCAGGACACCATGGTCGTGGGCACTTACATGAGGCATCTTGAGCCTCTTCTTGATGGGAATGATAGTAGTACCCACCTCATAGGGTTATTAGGGTGCTTCAGGGTCTGGTGTTGACAGGCACTCGATAGGCATTAGCTATTTTCATCACCTCTAAAAGTCCTGTATCTGGAAAGCTGGGTGGGAGAACGGGATCCACCTGAGAGGCCGGCCCCTGCCGCTGGCACACCGCCCCCCCCTCCCCCCGCGCTGTGGTGGGGAAGGGAGCGCTGACAGCCTGGGGCCTGGCAGGCCTGGAGCCCTTCCTCTCACCCAGGCCCCTCTGCCCTCGCCACCTGTGCTAGTTTCCTAGGGCTGGTGTCGCAGATGGCCACGACCTTTTATTTTATTTTTTTGGCCGCTTGCGGGATCTTAGTTCCCTGACCAGGGATTGAACCTGGGTCCACATCAGTGAAAGCTCTGAGTCCTAACCACTGGACCGCCAGGGAATTCCTAACCATGGTCTTTTTTTTTTTTTTTTTTTTGTGGTACGCGGGCCTCTCACCGCTGCGGCCTCCCGTTGCGGAGCACAGGCTCCGGACGCGCAGGCTCAGCAGCCATGGCTCACGGGCCCAGCCGCCCCGTGGCATGTGGGATCCTCCCGGACCGGGGCACGAACCCGCGTCCCCTGCATCGGCAGGCAGACCCTCAACCACTGCGCCACCAGGGAAGCCCCCTAACCATGGTCTTTTAAAACAACACACAGTGGGGACTTCCCTGGCAGTCTAGTGGTTGAGACTTCCCCTTGCAATGCAGGGGGTGTGGGTTTGATCCCTGGTTGGGGAGCTGGGATCCCACATGCCTCGCGGCTGGGAAGCCAAAACATAAAACAGAGGCAATGTTGTAGTAAATTCAATAAAGACTTTTAAAATGGTCCACATCAAAAATAAATAAATAAATCTTGAAAAAATTAGTCAAACAACACACAGGGAATTCCCTGGTGGTCCAGTGATTAGGACTCCATGCTTTCACTGCCGAGGGCTGGGGTTCTGTCCCTGGTCAGGGAAGTAAGATCCCACAAGCCGTGCACTGTGGCCAAAAAAGTAAATAAATAAATAAAAATAAAACAACCCACATTCAGGATCTCACAGTTCTGGACGTCATAGTCTGAAATGAGTCTCCCTGGGCTGAGATCAAGGTGTCGGCAGGGCTGCATTCCTTCTGGAGGCTGAGGGGAGAATCCATTTCCTTTGCTCTTGGCCCCTTCCTCCATCTTCAAAGCCAGTCATGTAACCTAACATTCATAGGCTCCGGGGTTAGGACGCAGACATCTTGGGGGGCCTTTTTCTGTCCACCACGCCACCTTCTCTGCCCCAGGGACCCGGGGCCCAGTCTGGATGCCAGTGCCTCAGGGGACAGGCCAGAGAACCCAGGAGGTCTGGGGGTTTCTCCTGCCAGCTAGGCCCACCTGCTTTGTGCTCCAGGCAGCGATGCTTGCCTCTTCTCTGCCCAGCTCTGACAAGGCCTCCCTGCGCTGTGGCCTGGTTGTCAGGGGAGCAGGAGTGGCTGCCGGTCTGTGCGAAGGCTCAGCAGACTCAGGGACCCCTCCCAGGGCCATGGAGGAACTTCTGCTCCAGGCTGGCCTCTCTGTGGCTAGCTCCGCCCAGGCCTCCTCTCCAGGACCACCGCCCAGTCTCCCCCTAGTTCTACAGGTGTTCCATGGGCATAAATTCAGAACGTGTCTCTCCCACCCCACAGGTGCACACCATTTCAGTCACCAGAGGGCTCTCCTCCACAGAAGGGCCTTTGTGCTCTCCTGTGCCCACCAGGCCGGCAGAAGGAGAGAAGGGGGGCACTGCCCACCCAGATCACCTCACTGTGCTTGTCGTTCCCCTGCCCTGCCCCCTTCTCCTAGGCTCAGTTCAGCCTTCACTGCTCGTGGCGTGCCGGCCACAGCCACTGCTCCAGGTGCAGCTGGAGAGAGACCGGCCAACCCCTGGAAACCCTGCCTTGTGTCCTGGAGGGGGATATGCACACGCGAAGTTGGAGAGGCCTCTTGGTTCTCTGAGGGCCAGGGGCCCATGATCTCAATTCCATGCACCTGTGAGATGGCCAAAGGGGACAGGGGAGGGAGCCTCGCTGGGAACCAGATCCTGGTGGGCAAACTGGCTCTGCGTGGCCGGTAGGGCGTGTCCTGCAAGGTCCCCTGGGGGTCAGCTTCCTGGTCTGTGATGCGCTCTGACCCCCTCCCTTCCATGCAGGTGGGGTGTTTTCCTACTGCCTCCCCATGGACACCCCAAGGTCGGGCCCTGGTTTAGCCATCCCCACGAGGCAGCACTGGCCCAAATCCAGGCTCCGTCGATGCTCAGCAATGTGGACAGAACAGTGAGGGCAGCAGCATCAACTCTGGGCCTCTCTCCCCCACCCTCTGCACCCAGACACGGGCCTGCCTGGGGCTGAGTCACCTGGACTGAACGAAGTTCAAGCTTCAGGGCCTTTCTTTGGCAGGAGTCTCTTCCGAGTCCCTGGGAGGGCCTAGCAGTGTGTTCTATGGTTTTGTAAAATTTATGAAAAAACAGGAATTAAATAATTTTTTTTTTTTTTTTGGCCACGCCGCGTGGCTTGTGGGATCTTAGTTCCCTGACCAGGGATTGAACCCGGGCGCCTGGCAGTGAAAGTGCTGAGCCCTAACCACTGGACTGCCAGGGAATTCCCTAAATAATAATTTTTTCTAAAGGGGGCCCCTAAAATTATTTAAGCTTCAGGCCATACAAGTCCTGGATTGGTCCCTACGCACCAGACACACTGGCTCCACTTGGTTCTAGAACACGCCCTGCAATCTCCCTGCTCTGGGCCTTTGCTCTCCAACTGCCTCCCCATCTTGGCTTCTCAGCACACACAGCCCATTCCCTTCACCCTGGCTTGTGAGACTGGACGGCTGTCCTCCCCTGGGAACAGACTGGTCACTCAGTCACCCTATTTATTGTTGTCTCCTCCATCCCTGCTGTGCAGCCTTCAGCGAGTTACATCACATTTCTAGGCCTCCATTCCCTCATCTCTGCACCGGGGTGGCACTACCTACTTCTTCAGGCTGGTGGCGGAGGTATGATGCCTCGCTAATGGTTTCTTCTCCCACCCCCGCAAGGGCAGAGTGCGGTGCTCTCACACATCTGCAGATGACAGGCAGGCATGTGGTTTCCAGAGGCGGGGGAAGTGGTCCGCAGGGTCAGCAGCCCCTCCCACCGTGCGGGGCCACAGGTCAGCTCTCTGACCTCAGTTTCTTCATCTGTGAAATGGAGACAATCACCCGCTTTCCAAGGTTGTGGGCGACATTGGGTGAGAGACGTGAAAGCATCTGCGGCCTGCATGGCTGCCTCTGTGTGTGATCCTGTCAAGTTCATTCAGTCACTGATCTCTTAAGACCCACCTCGCGCCAGGGCTCATTTTCATGCACCCTTCGTTCCCTCCTGCATGAGTTTCCTGGAGCTGCCATGACAAATCACCTCAAACTGGGGGCTGGAAACAAGACATTCATTGTCTCAGGTTCTGGAGGCTCCAAGTGCAAAACAAAGGCGTTGGCTGGCAGGGCCACGCTCCCTCTGGAAGCTGTAGGGGAACCTTCCTTCCTCGTTCCTTCCAAGCTCCGGGCGCTTGGCTGGCACTCTTTGGCCTCCCTTGGCTTTGCAGCTGCATAAATCCAATCTCTGCCTTCACCATCACATGGCTGCTCCCTGTGTGTCCGTCTTCATGCGGGGTGTGTCTGTCTTTTGGGGGTTGGGGGGTATCGTATTAGTTTGCTGGGCTGCTGTAATCAAGCACCACAGACCGCGTGAACAGAAATCTATTTTCTGTCTCTGGGGCTAGAAGTCCGAGATCAAGGTGTCGGCAGGGTTGATTCCTTCTGAGGCCTCTCTCCTTGGCTTGCAGATGGCCGTCTTCTCCCTGTGTCATCACATGGTCTTCCCTCTGTGTGTGTCTGTGTCGTCATCTCCTCTTCTTATAAGGATGCCAGTCGTGTTGGATCAGGGGCCCACCTTACTCCACTTTGTCTTAACTAATTACATCTGCAAGGACCCTATTTCCAGCTCAGGTCATAGTTTGAGGTCCTGAGGGTTAGGACTTCAACTTTTTTTTTTTTTGGTGGGGAGGATACAATTCAATCTGAAATACCACCCTAATGGTTTATTGTCGTGGTCTTCTTTGGGGCTTTTGAGAAGCAGTAGTGGCCTACTCCAGCCAGCCTGGCACATACAGCCTGGCTCAGCCAGCACCTGGCTCCAGTGGCCCCCCAGACCAGAAGAGGCCCAGCCAAGGCCACCCATGGAGGTCGGGGCAGTGGGACAGGGTCTTCCCGGCCCCCAGACACCCCCTAACTTTTCAGGTAGCAGAGATCGCAAGGACAATCAACACAGGTAATCCCGTTGTCCCTTCTGAGGCTGGGGCATTTCTGGGTCATCCTCCACCACTTACAGCCTCTGGGACACTCCTGTAGGCCTTCCCATTTCTGGCCTCTCTGGGCTAGCTGGGTACAGGCAGCCCTGGCCACACTGCAGCTCACCAGGAGGCCAGCTCAGATCCAGCCACAGGAGGAGGGCTTCCTGCTTTGAGCTGCAGTGGCCCAGCAGCGTGCTGACACATGGAGAGATCCACAGGAGGCCAGAGGCCCCACTGGATTCAGAAAGGCTACAGCTGGGCAAGCAAGGAAGCTTACATGCTCAGTCTGAAAAGATAAAGGCTCGAGAGACAAGACCATATAAAGCTGGGAAGGAGTGGGCTGGAGTGACCGTGCCAGGAAAGTCTGACACGTGTTAGTGAGTGACAAGGATTCTACATGCCCCTGCACAGGGAGTTGCAGAATGAATGACCAAGTTGCCCAGGAGGATGTCAGCTCAGAGTTCAGTCAGCTTTTCAGGGGACGGGAACACAAAGGACCAGGAAATCAAGCCACTTTGCACATACATGATAGCCCTGATAGATAAGCTGGCCACACCCAACACAGGACAAAGGGGAACAGACAACAGATGGGGTGGCAGTCAGTGATCCGGGAAGGCTTCCTGGAGGAGGGGGCCTGAAAGGTTCAGTAGGATAGAGACAAGTGGAGCAAAGTGAGAGGGTAAGGGGGCAGGGCAGTGGAGCCAAGCAAAGCCTGGCTGTGACCTTGATGCTGATGGACACTGAAAGCTCTGAGCCAAGGAAGGACAGATTCTCACTGCTCAGAAGGATGCCTTAGAGCCACCTGGCCCTTTCTCCCTGCCCAAATCAGCCCATTTCAGAGAAGGCAGGCAGGCTACCCAACATCACCCAGAACTGGGGTGTTGGGGCCGGGCCTGGGTCAGAAGTTCAGTTTTAGGCAGTAAGTCTGATGCCCCGTGGTCGCCTGCTTTTCTGGCCCCCACCAGTTGACAATTCCTGGCGGAGGGTGGGGGGGTGGTGTTTGGAGGGGAGTTGGCTGCGGTCACTGTCTGTAGGGTGCTGGTCCGGCTGTGGCCGGCAGGGGGCAGTTGAGCCCGCCCTTTCCTCCAGCTCAGCTGCAGAGGTGGAGCCGGCACTTCCTGTCCGGATCTACACATCCTGGAACCCAGGGCAGAATCTGGGGTTCTTGGGTCTGGCGCTGCATGCCCACCCCCTCTCAGAGTGGGACCCCTGGCTCCTGACCGCTGCCACCTTCCTCTGGTCCATGATCGGGGGTCCTGGACCTCCAAGAGCACCAGAAAGAGGGTTTTCCCCCTGTGGTCCCCAGTTGGTGAAGGGACCCACATTTTCCAAAGATCAGGATGCATGTCCCAAAAACAGATTCTGCTTTGGAATTTTTTTTTGGTTTTTTGTGAAATGAAAATCGAGTCAAAATATTTAAAACAAGGGCTATATGGGGGAATCCGGGAAGTGGGGTGGGCACACCCTGGGGCTAGTCATCTATCTCCCTCCGGCTCCACCGCCTGCCCACAGGAGCTGACTGTCCCAAGCCCCTGCCCGCCAGGCGCCCCCCTTCCCAGCAGTCCCGCCCCTCTCTCAGCACCTCCTCCCCTCCCCCACCCATACTGAATTCTTCAGCTGTTTTATTTTATTTTAAATTATTTATTTATTTTTGGCTGCGGCTGCGTTGGGTCTTCATTGCTGCATGCGCATGGGCTTTCTCTAGTTGTGCAAGCAGGGGCTACTCTTCATTGCGGTGCGCGGGCTTCTTATTGCGGTGGCCTCTCTTGCTTGCAGAACACGGGCTCTAGGCACGCAGGCTTTAGTAGTTGTGGCACGTCGGCTCAGTAGTTGTGGCTCGCGGGCTCTAGAGCACAGGCTCAGTAGTCATGGCGCACGGGCTTAGTTGCTCCGTGACATGTGGGATCTTCCCGCACCAGGACTCAAACCCGTGTCCCCTGCATTGGCAGGCGGATTCTCAACCACTGCGCCACCAGGGAGGTCCTCTTCAGCTATTTTAAACTACTTGTCAAAGGTATAATTTGCAAGTGGGAGAATAATAATAGTCCCAGCTCTCCCCAGGACTTCTGTGTCCCCTGCCCATTTCACCGTTGCATTTGGGGGGTGGGCCATGACTGCTGACTCTCTGGGTCAGTAAGAGCACAGGCCTCCCTCAGATCATTAAGGTCAGCAGCCTCCAGGGGCAGATGGACCACTCGGAGGGGTTCGCTCTGCCCACAGAAGCCACGGCACCACACACACGTCTCTCGCGGATGCCACTCAGGCAGGCCAAGGGGAGTCAGAACAGAAAAGTCTCCTTCAGAGGTTTGAGGACAGTCTGAACAAGCAGCGCTCCAGTGGGATCACGTGGGGGAGAAACAGGCTCGGGCATGAAGACGTTTCCATCCACAGGGACGGAGCTGAAGCGGGCCCCCGCAGTGGGGGAGGCAGGCGGACCCAGAAGACAGAGTGTTTCCTGGGGGGCTGAGCAGCCCTAGGCGTGGGAGGTGGTGCGTGTCAGCACCACCTGGCTCCCGAGCCAGAGGAGCTGTTGCCAGGAATCCTGATGGGTAGGGCTTGGGGCGAGGCTGGCAAGATGGACACAGGCCAAAGGGTGGGGCCTACAAAAGCTGGGACTTGCTTAGTCTGCAACAGGGAGGCTGGCCGAGGAGGTCTGGGGGCCACTGGTGGGGCAACGCTTGTGGGACCAGCTCCCTCATTCCACAGGTCTTCCCGGGGCTGGGGGCGGGGGGCTGGGGAGTGAGGACACAAGCGCTGGGCATCGGGTGGGGGAGGGGGACAAGTGGGTCCGGTGCGCACTCGGGCAGGGGCTTCAGGACACAGGGAGGCGACCATGAGACAGTGAAGGTGCTGGCAAGAGAAGGGCAGTGTGAGCTCCAGGCAGGAGGTCAGCTGGGGCAAGGCTCAGGGACAAGGGGGGTGGGGTAGGAGGGCTGAGGCACCAAGGGCCTGATGCCCTTGAACGGAGCAGGGAGTCCCAAAGCTCAGATGCAGGAGACTGACACCATCAAAGTGACTTCCTGGAGGCGAGGCCCGAGGCCGAGGCCTGGCCCTAAGCACAGGGGGCTCGCGGTTGGAGCTGCAGCAGTGGCTAGGTAAGGGCTTCAGGAACCCAGAGCCCACAGGCCCTGCAACCCCCAGTGGAGGCATGGGTCACATGTGTGAGAAGCCCTCTCCTAACTTAGGATACCCTCGCTGCTTCTCCCCTCTCCTTTTGACACACATGGGCCCCAAAAATGAGAGCATGAAATGCAGGTGGGCTGGCCCACTTCCTCCTCTGCTTTATAAACCAGGGCCTGGGGAGTATCCACCCCCACGCCCTCTCCCTCGAGTGCCTCCTGCCAGCGTTGGCCCAGAGACGCTCCCCTGGCTCTTTAGCTGCGCCAGACCCTTCGTGTGAGCTGCTGGGTCCAGGCCACAGGGAGCAGCGCCTCCCCTTTCTCCTCCTCTCCAGACCTGGGAGTCCAGGGCTGGACAGGCCCCCAGATCTGGACCTGTCATGGAGTTTGTGGGCCTGCTGCTAACCTGAGAACTCATTTCCTTCCTTCAATCAGTCCAGAAACATCACAAGTATTTACTGAGAGCCTCACACTGGACAGTGACCTTTACTGTAATATTGATGATTGTTTGATCAACACATTGATGGAGGTCTGCTCCATGCCAGGGCCATTTCATGGACCTGCTGGACACAGAGAACCGGGGGAGTACAAAACAGACAGAAACCCCTCACTTGAGGGGCTCAATGAGAAGGTGACCTCTGAGCAGAGGCCAGAAGGAGCTGAGGGAGGGCTGGGCCAGGAGGCCACTGGGTGAAGCACTTTCAGGCAGAACAGTATTCATCAGAATTATGAAGTGAGAACAACAAGGAAAGCACGCTGGGGAGGTTAAGGGCCTGCCAGGGTCATGCTGCAAGGTGGGGTGGGGGGACCGGGCCAGAGCCCAGGCTGAGGCCCTGCTTCCTGCCAAGGCTGGAGAGGCCAGTGGGCGCTGGGCGGGGAGTTCCTGTTTGTTGTTCCTGCTGGGCTGCTGTGAGGTGAGTCAGGGCAGGAAGGGCTCTCAGCCAGCACGCGGTGACTATGCAGTTCCTCACCCAGGCTCACCCAGGCCCTGAAACCAGGGGCCTCAGGGCTCAGAAGGAAAAGGCCCCAGACAAGAGTCTCCTGTGAGTGGAGAGCCCAGGGTGATCCAGGAGGCCACGGTTCTGGAACTGGACCTGTGGGGATGGCGGCAGGGCTCTGGCACATTCTCTAGCGGCAGCAGCAATACTGTCATCCTTCTACCCATCTTGAACCTCAAGTATCACCTCTTTCTCACTCTCCTTTTTTTTTTTTTTTTTTGGTTGTGCTGTGCATCTTATGGAATCTTGGTTTCCTGACCATGGACTGAACCCATGCCCCGTTCTGTGGAAGTACAGAGTCCTAACCACAGGACCGCCAGGGAAGTCCCTCACCCCTCTTCTTCTGTCTCCTGGGTCCTTTCTCGGGCTGATGTGTGTTCGGAAACAGCAGAGCTGAGCTAGCTTCAGAACAAGAATGTGAGGTGGCCATGGCTGTGAGAAAAGGCTTGGAGCCCGGGTCCTGGCCCTGAAATCTGTATGTTGCCCAAGGGGTCCTTCCTCTCCTCCTTACCCCTGCAACCCTGAGCCCCTAAGTGGGCTGCCCAGGAACGAGCAGGCCTCCGCCACCCACCTGGGCGGGGCAGACCTACCACCACCCAGCCCCACCCAGGGAACCAAGGTCCTCTGTTTACTGCTGTTTACTGGAACAGCTTGTTTTGATCTAGAAAAATCTGCTGACGCACTGGCTGCCCTGCCCTCCCCCTCTGTCAGGGTGCAAGTATTTTTAGCCCCATTTGCAGAGAAAGAGGCAGAACCCAAGCCCCACATTTATCCACCTTACTGTGAGTACTGCCTTGGCCCCTTCAGGCAGGACAGAGAGGTCCCTGTGTGGTTTTCTACCCTCATCCCTCCTCAGACACATTCCATCTCCAAAGAACCCCGAGGCCAGTAGAAACTGAAACCAGGACCCACTGAAACTGTGCCATTTTGTCCTTGAAAATGGAGTTGGGCCCCTCCAGACACAAGGGCACAAAGCAAGGCCTTAGTTCCTTTTGTGTTGGGACTCCTAAGCTTTGTAGTATCCTAATGCTTTGTGTGTTGCTAATTCCACTGACTCCTGCTCTAAATCTAAGACAGTTTGTTTCTGGAATTTGGGAATAATATGTGGGAATGAGGAAGGTTATGAGACCAGGTAGAGAACAGCAAGCTAAGACATGAAGTTGGGCCTGGGAAGCTGACACACAGCAATTCCCACCGCCTCTCAGGCGCCGCCGTGTACATAAAGGGCTGAGCCCACAGTCTGGCACAGTGACACAGCATAGAAGGCACTTGCTTGCTATTACACACCTCCCGGCCTTTCTAGAACACTCTGACAGGCAATTCCCTCTTTCCACACTGTTCTTTCAGGCCAAGTCTTCCCAACCCACCCCTAGCAATGTTGCCAGTACAAGACGGATGAGGCAGATCTTGGGGAAAAGTGAGCTGCCAGAAGCTTTCCCTGGCAGGAGAGGGCAGCTGAGCAGCCCTGTGAACAACCCTGGGCTTGCCACGTACTCGACGTTCTGTGACAAGGGTCACAGGAGAGTCACCAGTTTCCGAAGGACTCAGGGAGGGTGCCCCCGCTGGGCCCGGCCCCGCCTGCAGATGCCATCTCATAGAGGCAGGGGAAAAAACCTGCCCCAGTTTCCCCCTTGCTGCCAAGGGAGCCTGTTGTCACAGACGGGTTTGTTTGGGGTGTGGGTGGTTACCCCGGGAGGAGACAAGCCCTTCTCAGTTGTTCCGCACCACTGTCTTTCCCGCTGTGCGCAGGGGCTTCAGGGCTGAGAGGAGGCCCCCGGGGGGGGGGGGGAAGAGGGCGGGGTCTGGGGCTGTGGCTCCTCCTCCCGCTGGTCCCACACTGGCAAGGGAGACGCCAGCGACCCATTTCAAAATGGGTCGCCTTGGTGGAGGGGACAAGAGTTCACCGGTTTGCTTTTGCCTCCGCTTTGAGAGACGCAGGTTGGGGGACTGCTCTACGTGGGCAGCCAGCGAAAAGTGCCCCCAGCAGCCACCAGACAGGCTCCCTGAGGACCATCACGGGCTGTAAACTGACCTGGATAAACTAGTTTTTTCCCCCAAATCTCCTTTTTCCCCACCTCCCAAACCAAAAGGAAAGCGGGTTGAATACCTATACTCTTTTGGTCTTATTGCCACGCGATTACACGTATTGTTTTCTGCACAAACAAGATCTTGCTTTTCACTACCTTGCATCTGCCTTTTCCCATTTAATACATAATGAATAATCATCAAGTATTCTTACCCAGCAGGGACAACTTTTCTGAGGAAATACTTCAAGCCTCCAAGCCCCTGGTAACAGAGAATAACAAAGCCACGACACACGCCCCTCAAGCTACCTAGCAGCAACGCGGTGGCTTAACTTTTTTTTTTAATTTCTTTTTGGATGCGTTGGGTCTTGGTTGCTGCACACGGGCTTTCTCTAGTTGCAGCGAGCAGGGGCTTCTCTTCGCTGCGGTGCGCAGTCTTCTCATTGAGGTGGCTTCTCTTGTTGCGGAGCACAGGCTCTAGGCGCGCGGGCTTCAGTAGTTGTGGCACGTGGGCTCAGCAGTTAAGACTCATGGGCTCTAGAGAGCGGGCTCAGTAGTTGTGGCACACGGGCTTAGTTGCTCCGCGGCATGTGGGATCTTCCCAGACCACGGATCAAACCCGTGTCCCCTGCATCGGCAGGCGGATTCTTAACCACTGCGCCACCAGGGAAGCCTGGGGCTTAACTTTTTAATGAACTTTTAAAATTAAAAATCACAGCAGGGTTTCTTAACCAGAAACACTAAGCACAGCTACGGGTGCGGCTCCCCGTAGGCGTGTCCCTGGATCCAGCCTCGCGGAGCTCGGGCCGCCCCACCCCCACACTCCCACACCGCAACCGGCGCGCCTCAGCACTGACATCACAGGCGCTCACGAGGCCCAGCCGACGCCCGAGGAGTCACGCGCTTCCGCCCCACCCCCACAACGCCGCGGGGAGTGATGCGCCCTCTGCAGAGATCCCTCCGCCGCCGCCTGGAATTTTCCAGACGCTCTGCCGGCCCTTCTTTCGGGCTTCTTCTGGGCGGGGTGACCTGAGGCGACCCCAAAAGTTCCCTTAGACTCGAAAGAGCAGCCCCAGCCCTCCTCCCCCCCCCCACCTCCAGGACCGGGATGCCTCCCCAACCCTGGCACTGTCACCGGCCGAAAAGAGGGCTTACCCTCCCTCCCGGTTGGAATCCGCCTCCCTAAGTGACCTTGAGATCTGTCGTCGATCTCAGGAAGCACTTGCTAAGGAGAGTGGGGGATAATTGGGGAATCTGAGAAGGTGGACACCCCGGAAGAGCGGCAGCCGCCCCGAATCGTGTCCTTGGCCAGGGTCGGGGAGGGACTTTTTTCCGGTGGCAGGGGAGGAGTCGTCCTGTTGAGCAATGCCCTGGGTAACGCGGCCCAGGCCTATAAAGGCAAAAGTTGTGGCCCGTCCGGCAGGAGTTAGCGACAGGGAGGGCGGGGGCCCTGGGCTTAGTTTTGGGGGAGGAGGTGGCCAGTTTAGGGTCTCAGGGGACAGGTGGGGGAGATGGCAGAGTTAGATGGGACTGGGGGGGTGGGGGGTGCCAGGAGAAGGAAGGTTGAAGGGGAGACTAGATGTTGGGGGAACTGTGCTGGGAAGAGGTGCGTCGGGAGTGCCCACAGTAACCCGTGGGGGAGAACACCCCAGGCCTGGCTGTCGCAGCTGCCTGCTGGAGAAGGGGGGCCTGACCTCTAGGAGGGCGCCGCTGCTGTGTAGGCTGAGCGGCCCCCAGTGCCCTGGTTTGTATGGAAGGAGGAAGGCAGAGAGACGGGAGGAGGAGGCTGACGGTCCCGCGGCCCTTGCTGGAGACACACTTGGGCAGTCGACGCCCTGAAAATTTGCAGGAAGGAAGGCAGTGGGGTACAGGGACGCAGATAGGCAGGGAGGGCAGAACCTGAACTTGTCAATACCAGCAGCCCCCTTTTTTTCCAGACAGAGGGTTGTGAACCCGCCTGGGGATGAGGCCTGGTGTTGTGGAAACTGAACTTAGCTTCGCGGGGCTGACAGTTCTGGCCCAGGGCGGTATGTAATTCTGGCTCGGCCTGGGACAGGGTCCAGCCAGGCCCAGCTGGGTGGAACCCAGGTCTCGGCGTGAGGGTGGTCTAGGGAGTGATGGAGGTCACGTGCCACCCTGAGCGGTTACTGGTATGGCGCCTCGTGTATCTGACAGGCGGGAGCTGTAGGCAGACAAAATTGACGCCCACTTTATTTTCCAGGTGGCAGTGCACCCCTTTGGACTTTTCCTCTAGGTTCCATGCTTACCTCTTCTGTGACCTCACTCTACCCTTCCTCCTCCCTCTTAACTCTCTCGAGGTTACCCCTTCACTTAAAACGTTGCTTCTGGTAATCTGGTAAGCCGGGAAAGTTGCTGGAATCCCTGCCGGAGTCGGTATTGTCGGTAATCCCGAAGGAGGAGAGGCGTCCCCAGCGGAGACTCTGGGTGGGCGGGTTGGTCTTGCTTGCCGGTGGAGAGGGTGGGGATGGAAGGTGCACCCTTGGGTGGGCCCACATTGATGGTACCAGCTGAAAGCTACAGAAATGCTTCATAGACCGTGGTTTGTTACTATAGCGTTCATCATGGCAAGCTGGTGGCACCAGGAGAAATGGAGGCCCTGGCCAGTGTGAGTCGTAGCCGTGCAGGAGGGGAGACCCTGGAGGAGGAGAGAGCCCGCCTAAATTGATGTCTACAGATTGAATTTCCAGAGGCTTAGGAGGAGGAGTTCTCCAATGTCCTGTTTCCAGGCCTTGCTCAGGAAGCCCTGTATTCATTCAGGAGCCCACCCTTTAAGGTTTTCAGATGAGCTTATGAGGGGGTAATCTTTAAAAGTCCAAAGCAGATGCATCCGGGGCCTTCAGCAGATGTGTTGCTTTGAGTGTGTAATCCGGGAGCAGCGATCTCTGGGCACGTGAATGCCAGCAGGCGCCTCTCCTGTTCCGGGGTGGAGGTTTTCAGATGCTGCATCTTCTCAATTCAGCCTCCTGTTGTACTAGTTCTGTGCTACGAACCTTGCTTCCAGAGGACCCTTAAGCCGTAGAACATTTTATCGCGATGCCACAACGCAGAGTGCTGCCTTGTAGACGGAGCTCGCAGATGCGTCCCCGTGCCCCTCTCATCTACCCGCCCGCCTTCCTGCGCGTTGGCCGGAGGAATTCTTAGTGTGATGATATAATCTGTGTGTTGGGAAAGTGTCCAAGATTGAATGCCTTAGGCAAATACTTAAATGAGCCAACTGGCAAATTGAGGGGGTCATTGTACTGTGCTGGAGGTGCGGGTTGGTCATGCCCCAATTGTGATAGAAACGGCAGGTCTAGTTTGGGCATTCCTACTAAGAAGGGAGTGGTCAGGATACCGGTAGTGATCTTTGATTCATCTTGCTCTTTGTGTTTTTTAACTTCAGTTTTACTTGATCAGATTTGAGAGTAATCTCAAATGGGAGGACCCTGAGGTGAGGGGTGGTGGGGAGGGAAAAGCCTGCCGCAGGTGCTGGGAGGGGTGGGAGGGGTGGGCGTGAAGAAAGGGAGAAGGGGGGAGGGTTGTGGTTAGGTGTGGGTTGTAGAGGGTGGGAGTGGTAGGGAATGTGGGTTGAAGGGAATTCTCTGGAGAAAAGATCAGTAGACAGAGCTCTGGGGAATTATATAGAGCTCATGGGCAAAGAAATTACTAGTTAATAGTAAATTGTTAATGCTAGTTAAATTATCACTTGGAAGCACAGAAAACAGTTGCTTGGAAACTTTCTAAAATGCTTAAAACTCTGCTAAGTGCAGGGGAAAAAGCAAAATTGCTTTGCTGCAAGATGGGGAAGACTGAAAAGGTAACTGAAGACCTGGTTATTGGTGGCTTGAAAGATTGGTGTCAGAAACTTGCATCAGCAGGTTAACATCCTTCACTGCTTTCAAGCTTCTTACGTGGTTTATCTGGAGATGTGTGGTATTTGGGAGAGGTCTTGGAAAAGACTTTAAATACCCATATTGTGGGCTTTTAAAGTAAGCTTGAGGTTTTGGAGTGCACTTAAGATGGTGAGATGTACTCTTCCGGGTTTGCAACATTTTTTTTCACTGAGGTTTTGCAGTTGAAAACTTGAGCAAAGTGAAAATGCAATGATTTCTAAAGGAATTTTGTGTTACTTCCTGCCTTATAAGCACATCTCTTTGTGATGAGTATTAATTAGAAACAGCAAGAGTTTTTACTTTTCATCGTCATTGTAACAAGGAGAACCTAATGACTCTGTGATCACTGTAAAATTACCGTCATGTTTGGTAGCAAACACTCCATGTAGGCTTGCTAAGGTTACAGTTAGTAACCCACTGTCTCTTTAGTTTGAATGTCTGTGTTTTTTAAGTGATAACCGTATTAGAGGGGAAACTATCAGCCAAAATCAGTTTGGGAAATAAGCAAAACGGGGTGGGGAGGTGCTTTATTACTAGATTATGGTGTGTTTGTGAAAATTCAGGGAAAGATCCGAATCCTTTGTGATAAAGTAATACCAGTGGCTTTTTTATCTTGTCCTTCTTCCCATTGAATTTCACTTTGAAAATTTTAAATCCCCAATATTTATACACTTGGCATCTTTCTAGGTTCTCTTTTTAATGTTTAAAAATATGTTGACATGATCAGTTCTTAACCCGTGATTTGGGCATGATATAGTAACTGTCATTGGAATTTAAAGAATACTAGTCATGCATGTATGGGGAAATGGTAAGCTGTTGTGAAATTGAAACTGTAATAAAAGTAGGAGGAAAAAGTACTTTTATGTTGCTCTGTATGGGAAGAACCAGTCTTGTTACACCATGTATGTGACTCATCATCATTCTTCCCCTTTACAGCATGAATAAAGGTTTGAGTTCTAAACTCATTAGAATTGTTTGTATTGCTATGTTATATTTTTTCAACCCTGATCTTGTCTGTATATCAAGTTGCCTTCATAAAGAGACTGTGGAGTCAGGTGCCCACCAGCAAGCTGCCTGTGCGGGGCTCACGGCCCTGCCAAGAGTGGGCACCGCTGATCTTGTCTGTGTATCAAGTTGCCTTCATAATGAAGTTGAATGTACCTTCATATTGGAGATTTAGGCCTAGATGTACTAAAGTAGCTCCACACTGAGGGCGTGGAGTGGAGTGTGCTAACCTGAAACAACTGGCACATCCTGAATGGCCTGCAGTCTGGTGGGTGGGGAGGGGCTCTGCTCACTGGGCGTGTGTGATGGTTGCGCAAAATGTGATGTCAAACCACCAAGCCAATGAAGGTCAGTGTCAAGGTGGGGGAGTACTTCGTAACACCCTGGAATTTTACCTGGTTGTATTTCCAAATGGTATTGTCAAAAAGGGGACCGCCTTATTCCTGTCTGGAGGAAACAAGCTAAATAGAACGGACATGTAATATGTATTTGATGTATGTATTTGTGGTCTTTGGGAGGCTGGAATGTATCTGGGATTTGGGTTTAACGCACATAATTCTAATTTTACTAAAGAATTTGACGTTCCCTTAAAGTTTTTCCTTTTGGTGAGTGATAAAAGAATTTGGGCTAAGTTGTGTCTAAGCGCTGTGCTAAGCAGGCCAGGACTACGCCCAGGGCATGAGTAGAGCGTTTGGAATCCAGAGTATGTGTTGTGATTCTAAGTTGGTCCTGTGTCCTGGGTGGGGAAGGCACAACAGCAATGCATCCTGGGAGCTCATTCTTGTACCGCTGTTCTGTGTTCATTCTTTGGGGCCATAAGGTTTTGCTTCCCAGCAGACAAACTTTGGGCTTGGAATAGAAACCACTGCCAGCCTCTGCTGAGGCTGTTGTTTCCAAGGGAGTGGAAAGGGGAATGCGACAGGCTGTGACCAAAACAAAGGCCAGGGAGAGCAGCTGTTGTCCTCACTGGCGCCTCCTGTTTGCCTGCCTCCTGTGTCCACGTGAGCCCTCACGTGTTTTTTCCTGAGATGCTGGAGTTGGGGGCCCACCAGCAAGCTGCCTGTCCAGGGCTCACAGCCCTGCCAAGAGTGGGCACCGCTGTGCAGCTACCTTACCCTTGCTTTTTACCTCGTCCTCCTCCACCTGCCTTGCCCTCTTTTCAGAACTTGTTTCTCCTCTTGTTTTTATATGGTGATTACTAAACTCTTGCTTCCAGACTTGAGGGTAATTGCTACCAGCGTCTCTGGGTACTGTTTCTTAGCGACTGTGGTGGGCTGATAAAGAATTTCTCCACAGGGGTATAAGTGTTTGTCATTGGAAGGGGTTGTAAAGTACAGGCGCACAGCAGGCAGCTGAAGGCTATGCCCTTGCCCTCCTGGCCTCTGCTCTGTCTGGGGCCCCTGGGCCTGTTCTTTACCCTTCACTATCCTCAGGTAGGGTGGGATAGGGCGCAGGTGTTGATGGCAGTGTTGGTGATCTTTGCTAATCAGCTTGCATCCTCGTGTGTAGATCTGACCTCAGCCTTCCCTCTGAACTCTCAGAGGTGGTGGATCGTACAATGAAATTCAGTGAGTGGGCTTGTGGAAGTTAGGTAGAAAATGGTGATCTGATGCAAATTAAAAGTGATGGGGTGTAAGAACAGCAAGAGTTGAATTCGGAAGTTCTTTCAAAAAGGAATAGCCTGAGAGGAAGCATTGGTTGAGGCTCCTCTGTGGGCCCAGGTTGGACACACTAACTGCAGAAATGGCCTGTGTTACCAAAGGGGTTGGATGGAAACTGCCCTTCCCCACCCCCCACCTCACCCCGTTGTCTGCCCTTGGTTTGTCTTATGGCCGTGAAGGGACCCCCTAGGACCTCTTAGGCATGCCAGGGCTAACCTCTCTGACTGTACTTTAGTTTCTGGAGGAAATGTTAACCTCTGGCCTTGAGCAGTACTTATTATTGTGCAGTGCTGACGTTAAAGGAAATGCCAAAACAGGCTTCAGGTATCTGTGGTATATTTTAAATGTTCACATTTAACACAAAAATACACTGATGCAGTTTGGAAATGGCAAGAGGAAGGTAGCAAAAATAAGAAAGATGTGAAGATATGTGTCCCAGGGAGTGTGGCCTTGACCTTCCTCTGGGTGAGGAGGAAGCCCCCCTACCACCTTGTCTTATGCGTAGGACACTGCCTGCTGGAGGCCTCTACCCTCCAGGGCCCCTCAGGGCTGCACCGACTTCCCTCTTCTTTTCTTTTAAATAACTCTTAGTTGAGTTTTCATGTTGTAAAAAGGGTTTATTATTGTAAGGTTTACAAATAAAATTGATATAAACAAAATCCTCAGTAATCTGTTGACAGTTGTTGGCATCTTTGCTTCTAGAGGTTTGTTCCCCTATGCATAGGATATATGCCTTTTTATACAGAAGTGGAATTATGCTGTAAATTCTGTTGTGCAACTCTTTTCACTTAATATACAATGAACATCTTTTCCTGGCACTGGAAGCATCTTTTGTAGTGACATAATGTCTATTGTATGCCTCTATCAATTTAATCTCATTTAGATGACATGTGAGTTATTTTCCAGTTTTTCTTCTCTTAGGAAGTAATGGTGTGATGACCCCTGTAGCTCAAACTTTTATCACATCTGGTATTTCTTTGGGATTCATGAATACATTCTACACGCGAATTGCCTGCGTCAGACTTCTTAAGACTTTAGGTTCCTATTGCTGAATTGCCCTCCAGGGAGGGATTTTGTAAATTAGCATTCTCACTCTTGAGGTAAACCTAGCTGTCTCCCCTTTTTCTCAGAGTGGGTAGTGTCATGCTAAAAACCTTTGCTTCCTGAGTGGATCCAGGCTGCTTTACCAGGGGGTGTGCGCACTGTTAGTGACACTGAATATCTGTGTGTTCGTTGGCCACCTGCAGTGTTATTATGTGCGTGCGAGTGTGACTTTACACTTCCTAATGGTTCATTTTTCTATCGATTGTTTTGTAAAAGCACTTACATGTTAATAATGCTTCGTATGTTTGATGCAAATATTTTTCCCAGTTTGTACGTTGCCTTTTCATTTGTTTATTGTGTTTCAAACATACAGTAGTTACAGTTTTTCTGAGGTTGTCACTCTTTATGGTTTCTGTACTCGTGTTATGCTTAGATCTCTCCTACCCCAAAAGTGTATACATATTAATCTGTGTTATTTTGTGACAGTTGTATGGTTTCATTTTTTACATTTAAACATACAATCCAACCGGAGTTTACTGTGCAGCCTGTTGTGTGTGTGTAGTAGGGGAGGCTTGCTCCCCCCCAGTGCCCACGTCCCTGTGGCCAGATGATGGAGTGGCAGAGAGCATGCCCTCCGCTGGGAGGCTAGTTGTCGCAACGGGACGGTTCACCGAAGACCTGAGGGGCAGGTGGCTGCTGTGTTAACTGCGCCCAGCAGGCAACCCTGGGTGCAGGCGGGGTGCTCAAAAGCAGGTGCAGACAGACAGATGTGGTTCTGCTCCTGACTTGGGAGCTTTGTGACTGGGAGTACATTACTGAGCCTCGCCGGGCCTGTTTTCCTCACCTGTGAGATGTAGATTTAGGCCTAGATGTACGAAAGTAGCTCCACACTGAGGGCGTGGAGTGGAGTGTGCTAACCTGAAACAACCGGCACATCCTGAATGGCCTGCAGTCTGGTGGGTGGGGAGGGGCTCTGCTCACTGGGCGTGTGTGATGGTTGCGCACAATGTGATTACTGTAACTACTGTCTGTTTTACCGCCTGATGTACCATCTGCGTTCTTCCTCTTGGACCATTTACCATATAAAATTTCTGTATTGATTTGTATAAAGATCTTGAAGCTTTTGCCAGTAGTTGTCAAACTTAATCTCATTTTTTCCTTTTCTATTTGTGCTCAAAAAGTATCTATTATACAAAAACTTTTTAAAAGTTGTTGTAACGAGTCTAATAATAACAAATGGGGTGTTGGGTTTGCTTCTGATGACTTTTTCTTTCGTAGCTAAACATGTTTGTGCTGCCACATGACAATAAGTGCTTTTCTCCATTTAAGGGGTTATGGATCCAGCCTCCAAAGTGTATAAATTAATCACCCTGATAAAGTTGAACTATCAGGCTTTTACTGAGTAAATACTGTCATTGCCCTTTTGTTCCAGGTCTTGTCAACAGCAGCTTCTTGTAATTATCTGCTTGAATCTGCTTCTCAAATTTTTTGTCTCTAGTTTTTGTTGTTTCTAATCAAATGCAATGAATTTTAATGACTGTTACTATTCATTAGGTTATAAAATCTAGTAAGTGGAAGCTATGATACTCCTCTCAAGGCAAGAGTATTCCTTCTCCTTGTTGGAACTTGAGCACACAGAACTGGGTTAATCTTTGGTTCAAGACATAATATGGTTCTCTTTTATTTGGTTCCTTGATGTTTTTAATAACGTGGCAAGCATTTTTGAATCTTCTGTTTGCTGTATAAACAGGACTTTAGACAGTAACTTCCTCTGCTTGTGTGGTCCTGGTCATCTCCCCCATCTCCCTCCCTGCCTCCCTCTAGGCCAAAGTAATCATCATCCTCAATACTAGGTTTATCTTCTACTTGCTTTCTTCTGATATAACTTTGCAAAAAGAAAAAACTTACCTAAATGTGTTTTTTAAACTATAATTTTCATTTCAGTTGTTTTTAATTTTATAGAAAAGGTATTATGTTGTATATAAGCTTATGGAATTATTCTCATTTAATGATTTTAAGATTCATCCTTTACCTTGTGTGTAGTTCATTTGGAGTCTCTATGTGACTGTAACACAATTAACCAATTTTTCCCATTGCTTCTCTTACTCTGGTCAGTGTAATTGGGTAAGTGGTAGGTGGATGCTCTCATGTTATACAGAATGAAACCCTGACTGACCGGGGCGGCACCACCAATATGCACCGCTACCCTCACCCTGCCTGCTGCTTTTCCTGCCGGACCTTTTTCTGTACGTTTTTATCCACATCTAGTATTCAAAGAACATAGGTTATAAGTGGGAAGATACTGTTTTATACTGTATATCATTATCGACTTGCTTTTTTCACTTAGCAGTAGGGAGAGTCACATGAGTACATGGAGAACTGCCGTCATTGTATTAAGCTGCTGTGTCGTATTCCTTCACCTGGGCGTTCCACGAGTTATTTAGCCATTCCGCTACTGGTGGATAGTTACACTCTTTCCAGTCCTTTCGGTTGCTGTGTGATCATCATCATGAGTGCTCCGTGTGCCCGCACATGAGTGCCCACGCGTGAGAGTAGGTATCAAAAAGTGGAATTGCTGGGTCAGACATTTTGCTCAATTCCTCCCTGTCGTCCTCCAGAGTACGCGTACCTGATTATGAAAGTATCTGTTTGTCCATATCCTCTTGGACACCCTGTATGTATGTATGGCAAGCTTTTAAATTTCTGCCAGTTGCCTTTGATCCGTCATGTATTCACATTGACCCACTGAGTCTTTGATGGGTACAGTGGACTCTTGGCATCTGTGGACTTAATATCTGTGGGCTTGATGCTGATAGGGGTACCAGAGTCCAAGGCACATGATCCTTTGTGATTTTCTTGAGGTAATTTTTTAAATTACTCATGTCATGAGCGTCCCCAGCCAAACGGTCTGTTCCATGTCACACTATGGCTTTGTTCTCCACTTGTCTCTGCATTGCAGCAACTCTCAAAGGGACCAAAACTTTGCAGATTTGGGTAGGTTTATGGCTCATGTTACTATACTATGTACTGTGGTAATGGATGGGACTGTGGAGTGTATGTTTGTGGCAGAATTTATTTTAATCCCTTTATAAATTACTAACCTTGCATTTAAATTTTAAACACTATGGGAAAACAATGTAGAAGATAAAAGTTTCTCTCTAGTTCTTCTCCCAAGAATAATTAGTAATGGCAACTTCATTTATATTCCTTCAGATGTTTTCCCTCCATGGACATACAACAGTTTATCCTATTATTATTATGTGCTCTAAAATGGAAACATACAGTATGTACTGTTCTGCAACTACTTTTTTTCATGACTCTGTAATATTTAATCTTGCACATGTTGGTATAGTCACTTTAACCATTTTCCTGTTGATGGGCTTTTAAGGTTATCTCTAGGGTTTTCTGGCCATAGCAGACAGTGCTGCAGTGAGCTTCTTATAAATACTTCTTTGTGCACATGCTACGCAAGCCCTCAGATCGTGATGCCTGCAGGAAACATGAGCTCCAGACATGCACACCTGCTCCGCACAGCCCCGCACTGCAGCTCTCCCACCCTGGTGCTGTCGGGGTCTGGGGCGTTCAGTCTTGTGAGGTGGGTTGCGAGTTTCTGCTGCCAAAGTAGAATAATGCTGGCCTTCTCCTAATGTGTCGGGGAATTCAGTTGAAACTGCTTGTCCATACCAGGTTTTAGCTTAAGATGGTGTCTGACTGACTTAGCACAAAACAAAAAGACCCAACAAACCTCAAAGTCCACTTCCCAGTTTTCTTCCCCTAAGCAGGTTGAAAAACAAACTCTTCTAGGAAAGTAGTTGTGACATTTGCAAAAAGTAGCATTTAATTATGTTATTGTTTGTTTGTTTGGTCTCTTGAAGTCGTTTCACCTGGCATCTCTGTAGGCGTTTCTGGTCCTCGGGAAAGCAGTGCGTTCAGGTGGGGCACAGGCTGCTCCCTCCTGCCTTTCAGCACAGGCTTGGCTGCTAAGTACATGCTCCCTCTCTAAGAGGCCACCACGTGCCAGGAGCACAGGTGTGAACCCGCTCTGTCACTCACCTCTCAGGATCACGAGGGAACTGAGGGCACAAGATCTATCCCAGCAGCCTTATTCTCTCCCCTCAGCTTCGGGGGTGATCCGTGCACTGTCCCCCATACCCTTCTGTCGAGGAGACAACTGTGTGACCCGCCGTCTGTATGTCAAATCAAGGCCCTGCCTCTGCCCTGAGCTGACCCCAAGGGCAAAGGCTCTTTTAAGTTGTTTAACTTAAAGGTGTAAAAAATGCTCAAAGTAATACCTGCAAGTGTTAAAGTTCAAACCCTGTAGAAGATACTGTGACGCCTTTCTCTAACCCCTGGCCTCCCCTCCCACAGAGGCAGCTATCGTGGCCAGTTAGTTGCTGGAGTTTCCTTCCAGAGAATTCTTGTACCTGTTTTGCTGTGAGGTCCTGGTATACCACATGCCCTGTCTTGCACTTTGGGTGGTTCAGTTAACCGTGCGTCGAGGAGCCCACTGTGTATCTGTATTCGTGGTCTGCCTTGGGTCTTCAGTATCTGTGTGGTAGTGCGTGTTTGAATTATCCATTCCCCTTTTGAGGAACAATTAAGATTGTTTCTAGCAATTTTTGCTGTATATAATGTCTATCCTGAGTATCTGTCTCCATGTGTTTTTATGTACATGGCAACTATGTCTGTGGGGGACGTTTCCTTTGAGGGGAATTCTGGGCCACAGCCCATGTACTTTTCCAAACATGAGGGAGCTACCAGCTTACACTCTAGGGAGGCTGTTCAGGTTGACGGTTCCCTACACCTTGTGTTCTTGAACTAGATTATTTGTGTATATGAAAAGTGAAAATAGTATTTCATTGTAATTTGCATTGTATTTCATTGTAATTTGCAATACATAATACATAGTATTTCATTGTAATTTGTAATTTGCATTGATTTGCATTTCTATTGGGATGTGTACTTAGGGATTTTTAAGAGCTCTTAACATATTAAAAAAGTTAACCCTTTGTCATTTGTGCTGCAAATACCCTTTGTCATTGACCTTTACATTTTATGCTTTAAAATTTTTTGCTGTTCAAGAGTTTTAAACATATTTATACTTATGTTTTCTTTCATGGCTTCTGGATTTTTTGAGTAGTTCAGAAAGACGAATGCAGCTCAAGATTATTTTTTGTTAAACCTCGTGTTTTGCCCAGTTCTTTTAAGGTGTACGTGGAATGTCTAAGTGGAATCCTGCTCTAGTAACAGGCACCTGACCCCGAACTGCCTTTTTCTCCTGTCCACACCTGATGGTCCGTTTACAAAATGTCTCGCTTGCTTTCCTGCCTTGTCAGAGAGATTACACAGACCAGAATTTGCCTTTTCTTTGGCGTCTCAAGGCCGCCATCCACATACCGTCGTCCAGTCCGGCACACGGCAGTTGCTTCAGGGGCTGCTGAGGTGGCCTGTTTGTCCCCTCACTGACTGTCCTCCCCAGCCCGGCCCTTCCTCGGGGTCAGCCCACCCCTCCTGTACTGGGCTCGCGGTGTCTGTACTAGAGGCGAACCGAAGGTGCCTGGAGGTGAGGCAACAAAGCCTTCCCTTTGGTTATTTTACTGTTTCACCTGTGTGTCAGTGGTGGCCTGTGTCTCTTCAGAGATGATCCGTATGGGCCTGTTTTTCAACCAAACACAATTCTGTTTTCTAACTATGATTTTTTCTGATTTACTGATTTTCTGATTTACTGTTACTTTTTCTGATTTACTAGGATGCTTTTTTCTCTGTTTTCTAAGACTGTGATTTTTTCCTTAAGGGAATTTCTTAACACTGACATTACTGGCTCAGAGGACTTGGCCAATGTGAAGGCTTTTGAGTCACGTTGCGTTGCTAAGTGCCTTCCTCAAAGGCCAGCACAGCTCAGCCTGGCCCTGCCCTGTTTGTTTTCATCTTGGCTGACCGGAAGGTTAAGCAGTGTCTCGGGGTTCTAACGTGCACACTTTGACTCTGTACAGCTGAATGTGCGCCCTTCGTGTATGTTAGCCGACCCATGCATCTGCTTTGTGCTTCACTTCTATTTCCATCGCTTCCTGAGAACTCATTTTTATGTGGAGGGCATTTACCCACAGATACTACGAAATGTTTTGCAAGTTTGTAGTTTACCTTTTAAGTTTACATCTTGGATCTTGCTGATGGTTTCTTGCCGATGGTTTAAAATTTTGTAGCCAAATCTGTCTAATTTTATTATTAGGGTTATGTACTTTGGTGTCATGTCTGGTTCTTTTGTGGTTTCATTTTTGACATTTAACTTTTTACTCCATCTAGAAGTTGTTTTGGTCTACAGTATGAGGTAAGAATCTAATTTAGTTCTTTCAAAATGGTAAACAAATTTTCCCACACTTTTACTGAATTGAAATGCTGCTTGTTAATTATGGGCTAAATGCTCAAACTGAGTCTGTTTCTAAACTTTTCAGTCTGTTCCACTGGTCTGTCTTTCCTCGTGCCAACCTAGTGCTTTAAATATTTTATCTTTATAATATCTGCTTTTAATAATATGGTAATACAGGCCCCTGCCATTCTTTTTAAAAGTATTTGGATTTTTATTGGCATTGAATTACATTTATAGATATGTTACTGAGACTGCCCATTTAGGAACTGGTCTCCCTGTTCATTCAGGATAGAATGATTTTCATGTCCCTCAGGAATTTTAGACCTCAAACAATTAAAGCACATTTACAAAGCTTGTTCCTAGAAATGTTCTGTTCTGTATTGTGGTTGAATAAGTTTTTCTATTAAAATTTCTGATTATGGTAGCCTATGGTAAGACTCGTTTTACATATGTATTTTATAAATAAATCTGCTGTACTTCATTACCAGCGTCAGTTGAGAGGCAGTAATAGTATCTTGGCTAAGAGTGTAGTCTTTCGAGTCAGATGACCCTGATTTCATGCTGGACCTGCCTCATTTCTGTGTGACCATCTCTCTGCCTCAGTTTCCCCATCTATAAGAGGGGATAATCTTATTATCTACTAAGAAGTGGTTGAGGAGTTCTCTGGCAGTCCAGTGGTTAGGACTCGGTGCTTTCACTGCTGTGGCCCCGGGTTCAGTCCCTGGTCTGGGAATTAAGATCCTGCAAGCTGAGTGGTGCGGCCCCCCCAAAAAAAAAGGAAGAAAAGAAAATTGGGTGGGATAAGGGTTAATGAAGCAATGTAAGCCTTGTACTTGGTGCCCTCCAGACATGGAGTGAGCACTGTTCTCTTGAGGTTTCCAAGTAACTAACATCAACTTTTTTAAAATTTAATTTATTATTATTTATTTTTGGCTGCATTGAGTCTTTGTTGCTGCATGTGGGCTTTCTCCACTTGCCGCGAGCGGGGGCTACTCTGTTGCCATGTGCGAGCCTCTCACTGCAGTGGCTTCTCTTGTTGTGGAGCACGGGCTCTAGGCACACAGGCTTCAGTAAGTGTGGCACATGGGCTTCAGTAGTTGTGGCCCGCGGGCTCTAGAGAGCAGGCTCAGTAGTTGTGGCTCACGGGCTTAGTTGCTCCGCGGCATGTGGGATCTTCCCGGACCAGGGCTCGAACCTGTGTCGCCTGCATTGGCAGGCGGATTCTTAACCACTTCGCCACCAGGGAAGTCCCAATGATTCTACTTTCCTGATATTGTCCTTTAAAATAAAATAAATTTATATTTTAAAAGTGAGTTGATTTAAGGAAAAAAATAGGACCGCTGAACTCAAAAGTGGCAAAAAAAAAAATCTCAAGATGTTGTGTGAATTAAGGTTTGGGAGAGTGTCTTCTGTGAACCACAATTGTTTGGAGGCAGAGAAAAGAGTGCAAACCTTAAATAAGAAGCGGGTGAGGAGTGCTGTCCCTTTGTGTGTGGTGTCAGCTGGCATCACTGCCAGACACACTGGGATCATTTGTTATTAGATTGTGAGGAAGTTTCTGTTTTGTTTTTTAAATTTATTAAAATGTCTTTCCTGAATCTATGGAGATGAACGTCACGTTTTTCTCCTTTCATCGTCTAATGACTAGTTGGATTGATGGAATATTAAGCCCTCCTGTGACTTCTGAAACAAACCTTTCCGGGACTGGAGCTCTATTTTGTCGACAGAGAAATGAACCAGAGGGTCCACTTTGACTCGGGGCCTTGCCAGGCAGGCAGGTGTCAGGATCTCAGGAGAGGTGGACACAGTCCAGGGCAGCAGCTCTGACCGCTGGTCCCTATTCCCTGCTCTGCTGCTTATCAGCACATGCCTTTGGCCAAATTCCTTAAATTCTTGAAGCCAGTTTCCTCCGTGGTAAAATGGGGACAAAAACAGTGCTAGCACATCTCTCTCGATCTGTGTGAAGCTGAAGTGTGGTGGCGCAGGCTCTGGGAGTGAGTGGGCCTCCACTGTTCCTGCCCCTGTTACGACAGGAACATGTGACGTTTCTGGCGGGACCACCGTGGGAATTCAGGATGGGACCCCCGGGGCACCTGAAGGCCTCCTGGCTGTATTTGGGAAAGAGCTCATTGTCCTTATTTCCTATATGCTTTGTGGTTTCAGTTCTGATGTATAATTTGACCATAGTTATTTAAGAGTATGCTTTAAAATGTCAAAAAAAAAACCTACTTAAAAAGGCAAAAAACTACTGCTTTTTTGAATCAATGTCTCCCTTTCTTCATTGCTTGAAGTGTGATTATTTTCATAAGTGTTCCATGGCAGTCGAGAAGGTATTCTCTGATACGTTCCATATTCTGGATTAGTCCCTTCGCGTGTTTTTTGGTCCAGTCCAAATCCACTATATCCTTTTGTAGGTGAGAAGTGTGATTCCATTCTCACCACCACTTCTGGTTCTCTCCCCTCCCCCCTAGACGGCTTATCAGTTCTGTTCTCTGTTTCGCAGCAGCATTATTGGAACATTGAGATTCCGCCTGTGTGGACTGCCTTCTGCTTGGAATTCGCTTTGTCTGGTATAGGCAGGGCGGGCCTGCACCTGCGCCCCACCCACCACCAGCCTGGCTGTGTCTTGTTTGCACTTGACTGAAGTACCTGTCGAGAGTTACTTTCAACTGAAATTTGAAACTATCTACTTTTGCATCTTTCTGCCCACGTATGTGTGTTTATTTTACGCGGTTGTGATCGGTAGTTGCTTTGCTTTCTCCACTTCAGGTTATGTTTTGGGCGCGGTTACCCTGCTGAAATCATCCACCCGTTCCGGGTGAGGCCCTCTGGGGCATTCCAGGGTGTGAGCCTGTCACTGCTGCCTTGCAGTCTGAAGCGTTTTGTGATGATGAATGACACAGTCACAAACGTCTTGGGGCAAATCCCCTTGTATACCTACCTCATGGCTGCTTCTGGTTTGCATTCCCCACTGGCCAACGGGAAGGGGCAGTTGCTTAGTCCTCCTTGCTCACTGCCCTGTGCCCTCCAGATGGCTCTAAGAAGCCAGCGACACACTTATCTTTGCTCATTGACTATGAGTGTGTGTGGTGGTTTCTTGAAGCCATTTAATTTTTCCTCTTTTAGCCAGTGCGTATTTCCCTGTGTAGATAACTCTCTGGGTTTCCCAAGGTAAAAATTGCGAGGGCCTCGTCACTCACCTGCTGAAGTGTAATGCTTTGCTCATCTTACAGAGTGTGTTTTGACTCCCCCCACTTCTGAGGCCTTTTAAGGTCAGAGCTCTGTTGCTTCATCGTCAGGTTGGACTTAGATGGTCGTGCACATCCCTCTCTCCTGCTGCAATAAGTAAGTGCCCGCCCTTTGTGGTGTGTTTGGGGGACGAAGGTGAAGGGAGGCTGTGAGGGGAGGTGGGCTAGAAAGAGGGACAGGGACGTGAGGGAGATGGGCTGAGGGGGACGGAGGCCAGGCCCACGGGCCTGGCTCTGAGCCCACCTGATGGGCCCCAGACCTTGGGGTCGGGGTGTGTGTATGAACGGGGCCCCACTCACGTTCCTCAGCCTGGCCTAATTGTTCTGTGTGACCCTGAGCAGGTGTCAGCCCTCTCTGGGCCTCAGCCTCTCATCTGGACCTTGCTGGGAAGAGGCTTCTGCACTCCTCAGGGCTGGCAGGAGGGGTGCAGGAGCGCTCCCCCTGTGAGAGGCCGGGACAGGACTCCTGGACGAGAACTACGGAGCTGGGAGCGCGGAGGAGGGTAGTGCACCCACTGGACCCGTCGTGGGCCCAGGGGAGGCAGAGCCCGGCCCGCAAGCAGTGGGTACTGCGGGCTGTGGGCTGGGAGGGAGGCCTGGGGGCAGGTCCGGGGTGAGCTCCTCTGTAACCTCTCGGAGCCCTGGGGACTGTGACCTGCCCTCCCCGGAACTTCAGACTCCCACAGAGAGTAGGTGAGAGGAGAGAAGGTGGCGGGGGCGTTCTGGCCTCGTTTTCAAGTAACGGCAGTTCCCAGGAGGGGTCCACAGCTGACTGGGACGGAGAGATGGGGGCAGCAGGTGTGGCAGGTGGGCGCGTCTGCGTGACCCCCACGTGGCCGGGGCACGGCAGACCTGGAGGACCGCTGGCATTCAAGCTAGGCCAGAGTGCTCAAGTTTCCCCTAGTTCTTAGATTTCCTGTTCTAACAAAAAATTTAAGATTTTTGCCTTTAAATATAAAAGTAATTTGCCTAGAGTTAAAAATTCAAGCCATGGAAAAAGTATAAAATGCAAGTAAAATTCCTTCCCCTGCCACCCCATCCCGGCCCTGCTACACAGAGGTGACCTCTCAGTGTCTCAGGATCTTGGAGGTTTCTGTACACATACGCATCTTGTCACTGCTGACACTGTCCTAGAACCAGCAGGACCGTATCTTGCGGTTCAATCTGCCTGTCTGATTTCATGCGCTCCTGCGGCTGGGCTATGCAGCCAGCACGACAGGAGACGTGTGGCTGTGGGGCTGAGGGGCCGTGTGTCCCCCGGCTGTGCCTTTGAAAGGGGCGTCAGGGCGGGGAGGAGTAAGCCTGGGGGACGGGAGGCACGGAGCCGGCGCAGGTGTTTTTTTTTCCTGGACGCGCTGATGGCTGCATCCAGGTTTTGCTTTTCACCTTTGAGTCTGTGAGAAAATGAGCAGGAAAAAAGCAAAAGGCACTGGTGGTGGCACGCCTGGTACTGCTGGGCCAGGGTTCAAGTCCCTGCAGTGTCCCTGCTTCCTTCCAGCTCCCCACTCCAGGCCCTTCCCACCCTGTCAGGGACATCATGGTCCCCAAGGAGAGAGGTTTCCGGGTGGGGCGTCCATGGCCTCTCTCCCAGGAGCCCTCACCCGCTGGAAGGGGGCCTGGCTGAGATGAGTAGACATGGACGGGGGGCTGGGCGCTCAAGGGCTCTTGGGGCTGCAGCCCCGCCCCCCAACCCCTGGGCCACATGTGGCGGGGGGAGGATGTGGGAAAGGGAGGACAGCCTAGGGGCTGTGAACCCCAAGTCTGGGGGCCCCGCCTAGAGGCCACTCTTGTCAGGGTGTGCTCCACACCCAGCCTCGTCCACCCAGGGCTCCCGGGATCAACTACCGCCCTCCTCTCTGCCTCTGAGGACCAGGAAGGGCTGGGTGGACAAGGTCTAAGAGGAGGAGGCCTGGCTGAACTGGGCAGGTCGTGGAGTGGCCCTGGGGAGCAGAAAGAGAGAGGCCGACAAGCAGGTGCTGGTGCAGGAAGTGCAAGAGGGGCCTGGGTGGCCCTGAGGGTGCTGAGCCTGCACTGTGCAGGTACCTGGGACCTGGAGGAAGGACCCCAGGAGACCCCAGCTCAGGACCCAGCAGGGGCAGCTGTGATCCCAGGCAGGCTGACAGCGGCTGCCTTGTCTCTCAGCCTCTGAGGTTCCTCTGCCCCTCTCCCAGCTGTGGCCGGCCTCCTCCATTCCCCTCTCCCCAGAGGTCAGAGGATCACTAGCCATTTCGCTGGTCCTGATGCTGATGCTGTCGCACCTTGGAACAGGGCTGCTCAGGCTCCAGCCAGTCCCCATGATTCCCCAGGAGCCCCTGCCCATCACTGCAATAGTCTTTTCCTTTAACAATCCACATCCCATAAGGAACAGCTGGAAGCAGGAGGGGAGGCGTGCAAAGTTGGCCAGGAGGCAGGGCTCTCAGAGCCCAGTTTGAACACCAGGCCCTGTAGGTCTTCTCAGCCCAAACTCAAGTCACAGGATGGTACAGGTCCTCCCAGGAGAGCTGGGCTCCCATGGGGTGGAAGGGACACCACACCTGGACAAGCCCTGAGGGAGATGCAGGATGCCAGTCTGAGGGAGGGGAGCTAGGAGACAGAAGAGGGCAGCGGCCGGTCAGCCTTGCCGAGAGAACCCCTTAATAAGAGGCCTGGGCTTGGGCCTCCTGAATGAGAGCAGTGGCTGCTCTGCCGTCATCTGCAGTGCCTTAGCCCCTTGGCAAGTTTTGGTGACAGAAAACCACCCTTTGGAGGTGGTGTTTCTTGAGGGTGGTGAGAGGAGGCAGCGGAGGCCGTGGTCCCGCGAGCAGACTGTTCCCAGGCGGGTGGTGAAGTCGCGATGTCCACCAAGGTGCCTGTTTATCTGAAGTGCGGCAGCCACAAAGGCAAGAAAGAAGCTGCGGGAATTGCTGTCCTCAGACATGATCAGCCCGCTGGTGGGGGCTGACAGGCTTATGCTCACGCATAAGCAAAGGCACTGAGGCACCAGAGTGCATTACAGAGAGGAGCCAACACATGGCAAAGACAGCATAGGTCTCTGAGTCCAACCTAGCCTTGTGAGGCTCAGTTTCCCCATCTCTAAAATGCAGTCAGTGATACCTACCTAACAACCTAGCAGGGTTGTTAAGCAAGTCAGGGATAACGTTTATTAGCGTGCACATGGAAGGTATTCAAACATGGTTATGCTGTGAGACATAAAGGAACCCGGGGCTCGGGAAAGGCAGGACCATGAAGCTGGGAAACTGGGTCGGAGTCAGCTTAGAACAGTTCTCCTTGCAAGGCTGAAGCTGAGGCCATGGGAGCTGCCGAAAGAGTTTAAGCAGGAGAGACGGGGGGTCAGACCCAGGTTTTAGAAGGGTCACCAGCCAGGCCGAGTGGGGAGACGGACCAAAGATCAAAGAGGAAGAAGCCGTTGCAGGAAGAGGGCTGGCTCCGCGTGGGGACAGTGGGGACCGAGAGGAGGGGAAGGTGCTGGCGTGGGGCTTCGTGTCTGACTGGTACAGACCACGTGGGCAGCTGGAGGCCAATGCCGGCCTCGGTGACCCCTCTTCCATTCTCTGCTGGTTCTTTTCCATCCTTTTGATCCTGTGAATCCCAGAACCCCCCTCACCCCCAGCCTTTCCTGCTTCCAGTCCTTGCGAGATTTCATAGTGGAGGCTGAATTTCAGCAGAAGGCATTTTGCTTGGCCATGCAGGGTTTTCTTTTAATGTTTTTTAAAATTTTATTATATCAATAGATACACACACACGTATATGTATAACATAAAACTTGCCCTCTAATTTTTTATTTATTTATTTATTTAATTTATTTATTTTTGCTGTACGCAGGCCTCTCACTGCTGTGTCATATAGAATAACAGCCCAAGGTACACGCAGGCTCAGTGGGCATGAGTGGGCTTCTCCTGCACTGTCCTGTCCACTGGCAGACACTGCCATCCAGCACAAAAGGTCAGGGTCCTGCTGAAGACCTCCTGGTGGCCTCCTTATCACATCCCCAGTGGTCCACAGCCCACACCAGGGCTTTCCCACCACTGGAAGCCAGAAGCTCCCCAGAGTGGCCCGGCTTGAGGAAGCCCTGGTAATTGCAAGGGCTAATTGCAAGGGCTGGTAATTCCAAGGGCTAATTGCAAGGGCTAATTGCAAGGGCTAACCTTGCAGCCTCATCTCCTCCCCACCCCTTATGAGCTGACATTTTGCTTGACACAGGAATGTCCGGGAGCGAGATCCACAGGCTGCAGAGGTTCCTACGACCTGGAAGCAGACCCAGTAGAGGAGTGCATGCTCCAGCACCGACTCCACAACACACCATGAAATGTGTGGAGTCCCTCTAACTGAAAATGCCCAACTCCTGGCAACGCCTGCCCAGGTAACTCTGTCTCCCAATGACATACAGAGGCCAGAAGGGTTCAGGAGCGCAGGAAAAGCTCAGCAGGGCTCATCAGGAAAGTGGAAACACACTAGAACCAGAGATACCATGCAGACACACGAGCAGAGCAAGCTGCAGAAAAGCCCGTTAGCCACACACTGGGTCCGCGCACTGCAAGCCCTCCAGTTACAGAGCATGGGAAATGAGTCAAGGTCATGCTGTCCCCATCTGTCGTGAGGGCTGAGTTGGGCAGAGAACCTGCTTGCTTGCCCTTCCCTCTCTCTTCAGCTCCTGTTTCCTAAACTCACACTGAACTTCAACATCTAGATTTCTGGAGCCTGTCTCTGTCCTTGTCCTCTGTTCCCCCTTTGCATTTCTTCTGGCCTGGTCTGACTCTGTTTTGCTTTGACCTTGACACCAGCTTTTCCCTTCCAGTCTAATGAATCTAGTATTTGGACAACTTTGAAATACCGCCCAATGTTCCCTTCCAGTTGTAGCATTCCACAGCATGAGTAAATCACAGTAAACTGTCAACCTTTTAATCCTTGTTAAACCAGTTTAACAAGCATTTCCTGTTCCTTATGTACAATACAAACCACTTTACCTAAGTGATGTGAGAAGGCTTGTCCGAGAGGAAGCCAAGCGGAGGGCAGCAGAGCCTCATGGTGGGGAGCCATGGAGAGCGCTGGGGCCAGCTGTGGCGGAGACGAAGACCACCTCTGCGTTTTTCAATAACATAATACAATAAATATCCTTTTTGCTGAGGTCCTCTTGCGGTGGGGTGGGAGTTTCAGGTGAAACTGAAGAAGGTCTGGTAGACCTTGACCTGGTCCTAGTGCACTAGTGCTGACTTGCCTTAGCTGTGCAACGACAGGCAACTAATAATGGGATGAGGGCATGTCTCTTGAGGGAAGAAAAAAGACCAGTCCTAGACCCGACCTACTCTGAGGGGCAGGAAATCTGAATTCTAGACTGGCTTCTTTCACTTCCGCACTGAGCCGTCTCTGGGCCTCTGCTTCCCGGTGGCTGTGGAGAGGCTGAGGGGTTGAAGGTCCCGCCTCACTCTGGGAGCGGGTGTCTCCTGCCCAGGCTGCCAGCTGTACCACGGGCACCCGCTCCGCCGAGGGCAGTGTGCACTCCTCCACGGCACTCTCAGGGTCAGAACCAGGACTTGTGACTCAGAACAGACATATCCATTGCCAACTGATGAGATGGGAGAGACAGAGGAGGCCGGTGTACCTCCCCTACCAGCTGCCACTGATCTCTACAGCTGCCTGTCCCCAAATGAGTGCCCAGCCCTGGCACAGTGGGAAGGCCCTTCAGGGTTCAGACTTCCCCTCCGTGCAAAGAGGGGCCCCTCCGTGGCCCCCACTCTAAGGGGCGCAGGAGGTTCACAGCCTGGACCCTGCTTGTTTCTTGGGCTGGAACTTGAGCCGCAGTCTGGCTCTAGCCCCTGGCATCTAGTCTGGCTCCCCCCGACCCCGGCCAACAGACACACACCCCGTGCTACTCTCCGTGGGCCTCTGTCTCACCGTTGTCGTGGTTCTGCTATTTAGAAATGATTATCCCCCCTCCAGACCCAGTCCCCTGTCTGCAATGATGTCCTGCCCAACCTATCCACCAGCTCACCCTTCCTGGCCTAATTAAAGCACCACCCACTCTCAGAAGCCTCCTCTGAGCTCGTGATGGTGACTGTCTCCCTGACGCAGGTTCTTCCCAGCACCAGGTCCCTCAGCGACAGCATTCGCAGGCCCACGCACGTCACAGCTATTTATAGATGTCTTCAACTCCCTGGAAGGAGGCTCTGACTCAACCCCCAAAAGCAAGTTGCAGAAACACGCTTAGGAAGGTAAAGAAGCAGCCTGGGAGAAAAACAATGCTGTTGCCGTGGGGCGGGGGACACTTACTTTTTGCTTCATACATTTCATCACTTATAAAATTTATCAGTATTACAAGGTTGTAAACATTACATTATAACATTACAATGTTATAAAATAACATCTTCAGTAACTCTCTACATAAAATCTCACATATTTCTTTTTTTTTTTTTTTTGTGGTAGGCAGGCCTCTCACTGTTGTGGCCTCTCCCGTTGCGGAGCACAGGCTCCGGATGCGCAGGCTCAGTGGCCATGGCTCACGGGCCCAGCCGCTCTGCGGCACGTGGGATCTTCCCGGACCGGGGCACGAACCCATGTCCCCTGCATCGGCAGGCGGACTCTCAACCGCTGCGCCACCAGGGAAGCCCTCACATATTTCTTAAATTTATTCCTAGGTATTTTATGGTTTGTGTTGCCACATTAGCACTTAAAAGAATAAGGTAGGTCTCATGTGCCAAAATAGATCTCTAGCTCTATTTTTGAGAAAAAGCAAGCTGTAAGACAATATCTCCAGTATAATACCTTTTATAACTTTTTAAAAAAATAAAGTTATTTATTTATTTATTTTTGGCTGTATTAAGTCTTTGTCATTGGGTCTTTGTTGCTACATGCAGGCTTTCTCTAGTTGCGGTGAGCAGAGGCTACTCTTCGTTGCGGTGCGCGTGTTTCTCACTGCGGTGGCTTCTCTTGTTGCGGAGCACGGGCTCCAGTAGTTGTGGTGCGCGGGCTCTAGAGCGCAGGCTCAGTAGTTGTGGCGCACGGGCTTAGTTGCTCTGCGGCATCTGCTTCCCGGACCAGGGCTCGAACCCGTGTCCCCTGTATTGGTAAGCGGATTCTTAACCACTGTGCCACCAGGGAAGTCCCTCCACTATAAGACCTTTTATGGAAAAAAATCCCCAGCCACTAAAATGATAGTACATTTGTATATATGTGTATGCTATATAGACACACATACCAAATAGTGTGTATATATATTTGTAAACATATACGTATGTATATATGTGTATATGTGTGTGGTGTGTATATATATATATATATATATATATATACACACAGCACATTATTTAATATATCTATGTTTTTGTATAAACATATATAAACTGGAGAATATATATATTCTGCACACTGATATATATATCAATTAACAGGATAACAGTAGTCAACTTTAGGACAGGCCTAGGATGGGAAGCGATGGTCCAAGGGACTTTAACAGTGCTGTTTAAATTTTATAACAATAAAGTGTTATTTCTAAATAAATAATAATATAATAAAGACATCACAGGGTGGAATCAGTAAGTCTGAGGTGGGAGAGGCAGTGTTTCAGGTAAGCCCATGAAAACTTCAACAAAGTTTAATTGGCCCTGGCAGCTGAGTCCAATCGGACATCTTGGTGAGACAGTCTCCAGAAGTGTCACAGCATATAATTTTCAAAGCTAAAAGCATGACCCTCAGTATAGGGTATATGTCAAAGATTACTTAACGTCTTAAGGAAAGTACCAGTATGGTGGAAGACCTAGTTCAAAGAGAACCAGGGAAACAGAAGTATTTAGAGGCACCAAAAAAAAGTGCTGGAATAAGATTGCTGGGTTACATACAAAGTGGCTAATGACCTACAGGGGTCACTATTACCTTGGGGGTCATGCTCTCTACCTGACAGTTATTTACAGCTTATCAATCTACTTATCACCGAGCTGGGGCTGATAGCCACCCTTTTGCCTTTTCAAATTTCGAATAATTTTTTCTTAACTGAGGAGTGTTGCTTAACCCCTTCTCCAAATCTTCTCTGCTGATCCCGAGGTTTCGCAGAGCTATTGATCTGAGCTGGGTGGAGAGTGGACTGTCCACACTTGGTGGCAGCGTTCTGAGTTACCCTGGTTCTGGGGCCATTGGTGCTCCTGTCTTCAGGGCTGAGCTGGGCCCCAGGGAGAAGGAATGAGTCTGCTCTCTTCCTAAGGTCAGGGAGCTCTGTGGCAGGACTCTTACTCCCGTGTCTTCAAGGAGGCTGCTGCAGGGCTGAGCTGAGACCTAAGGGCAAACTAGATTTCACCAGGATTGGGGACGGCGGTGGCTGGGGTGAGCCAGGAACACAAGGAGGATAAACCCAGAGAAGCCTGCGTTTACTCAGGGAGGCCTTGGATGGGACAGGACCAAAGACTGGTTTATCACAAGTTTCCTGAAGGCGGATGATGTGCGGCTCAGGACACAACGGAGAGAGAATGGCGAGAGGCCCTGGCCTGGGGGGGAGGCCAGTCATGGGTGCAGGGAAGGGGAAAGTGGAGGAGTCAGAATCTGCAGGAGTTGAGGTCCACGTGAGGAAGCAGGGGATGAAAAGAGAACATCAGGCTGACACAGTGGGGACAGCGGCCCTGCTTCACCCACCTGCATCCCCGGGGCCTTTCCAGGCCCCCCAGAACGAGGCCTAGCCACAGGGTCCTTCAACCCCCCTTCGGCCTCACCCCCTGCGGTCCTGCCCAGATCTCATCTCTGCGCCTTTGGGTCAGGGACCACAGTACCTGCCCCACACTTTGAAAACACCAAGCTAGGGGACTTCCCTGGTGTGGCAGTGGATAAGACTCTACACTCCCAATGCAGGGGGCCCAGGTTCGATCCCTGGTCAGGGAACGAGATCCCACATGCATGCCGCAACTAAGGAGGCCGCCCGCAACTAAGACCCATCACAACCAAATAAATATTAAAAAAAAAAAAATCGAGCTGGGCCAATCCGGCAGGAAAAGCAGTTCTCAAAGGCTGACACAAACCCGGGAGTTCCCGCCCAAGGAGCCCCTCCTTTTCGGACACCACGCCAGGCTCCGGACATAGGCCGCCCACAAGTGACAGACCAGGGAACCGCCCGGGCCGAGAAGACTACACAGTTCCGAGGCGGCCCACCCCGCCCCCGCCTCCCCGGGCCCCGGCGCGGAAGTCAGGGGGAGGAGACGGGGGCGGGGAGAGGGAGGGAAGGCAATGGGTTTCCGGTGCCGAGCGGCTGTTTACTAGGACAGTCACGTGAGGCGCCTGGCTTACTGAGGCACCCGGAAGCATCTGGCGGGGCGCCGGCCTCCGGGCCTGGCCAACCTGCGGACCGTCTCTCCCGGCCCAGCGGCCCCAGTGCGGGGTGGGGTGGGGGGGAGCCCAGGTCCGGTTCTCCTCTTCCCAGGGTCTCTGCCTTGGCCTTACATTTTTGGGAAACCCCAGGAGTTCCAGGCTGGGGAGGGGAATCTGGGGGCAGAAAGGGTATCTAGAAGGAGCCTGGAGTTGTCAGACCACGCCCCTCATAGCCGGGGTGCAGGACAGGTTTGGGGGGTCGTCAGGAGTCAGTGGAGGGAGAAGAGTGTCCCAGGTTTGGAGAAAGGGTGGGGGTAGCATCTTGGGAAGAACACTCTGGGAAAGACCCAGGATCATGCGCCGGAGAGGTGGAGAAGGGGGAATGTGCATCTATACACTCTACCTTCCCACCCACTCCGAGCAGCTTTCAAGCTCTTGCTGTGCCTCAGGGGACTCAGGCCTCGGCCTCTCCCACGTGGTCCTCCTCCCGTCCCATACACCTACAGGGCCAGCAGCCTCCCCTGGCACCCTGCTCCATCCACCGCGTGGCATCAGGCTCTTTCACATCCCAGCCAATGCGCTCTCAGGCCCTACCTTCTGCTCTGCGCGCTCGCTTGCCTGTTCCGACAGGGGCACTCTTACACGCCTCTGTGCCTTTGCACATGCTGTTCCCTGCACCCGGACTGCCCTGTCCCACAACCCCTCTTCTCTCACTGGTGAACTCCGGAGCCAGACCCCATATCCACCATATCGAGCTACAGAGTAGTCCCTTCTGGAATGCCTTGTCTAGGAGCGTCGACCACCAGCTCCACTCAGCCCCACTTTTCGGCCTCCCTCAGACCAGGGGCCAAAGCGTGTGCGCGGGGCCTGTCACTTGCAGTGAAAGCGCTTTGAGGCTGGGGAACTTCACATGGCTGAGAGAGTAGTGAGCAGGTCACTCGGCCTCTATAGGAATGAGGTGTCAAGGGACGCTGGGCGGGGTGCAGTGGGGACAGCTTCGGAAGGAAGGAGTGGTGTGGTGCTTCAGGGCTCTCCCAGCCCCAGGTTGGGAGGGGTTGTCCGGAACTGCGTACCATGCTGGTGCCCACGCCCCCTCCCTTCCCCTCCTCCCCCAGCCGCCCGGGCGCGGGCGGTGGCCGCGGGCTGAGCTCACTCGGCTGCAGTGACTCGCTAGCTCCAATTGCGGCCCACGCGGCCCCGCCTCGCCTCCCGGAACCGGAGCCGGCAGAGCACGCTCGCAGCTGCGTCAGCCCCGACGCCTGTCTTCTCCAGCCTGAGCCCCGCGAGCGGTAGGCGCAGGGGAGGCCCTCCTCAGGTCTGGGGTTCTAGGAGGCATGAGTGCGTGGACAAGGCTGACGGTTGCGGAGGCGCAGAGGGGTCTAGGGTTCAAAGCAGTTAAGCAGACAGTGTCAAGGAGTGTCAGTTGCTTTGTTTGGACTTGACCTCCCCACTCCAGGGTATTCAGAGCTAGCCTCACACCGCCCTGGGATGGAAGGCTCCCCTAGGCCCTCACCACGCCTTAAGGCAGGATCCCAGACCAGTGGCCATCCAGCAGGTCCTTGGTTCCTCCCAGTAATAAGGAGCTCGCTACTAAGAACGATCTTAACACCCCCTGGCTCATTCATTTATTCAACAGATGTTTACCAGGCACTTACTATGTGGCAGAGACTGGGCACTGGTTTAGATAATGAGGATTTAGCTGTGACAAAACCAAGCCTTTTGGTCAATGTTCCAGGATTCTTCTGAGTGTGTGGATCACTTCCCCCTGGAAGCCCTCCTAGCTCTACCCTCTGAGTTAAGCCCCTCTTCTTTGCTCTAATAGTTCCCAGCCTTCCCCACCACCACCACACCTCCACTTCCTTAACCCAGAGAAGGCAGAGCCTCTTCTGGTTTGGACCTGACCAAGGTGTTTGGTGATGACTGATGCACCAATGCCCAGTGGAAGCTGAGCTTTGAGAAATCCCCACGGCTTTCAGCTCTGCCGTCTGGAGCTAGGCTGGTCCAGGGAAAACCTTGCTCCTGCCTTGTGGTACAGCCCCTAGAGCAGGTATCATGGACAAACGTGTGGGGCAGGAAGCCAGGACTCCAGGAGCTGCCCGTCTGAGGTTAAGCCCAAGGGTCAGAAGGCCTGGGACCCTCACCCACAAAGAAGGACATGGGCATGTGTTTTAACACAGGTGGTAGTTGAAATCTGGGGGCAGGAAGGGCAACTGCATGTTTCGCACCAAGGGCAGATGGCCATACTGGGAGACTTCCCCATGGTCTGAGGGGAAGGAACCCCCCTCTCCCCACTGGGGAACAGCCCACTTCCCAGAACAACATCTCTGTGACCCTGACTTCCTCTGTCCACTCCTGTTCTTTCTTCTGTCTGGAATCTCCCTATCTCTTCTCAAGGCCAGTTCATTCTCATCCTTCCACTTGCTGCTCAAATGTCACCTTCCTGGTCCACCCTATCTAAAATTCATCCCCTCCTCTGGTTCCCTTCATGCAACCACCTCACCTTCTTCAGAACACTTACACGGCTGCTATTCACTGGGATTGTTGCCTGGCTTCCTCCACTAGAATACAAGCTCCATGAAGGCAGAAAACTTGCCTTTCACCTGCCTTATTTTTTTTTAATATTTATTTATATATGTGGCTGTACCAGGTCTTAGTTGCGGCATGTGGGATCTAGTTCCCTGGCCAGGGGTTGAACCCGGGCCCCCTGCATTGGGAACACAGAGTCTTAGCCACTGGGCCACCAGGGAAGTCCCTCACCTGCCTTATTTCCACAAGCTGTGCCCTGCGTGGAGGGTGTTTGTTGAATGAATGAAGTTTTGTTCCAGAATCACATAAAGAATGAAGCTAAAAGTCAGGAAAACCAAATCCTGCTCTGCTACTAATTTTTTTTTTAATAAATTTATTTATTTTTGGCTGCATTGGGTGTTTGTTGCTGTGTGCGGGCTTTCTCTAGTTGCTGAGAGTGGGGGGCTACTCTGTGTTGCGGTGCACAGGCTTCTCATTGCGGTGGCTTCTCTTATTGCGGAGCACGAGGTGAGGTGCATGGGCTTCAGTAGTTGTGGCACACGGGCTCAGTAGTTGTGGCTCGCAGGCTCTAGAGCGCAGGCTCAGTAGTTGTGGCACACGGGCTTAGTTACTCCACAGCATGTGGGATCTTCCCCGACCAGGGCTTGAACCTGTGTCCCCTGCATTGGCAGGTGGATTCTTAACCACTACACCACCAGGGAAGTCCCCTGCTTCTCATTTTTAAATTTATCTCTTTATAGCTACCTTTTACACAAAGGATTGCCGTCAACTTTTAAATATACAGTGAGAGTGAGATAGGTAGGTAGCTAGATAAAAAATCAGGCAGAGAAAGTTCAGGCAGGTTTAAAAGTAAAGGCCATAGAGTCATTTATCACTGCCAAATTTGTGCCTCAGTTATGGTTTTTAGCTTCCTGGGAGCTAAAGTAAAAGGGAACAGTATTTATTACATGATTCATCTTGTCTGTAAGGAAAAGCATCCCAGTTCCTCAGGGAAAGCACACTTTTTTGCTGGTAGGTGATGTATAAGACATTTCTCACGTAGGCCTTCATATGGGGATGTGGTAGCTCTTGATAGCAACTCTCCCTACTAAAGGCCTGTGCACGGAGAGCTGCAATATCAGCAGTGAGCAGGATGCCAAGGACACCTCGGCACGTGCAGCTCTGCAGGGTGAACAAAGGGGTTTTCTGGGGCTCTGGCTAGACCCGGGGGGTAAGGCCTAGAATCAAAGAGGGATGGAGGGACTGAATTCCTTTCAGAGCAGTGTGGCTCCCAGCTTTTGGGTTTACATAGCCAATAATTTTATTTTTAAGTTGGATATTTTCAATACCATCTATAAAATAAATATTCCTGTAAAAAAAAAAAGAGGAACCCAAATTGGATCAAGATCTAATCACCTCCTTATAAAAACTGCAGAGGGGGAGAGGGCTTCCCTGGTGGCGCACTGGTTGAGAGTCTGCCTGCCGATGCAGGGGACACGGGTTCGTGCCAAATCCGGGATGATCCCACATGCCGCGGAGCGGCTGGGCCCGTGAGCCATGGCCGCTGAGCCTGCGTGTCCGGAGCCTGTGCTCCACAACGGGAGAGGCCACAACAGTGAGAGGCCCGTGTACAGCAAAAAAAAAAAAAAAAAAAAAAGTTGGATATATTGATATAAGGTTAGCCTTTTCTCAATTAGCCAACTTTTCCCAAATAAGAACGTGACAACAACAACAACAAAAAGAACATGACAACAAAATAGCTACCATCTGCTCTCACCATCATTTCATAAGAAAAAGGACTTTATAACATCAAAGATGCAGTAAGGGCTGCAACTCTGATAAAGGCCAGTCAAAATGGAATGTATTTTGCTTTCTGGAAAAATCACAGCAGACAGTACCGTGGGGCAGTACTGGTGTGTGGGCCCCAGCTTCAAACAATCCTTCCCAAGCCTGTGTTTCTCAAACACCAGCTGCCAGTCCACCAGGCTTTAAATCTAGACCTTGCCGCTTGCTGGCTGTGTGACCTCGGACCAGTTTACCTGACTTCTCAGGGCCTCAGTTTCCACATCTGTAAAATGAGTGGGAGCTGTAATAATGATCCTCACCTTCTAAGGTTGCTGTGAAGATTGAGCTGGTGCACGGGCGGTGCCTGCCGCCTAGAAAGTGCTCGGTGTACGGCAGTTGCCTGTATTTTTACCTCCCATGGGGATGATAAGGTCCACAGATTTATTGTGGAGGGCAGGCAGGCCTTTAACTTAGGTTTATGGAATGTCAGAGCTGGAACGGGCCTTCTGAGATCATCTACAGAGGAATCCTCTTACAGAAAGAGAAAGGGAGTCTTTGGGGGGACTATGTGAACAGCTGATGGTCCCAGTGACAGAACAGTAAGTGGACTTCAAAGGGGCCCCTGAGTCCTGGGGCTCCGGGCTTTGCTGAACAAGTTGGTAGGGCCCCCAACCCCACCTCATAGGGCCATTCCACTCTATGCTCATGTCAAAGCCGGTCAATTAAAGCCACATGGCGAGTGCACAGAGCTTTAGTTTACAGTGAGCCTTTGCAAACTTACTCCAGCCCTAGAAGGTAGGGTGTCCTGGAATGAGTATCCCATTTCACAGAAGCCAGGGGTGGATTGGTAACCAAAGCCGTAAGCAGAGGCTCAGAAATTCAAAAAAAGAAGGTTAGGTCAGTATAAAATGGCTGCCACTCCCTCTGCCTTTGGAAAAGTACTTCAACTACAAAGAAGTCAACTACTAACTCCAAGGAGAGCAGAAAGGAAAGCAGTTGCTATGGCAACATCTCTGGCAGCCTATTTTCCATCTTCCTCTGGTTCAAAACAACAGCTTCCAGCAGGTTCTGGCTGGGGGGTAGGGAAGGTCTAACTCCAGCCCAGAAACAGCTCTTGGCCAATCTCCTGCTAGATTTCAGTGGCAAGAGAAGGTGGCAGCCAATGAAGAGGCCTGGAGCTTGTGTCATCGGCCTCTAGCCAGGTTGGAATAAGCAGAAGGCAGGCACACGTGACCGTTTCCATGGTGACCTCAGTTAGCAACCCGAATGGTCCTGTTTATGAGCACTGGAAAATTCCACCCAGCCTCTGGCCTGATTTTGTTACCTTCTCTGCCTCCTTCCTGCTCCAAGGCAAGGAAGAAGTCACTGCCAATGTTTAACCCCTTCCTAAGATGTGCCTGGCTCCCGTCAGATCTGGGGGTCTGGGAGGCAGCTGCGTGCTTAGTATGCGAGGGGGGAGGGAAGGTAGTGACAGACACCATTTGCAGGGCACGTCATTTGAGCCAGGCACTGTACTCAGCTCCTGACGGCCTCACAACCTGAGAAGGGGGTACTACACGATTTCATTCCTATTTCCCTGAGGACTAAATTTGATTCAGAGAGGTTAAGTAACTTGCCACCATCACAGGGTACAGCCAGTGAGGGAGGAACCAGGCTGAGACCAAGTGTGTGGGACTCTCAAGGCCACTCTCTCCATGACCCCTCTATAAGGGTGGAAGAGTTGAAGAACCAGATGGGGTGGGCGACAGGGACAGGGTGCGGAGGGGGAGAGATCCATGGTCTTCTGGGGAGCTGAGAGAAGGCTGAGTGGAAGAACAAGGAGGAGATACCTGCTTGGCTCCAGGACACCCACATTGCCAGGCTGGGGCCGACGGCTGGTGGGCAAGGCCAGACAGGCCCCAGGGAAGGCTGTGGCCAGGACCCTGGGCTGAGTCCCCATCATTCATCCTCTCTGGGATCCTGGTTGGGGTGGGGAGAGAAGTCAAGCCTATAACCATTCCTGCCAAACTCCTGCTGGGGAAATGCCAGCCTGGGCTGGGGATGGATCCTGGGGCCCAGCAGCTGGAACAGCTGGAACCTGGGGTGAGCCTCTCAGCGTCCCCAGCACCAGCTGGCGGTCACACAGGACAGGCTGCGTAGGTGCGGAATAAGCTGCGTGCATTGCTGGTCTGAGCCGAGGCGGGGCTGTGCGAAGACTGTGTTTGCAAGGATAAGCGACAAACAACAATAAAAGTCATATACCATAGCTCAGGGTAACAACAGGTGAGTCACTGAGCGAAGGGCACGATCACAGGAGTGCTGGTGAGGTCACTGGATGATGACAGCCGCAGGCGCCTGTAGGAGGGACGGACCATTCAGCGGGGAGGGCTTCCTGCAAGGAAGGAGGGCAAGGGGCCTCGATGTGGCTCCTAAAGAGGGGGCTCCCACTGGCCGGGAGGTTAGCCGTGTCCCTGGGGGAGAGGTGGCGGGATATCTCATGAACTAGGGGTCTGAGAGCAAATGAGGCTGGAATAGACGGGACACAGCTGATTGAGGGTTATGGCCCGGGTTCAGGGTGGGGCAGTGGGTGACAAAGATCTGGGAGAATGAGGAAGGGTGACCCTCTGTGACCTGGATGGTTTCTAGCTCCCAGGTCTGTCTCTGCCTTGGGCTCAGCTGAAGCCTTTGCTTTGGCAGAACAGTCATGGAAATTTCCACCCAGGCTCTTTTCCCAGTGCTTTTCTTGTCTCCACCTTCTTCCCAGGCGCTGCTGAGTCTAAACTTCCTTGGTTTGTGTGGGCTGCAGCTGAAGAGGCCTGAGGCAGCCTGAGACTGAGTGACACAGAAGGCACTTCTGGCGTGGACATGTCAGAACTTCAGTCATGCTGGGCATTGTGTTGCCATGGGACACGGGGGCTAGCCCCCCAACTGACGGTCCCAGGGGCCCCGGGATTCCTGCACCTGGGGAAGGCAAAGGGGAGGAATGAGAGCTTCTGCCACCATTTCACAATTCTTGAGCCAGGTCACTCCGTTGGGCCTGCTTCCCTGGAGTAAAGGGCAGAGGAGCTGGGAATGCAGGGACCAGAATGAGCTCTGGCCTTAGAGCAACAAGTTACCAAACGGAGCCAAGTGACATCTCTGCAGAGTTCTCACCCTTTGTCCACAGCTGGGACTCACCGCTGGGAGGGTGGCACAGACCCATCTCCCGTCTGTGCAGGAGAGTGAGCCCGAGGGCCCTCTGTCCCCAATTTCAGCCTCCAGCAGTCGCACCCCATCCTCACTGCTGACCAGGCTGCAAACCCTGGAGTTGCCTTAACCCTCCAAAGAGTTAGGGGGACATGTTAACGAACACGTGTTCATCCAGGAAAACAGGCTGTGCTGTGACAGTGAGTAACTGTGGGGTGGTGATACGGGATGACTTTGGAAGTGCTGGGCAGAGGCCCTAGGCCCTTTCCCAGGCAGGGTGATGAGAATGAGTGTCATCTGAAGAGTGGGGGAGGTGCATTCCATGCAGATGTGTCATCGAGAGCAAAGAACATGAGTGTGGACTCACAGAGAGAGAACAAACTAGTGGTTACCAGTGGGGAGAGGGAAGTGGGGAGGGGCAAGATAGGGGTAGGAAAACGAAGGGTTATTACAGGATTATATGAAATCATGTGTGTTAAACTTTTTTTAATAAATACATTTGTTTATTCATTTATCTTTGGCTGCATTGGGTCTTCGTTGCTGCACACAGGCTTTCTCTAGTTGCGGTGAGCGGGGCCTACTCTTCGTTGCAGTGCATGGGCTTCTCATTGCCGTGGCTTCTCTTGTTGTGGAGCACGGGCTCTAGGCACGTGGGCTTCAGTAGTTGTGGCTCACAGGCTTAATTGTTCTGCGGTATGTGGGATCTTCCTGGCCCAGGGATGGAACCCGAGTCCCCTGCATGGGCAGGCGGATTCTTAACCACTGCACCGCCAAGGAAGCCCCGTGAAACTTTTGAAAATTGTAAAACACTATAGAATTTAAAGGACCTTTCTTTTAATAAACATCTATTGAGTGCCTACAAACAAACAAATAAATAAATAAAGATGAACATGAATGCTTAAAAAAAAAAGAAAAGGGGACTTCCCTGGCAGGGTCCAGTGGTTAAGACTCTGCACTTCCACTGCCGGGAGCACAGGTTTCATCCCTGGTCAGGGAACTAAGATCCCGCATGCCGCACAGCATGGCCAAAAGAAAAAAAAAATGGAAGAAAGAAAAGAACATGAGTCTGGAAAGGGCTAGGGTGCTCAGGAGACAGAGGAAGAGACCAGTGTGGGGAGCCTGGAGAGCCTCAGGCAGACCTCTACCTGTCTTCTTTCTCTTGTGCCATGCCACCACCCCCACCACCCCCACCACCCCCAAATCCAGGCCTCCACGACCTCCGGCCCGGGCTGTGAAGATGGACTCCAGGGCCGTCCCCTCTGCCGCCTCTCCCAGCTCAGCCACCTTGCAAAGAGCAGCTACACAATGCTTCCCAAAGCCAGGGCCTCTCCCAGCTCGGAAGCCATCCTGCTGTCCAAAGAACAGAGTCCAAACTCCCTCTTCAGGGAACTCCAGACCTCCCAGACCTCACTCCAGTCTCCGCTGCTCTCTAGTGAGTTCCCATCACCTAAAGAGCTTTCAGGTCTCTTCCACCGCAATCACTGCAAGCCTGTACTGTCACATCAGCCCCAGAGAAAGAGCCATAACGCCGTGGGCTTCTGTTCTTACCTGGCATGTGCTGAGAGATACACCTCAGGCAAAGATCCTAGACTGGCTGACCTCTACCCCTGTTCCATGAGCCTTGTCTCTGTGGGATGCGGGCCACAGCTGGGTTGAGGAAGAATGAACACGTGTGTGGTGTGTGTGTGTGCGTGTGCGTGTAGGAGGGGTGAAAGGTTTAACGAGCACCACGCTGGGGATGTGGTGCTAATGCAAGCATCTGCCTGGGACCTCAGGGGGGTGACTGAACAGATCAGGGTTATAAGACTGTGATACTGTGGATACGACCCACTGGGAAGCCTCACAGTTCCTTCAGGCTGTTCTGAAAGGTCCACTCACAGGCCCGCGCAGTGCGGGTGAGACTGGACACAGCACCTCCTGCTTCCCGCGGTGAGGCCTCCAGCAGAGGGGCAGCAAGCCCTGAGTCCTGAGGGTGGGCTCACACCCCTGCGTTCTGGAGGCAGGAGCTCCACGGAGACCCAAGGCAGCCTTCCGGGCCACACCCTTCCCCACCTCTATGGGTCAGTCTGTCTAGAAGTTCCGCGGTTTCTGACGCGGTACCGCTCAGTGCGGAGTTTACTCCCTCCTGCCGGACGGTCGTGTTTGTGTCACATCTGAAAGCATTTTGCTCCTGTCAAAGCATGTCAGCTTGCGCCTCTTCCTCACCACCGCGCTCCAGTACCTACACAGCGCAACCAACAGCTGGAAACCTCAGAGAACCACTGAGCTCGCTTTACACAAGTGTCTCTGGACTGGACATTCCAGGATGGGGGACGCATTGTCCTTTCACAGCCCCTCCCGAGCTGGGTTACAGTCACTCAGTCACTCTGCACTTACGGGGCATCTACTGCATGTGCTCTTTTCACTGTTCTGCCTGGTTTTTTAATTCCAAAAGAGATACTATTCCAATTTAGTCATTTAGTCATGGTTCAGTAGGCACATTTTGAGCTCCTAATGTGTGCCAGGCACTAGTGATGCCAAGAGAGACAGCCCGGGCCTCAGTTTCCTCATCTGTCCAAGGGGTTAACAGCAGCACCTCCCTCACAGGGTGGCTGTGAGAACTGAAAAGAGATGGTTCATTGAACGCGTATGGCACAGTGCTCAATAAATGCTACAGAAAATAACGCTGAATTTCCTGTCCTGCAGATGCACCAGGCACAATGCAGGGACTGAGGAAAGCGTGGTAGACTCTGTTCTCTGCCGGGGAGGGGGTCAGTAGACCATCTCCACCCCAGGTTAACCAGGACAAGAGGAAAGGCCACAGGGAGGGTGGACGGCCTGGGGAAGGAAGGTCTGGAAATGCTGGGTGAAGCCAGTGAGGGGCCTTGCTGAGCTCTTAAGCTGGGGAGAAAGAGGCTGAGGCAGCTGGTCTGGAGAGCTGCGTTCTGCCCCTTGTTGTCATTCTGTCCTCCCACACCCCACAGTGCTACAGCTGGGCTTCCACAGCCAGGCCTTCTGGAAAGATCCACAAACAGGCTGCAGGGCCCAGGGCCAAGGACATTACGTGGCGAATAAACTAAAGAAGGGAGGAACTAGCAGCATGGAGTTCTCGAACTGGGGTTGAGAAATCTCTTTTTCAAGATGCTTTCTCCTGTGTTCTCCCCCAGAAAGAGAATTCTACCAACACAGAATCCTTCTGCTATGTCTTGGAGGAGGATACACTTAAAAGACGGATGGTCTTCTCAGGAAGACAAGAGGAGAATGTTTCCTTTACTCTTCAGCCTAGAGATGTTCAGTGCCTGAGAGGGAGAGGCCCAGGCTGCCTCTCCCCAACAGCATTTTGGGGAAGGCTGATGACGCAGCCGTTTTTAGTTTCTGTAACTTGTTTTTGCTAGAATTGCCCTCAGCTCTCTGTGAGGTAATGGTGTGTCTGGTGGATTTCAGTGGTTGATTTTTCGACTTTCTCCGAGTACATTTTTAGTTGTCCAAAATCCCCTAGAAAACAATGACTTCTCTTCTGCATAATGGAGCTCTGAGCTGCGTCATCTCTGTGGGTTTTTCCTGCAGTGGGAGTTGGCTGCTGTCTGAGGAGGAGGGAGCTGAACTTTTGTGCAGTCATTGTTCCAGAGATCAGCTCGGGGAATGTGGGCAGCAGGAGGGGGCTGGGAAATGCAAATTCCTTGAGTCTTTAGAAAACAAGAAAGTTGTTTATTGGGGACTCCCGTGGCCTTTTATTTCTGACCTGCATTTCCAAAACTGTCTCTGGCAATGAAGGATTATCTAAATAGCACAAGGTTAGGTAAAATGCAACAAAAGAGGCCTGGGGGGATGCCAGGTATCGCTGAAGACTCACCCAGACTGGCCTCTGAACCATAGCCCCAGAAATGAAGGGCCTCAGAAACGTCTCTTGACTAAGCCTGACCGGCCTTTCTAAAAAGGGAAGGAGGTGGAGCAGATTCTGGCATTCTCTGGAAGTTTCGGGTCTGACGTGATTCGGGAGGATTAGGTGACAGAAGGTCTGGAGGCCTGATTCTAAATTTTTGCTACTTTAGACCTTTTCAGGGCTCCACCTCCTTGAAGCCACAGCCAGGAGGCCTAAAACCTTCCATGTTCCCTTCTCAACCCTGTTTACTGCATTTTATAGAGTTAGCGTCATCACTCCTTCCATCGAATCTCCTCATTTTACACATAAGAAAATCGCCAGTGAGAAGTTATTTGGGTTAGTGCCCAAGGTCACCCGCTGTTTGTCAGGGAAGTGATTGCCAGAAACCGGAACCAAGAGCCCCCTATTTTTAGCCTGGGCTTTTTTGAGGGTGGGGTGTGGGAACATGAGATGACCTACCAGCTGAAACGGATTAGCCCTCCTATACCTGTGCCCTGAGGCCCAAATGCAGACCAGGTTTCAGACTGAGGTAGAGGGGAATACATAGGATATTGAGAGCAGCTGCCTTAGGACGTTATGCAGTTAAAAGGAACATGGATTAGGAAAGGTGCCTTGAAGAAAATTTCGTTTTATGTTAAAGGGAGCCTTAGCTCAAAAGAATTGAGAGAAAGGCTCATAATCAAATGTATTATTTATCTTCTCACCAAAGAACATGGCAATTTTAGGCCATCTTGTTTAAATATATCTTCCAGAAAAAAAGAGACTCATTACATCAAGAAGAGGAGGGAATTAGAATATTTTGGAGACAGCTAGTCAGTTTTGCGAAGCAAAAGCCAAGAGAGATGAAGGCAGTAAACCTTTGGGCCAAAATAGTAAAAAGGGGATTAGTGTCCATAATCTCTAAAGTATTTTTTACTTACCAGTTTGGGAAAAAAAGGTAAGAAAAATCTCTCCCACACGAGAGATTCCTGAGTTCTGAGCTTCATTTAAATCTCTTTCCCCAAATTCAGGGAGAATTAGCCAAATACAACGCAGCCATTCTAACAGTATAAGGAAAATGCTACAATCTATGTGTAAGGGAACTGGAAATGACTAGTTAGCTACACTGACAATTATTTAAAGCACTTCAGGGCTCTTAACATTCACTTCGGCGGCTCCAGAATGGGAGAAAGGTCACAAATAAGAGGGGGTCCTAGGTCCCCTCCCCGCCCAACCCTGGAGAAAAGGGCAGTTGAGGAGGCCGACATAAGTACTGGGAGAGAGTGGGGGGACAAAGGGAGGCACCATGAGGTTGAAATTCGCAGATTCAAGAATAGGTTCTGGTACTAATTAGCTGTGTCTGATTTTAGGCAAATCACAAACTCCCCAGGCCCCCAAATCTCCATTTGTAAAATGAGGTGACCCAACTCAGGTTTTCCTCCTTCCAGCGCTAAAATTCTACTAAAACTTTTCCAGTCCCAGAGCAAACAACAAGACTACGTTTGAAGGGAGCCGTCTGCATCTCTGTAATATTCCACTCTTACAGGGAGAGGGAAAGAGTGATTAAACAAGAACAGCTTCACCAGGGCCACTTTAAAGTAGCTGCTCAGACTGGCCCTGCTTTATTGGGGGTGGAGGAGGTGGGAGGGTAGCATAGAAGACAGTACCCTAACTTGCTAGAGCCCCCCAGGCCTGCTCCTTTCACAACCACCGCCATTTATAGGAGCCAAAGGGGGTTTAAAAATACAGACTACGGGACTTTTTACAACTCCTATGTCATCATTCAGTTGCCATCCTAACCTGTACCTTGCCAATAAACTCCGTCTTCCCCTCTTGGAATTTACTGCCTAAACACAAGGTATTGCAGAGATTCTAGAATTAAAAACTCTGGAGGTGAGAGGCGGCGAGAGGGTGGGTGTCACCACCCTGTCCTGGGCTCTAGGCTTGAAACCACCATGTGCCCTGGAACGCTCCACGATCTCATCGCCACTCCAGTCTTTTCAAGGAAAACAACCCAGGCAGTTTCTGAGACCCCTTCCGCTTCGAGCATCCTAGACTAGTAAGATCTGGTGACATACAAACACTCAAGGGATGTTACAATAAACAGAACTAGATGACTACAGGGGAATGACGTGCGAATTTTTAATAAACGGATGACTTTGCGATAATAAGGAAGCAATGACAAAAGACGGGGGAGGGGAAGGAAAGGCCGACCCGGGCTGAGAAGAGAAGGAGGGCAGCAGCCCCTGCAAGGGAAGAGCAACCCAAACGTGGCGAAAGGTTGTAAGGGCGGTCAAACAGCCCCAACCGGCTCAGGGCCAGCTGCCACCCTCCCCCACGCCTTTCTCTAGGACAGGCACCGGCCCTGGGGGCGGGGCGCGCGTGCGCAGTGGAGCGCTGCGCCAACCGCCACCGCTCCCGGAGGCGGCAGGGACCGGCTGGAGCCGGTTAGAACCGGCGGAATCCGCCCGCGAGCCTACGACTCACAAAGGGAGCCGGCGGCTCACGACCAGCATATCCCTGCGCGAGGCGGGCGTGGAGTGGGGGTGGGGGTGCGGGTGCGGTGGCGTTAGTGTAGCGCCCCTCCCCCCACTTCCTCAAAGGCCTCAGGCCGCGCCGGCCCGGAAACACACCCCTCCCCCGCCCGGGTGGCCCGAGGGTCCTGGAGGCCCAGCGGCCCCGGCGGGGCGTGCCCAGGCCGCTCGGCCTCTCCTCAGCATTTTCTTTCCGCGGCTTCTTTAGTTGCGTGGAAGGCCGGTGTCCGGGAAGCCCCCCCCCATCCCCCAAGACTTTTAAAAGTCTCTAGAGTTAAACAGTAGATAACGCAAAATTTGTAAAACAGAAGAACCTAGAAAAGCAAACCCGCAATTAAAAGTTCACAAAAATTTGAGAACGTGTTCCCTCGCGGAGTGCCTGCCCAAGGTCGCCTTGTCTTTCCAGGTGAAATCACTGACTTTTGTTATTGATACTTTATAAACAGGACATGTAAACTTGGTTTTGACAACTTTAACGAAAGAGAAGCCTGGAAGTTTAGAAACGCTTCACGTTTGGAAAGAACAAGAAGTTAATCCCGGCTTGATTTAAAATGTCTAAGCAGGCAACCAAAAGTGTAGGGCTCTAGCTGACATTTAGTAAATACAGAATCGACAGCAAAAGCATGTAGCATGTCAAGTAACTAACAGGCCCACGCTGATGCCTCGATTTTAGTCAGCCTTTGAGATGGGTAGCCAGCTCTGTTTCAGAAGACAATAAACTGTGGGTCTTGAAACATTTTCGAGAAGTGGACTTATACATTTAGAATTCTTAAGCAGATAACCTGGACCGATCGGATTTCATGAATAAAAGGGCAAACAGGCCGCTTGCGGTATAAACCTCAGAACCACCTCGCAGGACTTGAGGCTGTTGGGGGAAAAACTGCAACGCTTTGCTTCTAAAATGGCTGCGGTCTGTACTTGTGAGGCTGCGGCTCGGTTACATAATGGAAAGGCAGGCCGTCAGCAAACCTAGTTTAACCTTCCTTCAAAAAGCACTAAGTTGTACCCACTGTACTCCAAGGAAACACGAGAAGTATTTTAAAAGTTGCTAAAACATTCCCAAGTAATGGCTCTGAGTTTTTGTAAGCTGGTCTATTTAAATGTGATATTCATTGTTTTTGCCCAAACTTTCAGCTCAAATCTACTTGTTAATAAGTTTTAAAAATCTGGGTACAGGACTTGCGATCAAGTTGCACAAACTTAAGAGTCTAGAAAGTCTCGTCAACCAGATTCTATTTTTACCCCTCCGGAGGAACTATTTTTGCTTCCCTCACAAAGGCGGCGGAAGGGTATTGAAATTTGGAGGCGTCAGCCGTCCTTCCTCTATAAATATGCCGCAGCGGGCGGGGTGGCAGGTATTGAGGCAGCGAGCGCAGAGGCTGCTGTGAGGGAGGAGGCGCTGCCTGAGGCGACCACAGATAAGTTTTTCTGCTAAGATAGATAGGATTAGTATAATTCTGTAGGAATTATAAATAGAATACTGAGATACTGCTTTGCATTAAATTCTTAGAGTAAGTTTGATAACTTAAGATTATTTTACAGGAAATATGAAGACTTAAAGAGTAGGTTGAGAAAGGAAGAAAAATAATTTTTAGAACATGGCGGAGGTTAGGAGCTGAAACTTCTTCATGGAGTGAAAAAAATAATTTTAAAAGGAATTGCTGAAAGAAATAGGACTGCACAGTACGGAATTTTCTTAAATGAAAGGCAGCCTTTTAGATTAACGTTAAAACGTAGGATGACATAAACAGAACCTAAACCTAACCGTCATTTAAAAAAGTCAAGTTGTAGAGGATTAAAATTCTTTAAAAGCCGTCTTTTAAGAAAATTAACTGAAGGTGATTTAAAAAACATGCCTTCAAATTCATGGCGCAATAAAAATTGCGACATTTGAAGCCTACTTGATTATAAGGGCTTTATTTGCTAAAGCCGACGGAAATAATAATTAGGGATGGTAGGATAAAGATTTTGAGAAAGAAGATTAGAAATTTGAAGTGGAAAACTCGGAAGACAGAAGTACAGGAAGGTGAAGAAAAGACTAGAGAAGATAGGAAAAGTAGAAGATAAAAATACGCCCGTTAGAAGACAGAAAAACTAATTTTAGCCCAGAAGGTAGAAGGCGGAAGAAAAAGTAGACAAAACTAGAAGAGAGAAAGAAGGTTGAACATACGGTCGAGTATTTCAGATAGAAAATGAAAAACAAGCTATTGGACATAAGCATACCAGATAGACGTCAAAAAAAAATTAGAAGATGCGAAAGTTCAAGGCCAAAAAGTTGGATAAAGTAAAGGAACAAAAACTAAGGAAAATAATTTTTTATAGTTAAAAGAATTATAAAAGCCCATCAACTTAATTCTGGTGGTGCAGAAGTTAGATTGGAGAAGATGAGGGTTTTTAAACTGCTGTAGGTCAGGACCAACTTAGAAGACTATCCCAAAACTAGAAGGGAAGTCAGTTTAAAATCACAGCAAAAAGCTACTAAAAGGACTGAAGTAATTTAAAAACTAAGAATGTTTTTGGAAGAGTTAAACATTTGAAAGGCTGTAAATACAGTAGCTTAGTTTCCTTTGGAAAATTTAAAGGACTTTGTAACTGAAGGAAATCCAAGAGCAAGAATAACCGTCAAGTTAACATTTTTGCATTGGACTTTGCGCTAAGATGAAATTTTAAATTCTGAGGACTAGGCGCTAATTAACAGCTGACCCAGGTGCTACACAGAAGTGGATTCAGTGAATCTAGGAAGACAGGAGCCGCAGACAGGATTCCAGGAGCCAGTGTTTGGTGAAACTAGGACTGAGGAGCAAGCGGCAGTTCGTGAATATAGGAAAGAGGAGCCCGGGAGCCAGTGCGATTTGGTGAAGGAAGCTAGGAAGAAGGAAGGAGCCCTAACGATTTGGAGGTGAAGCTAGGAGAGGATCCCAGGAAGGAGGAGGCCAGTGCGATGTGGTGATGAAGCTAGCGTGCGGCTTGGCTTGGCAACCACGCGGAGGAGGCGAGCAGGCGGTGTGGAGGATAGATAGAGGATCCTAGAGCGGCAGCCCAGTGTGCCAGGCCCGCAGGGAGAGCCAGTGGTGTGGTAAAAAAATCCGTGAGGTCGGCCATATCGTGGGTTGTTTTTTTCTCTTTAATTTTTTTTTTCTGGTAATTGAGTATGGTAATATCTTTGAATTTCCTAATGGTAATGGGGGAGTTGTGTACTTAAGCATAAAGGGTTTTATGGGGATGTAGGCCGATTTTCGGGTGTCGTAGGTTTCTCTTTTGCAGGCCTATTTTCTCATGCATCTTTTCTGGAGCTTTTGAGGGCAGACTTCCAAGGCCCGGAGGAATGGTAGATGGCAAGTGTTTTTGTTTTTAACCAATATGAGGGAAAACAAATGGATTTGATAGAACGACTTTGAGAGGATTTCAGCAAGTTGTGTAAGCAGGTTTTATATTTAGCTTGGGGTAATGAAGCATTTCAATTTCGTGAATAGAGGACCTATTTTTCTTTCCTCACCCTGTATTCTAAAAGTTTTCTGAATATGTAGCTTGGGTGTGTAATTGTGGGGGGAAAGTTTTGGGGGGGCAAAATATGTTTTGAGTTTTTTTCCCTTTAGGTCTGTCTAGAATTCCAAAGGCAAATGACTCAAGGTAACAGGAAAAAAGAAAATCCAGTATCAGGATTATCAGAACACCACAGGTTTACAGTTTGTAGAAACGAGAGCACAAGCAGCTCTCATTTGAGGTCTGTGGCGGAGCTATCCATTGGAGAAATGGCTGGTAGTTATTCTGTTTTTCCACCCCTTAATCAGATATTTTTTAAAGTACGTAACTGGTTATTTTTACTTGAAGTATTTTGGGGACGAGGGTGGGGGAGAAAATGTTTCTCTAAGATTTTCCACAGATGCTATAGTACTATTGACAAACTGAGTTAGAGAAGGATTGTACTGCTACGCTGTTTGGCACCAACGCCTTCAGGGATTGGAGCTGCTTTTTTCCTTGGAAGAGTATTCCCAGTGAAGCTGAAATGCACAGCACAGTGCAGCTTTGGTTCATACTCAGTCATCTCAGGAGAACTTCAGAAGAGCTTGACTAGGCCAAATGTTGAAGTTAAGTTTTCAAATAATGTAACTTTTAAGATAACTTATTAAAGGGGAGGGGCAGACTTTGGCAATTAGTTGGCAGTGGCCTATGGTTGGGATTGGGAGGGTTGGGTTTAGGTAATTGTTTAGTTTATGATTTCAGATAACTCAAACCAGAGAACTTAAATACTTAGGATGGAAAACTAAAGAACTCTCAACTTCCAAGGTGGCAAGTAACTCCCAATTTTCTAGTTTCTGTTTTTCCCCAGTTTTTGAATTTGACAGCTGGGGAAGTTCATGAAGATTGGATTTAAAGTGTAGGGCTTGGGGAAGGAAAATGGTGGACTGGGGGTTGGTCTAGCCCACTGGGCTGCCTTAGATTAAAAACTTGGGAATTTTTTAAATGCTTAAGTTGTTTGCATATGGTAGTGTGTGGTTCTCTTTTGGAATTTTTTTCAGGTGGTTTAATAAAACTTAATACTACTATAGGAGCTTCAGAGCAAAGGAAGTGGCTTAATGATCCTGAAGGGATTTCTTCTGATGGTAGCTTTTATATTATCAAGTAAGATTCTATTTTCAGTTGTATGTAAGCAAGCATATTTTTTTTAGTGTAGGAAAACCTTGTGTGTGTGACTGCAAAACAGGATGTTAAGGTATGATTCAAAATTATTGTAAACTGTCTCAAATTTGCATCTAAGTATTTGTAAATTATAACTGATAAGAGGGTGGGCTTTTGTTGATGAGGGAGGGGAAACCCTTTTTTTTTTCCTGTAGACTTTTTTCAGATAACAACTTCTGAGTCATAACCAGCCTGGCAGTATGATGGCCTAGATCGAGAGGGGAACAGCTCCTTGGTGAATGATAAGTAAAGGCAGAAAAGATTATATATCATACCTACATGGGGGAAAAGGCATAACCCTGAGATCCTTAACTACTGATGAACAAACACATTGTCTGCATATGCCAAAAAAATTAAGCAAATGAAAGCTACCAATTTAAAGTTAATGGAATCTACCACTTTAAAGTTTGGCTTATCAAGCTGTATCCACAAAAATAATGAATTGATGAGAAATAATGAAATGATGAAATACAATGAAGATCAAATGTCCATCTCAATACTGCTTTTACAAAAGCAGAATAAAAAAGCGAAATGAAATGAAAATGATAATGCTACACATTAATCCTGGAATAAAAGAAGCTGAAATAATTGAAATGAGTGGGATCAAGTGGATTGAGGAGGAGGCTGTGCTGTTTGCCAATCTTTCGTTTGCCTCAGACAGGTTTCTCATTATCAGAAGAGTTGCTTCATTTCATCTGGGAGCAGAAAACAGCAGGCAGCTGTTAACAGATAAGTTTAACTTGTATCTGCAGTATTGCATGATAGGGATAAGTGCTTACCTTTGCTAAGAGCTGTGGAGGTCCTAGGTCCCTTACCTAAGGGATTCCGGGATTGTCAGGGATTTTCCTATCCAGCCTTTTAAAATTAGACAGGACTTAGTGTGCCTGTGGGCTTCCATGATGGGTTAGCACACTTCACTCAGAGGCTAGTAATTCCTTAAAGCCTCTTGAGATTAATAAAGGTAATGTGTGTAATACTAAGAACATTTGTTTAGCATTGAATCTCTGAAAAGCCTATTGAAGGGTAGCATAATGTGCTGTTAACCAGAATTCAGATTGTTAATCTTGCTAAAATTTAAATGTTATGATGTGTATTGTGCAGAAAACCGTTAAATTATTCAAAATAAAATACTTTGTAGAGAATGTATGCTTTTAGAAAGCTGTCTCCTTATTTAAATAAAATTGTTTGTCTGTAGTTAGTGTTGGGCAATCTTGGGGGGATTCTTCTCATCTTTCAGAAACTTTGAACACTCTTTAACGGACAAGATCAGGAGTTGAGCGGAAGAACGAATTTAACTTAAGGCAGGAAAAACAAATTTTATCCTTCGTAAAAGTGATGAGCATTTAATAATTCCAGGCACATGGCAATAGAGGCCCTCTAAATAAGGAATAAATACCTCTTAGACAGGTGGGAGATTATGATCAGGAAAACAGGTAACACCTACGCTGTTTTCAGAAAGTCAGGAGTCTAGTGGTTAAACTAGAGTAATGAGAGATCATACTGTCCACGTTTCCAGTTTGCATGTTAACTTTAAATGCTTACAGTCGTGTTATCTAGTGGTAGCTGATGTTTACACTATTGGCCTTTTATGTAGGCACTTGGTGTGGGGGAGGGCATGTGGGTTTTTTAAAGCATTTTCCTTTGCAGAGGCTTCATTTCATCCTTCATGAAGCTGTTCAGGATTTTGACTTGCATATAAGCACTTGGCTCTGCCTTCTGTTCTCCTAGTGAGTGTGAGACCTTGCAGTGAGTTTATCAGCATACTCAAGTAAATTTTTCCCCCCTGATTTTGGAGGGAAGGGAGGAGAGGGTGGGGCTTACTTGTTTTAGTTTTTTTTTGCAGACTACACAGAATGCAGTTGTCTTGATCTCAGGTCTGTCTGTTCTGTTGGCAAGTAATGCAGTACTGTTCTGATCCGCTGCTATTAGAATGCATTGTGAAACAACTGGAGTATGATTAAAAGTTGTGTTTTCCCCAATGCTTGGAATAGTGATTGTTGAAGGAAAATCCAGCTGAGTAATAAAAGGCTGAGTGTTGAGGAAATTTCCGCAGCTTTAAGCATTCGTGTTTGTGATTGAAGCAAAGTCCCTTTTGCTGTGCTTTTAGGTAAAATGCTTTTTTGTTCACTTCTGGTAAGGGGGTGGGAGGGCACTGAAGCCTTTAGTCTTTTCCAGATGCAACTTTAAAATCAGTGACAAGAAATAAATTTCAAACGAACAACAGTCTTCACGAAATTTAACTGGCAAGTGGAAATGTTTAACAACAGTTCAGTGGTCTTAGTGCATTGTCTTTGTGCCGGGTTTCTCTCTCCCCTCCCTTGGTCTTAATTCTTATATACAGGAACATTCAAAACAACAGACGTATGCGAAGGGCCAGAGAAGCCAGACCCAGTAAGGAAAAATAGCTTATTTACTTTTAATAAACAAACCAAACATTGCATTTTAAATGTGGGGATTGGGAACCACTAGTTCTTTCAGATGGTATTCTTCAGACTATAGAAGGAGCTTCCAGTTGAATTCACCAGTGGACAAAATGAGGACAACAGGTGAACAAGCTTTTTCTATATTTACATACCAAGTCAGATCTGTTATGGGTAATTCAGTACTAAATGACCTTCCAGCTTTACGCTGGTGTCAACAGCATGAGCAAGTTGTTTGTTGGCCTGGGGGTGGAGGGGTGAGGTGGGCGCTAAGCCTTTTTTTAAGATTTTTCAGGTAACCCTCACTAAAAGCACCGAAGGCTTAAAGTAGGACAACCACGGAGCCTTCCTGTGGCAAGAGAGACAGCAAAGCGCTATTATACCAAGGTCAATCAGAATGGTGTCGGCCTCTCAACCCCATCTTCTGTTAGGAAATGAGGACTTGCCTCAACGACACCCTTTGCAGACAATGCATTGAGGCTGTCTTTTTGGGGAGTGAAGCATCCAAACGAATGCTCGAGTACCTTGTATATACCCTGGGCTTGTCCTAACATACAACTCAGCTGTTTTTATAGCAGCTCTTAATAAAGCCCAAACCTCAAAAAGTGATGCTTGAAGGGGAGGGAAAGGGGGAAAGCGGGCAACCACTTTTCCCTAGCTTTTCCAGAAGCCTGTTAAAAAGCAAGGTCTCCCCACAAGTGACTTCTCTGCCACATCGCCACCCTCTGCCTTTGGCCTAGCGCAGACCCTTCACCCCTCACCTCGATGCTGCCGGTAGCTTGGATCCTTGTGGGCATGATCCATAATCGGTCTTAAGGTAATTGGTGTCAAGGTCTTCCGGTGGGTTGCACTACTAGAAATGACCATTAATTTGCCTGCAAATAGTTAATGATGTTAAGACCACAATTAAAAAGCTCTAAGATGTTTCAGATGTGTGGCATTATTATCCAGTGATTAAAAGAAACTTAAACCAGTAAGTGGAGAAATAACATTTAAGAACTGTCATGTTGGGTGGGAAGGTATAAACTGAAGTAGACAGGCACTTTAGCAGTTGAGAGGGGCTGTTGGGGGGGATTGCAAAAATTCTCTGCTAAGACTTTTTCAGGTGAACATAACAGACTTGGCCAAGCTAGCATCTTAGCTGAAGCAGATTCTCCAGTGCTCTTCAGTAGGGTTATTTATAAAGGTTTTTCTTTTCCTGAGAAAACAAAAGGTTTTGTTTTCTCAGGTTTTGCTTTTTGGCCTTTTCCTAGCTTTAAAAAAAAAAAGCAAAAGATGCTGGTGGTTGGCACTCCTGGTTTCCAGGACGGGGTTCAAATCCCTGTGGCATCTTTGCTTGACTTTGACCTCTGCTCTCAGGACTCTTACGTTTTTCTTCTTTGGCTTCAGGTGCTAGGCTCTAGAGTTAGGGGAGGTGGAAGATAAAAGTAGCTTCAAACTATATCTTTTCATTTCATTTGTCAGAAGTCTGAACTGGTTTGTATTTGTATTTACATAGGAACCTAATATAATAACTGCATTGTCTTTAATTTTCAGGTATTCCTCATGTATCTAGTGTTTGGAGAAGTCTCACTATTGAAATGTTTAATTACATATTAATAAAAATTAAAAAGCTTTTCATTGGTGTGATTCATTTGTGTATAAATCAAACTGGTCCGGGTGGGTGTTTTCGTGGGTGTTCTACCTTGTTTCTGTTTAACTTGTCTAATGAAATACTGTCATGCAGTCTAATCTCCCAAGTAGAGCAGGGACCTGGAGGGGGGAAGCGGTGCACCGGGTGAGCTGAAGGACCCAGCAACATCCCTACAGGAAAAAATGGACACTTCCTTTAAAGCAGCCTACTTTCTGCTGTTCAGCAGTTGGCTGTGAGCTGGGCTGGGATGAAGAAAAACAGCTGGGGGACATGGGGAGGAGCGGTATTACCATTTCTTCTATGAAAGTACTTAAAGCTGGTTAAAAAGCTCTCTGCTGTTCCCTCTGATGTCTTAAGTGACTCAGTTTTTTAATCAGTTGTCATTTCCCAAGCTACAAGCTGGTCACGTCACTTGTCCTGTGGAATGGCCTGTAAACCTGCAGATCATCCCTCTCACTTGCAACTGGAAAACCCTCACGGTCCCACCCATCTTCTAAACCCCTGAGAGGTCCTTGCCTCCTCCCTGTATTCCCTGAACGAGTAGGAGCGTCTCCTTCCAGTAAACCTGGCCAGTGAAACCTAAGTGTGGGACACAGTTCTGAAGAAGATGCTGCACCTAGCACCGGTCTCCCAGCCTGGCTACACCCTCAGCCCAGTGGAGGGGAGGGGCCTCAGCAAACAGCTTTGTCCTACATAACTCATGTTAAGTTGCTCATGTGTTGCAAATGGGGAAGCAAGCTCTGATTGGGTCACTGGCAAGGCAGCAGGGCTGGAATTTGAACCCTGGTCCCCAACACTTGAATTCTCTTGCTTTTACTTCAGTGCATGAATGTACGTTAACTGTCCAACTACATAGAAAATAAACAAGGACCTACTGTATAGCACAGGGAACTATATTCAATATCTTGTAATAACCTATAATAGAAAAGAATCTGAAAAAATATATGTATGTAATTATATGTATATTCACTTTGCTGTTCACCTGAAACCCAACGTTGTAAATCAACTATACTTCAATTAAAATAATAAAATCAACTGTCCAGACAGGTCAGCAGCAGACCAGCCCCCAACACAATGGTCCCTGGGCTTAAGTGCCTATTCTGAACTGATGCCCAGTTTCAGCATCTTTTGGAGAAGTCTCTGTTCTTGCAGAGCTGGGAGACTCCCAGGAAGCGCAAGGACTTCACTGGAGAGCAAAGGAGTAAGAGAGGAGAGGCTGGGAATTCACCAGGGGCTACATGTTTCCTGGCGCTGAGCAGGCTCAAAACTGGCCAGGATTGGAAAATGTCAAGGCCAGGGTCAGCGACAGGAAGGGGCAAAGAAGGAGGCCAGAAGTCATTTCCTCCTTCTGAGCACAAAAAGAAGGAGGCCACCATAAAATTCCTCTGAAGGTTATGTCCAAGGCAGGGGCCTAGATCTTGATAATATAAACGAACCCCAGGAAAGTCCTTTATTTACTCCTCCAGCTGTACAACAGACTTTTTCACTCTGGGTTTTTTTTTTCTTTTTTTTTTGGATTTCATTATTCTGATAATTCCAGTACTGCAGTGGGTGACTAAAACAAACCTGAGTTAAGTGACAGCTCCACCATTTCCCAGCCTCTCCAAACTTGCCCTCAAGTCTCCCAGGCCCAGGGCTAGTTGGTTTGGATTTGGGAAGCAGATTTCTGACTTCAATAAGAGTGCAACTAGGAAAATGAGAAGACTTGGAGGGAGGGGCAGGGTATTGGGGAAAGTGAGAAGTAGGAGTGTCTAGCAGGGTTTTGTTTTGTTTTGTTTTGTTTTTGGCTACGTTCGGTCTTTATTGATGCGCACAGGCTTTTCTCTAGTTGTGGCGAGCCGGGGCTAGTCTTCGTTGTGGTGCGCGGGCTTCTCATTGCGGTGGCTTCCCTTGTTGCGGAGCACGGGCTCTAGGCATGCGGGCTTCCGTAGTTGTGGCTCGCGGGCTCTAGAGTGCAGGCTCAGTAGTTGTGGCGCACGGGCTTAGCTGCTCAGCGGCATGTGGGATCTTCCTGGACCAGGGATTGAATCCGTGTCCCCTGCATTGGCAAGCAGATTCTCAACCACTGCGCCACCAGGGAAGCCCTCTAGCAGGGTTGTTGATTCAGAAGCTCAGAAAATATAGGCGACATAGGTCAGATCCTGGCTCCTGGCTCTGACAAGTTGGCAAATGGGGTGTCACCTGCCCTTTCCAGGACTCTGTTTTTCCTCTGTTTAAATGGGGACGATGCCCTGTCTGCCTGCTGCAGTGAGCAGAGTAGCCACAGGAGATGCAAATGTATGGAACTGGACATGAGTGGGCTTTTGCCGCCATCTAGTGAACAAATGCAGTATTGCAAACCCTGTCCTTGTAATACTTCATAATACACTTGTTTGTTCAACAAACGTTTATTTTTATTGCTGAGTAGTATTCCATTGCATGGATATTATAATTTCAGTTACTTCCCATTTTTAGTAATTATGATGCATAGTTTTTAAGAAATTTCCAAGCTATTTCCCCAAGTGGTTGTACCGTTTTGCATTCCCACCAACAGTGATGAGAGTTCCAATTGCTCCATACTCACCATCATTTGGTATGATCATATCTTTTATTTTTTTAAATAAATTTATTTATTTTATTTGTTTTTATTTTTGGCTGTGTTGTGTGCGTTTGTTGCTGTGCACTGGCTTTCTCTAGTTGCGGGGAGCAGGGGTTACTCTTGGTTGCAGTGCACGGACTTCTCATTGCGGTGGCTTATCTTGTGGAGCACGGGCTCTAGGCACGTGGGCTTCCATTGTTGTGGCGTGCGGTCTCAGTAGTTGTGGCTCGCAGGCTCTAGAGCGCAGGCTCAGTAGTTGTGGCACATGGGCTTAGTTGCTCCACGGCATGTGGGATCTTCCCGGACCAAGGCTCGAACCCGTGTCCCCTGCATTGGCAGGCGGATTCTTAACCACTGCGCCACCAGGTGATCATATCTTTAAATTTTAGCTATTCTAGTGAATATGTAGTGGTGTCTCATTGTGATTTTAATTTGCATTTCTCTATGACCAGTAGTGCTGAGTATCTTTTCATGTGCTTACTTGCTATTTATATATCTTCTTAGGTGTAGTGTCTATTCAATTTTTTTTTGGCCAATGTTGTTATTGGGATGTTTATCCTTTTATTGTTGAATTGTAACAGATTTTTTTTTTTTTTTTTTTTTTTTGCGGTACGCGGGCCTCTCACTGCTGTGGCCTCTCCCGTTGCGGAGCACAGGCTCCGGACACGCAGACCCAGCGGCCATGGCTCACGGGCCCAGCCGCTCCACGGCATGTGGGATCTTCCCGGACTGGGGCACGAACCCGTGTCCCCTGCATCGGCAGGCGGACTCTCAACCACTGCGCCACCAGGGAAACCCAGAAGTTTTAAATCTTGAACAAACCACTGATGTGCACAATAACATGGAGCAATTTCAAAATAATTATGTTGTGAGAAAGAAACCAGTTTTTTTAAAGTACATACAGGGAATTCCCTGGCGGTCCAGTGGTTAGGACTCTGTGCTTTCACTGCTGAGGGTGCAGGTTCAATCCCTGGTCAGGGAACTATGATCCTGCAAGCTGCATGGTGCGGCCAAAAAACAAAAACAAAAAACTACACACTGTCTGGTTCCATTTATGCAAAATTGTCAAAAATAAAAACTAATCTAGGGCTTCCCTGGTGGTGCAGTGGTTGAGAGTCCGCCTGCCGAAGCAGGGGATATGGGTTCGTGCCCTGGTCCGGGATGATCCCACGTGCCGCGGAGCGGCTGGGCCCGTGAGCCATGGCCGCTGAGCCTGCGCGTCCGGAGCCTGTGCTCCGCAACGGGAGCGGCCACAGCAGTGAGAGGCCCACATACCACAAAAAAAAAAAACCAAAAAAACCTAATCTAAAATAACAGCCAATAACAGCTGACTAGGAGTTATAAAGGGGCACAAGGAAACCTTGGGGGTGATGATCATGTTCATTGCCTTGATTGTTGGTTTCATGGATGTACACATGTCAACACTCATCAAATTATATACTTCAATTACTTGCAGCTTATTGTACATCGAGAAATTGTAAAATAAAGAATATACACACACATGAACAAGCATCTCTTGCACACTTACTGTGTGCCAAACACTGAGAAGATGCTGGGGATACAAAGAGAAACAGTGGACTCTCCTCAGCAGCTCAAGTCTTGAAGCAGAGCCCTACATTCACCTCCCCAAGGCTATGGCGACAGGGTGTCTTCCAGGCCCTTCTCTGCTCCCTGCCCATCCGCCTTCACAGACTGCCTGTTAGGATTCCTGTGCACATTCTGGCTGTGCCCACCTCACTGGCCTCTATCCAGCCTCTGAAACCCACACCCACTTGACCAGCAGTCCCTTCCTTCCCCTACAGGAACCACCCACACCCCACACACAGCCCCTCCTGTCCCGTCTCTGGCCTTCCCTCATGCCTTTCCCCCTTGCTGGAATACTCTCTGCCCTCACTCATCTCAGAGGAAATCCCACTCCTTCAAGGTTCAGCTCAGAAGCTCCCTCAGCCCTTGCCTGGGCCGTCGTGCCTTGAGCCCCCTCCTGCGTGTTCCCCAGCCTCCTGGAACCTGTGTTCTGGTTTCCGTCCAAGCCCTGCCTGGGCACTGACCCAGGGTCATGCTCTGGTTCACTCCGCTAAAACAGGAGGACCACACCCTCCTGAACAGACATGTGTGTGCACAGCCCTGGTCACAGACCCTGGTGTTGCTACACACTTGCCAACTTTTCACCAGAGCCACTCTTACAAATGTATACCGCTTTTTAGACAGTGATTCCTTTTTTTTTTTTTTTTTGCGGTACGTGGACCTCTCACTGCTGTGGCCTCTCCCGTTGAGGAGCACAGGCTCCGGACACGCAGGCTCAGCGGCCATGGCACACGGCCCAGCCGCTCCGCAGCATGCGGGATCTTCCCGGACCGGAGCACGAACCCGTGTCCCCTGCATCGGCAGGCAGACTCTCAACCACTGCACCACCAGGGAAGCCCAGTGATTCCTTTTTCAGTACAATTTCTCCCCTTCCCACACCCCTTTTCTTAGTTCCCCGACAAGGGATCGAACCTGCGCCCCCAGCAGTGGAAGCGCGGAGTACTAACCACTGGACTGCCAGGGAATTCCCCTCCCCTTTCTTTTTTATTTTATTTTAAAGTTTTTATTTGTTTATTTATTTTTGGCTGCATTGCTGCACGCAGGCTTTCTCTGGTTGCGGCGAGCAGGGGCTACTTTTCACTGCAGTGCGCAGGCTTCTCATTGCGGTGGCTTCTCTTGTTGAGGAGCAAGGGCTCTAGGCACACGGGCTTCAGTAGTTGTGGCACATGGGCTCAGTAGTTATGGCACACAGGCTTAGTTGCTCCGTGGCATGTGGGATCTTCCCGGACCAAGGCTCGAACCCATGTCCCCTGCATTGGCAGGTGGATTCTTAACCACTGCGCCACCAGGGAAGTCCCATCTTTTTTATTTTAATAACCTTTTTATTTTATAATGTTTTTAGACTTACAGAAAAGTTGCAAAAATGATACAGCAAGTTATAACGACTATTATTTTTTAACTGAGAAATGCACCAAATGAACTCACTATTACATGTGATACTTCAACTTTACGGTTTCAGGCAAAGAAACTCATCACTGAACTCCATACAACAGTTTGGAACAATCTGGAACAAATGGAATCATGGACCAGATTTAGTAGAACCCAAAGTGTTTTACTTTGGATGGCAGTCCTGCCAAGCCCGAGAGTGGGCAGAGTGGAAACAGAACAGGTGGCCCTGGCCTCGCAGGCCAAGGTGGGGGGCATCTGCCTTCACGTGAGTGAAGTGGGAGCTGTCGGAGGGTCTTGAGCAGTGGAGTCCGGTGACCTGCCTTACGTTCTGTAAAGATCCCTCTGGTGGATGGAGGACAGGGGGGTGCAGGGGAGACCAGTGAGGCAGCTGCTACAGGGGTGCAGCAAGGGAGGCTGGTGGCCTGGCAGCTGGGGGAGGGGCAGCGGAGGTGGTTGTACCAGGTGATTGGAGCCCAGATCGCCTGCTGGTGGCCTTCGTGGGACAGGAGAGGAAGCGCTGGGGTGAGCCTGGCTTCTGGCCCAGAAGGGTGGAGTTGCATTTGCTGCCGGGTGAGCCGGAGCCGGTTTGTGGGGGACTGAGAGCTGTCGGAGGGTCCGTTGCCTATCTGGGCTGGGCTGAGGGGATGGTCCCCACTGTGGTGGGGCAATGCAGAGGGCATTTGAAACCCCAGACTCCATAAGATGACCTGGGGTGACTTGCCCTGGCCACACCAGCTGCCCGGCCTTAGACCTCAGCTTCCAAACCCTCCCCGGAAGCCACCCCCGTCCCTAGCCCACCTCAGCACCTGTGTCCAGGGATGGGAGCCCCAGAGGCACCACCGGGATTCAGCATCACAGACCTGCAACAGTGACACTGCCAATACCCAGCAAATGGTGTGGCCTCCCTTCCTTTTCCCACCGGGGAGGGAAGCCCATACCCAGCCCTCCTGGCAGCCCAGGTGCCCCCAGAAGGTGGAGTCAAAAGGGAGAGAAGTGAGGTGGTCCTGGCCTCCCCTGAGCCCTGGCCCCTCCCAGCTCCTGCCTGGAGCCTGGAACAATAGCAGAGGGGGTGTAGGGCAGTGGGGGGCCAACAAGCCTGGGAAGGAAGATGTGAGGACGTGGAGCAGGGGGGTAAGGGGGGGCGTGCTCTCACCCCCGCCTGACCTGGGCCACTCGCCCCAGAGAAGTGACGTTGGGGGAGGGAGAGGGGTGGTGGTGGAAGTCGACCGGTTCCCAGGCCAGCCCACCTCAGAGCTGAAATGTTGTCCCTGGGAACCAGACGTTCCTGGGCCCAGGCAACTGACAGACAAACAGGTGGCTCGAGCTGCATCCATTTCTGCCCAGGTGGAGCCAGGCCACTGGGAGACAATGCTGTCCCTTCATCCCTCTGCCTGACAAGACTGTCCCATCCTGCCTCCGCTCGCTCACTCGTAACACTCATCCACATGCTCCCAGCAGTCACCGGGCTGAGATTTGAATCCAGGCAGCCTGGCACACACACAACTCACATTCTCAACATACACTCGCCAGCCAGCTGTGCCTGGGTCCAGTGACAGAGAAACATGGGCCCTGTACTCAGGGAGCCCGCGCCATCAGCCCTGACATGCTCATGAATGCTGGGTGCATTGGCCATTACGGTCAGACCAAGGGCCTCCGGGGCTGGGAGGAGGGTGGGCTTCCTGGAGGAGGAGGCATCTGAGTCGGACCTTGACAAAATGTTGGGACTCACTCATGCGAGGACAGGAGGAAAGTCACCCCAAGGGAGGGAAACAGCGTGAGCCAAGGCAGGAGGCTGGAAGGCTGTTTGTCCGTGGGGTTACATCCTCAATTCCAGGAGGTGTCTCTCCCCAGCCTACTCCTGAGCTTTGGGGACAAACCCCCGGCTCCCCACCCCACTCTTTTCCCCAGCCTCCCCCACTTTCACTTTCTCTTGATTCCTTTTGCCTCTCCTTCCAAGGCTTTGAAACTGTCACATGATTTCTAATCGTGTCACCCTTACATTTGTAACCAGGACACTGATTATTCACACTGGCCCACTTGTGCCCCAGGTTCTCAGCTCACCCTTGCTTTCTTGAATCCTGTTCCTTCCTTCTGGGTTCAAGGTCCTTCTTCCTAAGGTACTTCTGGAAATTCTCTCAGCAAGGATTTCTGAGTGGTAAATACTCAGAGCCTTTGTTTGAAATATCTTTATTTCACTCTCTGCTTTCAAGGATAGTTGGGCTGGGTACGGCATTTTCAGTAGCCCTCACTTTCCCTCAGCACCTGAAGATGTCGTCTGGATTCAGTTGTTGCTTTTCAGAAGTTGCCTTCTGCCCCACATTCTGCCCCTGGACCCCAAGCCCTCACAAGCTGCTCCTGCTTCCTCTGAACCATTTGAGGACCCTCCAGATGGGAACCTCCCAAGGATGAAATTCTTGGCACCCTACATTCCCCCAGCTTCTGGGGCAGCCAGTCCTTACAGCTGCCCTCCGTCACCCACCACACAAACATACCCTGCCTCTCTGCTCCATGTGGTCCTGCAGCCTCCTTCCTCCTGCGTGGCTCTCCCCTCTCCTGCTCCCTGCCCCAGGTCCCTTTCCTCTTCCTGACCCTCTACCTCCTGCATAGCTTCTGCACCATCCATGCCTCTCACCGCCTACCACCTCTGCCCTGGCCCAGCTCCCCCAACTGTGCATCCACAACCCCTCCGGAATGTTCTCTACGTGATGCCTTTACTCTTTCCAGTCCTTTCCCAGGCTGTGGCCTGACAGATGTTTCTAATGTACAGATCTGATTGTGCCACTCCCCTTGATGGTCCTGTTTTCTCCCATGGAGGTAGTCAAACTCCATGACCTGACTGAGAAGCCTTACATGATCTGCCTGTGCCCACTTCCTGGCTCCATCTTTCCCATCTCAAACTAAGGGCTCCTTCCAAGTCCCCCACAGGAATCACTTGGGAAAGATTTTTATCTGTAGAGAAACGTCATCAGATAAACCAAAAGCAGAGACATTGGCACTTTGTCACACATCACAGTCTGCTGTGGGTAAATGTAAAACTCCTTTAGGCTGGGTGAAACGTTGAACAGTGTGTGCTTTGTGAAGATTCTGTTGTATTTTGGCTTTCTTCTTCAAACCAGGAGAGATGTTTTTTGAAAAACGCATCTCCACTATATGTTTACATACAATAAAATTCCTACCTTTTTTTTTTGGCCGCACTGCATGGTTTGCAGGATCTTAGTTCCCCAGCCAGGGATGGGACACAAGCCCCTGCAGTAAAAGTGCAGAGTCCTAACCCCTGGACCACCAGGGAATTCCGTAAAATTCCTATCTTTTAAGTGTACAGGTTGATGAGCTCTGACAAATGTACCTGTGTAACCATCACTGTAGTCAAGGTATTTCAGAACTCTTAATTCTATTCCATTTCCCATTACATTCCATGTATGTTTATTCTTATGACTGTACCACACTGTCTTGATTACTATTGCTTTGGAGTAAGTTTATTTATTTATTTATTTATTTATTTTGGCTGTATTGGGTCTTCATTGCGGTGCATGGGCTTCTCATTGCGGTGGCTTCTCTTGTTGCGGAGCACGGGCTCTAGGCACATGGGCTTCAGTAGTTGTGGCGCACGGGTTTAGTTGCTCCGCGGCATGTGGGATCTTCCTGGCCCAGGGCTTGAACCCCTGTCCTCTGCATTGGCAGGCGAATTCTTAAACACTGCACCACTAGGGAAGCCCCTGGAGTAAGTTTTAAAATCAGAAAAGAGGGCTTCCTTGGTGGCGCAGTGGTTAAGAATCCGCCTGCCAATGCAGGGGACACGGGTTCGAGCTCTGGTCCGGAAAGATCCCACATGCCGCGGAGCGACTAAGCCCGTGCACCATAACTACTGAGCCTGCGCTCTAGAGCCCGTGAGCCACAACTACTAAAGCCTGCACATGTAGAGCCCATGCTCCGCAACAAGAGAAGCCACCGCAGTGAGAAGCCCACACACTGCAACAAAGAGTAGCCCCCGCCTGCCGCAACTAGCGAAAGCCCCGCTCGCCACACTAGAGAAATCCCGGGCACAGCAACAAAGACCCAACACAGCCAAAAATAAATAAAAATAAAATAAATAAATTTATTTTTAAAAAATCGGAAAAGTGTGAGTCCTCCAATTTTGTTCTTTTTCAAGATCGTTTTGGCTACTATGAATCCCTTGCAATTCCATGTGAATTTTAAAATCAGCTTGTTAATTTCTACAAAGAAGCCAGCTGGAATTCTGATAGGGATTGTGTTCAATCTGTACATCAATCTGGGGAGTGCTGCCATCTTAATAATATTAAGTTTTTGACCCATGAATGTGAGATGCTTTCCCACTGACTTAGATCTACGTTAGTGTTTCAACCATGTTTTTGTAATTTTCAGAGTATAAATTTTGCACTTCTTTAGTCAAATTTATTCCCAAATATTTTATTCTTTTGATGCTATTGTAAATGGAATTGTTTTCTTAATTTCATTGCTAATGTATAGGACTTTTTAATATTGATCTTGTATCCTGCAACCTTGCTGAACTCCTTTATTAATTTTAATAGCTTTTTCATGAACTCCTTTGGATTTTCTGTATAAAATATCATGTCATCTGCAAATAGAGATCTTTTTTTTTTAATTTTTACTGGAGCATGGTTGATTTACAATGTTGTGTTAGTTTCAGGTGTACAGTAAAGAGAATCAGTTATAATATACATACATCCACTCTTTTTTAGATTCTTTTCCCATACAGGCCATTATAGAGTATTGAGTAGAGTTCCCTGTGCTATATAGTAGGTCCTTATTAGTTATATATCTTGTATATAGTAGTGTGTATATGTCAATCCCAATCTTCCGATTTATCTCTACCCCCCTTACCCCCGGTAACCATAAGTTTGCTTTCTACCTCTGTAAGTTTATTTCTGTTTTGTAGATAAGTTCATTTGTACCTTTTTTTTAGATTCCACATGTAAACACTATCATATGATATTTGTCTTTCTCTGTCTGACTTACTTCACTCAGTATGACAATCTCTAGGTCCACCCATGTTGCTGCAAATGGCATTATTCTGTTCTTATTTTATGGCTGAGTAATATTCCATTGCATATATGTACCACAACGTCTTTATCCACTCTTCTGTTGATGGACATTTAGGTTGCTTCCATGTCAAACAGAGGCAGTTTTAATTCTTCCTTTCCAGCCTAGATGCTTTTTGTTTCTTCTTGTCTAACTGCCCTAGCTAGAACCTCCAGCATAATGTTGAATGGAGGTGGTAAGGTGGATATCCTTGTCTTATTCTTGACATTAGGAGAAAAACATCCAGTCTTTCACCATTAAGTATGATGTTAGCTGTGGGTTTTTCATAGCTGCCCTATCAGGTTAAGGGCGTTCCATTCTTTTTTTTTTTTTTTTTTTTTAAGATTTTTTGATGTGGACCATTTTTTTTTTCTAAATTTACTTTTTAAAAATTTTCATACTTTTTAATGGCTGAGTATTTATTCCATTATATATATGAATAATAATTATATATAATTTATTCCATTATATACATAATGGATCTTTTTTTAAAAAATAAATTTATTTATTTATTTTCGGCTGGGTTGGGTCTTTGTTGCTGCGTGTGGGCTTTCTCTACTTGCGGTGAGCCGGGGCAACTCTTCGTGTGGTATGCATGCTTCTCACTGCGGTGGCTTCTCTTGTTGCAGAGCACAGGCTCTAGGCGCGCGGGCTTCAGTAGTTGTGGTGCACAGGCTCAGTAGTTGTGGCTCAAAGGCTCTAGAGCACAGGCTCCGTAGTTGTGGCGCATGGGCTTAGTTGCTCCACAGCATGTGGGACCTTCCCAGATCAGGGATCGAAACCATGCCCTCTGCACTGGCAGGCGGATTCTCTTTTTTTTTCTGGCAGGCGGATTCTTAACCACTGTGCCACCAGGGACGTCCTGATGTGGACCATTTTTAAAGTCTTTATTGAATTTGTTACAATACTGCTTCTGTTTTTATGTTTTGGTTTTTTGGCCCCGAGGTATGTGGGCTTTTACCCCCTGTGTTGGAAGGCAAAGTCTTAACCACTGGACCACCAGGGAAGTCCCAAGGAAGTTCCATTCTATTCCTAGTTTGTTGAGTATTTTTATCATGAAAGTGTGTTCGATTTTTATCAAATGCTTTTTCTGCATCTATTGAGAGGATCATTTTTTTTTGGTTTGTTTTTTTATTCCATTAATATGGTGCATTACATGAATTGATTATCAGATGTTAAACCAACTTTTCATTCTTAGGATAAATCCTACTTGATCATGGCATATAATTATATATATAATATATGTATATTTATTATATTATATATTATATATATATAACATATAATTATACATATAATATATGTTGCTGGATTTGGTTTACTGGTTTGGAGAGTTTTGCATCCATATTCATAAGAGATTTTGGTCTGTAGTTTTCTTGTGATGTTTTTTCCGGTTTGGGTATAGGGTAGTAGTGACTACAGAGAATGAGTTGGGAAGTGTTCCCTGTTCTATTTTTTGGAAGTGTTTGTAAAGAATTAACATTCTTTTTTAAATGTTTGGTAGAAGTCACCAGTGAAATCATCTGGGCCTGGACTTTTTTTTTTTTTTTTTGCGGTACGCGGGCCTCTCACTCTTGTGGGCTCTCCCGTTGCAGAGCACAGGCTCCGGATGCGTAGGCTCAGCGGCCGTGGCTCACGGGCCCAGCCGCTCCGCGGCATGTGGGATCTTCCCGGACCGGGGCACGAACCCGTGTCCCCTGCATCGGCAGGCGGACTCTCAACCACTGTGCCACCAGGGAAGCCCTGGACTTTTCTTTGCATGTAGTTTTTTGGGTTTTGTTTGTTTGTTTACTTTTTGGCCACACTGTGCAGCTTGTGGGATCTTAGTTCCCTGACCAGGGATCGAAGCCGCGTCCCCTGCATTGGAAGTATGGAGTCTTAACCACTGGACTACCAGGGAAGTCCCTGGTGTGTAGTTTTTTTGCTTCCTGTGTGGTGGTTTTTTTATTTATTTATTGATTGATTGATTGCTAATTCAATCTCAACTTGTTATAGATCTATTCACATTGTTTCTTTCTTCTTGAGTCAATTTTGGGAGTTTGTATATTTCTAGAAATTTGTCCATTTCATCTAAGTTATCTAGTTTATTGGCATACAATTACTTATAGTGTTCCTTTATAATCCTTTTAACTGCTATGAAGTCATTAGTAAAGTCCCTTCTTTCACTCTGATTCTAGTAATTTGAGTCTTCTCTCATTTTTTTTCTCAGTCAACCTAGCTAAAGGTTTGTCAAGTTTACTGATATTTCCAAAGAACTAGATTTTGGTTTCATTATTTTTTCTCTATTGTTTTTCTATTTCATTAATTTCCACACTTTAAAAAAATAATTGATTTTTTCCAGTTTTATTGAGAAATAGACTTAATTTTTTAAAGTTTCAGGTGTACAACATAATGATTCAATATTTCTATATATTGCAAAATGATCACCACAATAGTCCAGTTAACATCCATCACCATACATAGTTACAAAACATTATTTTCTTGTAATGAGCACTTTCAAGATCCACTCCCCTAGCTACTTTCAAATATGCAAGACAGTATTAGAAGCTGTAGTCACCATGCTGTACATTACATCCCCATGTCTTATTCATTTTATAACTGGAAATTTGTACCTTTCAACCCCCTTCTACCAATTTGCCCACCCCACCCAATTTCCATTCTTAACTTTATTATTTCCTTCCTTCCACTTGCTGCAGGCTTAGTTTTCTCTTCTTTTTCTAGTGTTTTAAGATAGAAGTTTAGGTTATTGATTTGAGATGTTTCTTCTTTTTTAATATAGGCATTTATAGCAATAAATTTCCCTCTAGGCACTGCTTTGGCTGCATCCCATAAGTTTTGGTATGTTTTGTCTTCTTTTTTTTTTTATTAATTTATTTTTTAGTTTTGGCTGTGTTGGGTCTTCGTTTCTGTGTGAGGGCTTTCTCTAGTTGTGGCAAGTGGGGGCCACTCTTCATCGCGGTGCACGGGTCTCTCACTATCGTGGCCTCTCTTGTTGCGGAGCACAGGCTCCAGACGCGCAGGCTCAGTAGTTGTGGCTCACGGGCCTAGTCGCTCTGCGGCATGTGGGATCTTCCCAGACCAGGGCTCGAACCCATGTCCCCTGCATTAGCAGGCAGATTCTCAACTACTGCACCACCAGGGAAGCCCTGTCTTCATTTTTATTCATCTCAAAATATTTTCTAGTTTCCCTTTTGATTATTCCTTATTTAGGAGTTTGTTAGTTTTAATTTCCACATATTTAAGTTTCCAAAATTTCTTTCTGTAACTCATTTCTAATTTCATTTGATTGTGTTCAGAGAACACACTTTATTTATTTTATTTTATTTTTTCAGAGAACACACTTTTTTTTTTTATTTTATTTTTTCAGAGAACACACTTTATATTATTTACATACTTTTAAATTTATCGAGGCTTATTTTTCAGCCTAGCATATACTTTATTCTGAACACTGTGCCATGTGTATTTGAGAAGAATATATATTCTGCTGCATTGTATTTCTTTAATTTCAAGGACTCTTGTGATTACACTGGGCCCACCAGGAAAATCTAGCATAATCTATCTTTTTTTTTTTTTAACATCTTTATTGGGGTATAATTGCTTTACAATGGTGGGTTAGTTTCTGCTTTATAGCAAAGTGAATCAGTTATACATATACATATGTTCCCATATCTCTTCCCTCTTGCATCTCCCTCCCTCCCACCCTCCCTATCCCACCCCTCCAGGCGGTCACAAAACACCGAACCGATATCCCTGTGCCATGCAGCTGCTTCCCACTAGCTATCCACTTTACTAGCATAATCTATCTTAAGGTCAGGTGATTAGTAAGCTTAATTCCATCTACAACCTTAATTCCCCCTTTGTCAAGTAACATATTCACAGGTTTTGAGGATTAGGATATGGACATTTTTAGGGGGTCATTATTCTGCCTGCCACAACAGGCCAGAATCATGAACAGCTTCTTTTTTAAAGCATTGTATTTACTAAACAAGCAAGCATAAAAACAAAGCAAAAACCACAGAGCAATTTTTTGAAATGTAATAGTAATGAAGGCAAAGTAACTTTTACCTTAAAGTTATTCTCATACAATTTTGCAAACTTTTAAATTTTTACTTTTTTTTTTTTTTTTGACCACATCACGCAGCTTGCAGGATCTTTAGTTCCTCAACCAAGGATTGAACCCCAGCCCACAGCAGTGAAAGCGCCAAGTCCTAACCACTGGACCACCAGGGAATTCCCTAAATGTTTCTTTAATTATCAATTTTTAGACTTAGATTTAATTCTAAAATTAAATTTGGGTAACTGCCACATAAGATCCACCATTGTTTAATAGCAGTTTTTCTGTTTTCATGACTAAATCTCCTAAAATAAGTAGAAAAAACACAACTGATCATTTTATCCTGTGGTAAGTCATCAAGAAACAAAGCATGGACCACTAGCAAGTGGCTTTCAGAATCTTGCAGTGAGTTGAACAAGAAATATTTTTCCCTGAAGTCTTTGGAGCCCTGATAGCTAAACTTAAAGTTTTTATTTTATTGTAGGGAAATATACCTCAACTGGCAAGAGACAGGTGGAGGCGGGATTTTCCAAAGCATTCATACATGCATACATAATATGTACATTTATATTATATATATATGTTTTTATAATGAAAAATATATAATTACACATATATAATGAAATTACACATATACATATGTATGTGTGTAAGTATATATATACATATATAGTTTCTTGTTTACAAAAGGAATTCACTTATTGTGAAAACTTCAAGCATCACATCAAAGAAATAAATATTATGTTGAGCTGTATGAATTTACCAATATTTCGCTATTTTTGACATATAAAGACAGCAATTTCATACTGTTCAATCTAATAATACAGCAAGGAGAACTCCCTGTAATCCCCATGTCCTGGAGGAAACCACTGCCGTTCGGTATGTATTCCTTCATGCTGGAGAGTATGTCTGTGCATATTTATGGTTGGTGGAGTTATTACCACAATGACATAACATGGATAATTTTGCAATCGGCTTTCTAAGCACTTTGTAGAGCAAAGCAAATCCTAGCACTGGTTGTGCTGCTTCCCCTCTACGGAGCCTCAGTTTTCTCACCTGCAAAAGTGAAACTAATGATTCTGTGCCAGTTATTAATTTATTGACTCTCAGCTCCAAATTCATCATGTTTGCCCGCTTTGTGAATATGAATCCGGGCCCTTTAAATAATTTTCCTTTGCCAGATGGCACAACGTTAAATTTTACCAGTAGAGGGCGCTAACAGACACTGCTTGATGAAGGTTTTACTTCCGGGTTTGAAGGCGTGCCTCTCGGCGGGCTTCTGCAGCGCGGCCAATTTCTCGACTCAACTACCCAGGGCAGCTTTTCTAGCGACGGGTTCCTGCAGTGCAGGTGGCCAGCAGCCCTCAGCCCCCACCCTAGGAGAAGTGGACCGCTTCTAGTGAGTCACTTCCCCATGAACAGCTTTCCCCAGCACCCTAGAGGGTGGTTTTCCAGCAAGTTCCATGGGGTGTGCACAGCACTTGAGCAACTTCTCTACTATCCGCTGAGCCCCAGGCATTCCCTCTCCAGCCAAATCTGGATCTCAGACTTGGGGCAGGAGGCGGGCTCTATCTCAGCCCTAGGGTTGGGGGCTGCTCCGTATACTTGTTATTCCTGTATTCTTTCGAGTTCTGTCTCTCTCTCTCTCTCTCTCTCTCTTTTTTTTATACATCTTTAAAAAATTTTTATTTATTTATTTTTATACAGCAGGTTCTTATTCGTTATCTATTTTATACATACTGGTGTATATATGTCAATCCCAATCTCCCAATCTTTTTCTTTTTCTTTTTTTTTGTTTTTTCTCTTTTGGCCTCGCCATGGGGCATGCGGGACCTTAGTTCCCTGACCAGGGTTGGAATGCGTGCCCCCTGCAATGGAAGTGTGGAGTCTTAACCACTGGACCACCAGGGAAGTCCCTAGAGTTCTCTGTACTTCTTACTAGCCAATTCCTTGTTATTCCAATCCTGTTACAGTTAATAATTCTTTACATTAGACTTTCCTTGTTCAAATCACTTTGTGGTTTCTCTCTGACTGGCGCAGAGCCCCCATATTGTTATGAAGATCAGACAAGATCCTGTAGGGAGAGCACCTAGCTCAGTGCCTGCCATGCAGGGGGCACTCAGAAAACAGCTGTAGTATCTCTACCATAATCATCATTTCTCCATGTCAGAAGCTGTAGAGAAGCCTCTTTCTTACCAACTGTTGTTGTGGTTCCGTAGTATGGATGGAATTTTGAATCACTCCATTCCTGATGGACATTTGGATTTTTCTAGTTTTCCATGATTACGAACAGCCCTACGATCCACAGAAGAGATGTCATTCATTGAACACTTGCTGCATCGTATGCACTGAAGCAACTACATATACTAACTCACGAATCCTCACAACACGCCTAGTGTATTAGCTCCTACGGCTGCTCTAACAAATTGCCACAAACTTTGTGGCTTAAAACAACACACATTCATTATCTTACAGTCTGGATGTCAGAAGTCTAAAATGAAGGTGACAGCAGGGCTGTGTCCTTCTGGAGGCTGCAGGGGAGAAGCTATTTCCTTGTCTTTTTCAGCTTCTAGAGGCCACCTGCATTCCTTGGTTCATGACCCCTTCCTCCCATCATTCTACCCTCTTGCTCCCATTGTCCACCTCCTACTACTCACTGTGATCTTCCTGCCTTCCTCTTACAAGGACCCTTGTAACTACATCAGGCCCATCCAGATAATCCAGGATAATCTCCCCATTTCAAGACCCTTAACTTAATCAAAACAGTAAAGACCCTTTTACTATGTAAGGTAACATATTCACAGGTTCCAGGGATTAGGATGTGGATATCTTTGAGCATACCACACCTATGAACTAGATACTATTATTCCACCCATTTTACAGGTAAGAAAACTGAGGCACAAAGAGAGTAAGTAACTTGCCCAAAGTCACACAGCTCATAAGCAGAGAGCTAGGATACAGGAGGTCTGGCTTGATAATCCAGGCTCTAACAATTACATTGCTTTGTATAAATCTTTGCATACCTGAATGAGGGTTTGTGTAGGATACATTTCTAGAAGTGGAATGACTGGGGGAAACTGCTTAACAGGTATTGCCAACTTGTCCTTCACTACAGCTGTGCCAATTAATTCCCAGCAGCAGTGCCTGAAATCCCAAATTCTTCCTCATCCCAACTCTTGATGCTCTGAGGGCAGAATGTTACGTGACTACAAAGGATTTGTATTCAGAACCAAAGGATTTTTACTGCTTATCAACGTAGGAACTGAAAAATGTTTCTCTTCGTGAGATGAGAGGAACATGACTTACCTAATAATAAACAAAAAATTACAGTTGTAATAAAGAGCCATCAGTTTCCTGGAGAAAATAAAATCATTTCATTACCTTAATGTATTGCAAGACTGAAAACACTGGCCTAGCACTGACCGTGATTCCAGCTTCCTTTCCTCACCGAGACTTGTTGTTGGAGGCAACACTTCTGAGAGTTTTATTGATATTTTCCGCCTCCATGGGTTGTTTTCATCTCCCATGTCATCTCCTGAAGATCTCTGGTTAATAAATCACTTCCATCTTTGAGCCTTTCCAATCACCCTCTCTTCTTCTTGCATCCATGCCACAATTGTTTACAGCTTCCTTTTCAAGGCTTTCCATTTCCCTTCCCAGTGTGCTATTTATATGGGGCCGAATACTTCTACTCCCCACAGTGGCAAACACTTACATAGTTACTTTTATAATCTTCATTTTACACATGAGGAAAAGAAGTGAAGTGACTGGCCCAAGATCTCACAGATATGGGATTCGAACTGAGGCATCTGCCTACAGGTTCTCCTGCTTGACATCCTACTGTATCTCCTCTGGAGCAACGGGCATCCTGATGCACCCGTGAACCTCAGGCCTGCCTGCCCTGGGGCCTCCTAGGGTCATGGCAGGGCTGCAGGGCTGTGTGCGCTCGTCCTGGCAGGTGAGGGAAGCAGCCAGCAGCACTCAGGCACTGCCACTTCCTACTGCGTAAGCCTTCAGAGCCTCAGTTTCCTCATCTGTAAGGTGGGAACAACATTGGTCCCCCACATAGGGCAGTGAAGAGGAACTGGTATTATCCTCATTTTCTAGTTGATGAAATGGAGGGCTCACAATGTGAGGACAGGCTCAAAGTGAGAACTTGGGAAAGGGATGCTGTTCCTTCCTAGGCTGCTAGCCTCTCTGCGCCAAGCTTTGCTGGAGAAGCAGGGTTACTTAGAGAATCTGGGAGGCAAATCCCTTTCTGGCTCTTCATTTGTAACTATGCTTCCTGTTGTCCTCTGCCCAGTCTGTTTCACCTCCTCGCTGCTCTTCTGTGCACTGGGACTCCAAGATCTCCCCCCAGCCCAGTGGCCCTGCCCTTCCTGCACTGGTTTCCTCTCCAGATGCGGCGCCCTGCGTGGCACAGGCCTAACATTTGGCAGGTGCATAGAGAATGTGCCACTAACTGAACACTACCACGTGAACCCTGTGTTCTCAAACCCTCCCCTCCAACCGTGCTCTCTACGCCAAAGCATCACCCGCCCCAGCCTGCCATGTTCCATCATTCCACACTCACAAACTCATAGCTCAGCCTTCGGTAGGGTAAAGTTCCAGACTCTGGGACTTCCCTGGCGGCCCGGTGGTTAAGACTCCACGCTTCCAGTACGGGGGGCACGGGTTCAATCCCTGGTCGGGGAACTAAGATCCCACAGGCCACGCGGTGAGGCCAAAAAGTAAAAAAACCCAGAAAATCAAACAGTTTCAGACTCTGTATTCTGGCATTCAAGCCCTCTGCTTGCCCCTCTCCCATGACAAGATGCTCCCCACGCTCCAACCTTGCAAATTCCATATTCACAGTGTTGTCAGCATCTTCCTAGCGAAGCCGCAGAAGAATCTCTAGTTACTATTTCTGTTCGGCCCCGAGCAGCCAACACTGTGTCTGATCCTCCCTCTGAGTGTCCTGCACAGGTACTTGGACAAGAAAAGGGAGACTAAGTCTCCGCTGAGCAGCTGTTTTATGTTAGGTGAGGCACCCCAATTTATAGATGGAGGAACTGAGGCTCCCAGGTAAGGTGAGTTCTCACAGCTGGTGAGGGGGGCTGGGCTGGGATTCAAACCCAGCTCTACTGACTTTGGCATCCCTGCCCTTGAATCCACTCCCAAAGGCATCCCCACCAGACGTTTCATAATCAGTCCCAGAATCTATCCATGCTCCGTAGGGTGTGGTTGCGGGTCTGTCCCCAACCCTGGGTCCCCTGAGACCTTACCTGCAGAGGAGCCATTGCCAGCCCAGCCGCTTCTGGACATTGGGCTCTGTCCAGCTAAGGGGCTGGGTCTCCATCAGTATGAATGGCATTTGAGCTTCTGACACCGCTTTGCCACAGACAGCCCCTATCTGCACAGGCAACTGGGGGACCTGGAGGAGACTCTGGCCCTGAAGACCAGACAGCCAAGTCTGCTGGGCCCAGGAGAGCAGGGGCCCCTCCTGGCCCCCTGGCTTCTTCTAGACTTGCTGGGCTGTTCCTCCTCTATCATTCTCCTTTCCTGGGGTCACTGCCTTTTCCCTCCCCCAGGTCCCCTCCCCCATCCCAGGGTTCCTAGACTTTGCCAGGGCCTTTGCTTCACTCTCTGCTCCCCAACCACGCTCATTTTCCGGGGCTCTGCTTCCTTGTGCCTCTCTCCCCTGGTCACTTCCTCATTCCACCAACACGATGCCTCATCGGATCCTGGAGGTGCCCACTGGCTGGTGGGACAGAGAGTCTGGCTTGGGTACAATCGCCCTCCCTAAGCCTTTTCCCCACTGAACACTGCACCCCCTTCATGTCTGTCTGTCGACTTCGTCTTCCAGCTGTCTCCCTCTCTCTCAGCTTCCTTGCCTCGGTTTCCCCAACCTCAGCCCCTTCTCAAGCTCTAATCCTTATATAACGCTGGGAGGTGGACTCTATTACCACCCACATTTTAGATTTAAGGACACAGAGGGGCTGAGAGTTTGGGTGACCTGCCAGGGCGCCAAAGCTGGTAACTGGCGGCTCCCAGCCAGCGCGCTCTATCTAGGCCCGGTGGCCAGCCGAGGGGTGGTCTCCCGGCTCCCCTCCGCCCCTGCTCCGCCCATAGGCTCCGCCCCCACCGACCGTAGCCCCGCCCCCGATCCGGCCCCGCCCTCGCCCCGCCCCGCCCCGGCTCGGGCCGCCGGAGGACCAGGAGCTGAGGACCCCGATCCCGCGGCGGCGGCGGGGACGATGTGGTTCTTTGCTCGGGACCCGGTCCGGGATTTCCCGTTTGAGCTCAGCCCGGAACTCCCCGAGGGCGGCCCTCCCGGGCCCTGGGTCCTGCACCGCGGCCGTAAGAAGGTAAGAGCGACCCCGCTCCGCAGGCCGCAGCGGACCTCGGTCTCGCCTAGTCAGCGCCGCCGGCTCCGCCGCGTCGCGCCCGCCTGACGTGGCTGCGGAGCCTCTAGGGCTACGGGCCGGGCGGGGGGACGGGCAGTGCCGACGTGGCGGGCGGAAGGACCGAGGGACCGACAGGCGGACCCAACCAGGGTTACGTGGGCCCGACTCTGTCCCCAAGGGTTGACTTGGGGAGAGACCAGGCCGGCGGCCCTTCCTTTCCGGCACTGAACCAGCTCCGGGGACCATCTCGGAGGTGGAGTGGTCTGCCCGGGACCCGGCCCACACACCTGAGGCCGCTCCGCCCTCCCACAGGCCACAGGCAGCCCGGTGTCCATCTTCGTGTATGACGTGAAGCCCGGCGTCGAAGAGCAGACCCAGGTGGCCAAAGCTGCCTTCAAGCGCCTCAAAACTCTCCGGCACCCCAACATCCTGGCCTACATCGATGGGCTGGAGGTACCTACCTGCTGCTCAGTCTGCCCCGTCTCTGCCCCTCACCTTTTCCCAGTCTCCCACTCCTGGCTTCTGCCTTCCTGCCAGTTTCCAGCCCTTCTGCCCCAGCGCCCCCCAGATTTGACTTCCTCTTCTCCACCCCTCTCCCCATCATGTCTCTCATCTCGCCTTCCTCTCGCCCCATCCCCCCCGATCCCCCGTGTCCCCTTCAGACAGACAGATGCCTCCACATAGTGACAGAGGCTGTGACCCCGCTGGGAGCGTACCTCAAGGCGCGAGCAGAGGCTGGTGACCTGAGGGAACTGGAGCTCTCCTGGGGGCTACACCAGATTGTGGTGAGGTGGGGGGCAGTGGTGATGAGAGCAGGGCTGGGGGGCTGCAGCTACTGGGCTGTGATGGCTCCTTCTGCCCCCAGAAAGCCCTCAGCTTCCTGGTCAACGACTGCAGCCTCATCCACAACAATGTCTGCATGGCCGCTGTGTTCGTGGACCGCGCTGGCGAGTGGAAGCTTGGGGGCCTGGACTACATGTATTCCGCCCAGGGCAATGGCGGGGGACCTCCCCGCAAGGGGATCCCCGAGCTTGAGCAGTACGATCCCCCGGAGTTGGCCGACGGCAGTGGCAGAGCGGTCAGAGAGAAGTGGTGGGTGACTGCGGGGGGGTGGTGGTGGCATGCCCCACCCTGCCCTATTCTGGAAGCCCCTGCAGCCTCAGGACCCCTAGATTAGCTGGTACTCCCCTATCCCCTGCCACCTGACTGAGGAGGAAACTAGGGTCCTCAGGGTGGGGCCCACTCCTTGCTCCCAGGATCCTCAGGGAGGTAGGGCAGGATAAACACAGGCTTTGGGGTCAGGTGGTTCTGAATTTTAAAGTTGTGTGACCTGGGGTGGATGTCCTTGCTCTTCTGAGCCTCAGTTTCCTTATCTGTCAAATGGGGCTAATGAAACGTGCTTCTCGGGGCTGATGGGAGGATTAGCTGAGGAACACAGCCCAGGGTTTGCCATGCAGTGAGTGCCTAGTGCCCAGGGTAGATTGGAGGCCTATGCTGGCAGGTGGCAGGGCCTTGAGCAGCTCTGGTCACTGCCTCAGGTCAGCTGACATGTGGCGCTTGGGCTGCCTCATCTGGGAAGTCTTCAATGGGCCCCTACCTCGTGCAGCCGCCCTTCGAAACCCTGGGAAGGTGAGTGTCTGACCCCACCCGGCCCCTCTCCACCAGCCAGCCAGCCCCTGCCCTGACCCTGACGCTTCTCCCACAGATCCCCAAGTCACTGGTGCCCCATTACTGTGAGCTGGTTGGAGCCAACCCCAAGGTACGTCCCAACCCAGCCCGCTTCCTGCAGAACTGCCGGGCACCTGGTGGCTTCATGAACAACCGCTTTGTGGAGACCAACCTCTTCCTGGAAGAGATTCAGGTGAGTCCCCTGCCCCACCCTGGGCTCTGGCCCTACGTTCCTCACCCCTGTGTCCTGTCCCCACTTTATAGGCTCCCTGATCATTAGACCCCAGGAGACAAGCACAGACTGTGGAGCTAGGCTGTCTGGGTTCAAACCCTGGCTCCAACTGTCATTTACGTGTGACTTCTCTTGGCTGAAGTTCAGTCCTAATAACAGCACCTACTTCAAAGGAGCAGGGTGAGGAGTCAGTGAGTCTGACTTGCATAGTGTAGTTTCTGGCACATAGTGGGGCTTAGTGACTGCTCCGGGCACTCTGTTAACTGGCACTGGCCCTGAATGTTGGGCTGTGGTGTGGGTAGCAGGGTGGGGGGTAAATGGACCAGGCCCCCAGCCTTGGGGACTCTCACTGGGGGAAAGGGACAAAAAAAACCCATAAATGAGGAAAGCTGTGCTTCCTGGAATGTGGATAAGTGCCGGGAAGGAAAACAGTGAGGGTTGGGTGTTTAGGGAAGGGCTCTCTCAAGGGTGATGTTTGAGCTGTGACCTGAAGGGTGTGAAGGTGGGAGTCATGGGGATGGTAACTGGTGAAGAATGTTCCAGGCAGAGGGAACAGCAAATGGAAAGATGGTAAGGAGGGACCCCTCAGCTTAACCTCATTGAATCTCAGTTTCCATATCTGTCCAGTGAGAATAACTATAGTATCTGCTGACCCATAGCACTGTTGTAGGGAATGAAGGAGGGAGGCTCTGCCCTGGACACCCGTTCTGACCCGGCCTTGTGTGGGGCACACAGACAGGTGACTGAGAATCCAGAATGGGGGAGGAGTGACAGACACTTCCACAGACCTCGATGGTCTGTGGAATCTTGACTCAGATAGGGGCTGGGAGGCCTTCCGAGGATGGGAACATGAGCTGAAGAAGGTGCTGGAAACGCTGAGCCCTGTTGCCTCCTGGGCAGTGTAGGGACAGCAGGAGCTCTGTTACATGGAGTTCTTCTTCTCACATGGCTGGCTCTGCCGGGCTGCCCTTCTCCGTAATATGTGCCCCACAGGAAATAGGCTGTTTCTGGCAGGTCCCGATGAGAGCGTGGGAGGGCAGTGCCCAGTGGCCCCTCTTCCCATCATTGAGCGCAGCGGTGGAGAGAGCCCAGCTGTGACTCTCAGTGTGCGACCTTGGATGCGGTTTGGCCTCTCTCTGGGCCTTTGCTCCCCTGAACCCTGTCGTCAGAGCACCAAGCCTGCCTCCCACACTAGATTGAGCTGCTCAGGGGCCAACCAGGTCCTCCCCAACCCCAGTTAGAGATCACCTCTTCTGGCCCAGGCAGCAGCTCTGGCGGTGAGGGTACAGCAGAGAGCACAGGGACTTTGGAAGCGTACAGGACAGGGTTATAATCCATGCCCTACCATTCCTGCCTGGTGACCTTGAGCCTCAGTCTCCTCCTTTGTAAATGGGGGAATGACAGCACTTCTTCACAGCCTGTAGCACAGCAGAGGTGCCACACCACCGGGTCATACCCTTCCTTGACGGCTTCTTAGCTGTGTACCTTTGGACAAGCTCCTTGCCCTCTCTGTGCCTCAGCTTCCTCATTGGATTATTTCATCTGTGTAAAGGTTTTAGCACGTAACCTGCCTGGCACGTAGTTTGTGCTCAGGAAGTGTGAGTTGTGGGTATTACAGCCTCGGGGAGGTTAGGAGGACTGAAGGAGACCATCGAGCTGACAGCCTGGCCTGTTCGGGCCCAGTGGGAGGACGAGCTCCGGGGGTAAACTGCGCCTCATCCCTGCCTTTCCACAGCCTGCCACGACCTCCACCCACGGGGCTGCAGGTGTGCCCAACCCAGCCAGGCCCAGGGTGCCAGAGTGAGCCCCTTGGCCTCACTAAGCCTGTTTTCTCGTCTGTGCCGTGGGGTTAATGGTACTCACACCTTGTGTCGTCCTGAGGAGCAGAGGCAACGCTGATAAAGGGCTTGATCCCCCTAGTGGCTGCTTTCACAGCAGCAGGCCAGGTGGCAGTGACAATAATGACGGTCACTGACTGAGCGCCTCCAGTGTGCCGGGCAGCTTTCATGTGCGTTTTCTGGTTGAATCCTCGGCACAGTTCTGTGAGACAGTACAGTTACTACCCCATTTTACAGGTGGGGGAACTCGCCTAAGGTCACATGGCTAATAAATGGGAGAGTCGGGATTTGAACCCAGCCCATCTGGCACCCCAAGCTTAAGTTTACCTTCGGGTTGGAGGTGACCCCCGTCCTTGCCCGTGGCTGACGAGACCGTGACCAGGCTGATTTCCCGTTCCCTGCATCCTGTCCATGCTCCACCAGATCAAAGAGCCAGCCGAGAAGCAAAAGTTCTTCCAAGAGCTGAGCAAGAGCCTAGACTCGTTCCCTGAGGATTTCTGCCGCCACAAGGTGCTGCCCCAGCTGTTGACCGCCTTCGAGTTTGGCAGCGCAGGGGCTGTTGTCCTCACGCCCCTGTTCAAGGTGAGTGGGGCCTGGAGCCTCAGGAACTGTGGGCCCAGAGACTGGCTGAGTAGGTCTGAAGGGCAGAAGAGAGGCCAAGGGCGTGGCCAGCCTCGCTGGTGTCCTTGCAGGGGCAGCCTGGTCAGGGATATCCAAGCCCACGTGACGGGGAGCTTTTTTTTAATATATGTACTTTTTTTTTTTAAATTTTATTTATTTTGGCTGTGTTGGGTCTCTGCTGCTGCGCGCGGGCTTTCTCTAGTTGCGGCGAGCGGGGGCTACTCTTCGTTGCGGTGCGCGGGCTTCTCACTGTGGTGTCTTCTCTTGCTGCGGAGCATGGGCTCTAGGCACACGGGCTTCAGTGGTTGTGGCTCGTGGGCTCTAGAGCGCAGGCTCAGTAGTTGTGGTGCACACGGGCTCTAGAGCGCAGGCTCAGTAGTTGTGGCGCGCGGGCTTAGTTGCTCCGCGGTATGTGGGATCCTCCCGGACAGGGCTCGAACCCGTGTCCCCTGTATTGGCAGGCGGATTCTTAACTGCTTCCCACCAGGGAGGTCCGAGGAGGAGCTTTGACATCCAGTGGTTCAGCAAGTCAGGGTCACCTGACCAGCTGTCAGGGAGGTGGTGGGGACTTCTTGTCCCTGGGGAAGGGACACCCTCTGCCTCCAAAATTCTTTTTCCAAACACTCCTTCCTTCAGAGCCTATAGCCCTTCCTCCATTTCCTCAAGACAGCCTCCCTGGTCTGACCTGGGCACTCTGGTTCCCAGGGCCCAGGGGATCACCTGCTCACCACCTCACTTTCCTTCCTTCCTGACCACTCGGCGCTTAGCTCTCTTGCTTCTAGGGGCTGGATCCTCTCCCCCTCCTCAGACCCCAGCCCACTGTTACCGGGGCGCCTGCCATTTCCCGCTCGGTGGGAGAACCCTTTCCCCAAACGAACTTGGCATGTGGGAAGCGGGGAAGACGGCAAGTAAATCTTGTGGAGCTGAGAACCCCCAGAAATCACAGGCAGAACTCTGTGGGCACGTGGTGTCTAGGTGCTTGATTATAGGGAAGGGCACAGAGCTTTTGTGAGCCTCCTGAGAAAGGCCTTGACGCAGAAGGGTTAAGGGCAGCGCTGACTGAGACGGAGTACGGGCAGAGGGGCTGCTGAGGATGTGCCTGCCCCACCCCACCGCCCTCACCCCGTTCCCACCCTGGGAAATCAGCAGGGAGCCTGAGGGAGTTAAATGAGCCCAGTGAAGTCATCTCAGTCCTGTGGACGGAGCTGAGCCCCTCTTCCCGCGCCTTCTCTCAGGTGGGTAAGTTCCTCGGCGCTGCGGAGTATCAGCGGAAGATCATCCCTGTCGTGGTCAAGATGTTCTCATCGACTGACCGGGCCATGCGTATCCGCCTCCTACAACAGGTAGGGGCCACGGCACACCCTGCCTGCTTCCACCCCACCCGGACCCCACCCTGGCTGCACGGGAGGCCCCCTCCTCACCTCCAGCCCCAGGCAGGTAGCTCAAGCCCCTGCGCCGGCTACACAGAGACCCCAGAAACCCCTCCCTGAAACATACACACTGGTGAGGAACAAGCGGGGCTGTGCTCTCAGGAAGTCAGGATAATCGCAGGGCTCATTGGCAGCTTTGGGAATGCCCCGCCCGCCCGGGCTGCAGGGCTTAAACGCCTCCCCCTGCGCCGCCCAATCTCCTGGCTCGGTCCCCTCTAGAGTGGGGATAATGTCTCTCTTGCCAACCCCAGGGCAGCTGGGAGCATCATACAGGACTGATGGGATCGAGGGTGGGGGCCACCCGTGCTTCCAGGCAACATTCCCTCTCTGGTGCTCAACACACCAGCCTTCCTCACAGCGCTTCTCTGGGCGGGGGTTGCACTCCTTTTTATAGACAGGCGGTGGAGGCTCTAAGAGGGGGTGTGACCAGTTAGCCTGCTGAGCAGGACCAGAGGCCAGGCCCTCCACCTCCCATTCCCAGGCTCTTCTCAGCACCCTCCTTGCAGCCTCACCAGTCCACGTGGGCCTGAGGCCAGATGCGAGGTGGGGGCCTCAGGAGACTCCCCTGGCCAGCCAGTGCCTGCCAGGTGGAGAAACCATGTTAAGGCTGATCCCATGTCTCTGGTGAGGGGTAGAAGGGCTGACTGCCTTCTCATGCCCCAACCCGGACCACAGATGGAGCAGTTCATCCAGTACCTTGATGAGCCAACAGTCAACACCCAGATCTTTCCCCATGTCGTGCATGGCTTCCTGGACACCAACCCTGCCATCCGGGAGCAGACAGTCAAGGTGGGTGTAACCAGGCCCAGAGGGGCCACCCCTGGTTTTCTGAGGCTTGGAGGGGGCTCATCAGAGGACACACAGGCCTTGGTTTTGGCCTGTGGGTCGAGCAGGTTACGGGAGGGGCAAGCACTGTTCTGCATGTAGGTCCAGGCTGTGGGTACAGCTCGGCAGGTGGTGGGGGCAACAGGATGGGCATGACCAATAGTCCTCCATTCAGCAGACACGCTTTGTGCCCGGCCCTGTGTCCCATGCTGGGGTGCAGTATGCACAGGCAGACCAAGCTCCCTGCCTTCTTGGAGCTTCTTTTCGAGGAGAGGGGGAGGGGGCTTGGCAGACAATAAACAGAATTAGAAAAAAGTATATTATGTTAGAAAGCGATGGAGAGTGTGAAGAGTTTGCAGTTCTAAAAACAGTGATCAGGGAAGACCTTGCAGAGGAGATGTCGTTTAAGGAAAAAAGGTGAAAAGGGGTGAAGGAGGAGATTTGGAGGAAATATGTTGCCTGCAGAAGGAACAACATGTGCAAAGGTCCTGAGGCTGGCGTGTACCTGGAGTGTAGGAGTAGCAGCAAGAGGTTCAGCATGGCTGAAGGGGCATGATTGTGGGCAGTGTAATCTGAGAGGTCATGGTGGGGCCAGGGCCTCGTAGGGCATGGCAGGGACCTGTTGCATTCATGGGAGTGAGACAGGAACCCTGGGGGATTGAGCAGAGCACTGACCTGATCTGACCTGTTGCAAAACACTGTGTTGCTGTGTGGAGAACTAACTGTCAGGGCAAGGGTGGAAGCTGGGACACTGTTAAGTGCTATTACAGTGGCCCAAATGAAAGATGACAGTAGCTCAGACCTGAGTGGTAGCAGCAGGTGGAGAGAAGGGGCAGCATTGTGAAGGTGGAGCTGACAGTATTTGGTGATGGGTAGATATGGAGTCAAGGATGGCTCCAAGGTTTCTGGCCTGAGCAACTGGAAGGTTCAGTTGCCATTTACTGAGAAGACTGGGAGGAACAGTTTTTTTGTTTTGTTTCGTTTCATTTTCTAAATATTTATTTGGCTGTGTCGGGTCTTAGTTGTAGCATGCGGGATCTTTTGTTGCGGCGCGTGGGCTTCTCTCTAGCTGTGGTGCGTGGGCTCCAGAGTTCACAGGCTCAGTAGTTGTGGCTTTCGGGCTTAGTTGCCCTGCGGCATGTGGGATCTTAGTTCTCCGACCAGTGATGGAACCCGCGTCCCCTGCATTGGAAGGCGGATTCTTAACCACTGGACCACCAGGGAAGTCCCTGGGAGGAACAGTTTTGCGGGAGGAGGTCAGGCCCAGTCTTGGCATGTCTGTTAGCCAGGTGGACATGCACTGGTTATGTGTGTGTGAGGTTTAGGGGAGAAGTCTGGGCTGCAGGTGCACATCTGGGCACGGTCAGCTAACAAGGGCATTCGAAGCCGTGAGATGGGTGAGCTCGCCTAGGCTGAGGTGTAAAAGATACGAGGCTTGAGGAGTAGCTCTGGGGTGTCTGAACAGTAAGATCTCAGCAAAAGGAGACTGAGAAGCAGCAGTAGGTGAGGTCAGAGAACCAGGAGAGGGCGGTGTCCTGGAAGAACAAGAGACCAAAGTTGCGAGGAGGAGGGAGAATTCGGGGCTGTCAAAGCTGCTGAGGGGTCAAGTTTGGTGAGGATGGAGAATTGGCCTTTGGATTTAGCAACATGGAGATCATTGGTGACTTCAACCCAAGCTAATTGGTAGAGAGTGTATGTGGAGGTGTTTTTGTGAAAGTCTGAGTAGAGTGCACGCAACAGAGAGCTGACGGAGAGGGATGGGAGACAGGAGTGCAAAGCAGTGGGGGTCACCTTCCTCAGCATTCTGGGCAGGGGCCAGGACCAGGTTGGGGGTCGGTTGGGGAGGGCTTTGGCGGGCTTTGTCTCCTCAGTGCCCAGGCCCACTGGTGGCCTCCAGAGTATGCCCGCTCCAGCCCACACTTTCCGCCGTCTCCCGCCCTGCAGTCCATGCTGCTCCTGGCCCCGAAGCTGAACGAGACCAACCTCAACGTGGAGCTGATGAAGCACTTCGCGCGGCTGCAGGCTAAGGATGAGCAGGGCCCCATCCGCTGCAACACCACCGTCTGCCTGGGCAAAATCGGCTCCTACCTCAGTGCCGGCGTGAGTGCCCTGCACAAGTGCCAGGAGCTCTGTCACCGTCACGGGACCACAGCCAGGTCCCCCAGAGCCAGGTCTCCTTGTGTGGGGCCTGTCATCCTCCCAGAGACCTAGGCCCTGGGTGCTCCAGCCCAGTGTCTGAGGGTGGAGTGAGTTGAACCGGTCACACCACCAGTAGGTGGTGGGTCTGGGAACCAAACCCAGGCCTGCTTGCCTCCACGGCCTTGCATCCCCTCCCCTCAGCCAGGGCCTGTGAATGCAGACGCCTGCAGCTCCCAAGCCCTTAACAGGAATGAATGAGTCGGTCTGCAGTGCAGGTGGGGAGGGAGGCACTGGCCTCAGCCCTGAGGCAGCTGCTGCTCTGGCCCCTGTCACTCTGAGGCAGCGTGAGCCCAGTGATTTGGGAGGAGAAGCTAAGGTCTAGAGTTTTAAGTAAATTCTCCCCATTTGTTAGTGATTAACTCCCATTTCTTAGACTCTGGAGACCCCGTGGATGGCCTCTGTTCTGGGAAGTAAGGCCTGTCAGTTCTGGGCCCCGCACTGATCCTATACTCAGGAGCCCTCTTCCCGCCCCACCCCAGACCAGACACAGGGTCCTCACCTCCGCCTTTAGCCGGGCCACTAAGGACCCGTTTGCACCATCCCGGGTCGCGGGTGTTTTGGGCTTCGCCGCCACCCACAACCTCTACTCGATGACTGATTGCGCCCACAAGATCCTGCCTGTGCTCTGCAGCCTCACCGTGGATCCTGAGAGATCCGTGCGGGACCAGGTAGGGCACAGCTGGGGCTGGGCCCTGGAGCTGGGGCTCTGGGGGATACCTGGGCCCTAGCTGGCCTGGCAGGCTCACGGGAACCTTGGAGGCCCCAGCTCTGCCCCTTGCTACCCCACAGGCCTTCAAGGCCATTCGAAGCTTCCTGTCCAAACTGGAGTCTGTGTCGGAGGACCCCACCCAGCTGGCCGAAGCCGGTGAGTGGCCCACACTCGTGTTCCCTGTGACTCTTGCCACATTCTTAACTGTCACCTGTCATGGCCCCCTTCTACCTCATTGGAGCGTCCGAAAGCTGGAAGAACCCTAGAAGACAGACTGTACATCACTCCCCCACCCCCATCTCACAGTTGGGAGAACACAGTACCTGGAGAAGGGGGACGCCCACTGCAGGTTGCTCTGTTTCAGTTCTTGCCCTCCTACCACCCTCCCCATGGAAGCCTGAGGTGTCCATACCTGTCTCTCCTGTCACTGCCCAGAGAAGGACGTCCATGCAGCCTCCAGCCCTGGAATGGGAGGAGCCGCAGCCAGCTGGGCAGGCTGGGCCGTGACAGGGGTCTCCTCACTCACCTCTAAGCTGATCCGTGCCCACCCCACGGCTGCCCCAGCTGAGACCAACGTTCCCCAGAGACCCGTGCCTGAGGGTGAGTGTCCCAGATCGGCTGTATCGGTGACTGAGAGGGCCTGGGGTTGCTGGCACCTAGGACCTGTTACTGATCGACTTCCCCCCGGGATGGTGATGGGGACATAGGAGACGGTACGGTCCAGTCCCCTTGTGAGCTTCCACTCTACACACCCCCAGCAACCTCGGCCCTGCTCTGAGACCTTCCTGGGGCCCAGTGTGTGGCAACTCAGTGAGCCTCTGCTCCCCAGGACTTCCTGCCCCAGCCCCAACCCCTGTCCCTGCCACACCCACGACCTCAGACCACTGGGAGACACAAGAGGAGAGCAAGGACGCAGAAGAGGACAGCACTGCTGCCGACAGATGGGATGATGAAGACTGGGGTAGCTTGGAGGTAAGTGGGGCTGAGGAGGCCTACCCGGGCGACCCCAGCTTCAAGGTCACAGGCTCCCCTGCCATTCAAGGAACTCATGTGGGCTTGGCTGGAGTCAGACCTGTCCTCATCTGCACAGCATCCTGGGCAAGTAGGTGTCATGGAGCAGCCGTTGCGGGTTAGAGCTGACAGCTGAGCCCCCACTCAACTCCAGAGGCCAGGCTGCTGGTGGTTGGCTCAGCCCACTGACCCTCCTTCCTCTCCTCCACTCCCCGTCCCTCCTATACCTGTTCTAGGGCCCACCCCACCCTGTGACCAGCAAGGAGAAGTCACTCCCAGGCCTGCAACCAACCAGTCCTCCCTGGGGCTGGGCTCAGCATGGGCTGAGGTTGGAGTGGGGCTGTTCTGAAGGGAATGGGGGCAGAGCTCTGGGTGAGACCCCTGAGGCCACAGGCAGGGGTGTGGAACTCTAGATTTCATTACCCAGCTTCATAGAGCAGTGATGACAGGCCAGGTTCAGCGTGTCCACTTTACTGATGGGAGACAGAGCCTAAGGAGAAAACGAGAGGGAAGGCAAAAGAAGAAAGGGTGGAGCCCATGGCTGGGCAGGGGCTAGGGGGCTTCTTTGCCCTTTTGGGTGGAGTACAGGGGACCCTATGGTCATGCTCTCCTCCCCACACTGCAGCAGGAGGCCGAATCTGTGTTGGCCCAGCAGGACAACTGGAGTACTGGGGGCCAAGCCAGCTGGGCTGGGCAGGTGAGCTGGGTGGGACAGGGTACATGTATGTGGGGTGGAGCCCTGCCCCTCCCTCCCTGCCCCTCCCTCCCTTTCTCTGGCACTATCTCCCCCTTCTCTTTGCAGACCAGCAACCCTGGTCACAAATCCCAGGAGTCAGACTGGAGCAGCTGGGAAGCCGAGGACGCATGGGAGCAGGGCTGGCAGGAGCCAAGCCCCCCGGAGCCACCCCCTGAGGGCACACGGCTGGCCAGCGAGTATAACTGGGGTGGACCGGAGCCTAGTGACAAAGGCGACCCCTTTGCTGCCCTGTCAGTGCGTCGGGAGGCTGGTGCCCAGGTACTCGGCACCTGTCCAGTGGGAGGGTGCAGGCCTGGGGTGGACCTCAACTGAGAGTAGGCCTCCACTCCAGCCCACACTTCCCTTTCCAGCCGAGGCGGGACTCGTGGGGTGATGACAACTGGGAGGGCCTGGAGGCCGAAAGCCGTAAGTGCTTCCCCTGGGCTGGCTGGCTGATGGGCTAGGGCTACCCTCCTCTGGGGCAGGCATGGGCTGGGAAGCTGAGACTCAGGTTGTCCTGACGCCGTAGCCCTCCTCCCCTTCTTGTTCCCAGGACAGGCCAAGGCAGAGCTAGCCCGGAAGAAGCGCGAGGAGCGTAGGCGGGAGATGGAGGCGAAACGCGCTGAGAAAAAGACAGCCAAGGGCCCCATGAAGCTGGGAACCCGGAAGCTGGACTGAACCGCGGGTGTGGGCGCTTCCCAGCCTCAGAGAGCAGGCCCCGCAGATGTATTTATTGTACAAACCCTGGGAGCCCGGCCAGCCTGGCCAGGCACATTTCACATATACATAATCAGAGCCACAATAAATTCTATTTCGCACCCCCTGTGCTGGGCTCAGTCTAGCCCCTCCAAGGAGGCTGGGGTCTGGTGCTGCCCTTCGGAGACTGCGCCCACCACGGACATGAACATCAATATACTTCGAAAACCCAGAGTAAAGAGGCACGATCTGATTTATCAGTTTCTGGGAAACGCCCTCTGGAAGGAAGGCCGGCAGCGCCAGAGAGACCCAACATCTGCCTATGAACCGGGTGGAGCTGGTATGGGCACCCTTGGAACACGGGGCTCGGGGAAGGGGTCTGCGGGCCCCGAAGGGTCCCTGGGTCCGAGCCCCGAGTCAGGGCACAAGCGAGAGGCGGAGCTCGCCCCAAGTGTCGGTCAGAAACTCCTCGGTGATTGCCGAGGTCCAGACCGAGGGTGGTGTCAGCGGCGGCGCTGGGGCACGCAAGCTCCATGTGGGCGGCTGCGCGCGAAGCCAGCTTTGCAGACGCAGCGGAAGGAACCGCTCGTGTTCACGCAGCGCTCGCTCTTGCATAGTAGCCCGCGCTGGTTCAGCTCTCGGCACTCGTCGATGTCTGGGTGTGGGAGTTAACAGGTGCGGACTTCGCGACGGAGCCGGAGCCGCGCGGCGCGCTGGGCTTCCGGTCCAGGCGGGGTTCTGCAGGGCCCCGCCCCGCCCCTCCATTGCCCCGCCCCTCGGCCCAGCTCACCGACGCAGCGCGCGCGGGAGGCGTCTAGCTGAAAGCCACCAGGACACTCGCATACTGCGCCGCCAGGCCTAGGCACACAGCGGCCGCTCACGCAGCGGCACTCGTCTGAATCCTCCTCCGAGCTGTCCTCTTCTGCGCCGGGAGAATGCAGACGTCAACACCAATCCCAGCGATGGCCGCGGACCCCGCCTCTGTCCCTCCCTTTACACTCACCTCGCGGGGGCTTTCCCAGCAGCAGGGGACTCGCGTCCCAGAAGGAATTGCTCTCACTCTGCGACGTCGGGCAGTGGGACCCTGAGAGGGCAGGGGGCGGTCAGACGTCTGCGGCGTCGATTCACCCCGGCTCCCGCCCCAAACTCCCTCCCGGGCCGGCTCACCGGCGCCGCGCGGCGGGCACGGGCGGCACTGGGCTCCCCAACCTCGGCCCTGGCGACAGCAGCAGTCGTCGAAGGTGAGGGCGGGCCCGGCCAGGGGGCCCGCACACATGCCGTCCTCTCCGCGCTGGCTCCAGCACACGTCCCGCCGCTCCGGGGCACGCTCTGCGGAGGGGGACCCGGCGTCAGGGAGGAGCGCCCTCCCCCGCTCCAACCCACCCTCGGGGGAACCGCGGCCCCGGGTCTCCAGGCGGCGGACAGGGCTCTGGAGAGCCCAAGATGACCCTTGCCCTCACCGGCCGGGCTCTCGGGGAGCTGGCAGTCGCGGCCAGAGGGCCCGGGCACCCAGGGCGGGCGGCACTCGCAGCGGTAGGAGCCCGGCAGGTTGACGCAGCGGCCAGGGCGGCAGGCTGCGGGGTCCTGGCACTCGTCCACGTCTACGGGCAGCGAGGGGATGATGGGTGTGTAGGGGTGGAAGTCACAGCTCGGCTCGGCCAGCCTCCCTCCTGTTTCCCCAGCTGGCCGACCCGAGCCTCACCCATCTCCTCTGGGCTCAGACACTGGCGCTGCGCCGGGCTGTACTCGGCCGGGGGCGTGCAGGCGCAGCGGTAGCCACCGCGCGTGTTCTCACACACTCCATTCCGGCAGTTAGACTCGTCCAAGCACTCGTCCACGTCTGAGGGGAGGAAAAGCGCGAGTGGTAGGAACCGGCCCCGAGTCGGGTGGTTGTGCATGTCTCCCGGCTGCTTTCCCGCGGCCACAGGGGCCGGCTGCACTCACCCACGCATTCCAGCAGGTTCCCGTCGTAGTAGAAGCCTTGCTTGCAATAGCACTCGTAGCCGGGCTGCGTGTTCACGCACTTGCCCTCCTTGCAGATCTCCGCCCCAAACAATATGCATTCGTCGATGTCTGCGGAGTGACAGGCCGTGGGCACCCTCGCCCTCTACCTGCGGGGCCACTTAGGCCCCGCAGCAGAGAACGTGTGGGTGGGGCTTACGGTGGAAGGGACGAAAACTCTGTACGAGGGGCTTTTCCGAACGCTGACGTAAGAGTGGTGGGGCGGGGCTTTGTGGAGGGGCGGGGCAGTCGGTGAGGGAGTGGGCGGGCCTTACCCCACTACCCGCCACTGACAAGCACTGGCGGGATCGGGGCAGTCCAAACCTCGGCGGGCGGAGCGGGCATGCCAGGTGGGCGGAGCCGTGTTGGGGCTTACCACGGTGGGTTGGGATTCCGTAGTTGACAATGTTGTTGTCCTGGGTGTAGCCCTTCCCGTCCGGGCAAAGGCTGTGGAACTCAGCTACAGCGAGATAGTGGCCGTGGGGAAGGAAGGAGGCAGGATTGAGCGCGTGTGTGCTGGCTGTCGGGCACAGGTCAGAGCTCTCGCCTCATTTCCCACCTACCCAGGGAGGGGCTCTCTCCCCCAGTCTGTTTCCAAATGAAGAAACTAAGGCTCAGAAAAAGGAAAGGGCCTGCCCGGCTCCTGACCTGAGCTGTAGACTGGGCAGGGATAGATCTCGCAGTGGTCTCCCCAGCCAGCCCCCAGGGAGCAGCAGCACTCCTGCTGGGTGACATTGGTGGCCAGTACACTGTCGCAGAACACGGTGTCATCGAAGTTAAGGTAGCACTCCTTCTTGTGGTGGGGCTGCTCCACCTCTGAGGGGAGGGGAGAGCAGCTCAGGTTCCTGCAGAATGTCTTTGCCTGTCCACGCTGCCCACCAACCTCATCCCTCTATTCCCCCACATCCCCTGGCTCCCCTTAGCTGCACTGTGAAAGCCAAGCTCCGTCCTCAATGTGGCATTCAGGGCCCTCCTGTGAGGTCTGGCCCCACCGGGCTCTCCCAGGCAAAAAGAGATTTCTTCCTGTTCGCCACATTCCAGAGGGTGGGACCAAGATACAACTCTGAGCCCCAGCTGCAGCTCAAGGGAGTTGTCTAGATTGAGGAGGAATCCGAGAGGGCACTCACCCTCACAGCCGTGCTGGTCCTGGGTGGGCATGAAGCCTTCATCGCAGACGCAAATGTAGGAGCCCTGCAGGTTCTCACAGGCCCCATGGGGAAGGCACAGACCCGGGTCCTGGCTGCACTCATCTATGTCTTCAGGGAGTGAGGTGAGCAGAAAGAATCACTCAGAGGGAAATGAGCCCCTCTTTCCCCGGGAGTATGCCTCAAGGGCCTCACACAAGATCAGAACCTGAATTTCCACTGTGACTTCAAAGTACACATGACAGGAAATCCACTCGCGTCTGTCTGTGCATGTGGGTAGTTGTGTGCACACTCGATGTATTATTCTTCATAAAACCTAACAGAATGAAGTCCTAACTCTCAGCTCAGCATTTGGGGACTTTCAGTTTGGTCTCCCAATATCTTTAAGTCTCATCACCCTTTACTCTAAACCACCAACACCCTCAGCTCTGTGCTTAGGGCATAGGTGTCTACTCTCCCTTAAAACACAACTAGTTTCTTCCGGATCTCTGTGCTTTGCAAATACTGTTCTTTGGGCCTGGAATACCATCCCATGCTTTTCTCTGCTTAGGGAATCTATTTATGCTTTAGGGAACCCTATTTATGCTTCAAGTTCCAATTCAACTGTTGGAATAAATCACTAGTCCAGACCTCTTTTGGCACCCAGCACCCTGAACTGTAAGAATCAATTTACATGTCAGTCTCCCCTAGCTGGGAGCCCTGGGTCATTGCTCAATATCTAGTATATAGCACAGAACCTGGAAAATATTAGCTGCTCAGTAAACTCTTGTTGGATGAATGCATACAGAGGTGATTTGGCACATAGTAATAAGCACTGTTAATTACTGTCATTATCACTGTTGTTGTTTTCAGTGAAAGAGTAGAAGGATGAGTGAGTGGATGGATGGATGGAAAGACAGATCAATAGTGTGTCTAGGAGATTACTGCTGCCTGCCATTGCTCCTCGGGAGCTCTCAGCCAATCCCCCCATACCTTGGCACTTCCGGCCGCCTACCAGCCGATGCCCCTGGGGACAGAGACATCGATAGGAGCCATTGGTGTTGATGCAATCACCCCCAATGCAGGCTGCGGGAAAGTCACACTCATCAATGTCTGTAGGGAATCAAAGAGGGGGAGAATCTCAGGGGCTAAGCCCAATCACACACAGCCTGAGGCTTCCAAGGCTTCCCAAAGAGCCCTGGGTAGGGCCCACACCCCAGGCCTCATCTTGCATCTGGATGGGGGCTGGCCATGGGAGTGCCTGGCTTGTTTACAGGTAGCCCCTGGGCTTGGCGCCTGGGCAGTGGAGGTCTTGGGGTAGGGAGGAACAGGTCAGCCCCCCAACTCAAGGGCCCCCTCACCCTCACAGTGGCTCCGGTCCCTTGACAGATGGTAGCCAGAGAGGCACTGACACTGGAAGGAGCCTGGCGTGTTGGTGCAGATGCCGTTGTCACACACGTCCCCAGCCTCACACTCATCCACATCTATGGGGCACAGGGGCTGTCAGAGGGCCAGGATGGGACGGTCTTGGGCCTCTGCTACCCTTTTCCCACTCCTGCCCATGGCCTGGAGCACCAGAGCTGAGGTGAGTGGAGCTGGAGAAAAGCATGGGACCCTCACTCTGCTCCTGTGTGGCACACTATGCCCTAACGACCAGACCAGGTGCTGCCAGGAACCCTGGGCCACGTATGATTCCAAAGAACTCAGGCCTCCCCATCCTTCATCTGTTCTCACCAAACAATCTCATTCTGCCCTGGGCTTCCTTTTGCCCCAACTGCTCTCACAGCTGCTCTTGCCCTTCCCCCACCTGCCGTGGCTGCCTTCCTTCCCATGTAAATAAGCTCCCCTATATCTTTGGTCTCACAGAATAAACTTGTTCTGCTTGTGCAGTAAAGGGACTTGGCTCTGAGAGCATGCTTCTCTGCAGTCCTTTCTGGTGGAAGCTGGTCGTTGCCCACACCCCAGACCCCTTTCAAACCACACTCTTCCTCCGAGGTGCACTTGGCCCCCAAGCCAGCCTCTCTATTGTTGTCAGCACCCACCTTCCTAGCCCCTCTCCCTCTCTCTTCCTCCCCATCCTACGAGTTTTCAACGTCCATTTGGACAGCCAGGCCCAGCCTCTGACCTTACAGCCCTTCATCCCTCAGTTTCTGTGGCCTTCACCTCAATGCCAGCCACTCACTCTCGGTGCAAGGGGCTGGGATCTGCCCCCTCTTGGACACCTCAGACGCAGCTTCCTTCCCGCTGCCTCCGCTGTTCTCAAGCCCCCAACTCTACCTCCTCTAGCAAGGGCCCATGAACACCTCTCCTTCCTCCTCACTGGTCTGGCAAAGTCAGAGCCCTAGCCTGCTTCTCAGGATCCTGGGTGCTGAGCGGGGCTGGAGCCAGCCACCAAGCTGAGCACCCTGGGCCACTCCACTCCCTCTGGCCTCCAGCCCAGCCAGATCCTCAGCATGGCTAGCGCTACCCTCTCCTCCTCCTCTCAAGCCTTGACACTCGAAAGCCCCTAGGTAGCCCCCGTGCTCTTGGGCAGTTCCAAACCTCTACTGTTCTCCTCAGCCTACAGCCTACACCCCACTCTGGTGATCCCAGGTCTCACTCCTCCTCACTTGCTGCCTGCATCTTCTGGCCTCCCGTCATGCCACGGAAGCTCCCCTGCCAAGGCCACCAAGGACCTTCTCGTCTCCCCAGCTAGTCCTTATTTTACTAGAAGCTCTCTGTTGCATTTACCTCATCCTCCTCTTCCCTGCATGCCTCCGCTCCCCAGCTTCTCAGCTAGTGCTCCCTGGGCCCTCCCACCACCTCTGCTCCGCCACCTCCTGCTCCGATTCCCCTGCCTTCTACCGACGTGGCAGTACCCACAAGGCTCTGCCAAGGCTCCCCTCACCGGACCCACCATCCTTGACTGCACCCCGAGGCTCCACAGCTCTCCCCAGTGCCTACCCCGAGGCTCCACACACCCCCAGTGGCACCTCAAGTCTCCGCAGCTCCTCCCAGGGCACACCCCCAAGGCTTCACACCCTCCCAGGGACACCCCAAGGATCCACACCCCCACAATACACAGTTCCAGTTGGGTGTGTCTGGCCCAAGGTTTCCAATCAGTATGGCCCACCCTCTGCTGGCATTGCCAGCTGAAAGGCCCACAGGGACCACCTGCTCAACTGTCCAACATGAAACTTAATGTCTTCCTTCTCAAACATGCCCCACCCCAGGGGACCCTATCCCGGTGAGCAGAACCCCCTGACTCACCCAAACTGGAAACCTAAGGATCCCTTACTCCCCTCTTTCCTTCACCTTGACATCCAGTTCACAAGCAGCCCAGGTAACGCGTTCTAATATTTCTCTAATATCACATAACCTCATGACCATCCTTAGGCCTCTATTCTCATCAGGTCCACCACTGTCTCTGTCCTGAGTCCCCACCAGACCTCCAGCCACTCTCCACAATGGGCATCAGGGAACTTTCTAAAACAAATGGCCAGTCTTGCCATTCTTCCCCTTAAAATGCTTCAGGTGCCTCCTAATAACCTCAGGGTGAAGCTCAACCTCTTGGGCAGGGCTTAGGTGGGCCCTTCAGGGTGTGGGGACCTGCCCCTCACCGGCCAGCCTCAGCCCCCATCCCCTGCTTACACCTTACATTCCCTGTACACTCCGTGCTGGTGTTTGCCTCTGACTTCGCTGGCGCTGCGCCTGGCATGCTCTTCCCTCTCACCTTTCTTTGCTTGGTTAACTCCTGTTGATCCTTTAAGAGCACTCAGACCTCCCCTTCTCCCAGCCCTGCTGAGGTTTCCCAGGAACACCCAAACTCCATCCAGTCCTACAGCCCTGCGCTCTACAGTTGGTGTCTACTGTTCTCCAGTTTCTCTGAATCCCAGCCCTCAGCCTTCCTCCTGATACATAAGAAACATTAGTGTCGGGGGGACTACTAACATCCCCTTTCTTTTATATCTTTTTTCCCCCCTCAAATTTAAGTAACGTGCTTTGCAAACGCAGCTTCAAGCTTTGCCTCCTAAGATCCTTCCTACGTAGAAATTCTGGTCGCCCCCTCCTCCGCCAGGTCCGCTGAGGAAAGTAGTGAGTGGATCAGTGAAGGGGCGGTGTCTGTGAATTAGCTACCTCCTGCCCACCCGTCCGACAGACGGGGTGACCCAGTCCCCAGCTTCGGCGCGTGAATGGGTGGCGGGTAGCAGGGCGGGGAGGGCTGGAGCTCACCCAGGCAACTGCGGCCGTCCGGCGCGGGCGCATAGCCCTGGGCGCACGTGCAGCGGAAGGAGCCCGGGAGGTTCTCGCACCAGCCGGGAGAGCAGGGGCTGCCCTCGGCGCACTCGTTCACGTCTGCAGCGGAGAAGGTTCGCCGCGGATTCCGCCCCACCGCATGATGCACTGTGAGGGGGTGGGAGCCCCCTCCGCCCGGGATGGGGGGGGTCCTCTACTCCCAGGAAGGACGCCCAGCCTGGAGATGACTTCCACCGCCATTACCCCCGCTCCATCACAGGGGCGACTCCCGAAGGGCCCCGCCCATTTGCTTTCGAGGCCCCGCCCCCTACCCTACCCCGAACCCCTGCCTCGCCCTTACCGCGGCAGGCCCCGCCCCCCTGACTGCGGTAGCCAGGCAGACAGGCAATGCACTTGAAGCTCCCAGGTTTGTTCTCGCATTTGCCATCTGGGCAGGAACTAGGGTCTCGGCACTCGTCGATGTCTGCACAGTAGGGAGGAATAGGACTCGTTTGGGGACAACGTGGCCGGCCAGGCGCTCAGCGTCCTCGGCAGGGCCTCCCTTCGTCACAAATCGACAAGGCGAAGCAGGCCCTCTGGGCTCCGGACCGAAACCTCTGAGAGGCCCAGAGCTGGGCAGAGACGGGGGTGAGGCCCTCCGCCCCCACCCCAGGCCGAGGGACCGCTGAGGACCCCCGGCGGTCTGGATGGGGTCTTCCCCACCTTCGCACACGGGCGGTCGAGAGGTTTTGAGCCGGTAGCCGGAGTAGCAGTTGCACTTGTAGTGACCGGGAAAGTTGATGCAGAAGCCGCCGTCGCCGCACAGGTGGGGCTTGGCACACTCGTTCAGGTCTGAGCGGGAGGAAGGGGGCGCGAGGGGAGTGCAAGGCGGCGGAGGGGATTACATGCGGTCGGGAGAGCCCCCCAGGTCCACCTAGCCCCAGCGCCACCCCCGGCCCGGCCGTGCTCACCCACGCACGAGCGCCCCCCGGCGCCGACGTGCAGGCGGTAGCCGCGGTTGCAGTGGCAGTTGTAGGAGCCGCCGGTGTTCATGCAGATTCCCCTCCCGGCGCCGCACGGCTCCGCCTCGCACTCGTTCACGTCTGAGAAGGGCGCGCGGGCGGAGAGGCGTCAGAGGTCTGTCGGGAGCCAGGGCCGCCCCCGCGCCACCCACTCGCCACGCTCACCCACGCAGTAGCGGTGCTGCGGATGCGACCGGTAGCCCGGGTTACAGTGGCAGGAATAGTCCGAGGGTCCCGGGACGCACTCCCCGTGGCCACAGATGTTCTGGTTCAGTCGGCACTCGTCCGTCTCTGCCGGGGTTGGGGGGTGGGGCGGTAGGTCAGGGGTCCAGGCAGGGAGAATTCACTTTCTGCCACGTCCCCAGGGAGGACCTGGATAGCCCATTACTAACGACCCGGATACCTGGGCCGGGTCGCACCCTAAGCTCGGGTGCTCCAATCCTAGGATTCCCTACACCTCCATCACAGATAAGCCCAACATCACAACCTCCGGCAGCCCCAAACCATGACCCCAGGTCCCTGACATCCCTATCTCCTCAACTCCAGGAAACCTTGATACTTCTATCCCCACTTATGATACCCTGACCCCAGTAACCTCAATACCTCAAACCCTGCAGCCTCACCCACACAAACATCCTCTAGATCAGTGAACCAACACCCTTTGCCTTAGGGACCTGCCCCCCCCCATTCCAGAACAGTGGTTTTCCTCCCCCTCCCAAGGCAGACAGGAGCTGGTTTCCTGGGAATCCTGGCTCACACATGGTTGTGCATAAGTGGTCAGATCCAGGAATCCTCCTCACCCTATTTCCTACGATTCCTAGTACTTCGTGCCTCCACCTCTCCCCGTTGTGGTCCCTCCCCTGAGCCCTGCCCCATGCAGCCCAGGCCTTGATGCTGAACTCTACCCGTTCCCAAACACACCTGGCCAGTGGGCTCTTGCAGGCTGTTCTCTTTGAGATGCCTCTCCCTAGGCATCCTTAACACCCCCTCCTCTGAGAAGCCTCAGCATGTGTCTCTTCCTCCACATTCCCACAGCCCCCAGACTGTCCCTGGGTGGTTCCTAGCCTGTGCAGACTTCCAGGGCAGTCACCTTCCACCAGGAGCTCATCTAACCTCTGGTTTTCAACCAGGCTGGTGGCTTCCTTGTGGCTTTGGAGACCAGAGACATGGGCTTGAATCTGGCTCAGCTGTGTGACCTGGGACCAGTCCCTGAACCTCCCTTAGCCGCAATTTTCTCATCTGGAAAACGAGGCTAACAGTGCCCACTTCACAGAGTATGAGAAGGGTAAACGGTATTTAGTATGTAAAACTCTTCAGTCAGTGCCTGGCCCAGGGCAACTGTTCAGCCATAGCTAGCAATTACTACGATGCCCAAAACCCTGCAGACACTTCCCACAGCCTTTGGGATCAAACCCAAGCCTCTTAACAAGGCTCCCTGAGCCAGTCCTCCCCTAGTTCAGAAACACTGATCTGTGTGTGTGGTTTCTCCCTGCTCCATGAAACCAGGGTTTCATGTTTCCATGCCTTTGCCCAAACTTCTGCCCAAACTGGAATGTCCTTTTTCCCAACCCGCCCATTTCTTTCCCACTTCTCGTTGTTAATTTCTAACAATCTTTAAAGCCCTGCTCAGAAAGCCTTCTCTCATTGCCACCGTGCATATTATCACCCCCCACCCCCTCCACCCAGACTTCCTTCCTTCTCTATTTTTTTTTTCATAGCATTTATGAGACATACCAGATTTGGACTCATTGATCTGTTTGTTGTCTGTCTACTCCACAAGGATAGGGAACTTTTGTCTGTTTTGCTTATTACTGTATCCCCAGCACTTAAACAGTGCCTACACATAGTAGGTGCTCAATAAATAGTTGTAGAATATGTGAATAAATGCCTTTGGCCTGGGCTGACCACCATAATACCCGGATCAGTTGAGGGCAGAGTGGGATCTCTGCTGCACACCGAGGCTTCCACAGCGCCCAGCCCAGGGCCTGGCACACAGTAAACCCTGGATGTTTTAGTGCTCGGGAATGATTGAAGGGGGTAAGGGAGGAGAAAAACTGTTAGGGGCGTGGCTTACCTCGGGCGTGGCCTAGGTGGGCGGGTCTTACCTGTGACCTGAGTAGGGGCGATCTCTACCGCACTTCGGGACGGGGGCAAGTCGGGCAGGAACCAGGGCGGCGAGGGCCGGGAGATCAACTCTGCGGGCAGCAGGGCACACTCGTCAGCTGGTGAGGAAGCTGAGAGCGCCGCCCCTCTCTCCGCAGGTCACCGGCTGGGAACTTCACACCCAGCTTCACCGCCCCCTGGTGACTAGACTGTGAACTTCCCTGGCAGTGGCAGCCCCTGAGGACTGGTTCCTACGGTGTCCAGCTCACCAGGGTAGGGCCGGGCAGGAGATGTGGTGACAGTCGGGTGGCTCTGCTGCGAGGACTGCTCTTCGATCACTGGCTGCGGGTGACAGCAACATGAGCCCTCTGTGTCTCCTTGGCCTCCCTGCCCCTCCCACCTGGGCTCTCATACTCACTGAGTCTGTGCTCACCCCTAGAAGGGAAGAAGATGGGGCCATTAAGTATTGGGCTGGGAGAAGGGAGTCAAATCTGGGATTGGCACTTGGGTATTTGTGGTCAGGGTCCCTAAGAGTTCAGCGATCATGTCTGGATCAAGCATCAAGGGTTAGATCCTGAGGTCAGGGAGTGTTTCCATCACAGGTCAGTGAAGCAATGGTTGGACAAGGTCCTTGGCTTGGGAGGTTACAGCCAGGGTCAAATCCCTGGGTCAGCGGTCAGAAGGTCAGATCTAGGGGCAGCATTTGAGCTGCATTAGTGCCCTGGTCTGGAAATCAAAGGGGTCCTGGAAGTCAGAGGATTGAATCTGGAGAGCAATAAATGGTCAAATTCTGTTGATCAGGGGTTAATTCTGGGGTAGTTACAACATTGGTTAGGGGTCAGAGTATCAGCTCTGGGGGTCAGTGCTGGTCTGGGACTAGGAGTTAGACGTTAGACTCAGGTCATATCCGTGGATCAAGGGTCAAGGTGTCAGACCTAGGGGTTCAGCAACTGTCAGGTAACAGGAGGGGTCAGGCCAGACCTCTCTCTTCCTCTGTGTCCTCAGGTGGTGGTGCCCGGCTGGGGCTCTCAGGGAGCTGCTGGGGCTTGGGTGGCCCATCAGGGTGCAGGAAAAGGGAGAAGTCACTTTCACCCTGAATGGTGAGCGTCTGATGGGAGGTGAGGATGTGGTACCCCTTCCCAGCTGGACAGATCTCCTTGAAGGCAGCTGCGGCCAGAGCAAGGGGCAGAGAAGTGAGCATTTCCTGGATAGGCACACAGACAGCCCCCCAGCCACAAATGCCCCAGGCTCACCAGTGCCATCAGCTGGGCAGCGCTGGCACCTGGTGCCCCAGGCCTTGCCAACACTGCAGCAGCAGAGTTGGCGGGTGAGGCGCGTGGTCAGCGGGTGCTGGCACTGGTGCTCAGGGCTGACCAGGCGGAAACATAGGCTCTTCTCCTCTGGCTTGTCCGCTGCAGGGGCCAGTGGTGGGCATGGGCATCTGGGCCTGAACACTGCCCACATCCCCCTTCCTGTCTGCTCCAGACCTTGCCTCTCTGGCCCAGACAACGCTTAATCCTCATGTGGCCCCTGATCGCACGTGACCCTGAATTCATATGACCCCTGAAACCTGTGTTATTCTGACCTCATGTAACACCTGAAACTTCGGTGACCACTGACCCCATTGACCCCTGATTCTAGCTGCTCTAGACTTTATCCCTCCCACTCATCAAGCCCATGGTCTCATATGACCTTGACTCCATATAATCCCTGACCCCATGCGACCTCTAACCCCAGATCTCATGCAACTCCTGAACCCACTGATCCCTGACCCTATCTGCTCTGGGCCTTGTTTCACCTGCGGCCAGCCCTTGACCTCACTCTGACTTCTGTGACCTCTGATCCTTACTGTTTGGAGGCTTAACCTCCCACCCATGCTTTGTGACCTCCAAGGATCCCCCAGTCTCACCAATGCACTGTGTGCGGGAGGGGCCCAAGCTATGGCCAGGTGGGCAGACACAGCGATAGGAGCCAGGGTTGTTGAGGCAGTCACCATGGCGACACATGCCTGGCATCGCGCACTCATTGATGTCTGTGGTAAGTGAGAGTTTGGTCCCTCCAGTCTGGGGCCATAGGGTGACAGCAAGATGCTCCAAGAACCTCAGGGTTCTGCCCCTGCCCCACCGCCCCCCTGTCCACCGCAGGGCCTCCCCCAGTTACCCCTCCAGCCCACAGAGTCTCCAGCCGGCTGTACCCTGGCAGTGTGTGCTGTTGAGCCTCTTGTAGCCCTGGGGGCAGTCAGTGCCCACCTCCCCACGTACAGGCCCTGGCTTCTGCACCCCTGTGTCTGCAGAGAGAGGAGAGCATGGCAGGAGAGGACCTTGGGGGGCCTGCAGAGAGGGAAGGGAGGGCACTGGAGACAGGCAGGGTGGGACGCTGAGGGGAATTGGATGGGCAGTGAGAGGCTCAGGCTGCTTGGAGTGGAGTCTGCCACTGCAGGGCTGAGAGGGGTGTGGGCGGAACCACCCTGTGGGGAGTGGGAGGGAGGTCTCACTGAGCCAAGGCACTCACACTGCAGCTGGGGGCACTTGTGGCACTTGCTCTGGCCCCAGGCTGTGCCGATGCTTCCACAGCAGTCTTCCTGCTTGGTGAGGCCGGGGAGGGGATTGCTGCCACACTAGGGAGAGGAGTGTGGACAGGGGTCACAGGGTGCCCAGCCCCGACCTGGCCTCCCTCCTGAGGCCCTTTTCCTCCTCCACTCAACCTGCAGGACACCCCCAGTTTTGAGCAATCCTGGTGGGTTGGAACAGGGCAGCCCTGAGAGACTGAAGGGCCGGTCCAGCGGCGACTGTGGATTCACTCACGGGTTGCTTGGGCAGCGTGTCCTGGAAGCAGCGGCCCAGGGGCTTCTGGGTGGGTGGTCGAGGATGCGGGGGCTTGGGGTGCGGCAGCAGGTGCTGGGAGGGGGCTGGGCCCTCGGCCTTGGGCCCTTCGATGCGGTGCACTTGGACGGAGGCCTCGGGCGGGTGGTGGACGCGCACGTTCACCACAGGGGGTGGGGCCTGCACTGGGGGGCGGGGCACAGCGGCTTCAGGGCTGCCCCGCAGGGCTGGTTGGCAGTGTGGCGGTCCTCCAGGGCTGGCTTCCGCCCGGGACCTGCCACCCTACTCCCCGCCCGCCTCGGCCTACCGGGGTCTGCCCGTTGCCTGGTACCTTCCGCTGAGATCTGTCCTGGCCCGAGGGGCACCAGGAAGGCTGCATGCTGGGCAGGGGGCCCCTCCCCGGGCCCCGGCGGATCGGCGATCACCTGGACCGCGTAGATGGCGTGCTTGCTGGCCACAGACTCGCCTTCCTGAGCCAGGGGAGGCAGCGCGCCTGTGGACAGGGCCCCAGCCCGACCAAGCCCAGGGCCTGAGCCGCCAGTGCCCCCGCCGGTTCCTCCAGCGGGCACCTGGCAGAAGCGACCGGTGAAGTCCGGGGGACACAGGCACTGGTTTCGGGAGGAGCACTGGCCGCCGTTCATGCAGGGCAGAGGGCACACCACTGGGGAGGAAAGGTGGATCAGGGCCCAGGCAGACCCCTGTCCCAGCCCCCAGGCCCAGTCCCTCACCCACATCCTGTCTCTTCCCCTCCTCCCTGCTTCCTTGCCACCCACCAGTTCTGTCCTCCCTGGGAAGCTGGTTTTTGTAACACATCACACACACACACACACACACACACACACACACACACACACACACTACCCTGTAAGTCCCCCAACATCCTTATACCCATGGGGCCACTGGAGTCTTAAGTCTTGGACTTAAATCCTAGATAGGAGGCCATGTGCCAACTGTGTGGCCCTGAGCAACTTACTTCCCCTCTCGGTGCCTCAGTGTCCTCATCTGTAGGACTGTCCTGTCTATTGAATGGGGCAATGCTTAGCGTAGTGCCTAATACACAGTGGGTCCTTAATAAGTAGTAGCAAATGATGATGATGATGATGATGATGACGGAATAGCCTTTCCCTCCCTTAGGCCTTTCCTGGAAATCCAATCTCTCTCTGGTGCTTCCTCCTCCTCACCCCTAAATTCTTCCCCTGATTCAGCCCTCTCTGGGCTCTCCCTCCCTCTCTTTGTCTTGCCATCCCAGGGCCCACACCTCACCATTGCCAACTTGAGCTATCCCTCTCCAGGACCTCTCTTAAGCACCTCCACCCAGGGGACCCTGTCAGAAATCAGCATCTTGCCTCCCCACCTCCACTTGGCCTTGAACAACCACTGGGAATCCCCACCTGCCCAGTCACTCATAACTGAGCCTTGATACTCCATCTCTCCTGCTCCCACTCGGGCCAGTTCTGGCCTCTGTAATATCTCATAATCCAGCTTCCCCCTCCCCATGCCCTCTGCCACTCCCCTGCCTGTCAACATCCCAAGCGCCCCCAGAGAAACTTGCTTCAGGCAAAGCTCTGGCACAGTCACACCCCTGCTCACAGCTTGCTTCCTTGCTCTCCCGTGGCCCAGAAGGAACCTTCTTTCAGCCCATCCCCCCCTGCTCTTTCCATGTGCACCCTATGCTCCAGGACTCATCTTCCGTCCCCTACAAATGTACCACATCTTCTGCCTCCCTGACTTTAATCATGCCTTTCCCGCCCCCTCAGAGCCTTGTCCCCCATCTCTGCATATTCACATCTTATCCTTCCAGGCTCAGCTCCTCCCCCAGGAAGAGAGCCTTTCCTCAGATCCTACCCACCCTCTGCCTCAGCTCTGGGTGCCAGAGGAGGTGCTGGGGGAATGAATGAAGGAGTGGCTCAGTGAGAGGATGGGATCTCTGTCTTTCTGTCACACACTCATATCTGAAATCCAGCCTTGGGGACCTGAGCTCACACACCAGGCCCAGCCCCTCTCCTGCCTGCCACATAGCTGCCCTCACTTCCCAGGATGGGAAGGTGGGGCTGAGGCTCTCTGGACACCTGAAGGGCCTCAGAGGGATGGCCCACATGCATGGCCATCGGGGCCTGGCTAAGAGCATCCCAGCCCAGCCCAGCCCATCCTGCCTGGCCTCTTGGGGCCAGTCTCTCAGGGCAGAAGGGGTGTGTCCTGGGCCGGGGGAGGCAGGATCCTCTCCTTCCTGCCTCCCAATGAGTCACCCATAGCGGTGAGGGTGACCTCCCTGTGACACCCGCCCACTGTGGCCTGGGCGCCGAGCCTGGGGGATGTGGGCAGCACGGATGGAGACAGCAGCCTGGGCAGGATGGCCAGGGGGCTTGGGAGGCCGGGCCCACGTATACTCACATGCACAGCCATCTCATCACACACACATGCACAGACTCATTCTGACACCAACACAGGCTTACATAAACACTCCCGTAGTGATTGCAGACATGCACCCCAGACAACACCAAGAAACAAGTACTTGATCCCAGTGTGCCACTCCAAAGCCGGGCATACCCCCGTGGGCGTGTCACGTGCAAGCACGCACGTGCACACTCGCACACAGACAGACACACATGCACGTCTCATGAGAACCCCACATCTGTGGGGTTCCTCAGGTCTGAGTGGGTACATGAGTATAGGAATGTGTAAGAGGGGCTGTTTTGCTGGTACCATCCTGGGCCTGGCCTAATTACCCTGTCCAGGAGGGTAATTACTGCTGGGACACCTCCCCCAGCCTGGCCCACAGGGCCCTGAGGGAGGAGAGCTGAGCCCAGGCCTGGCTCTCTGCAGAGAGATGTTGGGGAAGGGGTGGACTCCAGGTGGAACTGGGAAGTTATCACGGCTTGTTGGGGGGAGACTCTGAGGCAGAGCTGTTAAGATTTATGGGGGAAGCATAGATGGGGCATCAGGAGGAGGAGAGGTTGAGGACCCAAACCAGCCCCTACCTCCAGGCCTGCTCTCCACTTGTTAGGCCTCAACACCCCTCCCCTCTAAGACCTTGCCAGTAACTAATTCCCTCACTCCCAGCCCTGACCTCAGCTCCTCCTCCCAGAGAATGCAGGTGTCTACCACTGGCAGGCCCTACTTTAGACAGTTTTTAAAGACTTTTCCTGTTTCTTCCAGCAAGACTGTTTCTCGGGGGAATACTTATCCCTTCTCTGAGACCTCCTGCCCCCGGCTCACATCCCTCAAAAGCCCCTGCTGCAGGCCCTGGCTCCCTCTCAGGACCCAGCACTTTCCTAGAGGCCTGTGTCATCCAGGACCCCAGCATCACCCCACACCTTAGGCCTCAACGCCAACCCAAAGCTGTAAAGTCCAGGCTTCCATGCAGCCCTCCCAACTCTGGCCCCAGCACTCCAGCCTCCCAAGCCCCCTGAAGCCCCTGGGGCCCCAGGCCCTCAGGCTCTGCTCTCTCAACCCACGACCCCCAGGGTCACGTGGCCTACGTGGCTTACGCTGCCAGGTACCCCGCATTTGTCCAGGTGCCTGCCTTCCCCGCTCCCCCTGCCCGTGTCCCCGGCCCTCACCCACGCGGAAGCCGGAGCCCGTGAGCGTATCGGTGCTGTGGCCGTTCTCTCCGATGAGCGTCATGTTGGAGCCCTGCTGACAACTGTCCCGACACTGGCCCTTGAGACAGGTCCGCTTGCAGATCACCGGCGCAAAGACCACCTTGAAGCGCTCGCGGGCCAGCGCCCCGCCCCCGCCAGCGCCCCTCTCGCCCGCCGGCCCCCCCTCGGCCCCGCCGCCCGGGCCCAGCAGCAGTAGCAGCAGCAGCAGCAGCAGCAGCGCCAGCAGCCCCGCCGCCCCGGCCCCGCGCATCTCAGGGGCCAGGCCGCCAGCAGCCCCACGGGGCCCGGGCATCCGGGGCCGCAGAACCCGGGGGGCGCGCCCGGGCAGGGGCGATGGTCCCGGCGCCCGAGGGGAACAGCAAGCCGGGAGCCCCGGGAGAGGAGTAGAGAGGGCAGCGAGGGAGAGGATGGGAGGAAGCGCGCGGGGAGGGGACAGCAGGCGCGGGCGCGGGCCCAGTGAGAGGCAAAGAGATGGAGGCTGGACTGCGGGGAGCCCAGAAACTTCCACCGCCCCGGGAAGGAGCCCAGCCACGAGACGGGGCCGAGGGCCTGCGGAGGCCCCAACCTGAGGCCGGAGCGAGGAGGCCGGAGCAAGTTGAAGCGGAGAGGAGGAGCGAGGGGAGAGGAAGGCCGGGCGGCCGGCCCGCTCCGCGCCTCCCCCGGCCGGGCTGGGCTCCCGCGGCCGCCGGGAAGCAGGGAGCGCGCGGGGCGGACTCAGGGAGAAGTGAGCAGTTGTTTTCCCTGGCTGGAGCACGGCGCGGCGGCGGCGAGGGGGGCTGGGATGCTGGCCCCGAGCCAGGGAGACAGTTTTTTTCTGTTTAAAGCGTCGTCGCTGCCGCCTGGGGGAGCGAGGGTGTGCGGGCGGGTGGAGACTGGGGGGCGGTCCCCGCCCCAGATGCCCGCCCCGCCGGAACCCGCCGCCGCCGCCGCGCTGGGCCCGCTCCAGAGAGCCCTCACCTGGGACCGCTGGCCGCCCCGCCGGATTCCTCCGGGCGGGGCTGGAAGGCCCGCGCCCACCTCCGCCCGGCAGCATCAAAGTGGGAAACCGAGGCTGGGGTAGGAAGATGGGCCTTGCCCCAGGGTCGCGCGGATAATGGGAGCAGGTGGGGCTGGAACCCACGCCCCTCAGCCCTGGCGCAGCCTCCCTTGCACATGTGGGGGTCTCACCACCCCGAAATCACTTCTTATTAGTACTGGTCCACTCCCCCTGGAGGAGAGGACTCGAGGAGGGGGCACCCCTTAGCCAGGGCCCCAGCGGGGTCCCAGGAAGAAGCCCGCGGGGTCCAGAAAAGGAGCAGATGGAACAAAGCTTGAAATCCAGGTCCCCTGCCAACCCCCCTCTAAATGGCTTCCTGATGCCCACCCCGCCCCCACCCCTTCGCCTTGTCTGGCCGGGCTGGCGGGGCTGGCTCTGGGCCTCAGACACTCTGGAATCGCCAAGGTCTGAGCTCAGGGCCTGGCCCCCTTCCCAGGCTAACAGCCGGGAGGAGGGGGCTGATGCTTGAGGGCCCCAGGGCTGGGGAGGGGCACAGCAGGGCCCCAGGGCAGGGGTTGGCAGGGGCTGGCGGGGGGCCTTGAGTTTGGTCAGGGCTGGAGAGGAGCCAGGCCTGTCCGCTAGTCTGGAAGGGAGGCCCTTGAGGGCTGCAGTGCCCTGGGGCCCAGGCCATATCCCGGGCACCTAGCCAGGAGACCCCAGGATTCAGTCTCTGACTCACAGAATTCAGCAGGGGGTGGGTGTGACCAGGGCACAACCAGAGTGGGACACAGCCAAGTCAGGGTGACACTCTCTCTCCGAGGGGAACGGGGGCTGCAGGCTGACTGAGGGAAAGGGGGTTCAGGGACTTGCCTCCAGGCACACCCGTGCAAGGAACTCATGGTTTTCACTTTGAGGGTGGGCTCATTTGGGGGAACTGAGGGAGAGTCTTTGGTGGACCCCTGCCCGAATTGCTCAGTGGGCTCAGGCCCTGTTCACATAGACAGGTATTGCAGAGGTAGGATGGGGGCAATCCCATGTCCCCAGGGGGGCTGGGAGGGTGTGTAAGGGCTGCCCACACACTCCCTCGGGGCTCTGGTCCCACACTGAGGCAGGGAGTAGTACTGAGTGCTCACCACTTGCCACGTGTAGGGCTGAGCATTTTCTAGTCATTTTTCCCCCATACTCATCTGAACTTGGCCCTTGGAACACAGCATAAACAGACCAGGGTTAGAGTCCTAATCTCTCTGAGTCTCAGTTTTCTCACCTGTGAAATGGGGATCTATTCACTCAACAGACTAGGAACCTCCCGCGTGCTCCTGCTAACAAGTAGGACGAATCTCTGCCCTGCCGGAGCTTCTGTACTAGAGGAGACAGACATCTGACACATCAATTCATACGTGGCTGAGGCTGGGACAGAGACGACTAAGGAGCTGGGAACAAGAGAAGTGGTGGGACCTGGAGGTCCAGGAAGCCCTTCTGACGAAGGGACTTTTTTTTTTTTTTTTGGGGTACGCGGGCCTCTCACTGCTGCGGCCTTTCCCATTGCGGAGCACAGGCTCCGGACGCGCAGGCTCAGCGGCCATGGCTCACGGGCCCAGCCGCTCCACGGCATATGGGATCCTCCCGGACCGTGGCACAAACCCGTGTCCCCTGCATCGGCAGGCGGACTCTCAACCACTGCGCCACCAGGGAAGCCCGAAGGGACTTTTGAGCCAGGAGCTGGAGAAGGAGGAGGAGTTAACAGCCAGGCGGTGGGGAGAGCCTGTAGGACGCCCGAGGAGTCGAGGGGCCTGTGTTGAGGAGACAATTTACACAGGGGCATGCGGGGTGAAGGGTAGGAAAGAGATTCATTTCTTCGAGGAGCTGAGAGAAGGCCAGCGGAGCAACGGGGTGGGGAGGTGGAGAGAGGGCATCCGGAGGCGGAGGCGGGAGGCCACGGTGAGGAATCTGAGTTTTATTTTCATTGCCATGGGGCTGTATCAGAGCAAGAGGGGGTGCTGATGCCATCGTCCCAGGAGAGAGGACTCGGCTTGGACGCGGTGGAGATGTGTTTGGGGAGTGGAATCTAGAGACTAGGTAAAGTGGAGGGTGCACAAGAGGCTGGTGGTGTGAATGGCTCCCAGGTGTTTGGCCTGAGCCCCTGGGTGGGTGAGGAAGGCGGCAGAAGAGAGGGAGACCTGGGGGAGAGTGTGGGGCTCTGTTTGCAACCTGCCGAGTTTGAGATGCTTGTGTCATCCACGTGGAGACGTCTCAATCCAGGGGTCTGGAGCTCAAACAGAATGTCTGCCCTGGAGACACAGACTTGGGGTCCTCCGCCTACAGGGGCATTTATGGCCATGGGAAAGGGTGGGCTCGGCTGGGGAGAGAAGAGGGCCCAAGGCGAACCAGGGAGGTCACCACTCCCAGATCAGAAAGAAGAGGCAGCGTCAGAAGTGACTTAGAAGGAGCAGCTGGAGGGAGCAGAGAGAGGAAAACCAGGAGTGTGATGCAGGAAGAGCCCAGAGGAGCGAGTGTCTTGGGAGGAGGGCACGGCCAAGGCTGTCTGATGCTGCTGAGAGTAGGATGGGGGGAAGGCGGCCCTTGTTGGGGGGCTGTTGAGGGGACTGAGCCACCGGGAGCCGTGAGGGCAAGCGGCACACAGTGAGTGCTCCGTGAGTTTACCTACTGTCGGTACCAAACTCCTCAGCTCATCAGGAACCCAGCAGTGGGCACCCTCCCGCGGGTGATGAACATTAACCTAAGTCTGCAGCCACGGGAGCTGGAGCCGGAAGGGGGGCAGCCCTGGGGAGCGGCGGTCTTTAGCACAATCTGGTGGGACCTGTCCTCGTGCAGCCTGTGGGGAGGGAGCTGCGGAAATAAATATTACCCCCGGTCTCTTCCTGTCCAGCTGGGCCCCCCAGGGGCCGAACCCCAAAGGAAGCCTGCGGGCAGGGGGGGCTGGGGAGGGAACACAGCAGGCAAGGTGAGCCTCGGGGCATGAGGCAGGGCGGACAAGGATGCAGATCCGCAGGGCTACTGCGACAGTCCAACGCAGGTAGTGTCCGTGGCCTGTGCACCTTTTCTCTCCGCATCTCCTGTGTCACCACACCCAGCCACCCCATCTTCCTTGAATCGACCAGCATGCCTCCTAGATGTAAGTTCTCCTGCAAGTCCAAGGAGACCATGACCTCTGTGGTCAGTCCAGATCACTTCTGTTGCCTAACGGGTCTCCCCACTGCCATTTCTGCCTGGTCCTGTCCCTCCTCCACCTGGTGCCAGAGTCACCTCTTAAAACCTAATTCCAGGGCTTCCCTGGTGGCGCAGGGGTTAAGAATCCACCTGCCAATACAGGGGACACGGGTTTGATCCCTGGTCCGGGAAAATCCCACATGCCGCAGAGCAACTAAGCCCGTGCGCCACAACTACTGAGCCTGCACGCCTAGAGCCCATGCTCCGCAGCAAGAGAAGCCACTGCAATGAGAAACCCACGCAGCGCAACGAAGGGTAGCCCCCGCTCGCTGCAACTAGAGAAAGCCTGCATGCAGCAACAAAGACCCAATGCAGCCAAAAATAAAAACAAACAAACAACCCCCCTTAATTCCAGGGACTTCTCTGGTGACCCCCCCCCCTTAATTCCAGGGACTTCTCTGGTGGGGCAGTGGTTAAGACTCTGCACTCTCAATGCAGGGGGCCTGGGTTCGATCCCTGTTCAGGGAACTAGATTTCACATGCCACAACCAGGGAGCCCACCTGCTGCAACTACGAGCCAGCGCAACCAAATAAATAAATTAATTTTTAAAAAACCAACAAAAACCTAATTCCAACCTTGATCCTTCTTGGCTTAAAAAACCTCCAACAATTAATTTAAAAACAAAACAAAACAACAACAACAAAACCGTCCTGCAGCTTCTGTCTGCTCACCTGGGCCTGCAAGGTCCTCGGTGTGGCCTAATCCTTCATGTCTTGGGGTCCTGCCTCCAGAAGGCATTTCTCTAAAACAGCCGTCCCCGGCCCTTTGGGTCACATCCCCGCTTTGTCTCCTGCTGGTCTTCAGCACAGCCTGAAACATTCTTCTTTGTGGGCTTGGTTACTTCCGGTGCGTCTCACCGCCCTCTCAGGGAGGTACAACCTTGCCTCCAGAGCCTAGTACAGGGCCTGGCAGGCAGAGGGTGCTGAAGTTGGCTGATTGACTGAATGGACTGAGACCACGGAACTCTGAAAGACGGAACAATTAGACTTGCATCATCTGGTGAGTAAGATGTGGGGATTGAACTTAAGCCGGCCTGATCCAAAACCTACACAGTGCTCCTGGGAGGGAGGAATGAGAGGGGTCCCACAAATTCCTAAAGATAGGAGGGCAATGAGGGGCTTTGCTAGAATGTGGCAAGGAAGAGCCCTGGGACCCCAGCCCCGGGGAATGATCAGACGGCTTAAATGTTAGGAAAGGGTTCCTTTGTGCAGAGGGGTTCTTGAGGCTCAGAGATGGCAAGGGACTTGGCCAAGGTTGCATGGCTGGTTAACGGCAGAGCCAGAACCCAAACCCAGGGCTCCCGATGCCTCCTTAGGGGAACTGGCTGGACGAGGCAGCAGCAGCCTGCGTAAGGGACGTTTCATTTCAGGAGGCAGCATAACATGGTGGTGGTTTTCTGGCATTCGATCTTCCTGCACCAGCTGTGTGCATTGGGGAAATTCTTCATCTCCTCTAGGCCTCCTTTCCTCATTTTTAGACAACGAAGCAAAGGAGCTGACATTCATGAAGGCTTGTTGGATGCTGGGCACATGGCAAGTCCTCAGGATATGTTAGCTCTTTTCATCATTATCTGGGTCTGGGGTCCACAGTGGGCTGTGGGTGGGAGCTGGCTGCCTGTGGGGAGGGGGAGAATAACATTGAAAGAGGGCTGACCATGCGCCAGGCTCTGTGTCACCTCTCTGAGTTCTGAATGTCTTTGGGAAGCTTCTAGACTCTGAAGAAAGAAATGGCTCTAAATGTTGTAGGTTCTAAAGATGACGGTTGGAAGTTTCAGAAGCCTGGAGGGGACCATTCTGCCCTGAAGCATTTCTCTCCAAAGACACTTTACTGAAAGTGACTGTCACTGAGCCCCTCTGATGTGCCCCTGCTGTGATGAAGGGCACTGAGAGATGGGATTGGAAAACGCAATGAACCAGTCTTCATGCTTGATCAGTCAGAGAGGATCTTCAGCCCTGCCCCTCGTCTCCACCTTCCGAACCCAGGAAAAGTCCACTGGTGAGAATCCAGCTCTGGACGTGCGCTGACCAGATGGGGTCACAGCCCTGCCACATCCCAGCAGGGTGACTGTGACTAAACCTCTTAACCTGTCCAGGCTTCAGCTTCTCCATCTGCACATTGGGAGACATAACTCACAGACTTGTCCTGAGGATTAAAGGAGATAATTCAAGCTCTTAGTATAGTGCCCGGCCCCAAGAAAAAATACACCAAAAGTTGAGTATTATTATTTTTTTGTTGCTGTTTCTTTTTTTTTTTTTTTTTTGCGGTATGCGGGCCTCTCACTGTCGTGGCCTCTCCCGTTGCGGAGCAACAGGCTCCAGACGCGCAGGCTCAGCAGCCATGGCTCACGGGCACAGCTGCTCCGCGGCATGTGGGATCTTCCCGGACCGGGGCACGAACCCGTGTCCCCTGCATCGGCAGGTGGACTCTCAACCACTGCGCCACCAGGGAAGCCCGAGTATTATTATTTTTGCTACTGTATCATCTAGTCCTTTCTTGTTTCCCAGAAACGTCAGGTCAATTCACATTGCAGTGAAAGACAAGAAGAAAAGTCGACCCCTTCCGGAGGCCTGTTGCCGTGATGATTAAATAATGCCAGTTACGATTTTCAGAGCCTCGGCTACACAGCGTAGGCCACTCGTTGTCATGTGAACCTGATTCACCAGATGAGGCAGTCAAGTGGGACCTGTAACTGACCTGTGTGTGAATATGCTGCCGTGGGGTGTGCTGTTACTCAGGCACAGGCCTAACTACTGCCACATCCACTGTGCCACAGGTAGGGACAGATGTTGGGCTGGCTCACATGAGGGTAGGGAGGGGTCCCACACTTCCCAAACAGCCAGTCTACCCACCGTTACTGGTCTGAATGGGCTTTACCACCAGCACTTCTGAGACCTTCTATGTGCTTGCTCCCTTGTCAAGGACTATGACGGGTCTGAGGTTTTCTGTTTAATTTTTTATATATCTATTTTATTTATTTGGTTGTGCCAGGTCTTAGTTGCAGCAGGCAGGCTCCTTAGTTGTGGCTTGTGGGCTCCTTAGCTGCAGCATGGGAACTCTTAGTTGCGACATGCATGTGGGATCTAGTTCCCCGACCAGCGATCGAACCCGGGCCCCCTGCATTAGGAGTGTGGAGTCTTTTTTTTTTTTTTAATTAATTTATTTTGGCTGCGTTGGATCTTCGTTGCTGTGCACAGACTTTCTCAGTTGCGGCAAGCGGGGACTACCCTTCGTTGCGGTGCGCTGACTTCTCATTGCAGTGGCTTCTCTTTGTTGCAGAGCACAGGCTCTAGGCACATAGGCTTCAGTAGTTGAGGCATATGGGCTCAGTAGTTGTGGTGCAGGGGCTTAGTTGCTCCGCGGCATGTGGGATCTTCCTGGACCAGGGCTCGAACCTGTATCCCCTGCATTGGCAGGTGGATTCTTAACCACTGCGCCACCAGGGAAGTCCCGGGTCTGAGGTTTTACCTTACTTGCAAACACAAGTGAGCCTGCCACAGGTTCGTGCATGCTGGCAGAAGACAGGAGATTCCTGGGTCAGAGACAAAGGACCATTATTCATGGCGCAGTAAATAGCATGATCATCAGCATATTAACATCAGTCCTCTTGTCCCCAGGTCCCGTGGGGGTGGCACCAATGACCTAGAATAGACTCCTGCACACAGTGGACTGTGGTATGGGAGAGGATGCTAAACTCAAGAACGCAAGTCTTTTCTAATGACTGGCCTTTGCACTGGAGGGAGATTCTGTCTCGATCTTCCATGGCTATTCACTGTACCAATATCCTTGAGAAGAGAGTCCAGGACAAAGGCAGTCAGTTGCCTCGCTTGCAAAATGCACAGAAACTCAAGAGATCCCTGGAGAATTGTCTTACAGTAATATCCACCCCTCATTTCTACACTATCTTGGCTTTGGGCGAATTTTCCCATGAGTTCACCACTCTGTTGGCAAATCTGATCGACAGAGGCTAGGACCAAATCTGTTCAATTTGTGTCATACAGCATTTAATTAAAGCTACTACCAACAGAACTACAAGCAGCAGGATGAAGCCAACTTGCAGTACTGACCTCAACTATGCCTCCCAGATGAACAAATCCATAGAGCATCATACCTACCTTAGAAAGCCAGGTGGCTCGCTCCTTAGTTCTCTGCATCAACCTTTCCTTGGCTCAGAAGGCATTCAGGAGAGCCTCAATTCACTGACCAAGGTTGCTATGGGTGATGGATTTCTCCTGTACTTCTTCCTTGCAGACTAGAGTCTGTGCAATCAATATATCTGCTGTACCTGGATTAATGCTTCCAGCCATGAGTAAGAAGGTCCTTTTTCTCTGACTCAGGAGTCTCCTATCTTCTGCCAGCATGCATGAACCTGTGGCAGGCTCATGTGTTAGTTTGCAAGTAGGCTAAAGTCAAAGATAAATTTCAAGTCACTCTGTTTTCTGGAGAGAGACAAGTTAATGTGTGACTTCCACGTCAATCATGCAGTCTCAAGGGTACTAGTGGTGCTTCTGGGAAAAAACATGGCGCCCCCAAGTGGGACTTACATCAGCTAGAGGGGGCCCAGGTTGACAGTGCCTCCCTTCAAGTCCATAGGCCTTAGGGCTTCCAGCCCAATCCAAATAATTAAGTCTAGTCCTTGTTTTTGGAGGGCTTGGCTAAGGGCAGTTAGTCCTGTTTGCCCATGCCACCAGCCAGATGCCATTCTTCTACTCCATGGCATGACTGAGTGGTGATAGCTTCAGGATTGGGCCTGGGATCTGTATCTGGAGGTGATGTTGTTGACAGGTATTTTATGTAGGAGGTACAGGAGCTGAGGCTACCCGCTGCTGCTTCCAATCCCTTGGTGAGGTTAAGCAGAATGGCAGTCGAATCCAGGTCAGAACTGTCTAGTGGAGCATGGCAGACTCAGCAGTCAGTTAAATTTAAGTCACTTGAAATAGTTTGGGCGAGTTGGACCAAGATGTTGTCCTCAGTGAAGAAGGCTCCAAGTGGTTTGGAAAGACAAAGACTATAAGTGTCTTTCTTTCCCCCATTTCTCCCAGGGTCTGAGGTGTCCCCTCCCCAAGTGCCAAGGTTGTTATTCTCCCTCCAGTGTCACAAAATCGATGTGTTCTATTCTAGTAGTTAGAACTTCACCTTTTTTCCAATCACCTCCTACTTACACTTTTCATCTGGAAGGGTCAGGTGCAAGAAGGACAAGGACATTTTTATAAAACATACAGGAGCCCACTATGTCCCCCACTCTACGTGTAGGCCACTGTTCGGGGACTCAGAGAGAGAGGTGTGCGTGCCAGGCGCTCCAGGTATTCTCATGGTCTAGGACCGTGTCAGTCAAATAAGAGAATCCAGGTGGTTGAGAATCCCCTAGGCCCCTTTCTGACTGGGCTGTCTCCCGGAGTTGCACCAATCAGGCTGACCTGGGGTTGCTGTTAAGGGAAAGAGAGAAGCATTATGTCCAGGAATGGTGAACGTGGAACCCTAAATTTTCAAAACTGGTCTATATAAACCCCACCCCTCTCATCTCAATCATTATGAAGGACATGGCCTAGATGAGATGGTCCCATCCTGGGGACAGCCACATTCAGTTATTGAACTGCTGTACTAAGGTGTGTGGACCAGGAGGGAGAGCCAGAAATCTCTTTGAGCTAATTTTTGAGGAGCTATTTCAGTGCTCAACAGTACCACATGCTTGTGGATGACAGGGAGGATAGAAGGACCACCAAATACCTAGACTATCAGCTCATTGTTGAGTGGCCTGAGATGAAAGGTGCACCATTGTTAGACTTCAATTGGTCCAGAAAGCCAAAATCATGACACAGATTCGTCTCAAGAACCACAATGGGGTGACCAAAGTTGGCTGATTGGCCTGAAACAGTACCACTGTAACCTGAAAAAGTGTGAGACACCATCCATAGCCCCAGGAAGGAGTCAAAGGTCCCATGCATTCAATCTCTCAGGAGTGGGCAGGGGCAATGCCACATACACTGTAGCCTCCTCTTCACAGAACAAACAGCTGAACTTTTGACTGGGATCACAAATCTGGCATGGAGTGGTGGCTTCTGCATCAGCAGCATAGAGTCCTTCACTTTGTGCCCACTCCGTGATGGTGGACGTGTTGCCATATCTGGTATCATGATGGGTCCAGGCAGAAATGGAGACAATCTGGGCAGTGCAGGCTCGAACAACAGCTTGATTCATGTCAGTCTCATCAGAGAATGGGCCTTTAGCATGGGCATCTGCATAAGTGATCTAGAGAGTTTGATCAGCCACGATTTGTTTCCACAGTTAGCTGAGAACATTGCCGTCCAAAGCCCTCTATTAGGCGGCAGGGCCCTGACATTATCTATCTCACATTTGGGGACTCCTTGACTCAGCAACCACAGCAACATTGCTTTCCAGCTGGAGCGGCAAGGTTCACACCCTTTGGCTGACCTGGGCTTGAGTTGGTCAGTCTTGCTAATGGTTTGGCAATTTTGTTGATCTTCTAAAGAACTAACTTGTAGGTGAGTTGATTTTCTCTAATCTATTCTAGTCTTCCTTCTGCTTGCTTTGGGTTTAGTTTGCTCTTTTTTCTAGTTTCTTAAGGTGGAAGATTAGGTTACTGAATTGAGACTTTTTTTTTCTTTTAAATATAAGAATATACAACTATAAATTGCCCTCTAAGCACTGCTTTGGCTGTATCTCACAAGTTTTGTTATGCTGTGTTTTCATTAATCTCCAAGCAGCTTCTAATTTCCCATGTGTTTTCTTCTATGACCCATTAGTTATTTAAGAGGGTGTTGTCTAATTTCCACATATTTGTGAATTTCCGAAATTTCCTTCTTTTACTGATTGCTAATTTCATTCCACTGTGATCTGAGAACATACTTTGTATTATTTCAACCCTTTTAAGTGTGTTGAGACTTGCTTTATGGTCTAACATATGGTTAGACCATGTATATTTGAGAAGACCATGTATATTTGAGAAGAATATGACCTGCTGTTGTTGGGTGGAGCGTTCTATAGATGTCTGTCAGGACTTGGGCTTGACTTGCACAGCCGTGACTTTTATTAAAAGGAGACTACCTTGATAGAGGGTATTTCTGTCCCCCTGTCATAATAATGTCTCATTTTTGCCTTGTTTTAATAGAAGGGCTAGGAGAGTTTTCTAGGGCAGTGGAGCTGATCACAAGAATTTATCTAGATTTCTTTGGGGCACCTGTAGCAGTACTGTAAACCTGAAGTAAGACAATAGGAGCCCAAAGAGTAATAAATGCCTCATCTATGGTTTCCTATGGGAGTTTGTCTCAAGGAAATTTCCCGGAAGAGGGACAAAACTCCCTTATAGCAGCGAAGACCCATTGGGGGGAAAAGCTGAGACCTTTTACTGTCATCTCAGAATAGATATAAGATTCGCATGATAGCCTGTAGAAAGGGCTGAGCTGTAAGATGACCCAGCTGTTGCCATTCTTCCTTACCAAGCATCACATGCCCTGCCCCTCCTCTCCTAAGTGAGCCAGCAAAGTTCTAATGATTCATCTATTTTCTTGTCCATAGCAGTAATGAATTTCCCTCCATTCATGTTTAATATGTGTGTGCATCTCTGTAAATGCTGCCTGAAAGGAGGTGGAAACTTCTGTACTCCCAGGATGAGTCTTTTTTTTTTTCTTTTTTTGGCTGCATTGGGCCTTTGTTGCTGCACGTCAGGATGAGTCATTGGTTGTTACAATGGGGCAGACCTGGACTGTGAGGCGCTACCTTTCCACTCCCAAACCCCACCCAGAAGAGAGTAGTTGTCATGAGGAATAAATGAAAGGGAGTAAATGGGAGGATGAGTGTAAGGATCTTAGTTGGTGTCAGACAGGATAAGCTGCTGAGTGGATATGGGCCATTATGATGACACAGAAGGGTGCATCGAGAAATTCGGTGGGGGGTGGGGCGTGCTGGGAGCTGATGATAGTAAGGACCCGAAGGGTCTGTGCATATAGGCTAGAGGCCAAGAGTGCCTAGTCATTTTGGCAGAACTGACCTGGTGTCAGGCCCTGAGTCAGGTACACTGCTGCCCAAGAGGCTGCTGGTAGATGGACAGAGTGACGTGGGGCACAGGGCTCTCCAAGGAAGCAGGAGGCAGGAAGAGTCAGAAAATGTAAGTTCCAGGGAGTCTATGTAGGAGGAAGATGGGGCCAGGAGGAGGGTACTCTATCTTCAGGTAAAACTGAAAGCATGTGCTACCAGTCAGAGGAGATTGCCGATGAGATTACGGGAGTCTAAGTCCTAGCTCCTTCTCAACTGACCTGGTGTACTGCCTTGAGGCACTGCAGGCTGCACATCTGGGGACTGCTGCCTGCTCCACCTGGCTTCTTCAAACCTACTAAAGGAGAGGAGGTGTATGGAAAAAGAACAAAGAGGAAAAAAAAAAACCCACCAAGGCCAATGGTCAGGGAGCACTAGTAATTTTAACAGCAACGCACTCAAGAAGAGCATAACGGTCACAGGCATGTGTAATAAACCCCTCATCCCCACCCTCCAGCATGTATCACTCAGTTGCGGCTGGAACCGAAACTGCGCATGCCCAGCACAGCGATTTCCACCCCCACCCGCGGTCAGCTGGCTTTTCGAGGGTTCAAACTTCAACAAAACAAAATGTCTTCTTAAGGGCTGACTTTGAATCAGTCCCAGGCCTTTGGGTGGGGAAGATAGGGAGTGGGCAGACTGTAACACCGAACGTGCAGAAGGGGAGGGGTCTTGAAATAAGCTGAAAGGCAGCGAGAACGATCGCCGCCTGGCCTGCCTTGCCAGTTGAAGTGAGAAGGGAAGGACTGAGGCCCGAGGAGGCTCCACGCATGCATAAGGGGCCGTTTGTTATCAAGGGTGTTGTGATGTTGCCACTGCCCCGCCTGCCCCGGGTCCTGCCAGTGCGGAAAGGGAAACTCCAGGGGAGGCGGAGGCCAGCGGAGATTTCTCAAGCCAACCGGTGCCCTCCCTCCGCGGCGGGCAGGAAGAGCGACTCTGAGCAGCCACTTCCGGGCCCTGCGACTTAAAGCTGCATTATCACGGAGACGCCCCTCCTGAGGCCCGGCCAGTCGAAAGTTCTTGTCCACAGGCTCCCACCGAGGTGCGCACCAATGGGACAGGGTCTAGTCTGCGGCAGACACGCCCCACTCTGGGCATCGCGACGTCGGAGCACACAGAGCGTCATTTCCGCCCTCATCCTCGGCCCCACACGGAGGGGGCGGAGCCAAGCGGAAGGCGCGCGGCTTGTGCGTCACTTCCGGTGAGTCTAGCGGCGACAACGGTAACATGGCCCTGAACGGCTCTGGTGAGGACTTGGGCTGCGGGGGCTTGTGGCTGCGGGTTGCGGGCTGCAGCCTGCTTCGGCAAGACCCCCCGGCCCCTTGTGCCTCTCTTCCCCCAGAAGTCGACGACTTTTCCTGGGAGCCCCCGACCGAAGCGGAGACGAAGGTGCTGCAAGCGCGGCGGGAGCGGCAGGATCGCATCTCCCGGCTCATGGGCGACTACCTGCTGCGTGGTTACCGCATGCTGGGCGAGACGTGCGCGGACTGCGGGGTGAGGAGAGACTCGGGACGTGGGATCCAGGATGGGGCCGCGGACCAGGCCACACGGCCCTTGACCAGCGCTCCCCTCTGGACCCCATCGCCCGGCGTCTCACCCCTGCCCCGTGTGCTTTCTGGCCCCTAGACGATCCTCCTCCAAGACAAACAGCGGAAAATCTACTGCGTGGCTTGCCAGGAGCTCGACTCAGACGTGGACAAAGATAATCCGGGTGAGGTGTCGAGTGTGCTTGGTGAAGAAGTGTGGTGAGAGAGGCTCAGGAACAGTAGGTGGGAGGTGACAGTGGTATTTGTGGGTGAGGCGGGGGTGAGTTGCTTTCTCCTTTCAGCTCTGGAAAGGACCATTCATTCAGTAAGAGCACCAAGCACCTACCGTGTGCCAGAGATCATGGAGGGTCTAGCTTATCAGGCATAGTTCTGATGAGAGAGATGAAGCAAGGGCATAAATAACTCTGATACAAAGAAGAAAATGGATAAATTGCCTTATACTGGGGCAGGGAAAACATCTCAACTAGAGAGAGAGCAGAACAGTAAAGAGTAGGAAAGTGGCTCAGGGCTGAGGTGAGCCAGGTATCCTGACCATTCCACCGGCTTTTTCCTCTTTTAGCTCTGAATGCCCAGGCTGCCCTCTCCCAAGCTCGGGAGCACCAGCTCGCCTCTGCTTCGGAGCCCCCCTTGGGCTCTCGGCCTGCCCCTCAGCCCCCAGTACCCCGTCCAGAGCACTGTGAGGGAGCTGCAGCAGGGCTCAAGGCAGTCCAGGGGCCGCCCCCTCCTGCTGTGCCTCCAAATGCAGATGTCCTGGTCTGCACACAAGAGGCTCTCCTGCAGAAACTGACCTGGGCCTCAGCAGAGCTGGGCTCTAGCACCTCCCTGGAGACTAGCATCCAGCTGTGTAGCCTTATCCGGGCTTGTGCTGAAGCTCTGCGCAGCCTGCAGCAGCTGCAACACTAAAGAACCCCTCCTGAGAAAATCCCTGTAGAAAAACAGCTGTTCCTCTTGTGTGATTTTTTCTTTTCTTGGTTCTGAGTGTGCATGTAAGCCCCAGCTCTGCTCGTCTTTTTCCTACTTTTGGCCTCTCATGCTGTCACAGTCTGGTCTCCTTGATGCCCTGAGAGATGAGTTGGGCTTGTTTCTGCTCAGTTTCCCCACTCAAAGGATGAGGCGGGAGAGGACTATGTGATACTTTTATTCTGATAAGGAGGCCACAGCCTCCTCAAAAGCAGAAACAGGCGTCGCTCTCTAAAGGAACCCTGCAACCTCCTCAGCCATCCAGTGCTCATTCCCCACCCTTGAGTGAGATTTGGGGTTCCAGTCCCCTTGGTAGCTTCCCCTCCTTCCCCCGAGCATCCCGACACCATCATCCTATCCCACCTCAGGCCCAGACCAGGTACTCAGATACTGACAGGGTGTCAGTCAATTAGGGATCAATTATGGACTTATCCTCAGTCTCCTGACCACCCCCCCCTTTTTAGATCCTTGAGAGTTATAATAAGGCAGAATAAATAAAGTGTTGTGTGTGGGGGTGGAGAACCGCGAAAGAACCGCACGCTCCGCTTTTGCCCTCTTCCCTCACCCCTTTCTCCTGTTCCCCTTCTATTGGTGGCCAATTGCCTGTTCTCTGCTCTCTGCGACCTGGGGCAACGTGGGCGCATCAGCCGTTGCCCTTTTAAGAGAGGCCCTGCCCACACGGAGGGGTGGGCAGGGGGCGGAGTCGGAGGAATCGGGTAGGAACAAAGCACTCCTTGCGGGCGGCGGCTGGGCTCGGCTGGCGGGGCCGCGGGGTGCGGGGCCTGCGGGCGGCGGCCCGGGCGGAGCGTTGGAGGGAAGGAGGCGGCATCCTCCTCTGCCGGTCCGGCCATGAATGGGCTGCCTTCGGCCGAGGCGCCAAGCGGCGCGGGCTGCGCCCTGACCGGTCTTCCGCCGTTACCGCGCGGCCTCAGCGGTCTTCTCAACGCGAGCGGGGGCTCGTGGAGGGAGCTGGAGCGCGTCTACAGCCAGCGCAGCCGCATCCACGATGAGCTGAGCCGGGCCGCCCGCGTACCGGACGGGCCCCGTAACGCCGCCGGCGCCGCCAACGCGGGAACTGCCGCGGGTCCCCCCGGCCCGCGTCGCCCTGTTAACCTCGACTCGGCGCTAGCGGCGCTGCGCAAGGAGATGGTGAGTAGCCCTGCCTCGGTCAGCTGGGCGTTGCGGGGTGATGGGGGCTGCCGGCGAGCTTGAGGGTCCTGGGGCGGGGCGGAGTACATAAGGCAGCGCGCTATCTGGGTCTAGAGGATTGGCAGAAGCCGGTTGGGTCAGAGGGGATATGGTAACAATAATTAGTTACCGTTTATGGTAATAGTTACTATGTATTTTAAAATGCCTTACTAGTGTTATTTCATTCTATTCTGCTAGATAACTGTTGTCCCCATCTTGCAGATGAGGGTCAGTGGCTTTGCCTACAGATTCACAGCTTGTAGGTGGCATCTGATGTCCACAAAAACCTGTGCTTGGGAAGACTGGCTAGGGGGGTGGCTTCGACCCCAACCCCAGCCCACTCTCAGTCTTTTGCAGGTGGGCCTGCGGCAGCTGGACATGTCCCTGCTGTGCCAGCTGTGGGGCCTGTATGAGTCGATCCAGGACTATAAGCACCTGTGCCAAGACTTGAGCCTGTGCCAGGACCTGTCATCCTCCCTGCATTCAGACAGTTCCTACCCACCTGATGCTGGCCTATCTGATGATGACGAGCCTCCTGATGCTAGCCTGCCCCCAGACCCGCCACCCCTCACTGTGCCCCAGACGCACAATGCCCGAGACCAGTGGCTGCAGGATGCCTTCCACATCAGCCTCTGAAGAGCTAGGGTGGTAGGGGGCATGTACCCATGCAAAAGGCTCAGAAACTCACCCTTCAGCAAGTATTCAGACTATAGTGCCTGCTTTCCCCCATACCACCTCACCTCACAGGAGGAGGGCAAGGCCTGGGCCCCTTGGGAGCAAAACTGCCTACCCTCTCTCTCCTGTCTTGGGTTAGCTGGCACTGGGGCAGGTACCTGCGCTACAGCCTCTGCCCATGGCACTGGACCTTCACTCCTCCAGCTTGGCCGACCTTCAGTCTGGCGGTGGGGTCCAAAGCAGCTAGCACTCCCTTGGCACCTCTGTGACTGGGATGAGTGCCTGGCTCCTGTCTCTTCACCTTTTGCTGCTATTGGCAGCTGCTGGCTCAGGGGCGTCCCACCTTTGGTCCCTGGGTTCCACGGCCCTAGACAAGGGCTCTCCAGGACCCATTCCTGCACCACCCACGGCCGGGAGGGCCAAGGCTCCGCGCTGGATATTTAAGTTTAGGGGCCAGCCTCCTGGGCGCATAGATAAATAAATAACTGTCTCAGCATTGTTGTGTTTTGACTGCCTGGCTCAGGGGCGGGAAGATAAGCGGTAATTCTGTAAAGTGCTGCCCCGCGCTCCGCCAGCAGGTGGTGCCCGAGACCCCGAGTTGGAAGAGGCTCGGCGGTGCCAGGGTGCGAACCCTCGCTCCCCGGGCAGAGTCGCCGATCTGCCGATCGTTCCAAGCTGCCCCAGCTTGGTCCCGCGGTTGGTTGTGTGAGTGCGGGCGAGTCACTTCCCCTCTCTGGCCGGAGGCCTGGAGCTCAACGCCCCTCCCCACTCGCTTTGGGCTTTCCTGGCCGGCCGGGAAGGAAAGAGAAGGAGCCGCCCTTCTCGAGGAGAGAAACTTTCCACCCCGAGTGGGGGCGGGGTTGGGGCGGCACAGGAAATGGGTGGGCCTGGGCTGGCGGGCCGGGCCGAGGGGCCCTAGGCGAGAGAGGGGAGGGCGCCTCCTGGAAGGGCCTGGGACGAATGAGTGACCTATAGGCGGGAGAAAAGAGTTGCAGAGGCAGAAGGGGGGTGAAGTCGCAGTGCTCCAGGCCTCCCCAGAGGCCAGACAAGCCCCGGAGGGGAGATGGGGGCAAGCCTCTGGGCTTGGATGCATGAGACTCCCAGCGGCGTCAACACCCTCATTCTATGCCTGGCTTTCCCTCAACAGCACCTGGGACCTTCAGGGTTGTATGTAAAAGGCTTTCTCTTACAGAGGAAACGGAGAACCGCGATGCTGGGTCTAGGAGCTAAACCCGGTGTCAGGTTCCCTCCCCTCCCCCAAAGAAGCCTGAACATTTGCGAATGGTAGGTGCTAAGGCTTCCACACACACGCACAATACCCCACAGCTTCCTGAAACGAAGAGAAGAGGAGAGGACCTCAAAGTTGCGCACTTAGGCTTACCGGCTGCTCATCCCCATGCCTCCTGGACACAACTCAACTGACACTCCTGGCAGATCAGACGTCCTGTTCAAACCGAGTATTTATCAAGGACCAGGCTTCTGTCCATTCACAAACCTAGCAGAGCGTTCACACTGGCAGACGGAACAGGCTGATGTGCTGCTCTATGGCAGTTCTTGTAACTCTGAGCCTGACACCTGCAGCGGCTCATTACCAAGCAGGCAGCTGGGCGGGCTGGCGATAAGGGCTCTAATCTAGGTGTGAACAGAGCGGTTAACGCCCCGGGGCAGGCTTCCCAGGGGAGGGAGAGTAAACACACACACACTCCCGTCCATGATAACGGATTTCAATAAAACCGGCAAAATCAGCCAGGTTCTACACTAATGCTTTCCAAGCTTTCATTCTCAATGATGTTGTAAAAGATGGAACTATAATTATCCCTATTTCACTGAGGTGAAAACTGAGGCTCAGAGCGTTAGTACTTTGCCCAAGGTCACACGCTTGTTGGAAGTCATCTGCTTGTGGGATGTTGGGACCACCTTCCCACTTGACAGCTGGAGAGTCAGGTTCTGAAACTGGCAAGTGGGTGCTGCCCACAGGTAAGGCTACCCGGGTTGGCCGCTGACCCTGCTCCTTCCTGCTCTGGTTAATTCGTGGGTGGCAGCAGGAGTCTGCCTCTCCCCAGTGTTGAGGCCAGTTGGCTCTGGCTCAGCGCACTGTGATCCTTCACGTTTCTTCTCCTTTCTGGGTCTCTCTTTCCCCAGCCTGTGAAATGGGGCCACCAGTACGTACCTCCCAGGGCTGCGGTCAGGAAGGGAGGCGGCCGGGGCAGGGCTCGCGAGGGCGGTACCAATTGCTGGTGGCTCCCTGCCCCGGCCCGCGCGCCCCACACCCGGCCCACGCCTCCACACCGCCTCGGCGCGCAACAAGCGGGCGCTGCGGTCCAGGCGCCCCCGTCGCCCCTCTCTCTCCCCTCCCGCGCGAGGCCCCGGAAGCCGGGCCGCCCCGCCCCCGCGCTCTCGCCCCGGCCCCCGCCCCCCGCCGGAGCCCCGCCCGCCTTCCGACGGGGGTGCAGCTCCAGGAAACGGCGCGCTCGCCGCTCAGTGCTCCAGCGACACGACGCGCCCCGGACGACCCCGCTGACGCAGCCAGACCACCCAGCGGGCCCCAGCGGCGGCGGCGGCAAGAGCGGCTCCGGGTCCCGCGCCTCGGACCCCTCCCCACGGACGGGGCGGGCGGTGCCGATAGGAGCCCGGAGGCCATGGGGACCTGGGCCAGGCCAGCGATCGCGGGCCAGCGGGAGCCCCGGGTCTGAGGAACGGGCGGCGGAGGCGGCAGGGCCATGACCTCGGTGTGGAAGCGCTTGCAGCGCGTGGGCAAGCGGGCCGCCAAGTTCCAGTTTGTGGCCTGTTACCACGAGCTGGTGGTGGAGTGCACCAAGAAATGGTGAGTGGGAGGGAGGCCTGGGGCACTCCCCAGACTGGCGGGGACCCCATCCGGCCTTGGGGCCTGAGAATCCTGCCCCCAGTCCAGTGACCAAAGACGCCGCCTACCCCAGCTTAGGCCCTGGTGACCCGGGCACAGAGAAGTGCCGCTGCAGCTGTGGCATCCCCGGAGCTGAGGGTGTGGGCAGCCTTTGGGGAGCGGAGGGCAGGACTTGCGACCGGAGAATCTGTCTGGGCCCACACTTGCCTCAACTGCACTCAGGGCTGAGGGAAGGGAGGCCTCCTGGTTTTGGCCAGAGGGATGGTTCAAGGTGGCATCAGAAAAGGGAGCAAGTTTTGCCGGTCTTCGGGTGGAGGGGCTGGGACGGCAAACACCATGGCCCTAGTCCAGCTCAGAACAAGGATGTTGCCCCTTCCTCCGCTGCCCATTTGTTGAACCAGAGGAACCACCCGCCCCTTCAGCCGGAGTGGGCGCTGGGAGGCTGGATCCGTCTCCACAATATCCTTAAAAGGGGAAACTGAGCGCTGGGAGGGATGAGGAGGGAGGCGGGGAGCAGCTTAAAAGGGCCTGAGGACTTAGGAGGTTGTGGGTCGTGGAGGAGAGAGCCTGGGGAAGGCAAGGTGGTGGGGTGCAGGGAGATAGGTGAGGGGGTGCAGGACCCCCCAGCCCAGACTGCCAAAGGACCCGGGGCATCTCGTTCACATTCCCCCACCCGCAGCTGCCTGGGCCCCTGCGTCACACCCTAAATATACGTGCTTGCTAGTGTCAGCTTCCCCTGGCTGGATTAGGGCACAGCTGTGGGGGCCTCAGCCGCCAGGCGGGGCTAAATTTAGGCTCCCAAGTGAAAGCACAGGAAGGGACCAGGGGGTCCAAAGGGAGGGGAGTGAGCAGGAGGCCTGGGGTCCTTTGGGCAGCTGTCATATCCCTGATGTTGCCTGGGCCAGCCAGAGGGTGGTTCACACCACTCAGCAAGGCCCAGAAAGGACGGGCCGGCTGGGGTAACACAGCACAGGGCTGGAACTTGAACTCTGGCCTATGGCTTCTGCCTTCTGCCACAGCATCCTGGGTGAAGACAGGGGGACGCTGGGCACGGTCCGGAGAGGTGGCTGAGGGTGTGGGCACTGTCAACGTGTCTGAGTCACAGGCGGCGGGCAGGGCCTCCTGAGCTTTTTCGCCTGGAGCCCCGGCTAGGAAGCTGCCTCTGCCCAGGTCACGGCTCCCCAGGAGGGCGTGCCCAGCCTGAGTCAGGCTGCCTAGCCAGGCCCTGCCCTCCCTAGGCTCTCACTGTCTTCTTCCCCTTTCTGGGAAGTCCCCATGGCTGCCCTTAGCCATCGCCTGCAGTCTGGGGTCCAGGAGAGGCACTTGGCTCCAGGCTGGAGGGCTCTAGGCTCAGCTGTGTGCCCTTGCCTGGCCCCTAACCTCTCTGGGTCTCGGCATCCTCAGAGGCTGACAGGAGAGCCAGTTATCCTGGCTCGGCCTCCAGAGGGGCAGTGCGCTGGGTGAACCTGAGCGTCCTGGCAAGGGACAGGGTACAGGCAAGGAGGACTCTTACGTTGCCATCTGCCTGATGATCCTCTAACCATCCCCACCCTCCTGGGCAGCAGTCGGCCCCTCCAACGCAAAGGGGCCCTCTTCCTTCCAGGCCCAGCCACGTGTCTGGGACTCGGCCCCGCGCAGCTGACACTCTCCTCTCGCTTTGCCTCTGTCTCCCCACATCTCTGCCTCTCCTCTGAGTCTGCCCTGGCATATGCTGTTTCGGCTTAGATGCCACCTTCTAGAAGTCTTCCCTGGTGCCCCTTGCGAGAATCGGGGGCCCTGCAAAGCAAAGGGCTGGGCGTGGAAGGTCCTGGGAGGGTATCGAATGACAAGCTGACCCTATGCCTCTCTGCCTACTTCCCAACCTCTGCCCTCCCCTCCCGACCTTACACCCACACCCCCATCCTGGGACCCTGGCACTTGCCATCCTCTCTGCCTGGAGCCTTCCTTCTCCAGACCCTCCTGACATGACCCATTCCCTGCCCCAGAAAGGTCTTGCCTCTCCTTTGCTTGGCTCTGCCCCCAAATTGGGCTGGGGTAATAGTATGCACTCTACAAATATTTGTGAGTGAATGGGCTTCTTTTACTCTGAGGCTGTCTCTCTGTGTCTCTGAGTCTGTGTTTCTTGCAGGGTACTTGTGTTTCTGTTTGTCTCTGTGTGTGCCTGTCTCTCTGTATGACTTTCTTCATACTTCCTGCTGACCCACAGGCCTTTGCCCTCTGGCCCAGGCCTCACCCTGCCTCAGCAGCCCCACCCTACTCCCTGTGGCCCCAGATAAGGGGCTGTCTGGGCCCTGTCCTGGGGGAGGGGGATGTGGGCAGAAGGGAGACTGGAGGAGATAGAAAGGCCGGGTGGGCCTGACTGAGTAGCCCCCTCTCCCCGCTCCGCCTCCCAGGCAACCGGATAAGCTGGTGGTAGTGTGGACCCGGCGGAACCGACGCATCTGCTCCAAGGTGAGGGAGGATGTCAGCTGGGGGTCCAGGTTGGGGGTGGGGCCAATTGGGGGGGTAAGTGGGTCAGGGCTGAGGGGTGAGTGGAGTCAGGTTCAGGTTCAGATCAGAATCCATAGAAGGGAGAGAAAGATGGGGTCAAGGTTGGAGATAAGGGCAAGGGGTGAGGGGGAGAGTTAGGATTGGGGGGAGGACTCAGACTGCTCATTGTAGGCCCACAGCTGGCAGCCGGGCATCCAGAACCCATACCGGGGCACCGTGTTGTGGATGGTACCTGAGAATGTGGACATCTCTGTGACCCTATACAGGGTAAGTCTCTAGCCCTCCTGCACAGATGGGAATGAGCCAGTGATTGCAACCCTGGGCAGCCACAGGAGGCCCCTGGTGCGTTATCCATCCAAATAGAAAAGAACAGAGGGGTGAGACCAAGAATCATGGCAGGGGGCCTATTCAGTGTGAGTGGCCCAGGAGGTCTCCTTGGAGGAGGTAGCATTTAGCCACCACATGAAGAGAGCTGGGATCAGGAGAAGCCGGGAGCATACCTGCCAGGAGGGCTCAACATGTGTGAAGGCCCCACACAATCACCTCCGGAGCCAGCACAGGCTCTTCTCCCTGCCCTGTCCCCGCCGCAGCAGCCTCTGTACTCACCGGTGCCCCCTTTTCCCAGGACCCACACGTGGACCAGTATGAGGCCAAAGAGTGGACGTTTGTTATTGAGAATGTGAGTGGCTGGGGCGGGCTGGAGCCTGGGGTCTCGGGGACTCTGGGGCAGCACTGATGCTCCTTCTTCCTGCCCCCAGGAGTCCAAGGGGCAGCGGAAGGTGCTGGCCACAGCCGAGGTGGACCTGGCCCGCCATGCAGGGCCTGTGCCTGCCCAAGCCTCACTGCGGCTGCGGCTGAAGCCCAAGTCGGTGAAGGTGGTGCAGGCCGAGCTGAGCCTCACTCTCTCTGGGGTGCTGCTGCGGGAGGGCCGCGCCACGTGAGTGTCCAACTGCCCTCCTGGGCCCTAGTCTATAACCTCTGACCGTAGCCCTCACCCCTGATCTCTGACCCCCAGGAATGATGACATGCAGAGTCTTGCGAGCCTCATGAGCATGAAGCCTAGTGACGTGGGCAACTTGGAAGACTTTGCTGAGAGCGATGAGGAGGATGCTAATGGCCCAGGGGGCCCGGACGCGAGGGTTCGTGTCCTCCAGCCAGGTGGGCTCACAGCTGTGGACTGAGATCGCCAAGACCTAGGGAGGGTGGAGGATGACCCGGGCCAAAATCCACTTGCTCTTTTGGGGCAGGGCCAGCTTGTGCACGCCCAGTGGTCGGAGCGCACTATTGCCAGGTGGTCCCAACCTGCCCAGCAGCCCTGATTGTCCTGCAGAATGGGTTTCCAGTACCTCCCTGTGCCCCTGGCCCTCTCCTCACCCCTGCCCACGTACCTGCCCCGAGACAGCTGGGCCAAAAGCGCAGAGAGGGGCTGCAGTCCAGGCTTGCCACCCCTCACTACCCAACCTCGTCCCTCCCTTTTGCTTGTTAAGGCTTTTTTTTCCATCTGTCCTTGTTGGTCCTGTCTCTCTTTTCCTCTGCACCTGTGGGCCTGTCTCTTCTCGTAGGCCGGGGCGGTTCCCTGAGGCTGGGGCGTTTCCCAGGTAGGCCCAGCATTCTAGTTGTGGGGAGGGGGTCAGACCTGCAGGGCCCTTCCCTGGGCTGACCTGCCCCCAACGCCCCACCCCCAGATACTTCTCGGGAGCTGAAGACACTCTGTGAGGAGGAGGAAGAGGGCCGATTTCGGCCCCGGCAGGCAGGTGAGGCCCAGGCTGGGGTTGGGACGGTGGAGACTGGACCTCCAGTCACAGGGCCCAGGCCTCAGCATCCCCCTTCCTTCCCCCCAGCTGCCAGCCCTTCTAGTGCCGAGGATACCAGCCCAGCCCCTGTGAGTGCCCCTGCGCCCCCAGCCAGGGCCTGCCGGGGCCAGGGGTCAGAACCAGCTCCTGTAGCAGGGGGCCAGGTGGGGCCCAAGGCCCCAAGGCCCCCCGGAACCCCACCAGAGACAAGGTGAGCTTTGGGGTCAGCCCCAGCACCCCGCCCTGTCTACTCTTAAGAAGTTGCACACTCCTTGCCAACCTGCCTTTCCAGGGTCCCAGCAATCTGAGAGGTGGGGGGCGCTGAGAGCGGGGGGCCAAACGAGCCCCTGCAACGCACCCTCCTGCTCTCTCCTCAGGTCCTCAAGACAGCCAGGCCAGGACGCGGCCCCCAGCCCGGCCCCTCGGCTCCGGAAAGGCTCTGATGCCCCCTGGCCCCCAGTCCCCCAAGGGGGAGATGAGGCCCCCAACGCCTCAGGGGCTCCCCCAACAGGCGTGAATTCTGCTGTGGAGACCCAGGCCTGGGCAAGCCCTCAGAAAGGGACAGAGGCCCAGGGAACCGGGCTGGGCCCAGGCATTGAGGACAGAGATTCCAGCAACTCTTTGGAAGGGCAGAAACCCAAGGTTGAAGAGGGGGGCATTGGGGACAGGCCAGAGGCTAGTGGGGTGGACACTGAGCATGGGTCAGGAGTCAGAGAGGTGAACAGTAAGAGGTCAGAGGTCAGAGCTGGGGAGGCTGAAGAGAGTTTAGAAGTTGGTCAGGTGGATGCTGAGCAGAGGTCAAAGGTGAGACATGTGGACACTAAGGGACCAGAGGCTACAGGGGTGACATCTGAGGCAAGATTCAAGGGAACTCCTGAGACTCCTCCAAGGGGCTCTCAGGGGAGGACAGGGGTCAGGACCAGGGAAGAGGCTCCCACCATCCTGAGCCCACCCCCAGCGGAGCCGGCAGGGCAATCCAGGCATCTCAGTGACCTCAAGGGGGCCAGGGCTGCTGCGGGCCAGGAGAGAGAGGGTGCAGAGGTGAGGGGTGGAGCCCCTGGTGTTGGGGGGACAGGCCTGGAGCAGGGCCCCTCTGCTGGAGCAGCAAGCGCCAGGCCCCAGGTGAGCCAGTACCAGGGGGCCCCACCAGCAGCTGACCAGGGGGTGATGTCCAGGGATATGAGGGTCCAGGAAGTAGAAACTGGGGATTTGAGGGACCTGGGAACAGAAACTGGTGTGACAGAATCAGAGTTATTGGGGACCCAGAGAACAGAAGTGGGTGGGTCAGGGTTCCCCGAGATAGAGACTGAGACAGCAGAAGTGGAGATACTGGGGACCCAGGAGACAGAGGCAGTGAGATCAGGGGTCCTGGAGTCAGAGGCTGCTGAGATGGCAGAGTCTGAGGAACTAGGGACCCAGAAAACAGAAGTCAGCGTTTTAGGGGTCCCAGGGGCAGAGGCCGGGATGGCAGAGTGTGAGGTACTGGGGACCCAGGAGACAGAGGCTGTGGGTACAGGAGTTCTGGGGACGAAGACTAGGATATCAGAGATTGAGATACTAGGGATCCAGGAGATATCTGGGGGTTCACGGGTACTGAAGATAGAAGCTGATACAGCAGAATCTGAAATATTGGGGGCCCAGGAGACAGAGATGGGGTGTTCAGGGGTCTCAGAGATAAAATTTAAGATAACAGGGATGCAGGAGACAGAGTTATGGGGTTCTGAGGTCCCAGGGATCGAGACTGAGACGGCAGAAGCTAAGATACTGGAGACCCAGGAGATGGCAGCTGGGGGTTCACGGGTCCCAGGGATGGAGACTGAGACACTGGGGACCCAGGAGACAGAGGTTGGGGGTTCAGGGGCCCCAGGGACAGAGACTGAGACATTGGGGACCCAGGAGACAGAGGTAGGGGGTTCAGGGGCCCCAGGGACAGAGACTGAGACATTGGGGACCCAGGAGACAGAGGTGGAAGATTCGCAGTTCTCAGGGCCAGAGGCTAGAATGGCAAAGGCTCAGACTTCTGGGGCCCAGAGGGCAGAGACTGGACTCTGGGAGACCCTCAGATATGAGGCTTTAGGGGCCCCAGTCACAAAGCATGGAATTTTAGGGTCCCAGGGAGCAGAGGCAGAAACTACAGTTTTGAGGGGCCAGGAGGTGGAGGCTGGGACTTTGAGAGTTTCAGAGGCCATGTCTGGGGTTTGGGGGGCCGAGGAAGCAGAGACGGAGGTTTCGGGGGCTTCAGAGAACCAATCTGGTATTTTTGAGGCCCAGGAAGCAGAGGCTGGGGTCTCAGGAACCGAGAAGGGAAAAGAAGCTGAGGGAAACCTCCCAGAGGCCAGCCTGATGGAGGCGCAGGTGGCCAGTGGGGCAGGGGCTGGGGTGCCCAGGCCCTCGGGGGCCTCTTCCCCAGAGGAGCCTGAAGAGGACAGGAGGCTGCCGGGCAGCCAGGTAGGGATGGGGGCCGCCGAGGGCCCAGTCTGCTGCTTCCCACTAACCTGGGCTGAGCTAACGGCGGCTCTGCATGGACCCACCTGGCCGACTGGGGTGGGGTGGGACAGGAGCTCAGCTTCAAGGAGCCCCTCACCCCCTCCTCTCCGAGGGTGCCCTGGCTCCCCCGCCCTGTCTTCCCTGGGTTGCATGGAGCGGGATGCCCCGAAAGCTGAGTTTCTGGGCTGACCTTGAGGTGTGGCTGCTGGGGGGCCTCTGATATCGCCTGGGGGCCACTGACCTTTTAGGTGACCTTGGTAGATAACACTGGAGCTGGAAACCCTTTTGCCTGACCCTAAGGCCCTGGCCAGTGGTCCGTGGTGACTCCTGCAAACCCAGAGCTGGAGCTGTTTTGTGCCCGAGGGGCAGAGGGCACAAGTCCCACGTCCACATTCCCTAAGCCCATCCCTGTGTCCCCAGGCACCACCCGCCCCGGTCAGCTTCAGTCAGTCCCTGCTGGAGTGGTGCCAGGAAGTCACCGCCGGCTACCGTGGCGTCCGCATCACCAACTTCACGACATCCTGGCGCAACGGCTTGGCCTTCTGTGCCATCCTGCACCGATTCCACCCGGACAAGATGTGAGCTGCCAGAGGGAGTGGAAATGAATGGGGGAGGCTGCCAGGAGGGGAGGGTGGTGTGAATCCAGCCTCTGATCAGTGCTCTCTCTGCAGCGACTTTGCCTCCCTGGACCCACTCAACATCAAACAGAACAACAAGCAGGTGAGACAGGGTGGGAGTGGTGCCTGGAGGGAAGGAGGATCCAGAGCCAGGCCTAAGCTAAGATTAAGTTCCTTGTCCCATCTGTGTGTAGGAGAGGAATCTGTGGGCTTCATGGCCCCAGCTGTGGCTTTTGGAAGTTCTGCCACTTAGTTACCCTTTTGGTCTTTATATTTTTCGTTTTCCTGAGTTTAGCTTTGTTTTTTTTAAGCATATTTCCACCAGATGGTTTTTCCCAAAAGCACCCCGTTTGGTGTGCAGTTGCTGGGTAACGCAGGGGCGGGCCATGTTGCTAGATTTCCCCCAATAGGAAGGTGAAGGCGTTGTTGGCAAACCCAGGCGTGCCAGTCGCAGGGACCTCCTCGTCGTTCCGGGGCGGGGCGGCAGGGTCGCTGGCTGACCCGCCGCCGATGACCCGAACGAACGCACCGTCCCTAGGCCTTTGATGGCTTCGCGGCCCTGGGCGTGTCGCGGCTTCTGGAGCCGGCGGACATGGTGCTGCTGTCGGTGCCCGACAAGCTCATCGTCATGACGTACCTGTGCCAGATCCGCGCCTTCTGCACGGGGCAGGAGCTGCAGCTGGTGCAGCTGGAGGGCGGCGGCGGCGCCGGCACGTACCGCGTGGCCAGCTCCCAGTCGAGCCCGCCCGACGAACTGGACACCGGCGGCCTGGCGCAGCGGCTGCGCGAGCACTGGGCCCAGGAGCCCCAGGAGGCCGCGACCCGCGCGGACGGGACGGCCCCCGAGGCGGCCTCCAAGGACCGCGGGGCCGAGGCGGCCTCCAAGGACCGCGGGGCCGAGGCGGCCTCCAAGGACCGCGGGGCCGAGGCCGCCCAGGAGCCGCGCTCCGTGGAGGCCCCGGCAGACGGCCCTGGAGCCCGGGCATCCGTGCCCCCGACAGAGGGGCTGGTGAACGGGATGGAGGCGCCGGGCGCCGCGGGCGGCGTGAGGCTGCGGCGGCCGTCGGTCAACGCGGAGGCCGGGCCCGTGCCCCCGCCCCGCGCGCACGGCTCCTTCTCCCACGTGCGCGACGCTGACCTGCTGAAGAAGAGGCGCTCGCGGCTGCGGAACAGCAGCTCCTTCTCGGGGGACGACCCGGACTCGGGAGCCGCGGGAGCTGCCGGAGCGGCGGCGGTGAGTGCCCTCCAGCGGCGCGGGGGTCGGGGGAGCAGGGCAGAGCAGGGGCGGGTCTTGAGGGACCCCAAGGGCAGGGCTGGCGCGGGGCGGGGGGCGGTGGCTTCAGGGCGGCCGGCCTCTGCAAGATGCGGGTAGGCGTCTGATTTGAGGCACCGGTGCTGCGGAAGTCCCGCTCGAGGACGAGATAGCTCTGCCAACTCCTCAGCGGGGGCGCCAGTGCCCAGGCCGGCGACCCGGCGCCAATTTTTTTTCTTAAATGAATTTGTCTATTTATTTATTTTTGGCTGAGTTGGGTCTTTGTTGCTGCGCGTGGGAGCAGTGCGCGGGCTTCTCATTGCGGTGGCTTCTCCTGCTGCGGAGCGCGGACTTCAGTAGTTGTGGCTCGCGCGCTCTAGAGCGCAGGCTCAGTAGTTGTGGCGCACGGGCTTAGTTGCTACGTGGCACGTGGGATCTTCCTGGACCTGGGCTCGAACCTGTGTGCCCTACCCTGGCAGGCGGATTCTTAACCACTGCGCCACCAGGGAAGTCCTGCCGCTGACTTTTGCTGCCAGCCTTGGCCAAGATGCAGGCTAGTGATTTTTAACGCACGGCAACCAGTTAGTGGAATCAGGCTGTAGCAGGAAGTTCCTAGAAGGTTCCGTGTAGTCAGCGCTCTTTATGGACTGTTAAGTGGGTTGGGGCGTTTCTTTCCCTGCTGGTGGCGCGGGGTCTACCGGCAGCCACCACTTTCCTGTAAGCTGGGAACAGGATTTCTATACTCAAGGGAGCTCTCCAGGGCCTTCCAACCCCAAGATACTCTGACTCGGATCCTTAACTCCAGACACTGGAAACCAGTTTCCTCTCTTCTCTGATAATGTAAAGTTGGAGATGGGAGACTCTGCTGGGTGCCCATGTTCCCCCATCCCTTGCAGGTCTCAGGTCAGCCTCCCAGGGTGTCTCATGGTCAATACACTAAAGAGGAGATGGTTCCAGAGAGGGCAGGGATTTGCTCAAGGACTCACAGCCACTGAAGTCCCGGCCATCGGCTTTCCAGCAGCACCGTCCTGGACAGCAGGGGCAGCTCTGTCAGGCTGCTTCAAGCCTTCAGCTGTCCAGGCATGACCCCTAAGTTCTAAGGAAAAGAGGGAATAAATTGGGAGAGGCTTTTTGGAAGAAGCAGCCACTTGAGCCAGGCTGATAAGACGGGCAGCTTTTCCCAGGTGAAGAATCGGAGGGCTGGTTCTCAAGAGGTGGGACCTCACAAGTAAAAATGTGGCAGCAGGAAAGCTCAGGTCTCATTTAGGGAACTGCCAGCCACCTCCCTTAAGGTCCGCAGGCGGTGATGAGGCTGGCCTGGAGAGCAGGACCCCTGAGTGCAGGGTCAGAGGTGCAGCATTGAGCCTATGAATGAGAAACAGGAAGGGCATTAGAGGCACCCATAGGAACTGTGCTCTCCTGGCCTGTGTTGGCCTCTGGCCAAAGCTGCCTTAATGTGTCTCAATGGCTCTTTATATGTTAAAACAGGAGGCTCCATCTTTCTGGGCCCAAGTCCCAGCATCTGGTCCTTCCAAGCCAGGCCCCCCTCCAACCCTTGTCCCACAGGAGGTATATGACCCATGGGGCTGGAGGGGATGCTGCCTCATTGGCCACTCCCATCCCCCATCCCCCATGCGTACAGTAGGAGGACGTAGGGCCTGCCCCTGGCCTTGCGAGCTCCCAGAGACCTGGATGGGATGCAGTCAGTCGCCTTGAAGCTGGGGCAGGGCCGAAGCAATGCCATGAGGAGGGCAGGGTGCCTCTGCTGTGGCCCAGCAAGGCTTCCTGGAGGAGGGGCCACACATGAGGGTGTAGAAAGGGGAATTTGGGTCAGACATGAGGAAGCGTTGGAATTCCCATCAAGGCTGCCATGAGTAAGCTTAGTTGCTGCTGAGGTTGGGGCTTCTCCACTCCTGCATCCGCCTGCCCTATTGGTTGAGCACTTGCTTCATGCCTGGTCTGCCCCCTCAACCCCTCAGCAACTGCTCCTTCTAGGAAGGAACAGTTACCCCCTTTTGCAGGTGGGAGTGTTGAGGCTCAGGGATATGAAAAGATAAAGGGAGTTGATACTGGTGTGAACCCCGGTTCCGACACTGAACTCTAAAATGGCGCCCTCTACTGGGCCCAGCACTATGAACTGGCTGTGTGACCTTGGACGAGCCACTTAATCCCTCTGTGCTCTTTTCCTGAGGATGAGAAGTAAAGACATGAAAGCTTTTTGCAAAGTGGCATTGAGGTACTCCTGCAGGGTGTTGTCAAAAGAGGGGAACTGTGAGGGACTTCCCTGGCAGTCCAGTAGTTAAGAATCCGCACTTCCACTGCAGGGGGCCCGGGTTCGATCCCTGATTGGGGAACTAAGATCCCACATGCCGCACGGTGCAGCCGAAACAAACAAACAGACAAACAAGCAAACAACAAAAAAGAGGGGTACCCCAACCTGAGTGTACTCTGTTAAAAAATTTTCTTTTATAAAGGGGGGGGGACTGTTTTTCCCCAGATGTCTTTCTGGAGCCCTGTGTCCTTTACGTACAAGGACACAGGCCCAGTGCGTGTGACTGGGCCAGAGGCAAACAGCAAATTGGTGGCCAAGCTTGGGAACAAACTTTTGGATTAGACAGCCCTAGGCCTGGGCCGGCCCTGTTTGAGTGTCATTTCTGACCCTCTGTTTCCTCATCTGTAAAGTCGGGATGGTAACCTTCCCCGCCTCACAGTGTTCTTGGGAAAACTAAATGAGTCGATGCACGTACAGCACCCAACACACAAATAGATGCTTAATGCGTATCAGCCGTTACAGTTAACCGGTGCGCCCTGAGTGCATTCTCTGGACCCCAACCTGTCTGCAGGGGCCGCTGCTGCTTAGGGAGACAGGCGTAACCCACAGCTGTGATGAGGGAGGCCCTGGGGGCTAGGGTGGGAGTCGGGGAGGCTTCAGGAGGCCTGAAAGTTGGGGAGGGAGGAAGAAAGCCCTGTGAAGGGGCCCCTGGAGGAGGTGGGGCCGAGCTGGGTCAAGAAGGTCGAGTTGGCGTCCAGCTGCCCAAGACAGAGCCCGCTCCAGGCTGAGGAAACAATTTGGGGAAGCGAAAGTCCACCACTGGGGCCGGAGGGTGGCATCTGGGTGGGGCCCGGGGCAGTAGGAGTTGAGGCTGGATCTGCCACCAGGCCGTGGCAACGAGGCTGGGAGCTGAGAGGGGGTGTGAAGAGAGTGACACCATCGGGGGCGAAGGTTTAGGGAGACCCTTCAGTTGTGGCTTGAGGGTAAAGTCAGCAGGCAGGGCGTGGGGGGAGGCTGGTGAAGAGGCCGCCACCTACCCAGGCCAGAGAGGAGGGCCCCTGAGCAGGGGACGTCCAGGGCTGCCTCTCAGAGTTGCAGGGTGGGGTGGACTCAACACTTTCAGAGTTGCAGGGTGGGGGTGGCTCAATACTTTCTCCCCACCTCGTGACCTGGAAAGGTGGCCAGAGCAGGAGCCATCAAGGGGGCCTGGCTATTAGCTGAGCTGAAACTTGGGGGCCCCCAGGGCTGACAGTGCCAGCAAGTTGCCAGGGGCGGGGCACATGAGGGGCCAGCGCTGCCCTTCCCGGCTGAAATTGGTAGGTGCAGCTGCCTGTTCTGTTCCAAGTGTTATTCGGCGGGCACAGCATTCTCTAGGTGTGGGGACTGAGAAGGTGGGAGGGTGCCTCGTTTGGCCAGGAGACGGAGGTACTGGTTGCCAGGTCAGCTCAGCTCAGTGTCACTGAGCGGGGCCCTGGCCATGATGGGGATGCTGGCACTAGGTGACAGAGTCTGAGGTGACCTGAGGGAGATTCATGGGGGAGGGGGCAGAAGGGGGAAGGAGAGGCCCCAGCTGGGCCCCTCACAGCCTTTCACCCCCGACTCAGAAAAGCCCTGTGAGGCCCCAGGAACGAGGACTGTGAGGCTCGGCCAGTGGGAGGGGACTGGCCCAGGACCACAGGGCCAGGCGTGGTGAAGGCCTTTGCTCTAGGAGGTGCTTCCCCAGAAGGGATGGGGGTGGAGTTCTGTGCATGCAGGACCTCCAAGCTGCAGGGCCTGGAACTGAGGTCCCCCCTCCCCTGTGTGAGTGGGGCTCCGGCTGGCCCCAGGGCGGGCTGTTGGGGAGCCCCTCCAAGCCCTTACTGGCCTCCTCCTCCACAGGAAGTCGTGAGCCCTGACCCCAGCCCTGCCCCACAGCAGGCCCCTGGTGAGTAGTTTTGAAGGGGTGGCGACTTAGCTGAACTCAGGCTGCTCACAGATCCTGAGCTGGGGACCTTCTGGGGACAGATGTCAGTTGGGGGTGCCTTAGCCTGGTATCTGTCCACAGGTGGGAGTCCCCCATCGGAGGAGCTACCCCCAAGCCCAGCAGAGGAGGCTGGGCTGGTAAGGAGGGCTGAGGTGGGAGGAGTGATGGGTGGGCTTCCTAGGCAGGGCTTGGGCTCAGCCCACCCTGTCCCTTGCCCCCGCTTTCCACCCCAGCAACGGTTCCAGGACACAAGTCAGTATGTGTGCGCAGAGCTACAGGCCCTGGAGCAGGAACAGAGGCAGATAGATGGGCGGGCGGCCGAGGTGGAGACGCAGCTGAGGAGCCTCATGGAATCAGGTGGGGCGGGCATCTGGAGTCCACACCCCAGCACGTGCCACCACGGCTAGCCCACCCTGCAGCTCTTTCTGACCCTGGGAGGAGTGGGAGGAGACAAGGCTGGGGTCATCTCCCCATTTACAGCCGGGCACCCTGAGGCCCCCCGGCTGGGAAGCAGCTTGCTGGAGGCGCACAGCTCAGGTTTCTGAGATGCCACAAGGGAGCAGACACCATCCCCCACCCCCAGCCTCCCTGCTGCTGACACAGGGGTCAGTGGCAGGCCTGGTGACTGCCCTGGCCCGATTCAGGTGCCAACAGGCTGCAGGAGGAGGTACTGATCCAGGAGTGGTTCACACTGGTCAACAAGAAGAACGCTCTCATCCGGAGGCAGGACCAGCTGCAGCTGCTGTGAGTGTTGGTGCTTCCCTGTCCAGGCCCCACCCCTGCCCACCCAGGGCCGGCAGAGCAGATGGAATCTTAACTACTCTAATTAGAACTGTTCACTGCTCTCTTCTTTCTCTGAATTTTTTTTTTGAAGAAATTGCTCAACCATCTTAATTTTTTCCATAATTTCCTGTATAAAATGTATACTTCTTAAATTGGTACTGTTTTTATGAATAAGAAAATCGAGGCCCAAAGAAAAATGTGGCAGGTCAGTGCTGAGTGCCCCAGTTGGACCCTGTTCCTTTACAGGAAGGAACACTGAGCCTGAGAGACAGCTGAGCTGCTCTCCTGAGTGGGCTCAGGAGCGGTTCTGGGCTTCATGGCCTTTATAGCCCTGCGTGGTGGAAGTGGTTTTGCCTCCCTTTTACATCTTGGGTCATTTTTCAGAATAATTTTAGTCCAATACTTGCTGCTTATGAATAATATCCATCTGAATAATCCTTCTGGGTTTCTTATTTGTTGAAAAGGGGGTGGGATGAGGGGAGGAGACGATATAAACTCCCAGCAGCTGGGCAACAGTTGAAACAAGAGGGACTTCCCTAGCGGTCCAGTGGTTAGGACTCCGTGCTTCCACTGGAGCGGGCCGGGCCGGGGTCTGATCCCTGTTGAGGGAACTAAGATCCCGCATGCTGCCCAAAAACCAAAAACAGAAGAGATGATTCCAAGCTGGGACTAGGGTATAGCTCTGACCTCCGTCCAGCCATCTATGGGAACTGGCGGTGAGGTGGGGGGCGGGGGTGCCAGGGAGCGGTCCGAACCCTGGGCGCTCCCTGCCATTCCTCTCTCCCTGACCTGGCACCCCACCCCCCCCAGCATCGAAGAGCAGGACTTAGAGCGGAGGTTCGAGCTGCTGAGCCGGGAGCTACGGGCCATGTTGGCCATTGAAGGTGGGAGATGGGGCCCGGGGGCCGGGGACCAGGACCGGGCAGGGGCTGGCGCCTCCTGACCCTCAGCCTCCTCTGTCCTCAGACCGGTTGAAAACGGCCGCGCAGCAGCACCGGGAGCAGCTCCTGCTGGAGGAGCTGGTGTCGCTGGTGAACCAGCGCGACGAGCTGGTCCGGAACCTGGACCAGAAGGAGCGGACGTGAGTGAGGCCGGGATGCGCTGGGAGCTGGGAGGCTCCAGGGGGGCTCTCGGAGGCGTGCTCGGTCTGGACCCCGGGGGTGGCCTGCCTGTGGGGCCCGACGCTGGGGCTGACTTGAACCCGTTCCCTCCCAGAGCCCTGGAGGAGGACGAGCGCCTGGAGCGCGGCCTGGAGCAGCGGCGCCGCAAGCTGAGCCGGCAGCTGAGCCGGCGCGAACTCTGTGTGCTGAGCTGAGGCCGCGAGGGCCCGGACGTTTTCGCCCCTCCCGGTCCGTCCAGACCGCAGCTTTTCTCCCCGTCGCGCCCGATCGCCGCTTCGGGCCTGCGCTCCGGAGGACCGGACCCTCCCCGATGCCGCGCGTGGCCAGTAGGGGCCGTCGTCACCCTTTACCAGGAGGGGACGCGCGGCCCTTCAGGCCCCGACGGACAGGGGCGGCTGGGCGGCCGCGCCGCCCAGGCGTATTTATTAGTCCGTGTGAGTGTGTGTGCGTGTGTTCGTGGTGGGCTGGGGGGTCCCAGGCACGCCCCCCAGAGCCCCTCCCCGAGGGCAGGACCCGGCCGGCCAGCACCGAGGGAGAGGGACGGCTCTCGAACTGCCACATCCCCGCCCTCCCCCTTCTTCCTGTTCCTCGCGAGCAATAAAGTTAGAAAAGGCCAAGCCAGTGCTCCGGGGCTTTCTCAGGACGACTGGGGCTTTCAATAGACGGAAGGGGGTGGGGTCTCGGCGGATAAGATTGTCTGCGATCCTTATTGGGGCTGTGTGGAGTTGAGGTTCTCAGATGCTGGAGGAGGCGAGACCAGAGGCTTGAACTCTGCCTTCGAAGGGTGATGGGGTTTGGGTTGTTGATCACTGTAGGGAAGTCCCATTTCGAAAGGAGACGAAAACAGTCGGCGGTGTTGCCCGTTTTATTTTTTATTAACACATTCCCTGAGGTCCTCACATCCATCCCTTCCCCTCCCACCCCCAGAGGCTTCCCCAGCCACTCCCGATGGCTTCCTCCTCAGGCTTCTCCACCTGAAAGGAGCTCAACTCCATCACTGACATCTGTCAGCAAGCTGGGGCCCGTTCTGGGGCTGCTGCTGAGGGTGGCAGGGTGCTCAGAGCCAGTTCATCCAGGCCTAGGATGCCACCTTCGTCCTCAGCGTTCAGAGGGCCCCTGGACCTGAAGAACTTCACCATGGCACGGACCTGGGGCAGCTCCAAGAATGTCTCCACGGTCAGCAGCATGGCCAGGAGCCCCAGGAGCAAGTACCCTGGGGAGGAGAGGTTACTAGGGCAGCGCTCAGGGTGCTGAGGATGCTCCCCACTCCCCTCCCAGCAAGTGACCAGCCCTCACAATTCTCTTAGCACTTCGAACTAAACCTCCCACACCCTGCCCTGGGGCAGGGTCCTTCCAACCCGTGAGGCTCAGCCTCCCCAGTGGCTTATGGGAGTTGTAGTCCAGGCTCCTCTTCCCTCCTCTCCTCCCTGTCACGCTCCTTGGCAGCTGGACTCACCCAGAAGTGCGAACTGGCCAAGGTAGTAAAACACTGGATGCAGGCCATTGTCATGGCCAGGCAGCAGGTCCCCCAGGCCGATGGTGCTGAGTGAGCTGAAGCAGAAGTAGATGGCCTGCAGCAGGCTGCAGTCGCCCTGCAGACCCCACAGCACCAGTGCTGGCAGCAGCACGAAGATACCAGCCACTAGCAGGCCCAGCCCAGATGCCTGCAGTAGCGCAGCCCTGGCTGGCGTCAGCTGCCAATGGATGGCTACCCAGGCACCCGGGCGGCTGAGCAGAGGCAGCAGGCAGTGGCGCAGTGCAGCCACAAGTGCTAAGGAGGCTGGCAGCCCCAGGGCCGTGTAGACCACACAGAAGGCCTTTCCACCTGCCGATAGTGGGGCCATGTGGCCATAACCTGGAGAGGAGAGAGACAAGGGTAATGAGCACCTGAGTGGGATGCCTGCCGGGTACCCACTTCCTCCAGCCTCCCTCCGGTAGAAGGCTGCCCTCTGGTGGCTGAGATTGCTGGAACTGTTCAGGCAGGGGCTCTGTCTGGCTCTGCTCTTCATTCACTTGGGGTCTTACTCAAGTCCCTTAACCTCTCCGGGCCACTCTTTTATTTTCTGGAACAAGAAAGGATTAAAAGAGACAGTCCCCTCAGGCCTCTTGTAGCTGGGACAGTTCTGAGAGCTGCTGTCCTACCCCAAGGCAGCCTGGCTTCCTGAGAGATTCCTCAGCTCTGCCCTTGACTCCCACTTCCAAACCCACCAGGTGAAATGTTACCCCTTCTTTCATTCCCCAAAGGCATATCAAGTTATCCTGGGTGCCAGGCCTTGTGCTGGAATCAGAGTCTGCCCAGGCTCCAGTGGGGAAGGCAGGCAGGAAAAACAGTCAGGACACCTGACACGAAGGGCTGCAAAAGAGGCAGCGCACGTGAGAGAAGGCATTCAAGGCTGGAAAAGTGTGTGCAAAGGCAGGGAGAGGTGAAAGAGCGGGGCATGCTGGGGGAACAGGGTCGGCTGGTCCAGGGCTGTAAACACAAATACCTAGAGGAGTCAGAAGTAAGACAAAAGGGAGTGGTGGGGACTGGGGTGGGCTGGAGAGCATGTGCTCTGCCCCCAGGGCAGGCCCTGTTCTACTCCACAAGGATTCTGGCTCAGTGCAAATAGGTTTCCCAATTTTTCCAAAAGAAGATAGAAAATGGGGCTTCCCTGGTGGCTCAATGGTTAAGAGTCCTCCTGCCAATGCAGGGGACACAGGTTTGAGCCCTGGTCTGGGAAGATCCCACATGCTGCGGAGCAACTAAGCCCATGCACCACAACTACTGAGCCTGTGCTCTAGAGCCCGTGAGCCAGAGCTACTGAGCCCACGTGCCACAACTACTGAAGCTCAACACGCCTAGAGCCCGTGCTCTGCAGCAAGAGAAGCCACCGCAGTGAGAAGCCTGCGCCCCACAATGAAGAGTAGCCCCCGCTCGCTGCAATTAGAGAAAGCCTGCGCACGGCCAACGAAGATCCAACGCAGCCAAAAATAAATAAATTTTTTAAAAAGATGGAAAATGGCCTTTAAAAAATATTCAGACACTTTGCAGGACAAATCCCTCCAGGGCTGTGGGTCCCATTGCTTTATTCCTCTGGGCCTTCACACATGCTGTTCCCTCTGCCAGGAATTCCTTCGTGTCTATCTCTGTGCCCTCTTGCCTTGGCTACCATCTCATGGGGACTTCCTCCCCCGGGAGCCTTCCCTCACACTCCTTCTGGGATGGTGGTCCTGTATCCCCTGGGTTCACTCCATTTCCCTCCATCCAAGAATCCATCCCATAATTCATGTTCCCAGTCTTGCCTCAGGCCCGTAGGGTCTGGGCACCTCTCCTGGGTCTCAAAGGGTGCCTGGGGGTGGGACTGAGGAGCCCACACCCCTTCTGGCAGTTGAAGTTGAGGTGTGTTGGTGTGGGGGCCCCAGCTGTGATGACAGGCCTAATAAGGCCTGGGCTCTGTCTAGCACTTTGGGGCTGGGGGAAGGGCTGCACCCCCAGGGACCCCAGGTAGCAATGGCCTCAAGCGCCCCTTCCTGCCCGGCCTCCTGGCGGCCTTACCTGTGGTGGTGAGGAGGCTGGCAGTGAAGAGTAGGGCTGAGGGCAGATCCCAGTTCCTGGCCTGGGAGCCATTGCCCAGGCTGGAAACCCCGTGGGCCTGGGCTGCCAGGGCGGTGCCCAGCAGCTCTTCCAGTGCCCTGGGTGGCAGGCAGGCCCTGTACTCCGCCTGGAAAGTGGCCAGCTCGGCCCTGAGGTTGGCCTGGAGCTGGAGTGCTGGAGGCCCCTCCAGGGCCTGGAGCACTGCAGCCCCAAGTCCCAGGGCTAGCAGGTGGGCCACAACCAGTAGCCCGTATCGGGCCCAGGGCCTCAGAGCCCCCATGGTGTGCCGCCCAGAGTCCATCAGAGGTACCCTGGGAGCCGACTGCTCCACCACAGGCACCTGGGAGGGGCTGGGCAGGGTGGGGCTGGGAAGAGGTGCAGCGTGGGTGGCTGGCGAGGGAGGGAAGCCTGGGAGAGCAGCTGGGGTGAGTGGGGCTGGGAGGGTGAGGCGAGGAGGTGAGCTGGATAACTCCTCCCCATTTCTGGGGCAAGAAGTTTTTTGCCCAGTTCGCCAAAACTGGGTGGTCGGGTGGTGGGTGGTCCGGGGCGGGATGGAGGAAGGCGAGACCCCGAGAGGTAACTTGACCGGCTCCCAGTCACACCGTGGTGGTTTATTCAGGGATGAGCTCACTCAGTCACAGACCCCATTCACCCGCTCAGCAGGTGCCCGGACCCAGAGGACGTTAGGGGAGAGGACAGACCAGGTCCCTGCCCTCCTGGTGTTCCCACAAGAAGCCTGTTGGCAAGGACGCAGGACAAGTTCACATCATCACAAGCTCCCTGAAGGAAACGCCCCGGGTGTTGGGGGAGAGTTCCGGGGGAGCATCACCTGGAAAGCTCCTCTGAGGAGCGGCATTTCAGCTGGGGAAGAGAAGAGGCCAGGCCAGGTGGGAAAGAGCTAGGGTGGTGAGAAAAACAGAGGCCTGCTGGAGTGGGGCGGAGTTGGGGGTCAGGACACAGGGCCTTGAGGACATGTGGCTCAGGGGACCTATGGAGGGGGCTAGTGCAGGCATCCCGGATGGAAAGGTGGCGGCCTGGGCTGTGGAGTGGGAGAGGGCAGGTGGGGCAGGGTGGCGAGGCGAGGACAGGAGTGGAGGATGCCCGGAGCTCCCTGGACAGATGATGCTCCCTCCACTCTCAGTGCTTCCTGAGAACCCTTCATGCCCAGCCCTCCTGAGTCCCCACCCTGGTAAACACTGGAGTCACAGTAGGTCTGGCTGCCATGGAGTGCGCAGGGGACGGGGAGAGGGAGCCTGGACCCCGCCTCCCATAAACCATGGAGGGGCTGAGCCCAGGGTCCCCTGCCGTAGGGCGTGGTGTGGGAGGGGTAGTCCGCAGAACCCCATGGCATTAAGAGAAGCTTGAGTGGAGCCGGGTGTCAGGGTGGGGGCCCCCTCTTGTATCCAGACCATGGGATAGAAACAAACCCAGGACAAACCACCAAGATGCCACCCGGAGGGCTGTGGGCTCCTGAGTTCAGCGAGCTGCCTGGGGTGGGAGCAGCATAGCTGGGAGGGCATCCCAGGGGAGGTGATGTTGTTGCTGGGCCTTAAGGATGAGCCGGGACCACCCAGCAACAGGAAGAATCAGAGCAAACACAGTTGCTTGAAATGGTGGGAAAGGCTTAGTGAGGGTGGGAGAAGATGGGTGAGGCCCGAGCGTGTGGGTGCCAGGGAGGCTGAGAAGGGCCTTGAATGCCTGGTGATGAAGCGGACTTGATCCCAGGAGAGGGATGTGGTGCAGAGCATCCCAGCCTAGGCCCATGCTGAGGGCATGAGGTCCCCAGGGTCATGTGACGGTTTGGATCCCCTGGTTACCTCCAAGAAAGTGACAGGCTGTGCTTGGGGAGACAGCTTGGGGAGTTTATTTGGCTTCATTGGATCCCGAGGCCATGGCCCCAACCCTGGCCGGGGCAGCAGGAAGGCACCCAGAGAGCCCCGGCCCCAAATGACCCCCGGGGCAGGGGGGCCCAGGCACGAAGCCCTGGGGCAGGGGCCACAGTAGCAGGACTTGGTCAAAAGTGCTGGTGACAGCTAAGGCCGGCCCCTCTCCCCTGCACCTCCCCTCCTCCCTGCACCACCCCTGGGGGCAATTCCCTGAGTCAGGCTCTGGTCCTCCCAACCAGCTGGGTACAGTGTCGGGCCCCAGTGGGGCGGGTAAGTCGGGGGACCTGCACGTTGCAGGTGTGGAGGGGTGCAGGCCCCCTGTCCAGTGTGAAGGCTTCCTGTGCAGTGTAGTGTTCCTGACCCCCGGGGGGGGCAGGGTCCCTGGGCGAAACCAAGGCAGCTACAGAGGCATGACCGGCTCCTATTCCAGTGTATGCTGAGGCTCCTGGAGGGCGGTGGGCGCGTGGGGAGCAGCCCGGCCCACTCAGGGCCCTGCCTCTGGTGCCCACGGGGCCTGGGCACCCACGTCTTTGGTCTGCGCCCTGCAGTCCTGAGGGCCCCCTCGGAAGGGGTTGGCGGGTGGAGAGTCCCAGAAGGGGTCTGAGTCTGGGAACAAGGTCCAGGGTGCCCGGCGGGGTGCTGGCTGTGGCGAGGGCAGGGGTGAAGGCCGTGGCCCGGCTGACACAAAGCTCCATGGGTCGATGCGGCTGCGAAGGGGTGAGGGCCGAGGTCGACTGATGAGGCCCAGAGGCGGTGAGCGTGGGGTACCTGGGGTGCCAGGAGCAGAGCGTGATATCCCTGGTGGGGGCGAGACGGAGCTTCCTATGAAGGGAGGGGGAGAGGACCGAGGTCAGGCAGTCACCACCTCCTGGGTGTCCCTGGGAGGCACTGCCCTGCTCTGGGCCTCAGCTTCCTCATCTGTACAGTGAGTTACGGGACTCATAGCTTCCACGGTCCTTCATGCTTGGGGGTGCATCTGTTTACTACGTAGCAGTTAAGAGTGAGGAGTCCTCTGGAGCAGAGGGACCTGGGCTTGGATCCCAGCCCGGCCACTTACTAGTGGGAGCCTGGAATCCCTCGATATTTCATCCGAAAAACAGGTATAACCAGAGTACCTAGTTCACAGCCTTGTTTCCATAACTGAATGAGGCAACCTCTGTAAAGCACTAGCAACAGTGCCTGGCACAAGTAAGCAACCTGTAGGAGTTCGCTAGCGTCATCATCTTCATTTCTATTATCTCACAACTGGCCTGGCCTGGCCCCTGCCCGCCCCCACCCCCATGGATGGCTGAACGGGGAACTCAGTTCCCTATGGTGCATCCTCATCGCCCTGAGGGGGCGGTCAGCAGACAGCTGTGGCCCCGGCTGTACTGCCCTGCGCGTCCCCACCAGCCCCTCCTCCCCTCTGTCACCAGGCAGAGGCCACTCACCGCGCCTCTCCTCTTCGCGCCGGGGACTCTTGGCTGATGGCTGGCCGGCGGGGACACCCAGTTCCAGCAGCAGGGGCGCGGGGGAGGGCGAGCCGGGGGCGTCGGGGCTCAGCGGGGAGGCCTGGGCGTCCGGCATCTCGGGGGAGAAGCGGATGAGCGGAGAGGGGGGCGGCTCGGCGGGGGACGGCGTGGGCAGCGGGGCGCGGGGCGTTGGCGGGGGCTCCCCGCGCTCGCGGCCCGGTCCACCCGGGGGCTGCAGGTCGCGGCCGAGGCCCAGCGAGGCGAGCAGGGCGGTGCCGCGCAGCAACGCGCGCTGGATCAGCTTGGGCGTCCCGGAGCCGCTGCCGCGCTCCGCCGGGCCCGGCCGCCGCGGCTCCTCGGGCTCCGGGCTCGGCCGCGGGGGGTTACCTGGTGGCGGGTACACAGGTTAGGCCGACTTCGGGGGGACCCCTCGGCGGCCCTGGAGCAAGGACTGGCTTCTGCTCCCCTCTGACGGCCAGCCCAACTCCTCCCAGGCCGCCGCGCCTCCCCCAGCAGACACACTTTCTGGCCTTTCAGAAGGGGCGGGGCCGGGCAAGGTGGGGTGGGCATCGCAGTCTGAGGAACCAGCAGGAGCAAAGCCTGGGAGGCAACCAGGTGCCCTGGAGCCCAGAGATGGAGGGTGGGCTGGAGGGCAGGCAGGGGATCCACCAGCAAGCAAGCTGAGGCCAGATCGGGGCCTCAGTGGATTATCTGGAGGGGTCCGGGGACAGGTCTGGGACCCATGCTCTGTGCCCACCTCCTTCCTGGCTGGGCAGCCCTGGTCCTTCTGCTCGCCCGCCCCCCTCCAGCGGGAGCACACAGGTCAATTCCAATGTACACAACAGCCCTGAGAGGCACGCATCACTGTCCCTATTCCAGAAATGAGGAAGTTGAGGCTCAGAGAGATGAGCTGTTTGCGTCAGGCCTGAGCTGAATGATTTAGGGGCATTATGTTGTCTGATCCTCATGGCCCAGGCTTGGAGAGGTTAAGGGCTCAGCTAAGCCTGAACTGCCCTGGATTTCAGGACATCTGTGTCCTAACCTGTGGGCCTAGGGTTGGCCCGACTCCATTCTAGACCACCTGGGGTGGGTCTGGGGAACCTGTCATTGAGGACGTAGGGCAGTCTGTGATGGCTTCCCACAAACCCCAATTTTGTCAGGTCCTCCTTAGCTCTAGAACCTGCCATGGCTTTCCACTGCCACTAGAAGAAAGTCTAAGCTCCTTGTCTGGGTTTCAAAGCCTTCTCTCTCTTCCTTGGGCCTGCCTGGAGTGGAGCGCTGGGCTGGGTGTCCAGAGGAAGAAATGCAAAGCTGGGAAAAGTGAGTTTCTGCTATGAACCAGGACTTTGCTTGGGGTCCCTGTCCTCAGCCACAACCCTTACCCCATCTTTCTCTATTTTTTTTTTTGGCCACACCATGCGGTGTGCGGGATCTTAGTTCCCTAACCAGGGACTGAACCCGCGCCCTTGCCAGTGAGAGCACAGGGGTCCTAACCACTGGACCGCCAGGGAATTCCCCCCATCTCTCTGACTCTTATCCCCCCACCCCACCCCACCCCTGCAGTGACCACTGCCTTCTAAAATGCAAATCTGCTAAAGACAAGTCTGCTTCAAAAGTCCCCCATCAATTTCCAGGCCCTTCCTGAACTGGCTCCTGCCTGCCTTTCCACCTTCACTCATTCATTCAACAAACATCTGCTGGCCCATGTGCTGGGGCTGCACTGGGCTCCACAGACCGAGGGGATGCAGGCCTGAACCCCACTTGCTGCTTCAGGCCTGTGAGTCCCTGGCTCTCAGCTCTCCCTCTGAGTTCCAACCTGGATTCCTCTTCCTCAGGTGTGGTGGGCCCCACGGCTGTACACACACTATTCCCTCCGCTCAGCACACCTTCCCCACCTCGGCTCTCAGTGATCCCTTATTTACCATTCAAGACCCAGCTGAGATGTCACATCCTCTGTGAAGCTATGACATTCTGATTTATAAAAAAGTATATATTTTGTCTTCATCTCATACCTGGTACAGAACTCCCCAAACCCTTGGAATTTCCTAAGTGTAAGAATGATAAAGGTGAAAGGAGCGCCTTTTGTTATTCATAAGGAGATCTTTTAACCACATCTGAGTTCATATTGATGCAGTCATTTTTGGAAAGCTCCTAAGGATGGGGTCTGGTTGCCAAGGGAACGAACTATATGATTAGAGGGTTAGAACTTTCAGCCTCCACCTGCACTGGGAAGGGGAGGAGCTGGAGATTGAATCCCATCACCAATGGCCAAGAATTTAAGCAATCAATCGTGTCCATGTAATGAGGCCTCCACAAAAACCCAGCCAAAGCGTTCCAAGCACTTCTGGGTGGTGAACCAGTGGAGGTGCTGGGAAAGTAGCGTGCCTGGAGAGGGCGTGGACACTCTGTGTCCTCCCACATACTCTGCCCTACACATCTCTTCCATCTGGTTGTTCTTGACCTGTAACCTTTTTAATAAACTGGTAATCTAGTAAGTAAATGGCTTTCCTGAGCTTTGTGAGCTGTTCTAGCAAATCATCAGATCTGAGGAGGGGGTCGTGGGGACCTCTGATTTATAGCTGGTCGGTGGGGAGCACAGGTGACAAGCCGAACATACAACTGGTGTCTGAAGTGGGGAGGAGCAGTCCTGTGGGCCTGAACCCTTAACCTGTGGGGTCTGACACAAACTAACTCCAGGTAGGCAGTGTTAGAATTGGATTGGATTGTAGGACCCCCAGCTGGTGTCCCAGAATTGGTCGGTGTGGGGAAAACCCCCAGGCATCTAGTGTCAGAAGTGAAGTGAGTAGAATGGAGAGGAAAACAAGAGGTTTTTCCTCGTTTAGAAGCTTTGCCAGAATCCCATTAACCTGTGCGGTTCTTGCTCACGTTATGCCTTGTAGAGCCCTCGCCCCACCACGTACTACTCCCTACTGTCCTTGTTTATTTCTGAGTCTGCTTTTCCACCAGACTAGGCCCTCCCCAAGGTCAGGGCAGTGTTGATCTCTAGCACCTTGATGCCTGGCTCATAATATATGTCGATACATGTTGGATGGAAGAGTCCATTCTTACAATCCTGTGACAACCATGTAAGGTGACTGCTGTTACGCCACTTTACAGGTGAGGAAACTGATCATTTACAGTGAGTTTAAACAGAACAGGGGAAAAACATGTTTAAAACAGGCAAGATAAATGGAACAAAGTGAAGTGAAGCTGGAGGTCAGCACACAAACTAAGAATGGAAAGGAGTTCCTGAGGCCGATATTCTGAGAAACCGAGGTTCCCAAAAGTAAGCGACTTGCCCCAGGTAACTCGGCAAGGATTTTAATTTGCCTCTAAGCTCCCTGGCAGTAAGAGTTGGCAACCCTGTTGTTGAGGACAAAGAGAAAAAACATGCTTGACCCAGAGACGAAGGTGAAATCGCTTCTGTGGGGCCTCACAGAGAGGACACGGCCACGTGGTAGTTAGCGGCTCCAGGGCAACAAGCTTCAGGCGGCAGTTGCTGTCAGTGCAGGCTGACTGCGCCCACCAATCTGCCACTCATTGCAACCAGTTCCCCAGGGGCCGGAACACCCAGGTGTGGACAAGGGGTGGGAGTTGGGGCTCCCCGGTGGTGTGGCTAATGCCTGGGACAGTCTCACAGGGTCTTTGATTCTTAGCCAGGTTTTTCACTCTGTGGGTGGTTGGGAGGTCAAGGTCATGCACTCGTAGGTGGGCCCAAGATGGCTGGAGGGTGGGCTTGCACCAGGGGAACCAAGTGCTCAGCCAGCAGCTGGGCTGGGACAGGTGATATCCTTTTAGGTAAGAGGGCAAGCCAGAGAAAGATGGGGTCCAGGCCGTTGTGTCCCTGCTCCTAGGAGCTCAGGGAGAATAAGGCCAAATGGATCTGCAGAATATGGTCAGGGGCTCCTTCAGACTACACACCCAGGTTGACAGGACCTCAAGTTCTCCATTGACCCTTCTGGCCTGGGGCATTCTAGAGCAGGTGACTACAAGCAGCCCCCTTGGCCTTCCAATTCTCAGTTCAGTGCCTGCAGCACGGCTAGCTTGGGGCAATGCAACTGCTGGAGCAGAAAATGGTGTGGCAGACGGGGCTCCAGGGCCCTGCCTCCGGAGTCAGACCTGGGCTCAAATCCCTGTTCTGCTGTATGCCCTATTTCAAACCACTTAACCTCTCTGTGCCTCAGTTTCCTCCTCTATAAAATGGCACACAGGAAGGACCCAATAAACGTTTGCTGTTATTGTTACTGTGAAATGTAGCTCAGGTAATGGTGGAGGTGACGCGCTGGGTGGGGTGAGAGGAGTGAGTCTAACTTGTTTGCTGAATAGGACTCTGGTCTGATAACAGTTAAGCCAGGTCCTATATTCTGGCTGCGAGAAGCAGGTACAGCTGGGGGCTCTAAAGGGACCCATGGGCAAGGGAGGCTGCAACTTTCTAGTCCCTGCCAATGCTGGGCAGTGCTGAGCTGAGCCCTTGTCCCTCTGACACAGGAGCCCCAGTTTCTGCTAACCCCCTACCTTCCCAAGTAGTTTGTATGTGAGAAACCCTTTCTTCAAGTGAAAGTTTCTGGGAAAGCTCACTACGAGCATGAGAGTCAAAGTCTCCCTGGGTTCAAATCCTTAGCTGGGGGATTTAGGCAGATTACTTTACCTCGCAGAGCCTCTGTTTTCTCATCTCTCAAATGGGTATAATAATCCCTCATGAGATTGTTGCTTGGATGGAATGCCTGACACACAGTAAGTGCTACTGCCATTATGGAAAACAGAAAAGTCCAGAACTGCCCCAGATGCAGCGAGTAGGCCCTAGATCCCCACCCGTTCAGATTTCTTATCCTCTTCTCCACCTACAGGCTCCCCAGAAGGGACTCTGAGAAGCACAGTGTGGCAGCCACTTTTCTAGCTCCACCCCACATGCACAGTTTCCTTCTCTTCTCTCAGCCCAGCTTCCCCTGGGTCCCAAATGCGGGGCACCGTTCCTTGTTTTCCTGTCTTCCCTAGAGCTTGCTGAGGGCACAGCAGCTGCCACAGGGCCAGGGGAGAGCCCTCTTGCAGGCCAGCCCTGAATAGGGTCCCTGAGGCCTAGGCTGGATCCAGCTCAGTTGTGGGCTGATGGGTCAGACCTGGGTTCTAGGAATGGCCTGCCTTGCAGGCTGGCTTCTTGTAGCCTGCCCATAGGACCCACAGGAGTGCAGCAACAGTCTGCTGGGGGGAGACAAGGCCACTCACCATTGAGCATGGGGGGTGTGGAAGGAGATCCTAAGGGGGATGAGTCATCTGAATCCAGGTACCACGTGGCTTCGTCCAGGCGGGACCTTCTCCTGGTGAGGGGACGAGAGGGGAGTTGTGCTTCGTGAATCTCAGGACTGTTGGGAGGCAGAAGACACTCGGTGGGTGGCACTCAGGCACTCACCTCCCGTTCTGGGCTTCTCCGGGCTTGGGGGAACTGGGCCCCCAGGCCCAGCATGCTCGCCGCTCTCCATTGCTTGAGTCCTCTAGACGTCTTGGGGACTGTCGGCCCCATGCCTGGCCTGGTTCTGCAGGCTCCACTGTGGCGGGCAGGGGGAGGGGGGAATGGAAGGAGTCTGAGCTGAGGTCAAGAACCCTGATCCTTGTCCTCCCATCATGAGAATCAAGCTCCAGGGGCAACTTCTTGGAGGATTGGGGTGGGGTGTGGGTCAGGCTGGGCCCCATCCCATTCCCAGGGTGAGCTTTGGGCCACAGAGAATCTGAACGGAACTGGGGTAGGTGGGTGTGGGTCCTGGGACTGGCAGTGAGGCATCTCATCTAGTCCTTCTTCACCCGGCATTTGCTGCTTAGCAGTTAGTACAGCCACTACAGCCAACTGCGTGGGTTTGAATTCTGACTCTGCCACTTGCTAGCTGTGCAACATTAGGCAGTTACTTGTCTCACTTTTCTCATCAGTAAAACTTATATAATAACAAGGACATCTACCTCACAGGGTCTTCGTGAGGAATTAATATTAGCAAAGTGTTTAGGAAAATGAATGGGACATAGTGTCATACAATTGCTAGACTGAAAAAAGTTGTAAAATGCATGCTGCTTGGGGAACTTAGAGGTACCAGTTTAGACAGATAGGGGAGGGCGCCTGGGAGCAGGGGGGAAGAGGAGGAGACAGTGTGTGGGATCTACTTCCAAGGATAAGTTTTGACTGACAAAAGGATAAGGTCTGGGGGTAAGGGCATGGGCAAGGGGAGGCGAAGTTTCTTACACTGGATGGCCCGGAACCGGGGGAAGGTGGGCGAGTCCCCAGCCCCGACCTCGAAGACGTTTCTCCTCCTGTCCAGGCCGGGAGAGGCCTGCACGGTGATGCGGTGTTTGAAGTCTGGGGTTGGGGGGGAAGCAGGGCGCAGGTTTGTGGTGAAGGAGAGACTGGATCCTAACCTGCAGGGCCCCTCAGCAGTTCCCAGGCCACGCAGGCAGTGCTGGAACAGGGCCTGGCACAGTGGCTGGGTGACTGGGGTCGGCCTCACTGCCTTCCTGGGCCCCAGGCTCTCCGTAAGGAAAGCAGACCTCTCACGCGGAGAAGCGCAGCGGAGTCGGAGATTCCCAGGAGCGGCCCACCCAACTCCCTCGGCTTTCTCAGAACTTTCATGAGCCCCGCCCCTTCCCGGCCGTAGCCATTCCCAGACCGACATGCAAATATTCCCGCCAAAACCCGCCCACAAACGAAAACACACTCCGGGCCCCTCCCCTTCCAGCCTCGTCTTACAGGCCCACCCACCAACGCCCTAGACCAATCCCGGTGTGGCCAGCACACCCGCCTGACCCCACCCCTCCGCCCACGAAGCCAATGGCGGGCGGCGTGCTGGGACCCGCCCCTTACCGAGCGGCATGCTGATGCGCTCGCCGCCGTCGCGCGCGCGGAGTTTGCTGCGCTTGAAGGTTCCGCGGCGGCGGCGAACGTGTGGCCGTTCGCGATCAACTTGCTGCAATAGAAGCGTCAACTCGCGCTCGAACACCTCCAGCTCCCACTGGGCCAGCAGGTGCTCGCGCCGCCGCAGCTGCTCTGCCTGTGACCGCTGCTCACGCGCCGCGCGGGTCAGCTCCTCCTCGCGGCTCAGTAGTTCCTGTGCCCGGGACAATGGAGGCGGTGGAGTCAGTCGGGTACGGTCTCAGACGCTCACCCCCACCTTCTGCCCCATGGAAACCGGGGAGACATTCCTTCCCGGCGTCCCCTTCCAACCCTGGGACCCCGACTCCTCCCACCTTTTCTTTGGCCCGCAGCTCGTCAAAGAGGCCTTGGATCTCGCGCTTCCAGCCTTCCTGCATGGAATGGAAGGAGTCCCGCGGCATTTCCCGCAGGACCTGCGCCTCTAGTGCCTCCAACTGCTGAAGGATGGAGGCGAAGTCGGGCCTGCGGTGGGGATCCTGCGCCCAGCAATCTGGGGAAACGGAGTGGAGGGGGGACAGGATAAGAAGGGGTCTGTGAGTGGATATGTCCTGGGCCAAGGAGCTCTGCCCCTCACCCTCCTGCCCCATCCCCTTACCGGCCATGAGCTGTGCGAAGGGCTCGGGGCAGGTGGATGGGATGGGCAGTGTGAGCTTGTTAACGGCCACTCCATAGGCTACAGCAAGGCAGTCGATGCCACGGTAGGGCACCTCCCCAGTCAGCAGTTCCCACAGGAGCACCCCAAAACTGTGGGTGAGACAAAGGGTCTATGTCCCCTCCTCTACTTATTCGTTGCCATTTCATCCCAAGGCAACCAAGAGCTCAGTGGTCTGTGTCCCTCCCTCTGGGCTCTGCTTGTCTGCCCAGCCCTAGATTTTGGCAGCCACCTCTGCCCTCTGCAGCCCCATATCTGTCCAGCCTCCACCCAGCCGCACCTCCAGACATCGCTGCCCTTAGAGAAGGTGGAGGCCTTGATAACCTCAGGAGCCATCCAGGCATAGGTGCCTGCAGCACTCATTTGCGTGGTTTTGTGCCACTCGCGGGCCAGGCCGAAGTCAGTGATCTTCAGGGTCTTGTGCTCCATGTCGTCACCTTCAATGGGCTGCAGCAGCAGAACTGGGGAAGAGAGGAAGGGCTGTGGTGCTCCAGGCTCAGGTGGTGGGGACAAGGGAGGAGCTGGGAGCAAACTGTCATCTGACAGGCATCCTGGCTGGGTACTGGGGGCACCGAGGTGAACTGGTCTCAATCTTGCCCTGGAGAGCTCATAGCTGGGGTTGGGGTAGAATCAGATAATAAGCACAAGGCTGGGAAACATTTACCAAGGGGTTACCAGAGGCCAGGCATTTTACACTCAGCATTAGCACTCACAAAAAAAAAAAGTCTATGAGGTAGACATCATTATCCCCATTTTGCAGAAGAGGAAACTGAGCAATAATTTGATTTAACCTAGGGCATATGCAAATAAAGCAGATGCCACGACCTGGTCTGTGTGCTTCCAAAGCCAGTGCTCTAACTTTCTCCTAACACTGCACGGAATAGAAATGGGCAATATGGGGACCTTCCTGGTGGTCCAGTGGTTAAGACTCCACGCTTCCACTGCAGAAGGCACGGTTCAATCCCTGGTTGGGGAACTAATATCCCGCATGCCACGGTGTGGCCAAAAAAAAAAAAAAAGAAAGAAGTGGGCAATATGGCAGCCTCTCAGCATTTGTAACTTTGATTTCAAGAGAAACCTGTGTCTTGTCATTTTGCTGAGGCAGGAGTGTGAATCAGAACCTGCCTCGGGGTGGGGAGCAGGAGGGAACCCCCTCGTGAGAAAGGAAGCCCAGCAGGCACTACAGACCCCTGGTGTCCATGTCCCATTGTGGCTAGCGCAGCCGCTCCCAGGGGAAAGATTCCAAAAGATATCCACTGATGCAGCTGGATGTGAAGAGAGAGAAGGGGGTATAAGAAAGTGGTGGTTCTTGGCTAGAAAGGAGTTTGGGACAAATGTAGTAGTGGATAGACGTGGCAAGGGCTGATGGCTTTGTCCCAAATGGGGCCACCATACTCTGTACAGAGAGGAGAGGCAGCAGCTTGCAAATCTCTCACCAGGAAAAGCATGGCTCAAAGGAGAGAAGTTTTAGAGGAATAAAAAGAGGACAAAATTATAGAATTTTCAAGGTTCTGAAGAGGCCTCTCTACTTTTCTGGTTATAGCCAACTGCATTGTAGAGAAGTGGCATCCAAGCCAATGACATTTCTGAACACACGTCCTTTCAGGGCACACCTCTCAGCAATCCTGCCCAGAGTGACAGCACCATAGTGGGGGCAGAGGACACAGGCACCTAATACAGCCCGGCGAGTCAGGGAAGACTTCTCAGAGGAGGTGACAGAAGCAGGGTATTCGCTTTTCTAGGTCTAAAGCCACAACTCCTGATCCTGCTGCTGGCCGAGCTCTCTGGGCCTCCTGGGGGCATCTGGCACTGCTGCTCAACCCCTCCCTGCTGTCCTTGGCTCCCAGGACCTCTGGCTGCTTTTGCTGTTTCCTTCAGGGCCTCCCCACCCTTAGCCTTTTCAATGCTGGCGTTCCTCAGAGCCTGGCCTCCCCTTGACCTTGGCCCACTGCCCCCAGGCTGTCCTGGACTCTCCCAGGTGCCAGCTGCCCCCTCCTCACTGGCATCTCCCACATTGGGAGCTCCAGTTCAGAAGTTGATCCAGCTGCCTATCAGCTGCCCTACCTGACGTCTTTATGCCCTCAACAACCATCTTCATCCTTCCACCGTGCCTGGCAAATCTTCCCACAATTTCTCAAAATTCAGAGAATGATCCTGCAATCTACCCTCTCCTCTTAGCCAAACTGGGGCTGAGTACTGAACAGTTAAAGCTAGGCATGACGACAAAACCCACCTCAGAGGATCATCATGAGTATTAAACAAGATCACCTTTTTTTTTTTTTTTTTTGGCGGCACCAAGCGGCATGTGGGAACCTAGTTCCCCAGCCAGGGATGGAACCCGTGCCACCTGTAGAGAGGAAGCGCAGAGTCTTAACCACTGAGCCGCCAGGCAAGTCCAGCGAGATCACGCTTCTTAAAGCTTTAGCGCGGGATCTGACAGTTGTCCTAAAGACTCTGCTGCTAATCTCCCTCAGATTGACTTTCTCCTCCAACCTCTAACATCTTACTCCCAGCTTCACAACAGCCTCCGGCCCGGCTGCTGAAGACTCAGAACTGGACCATTCAGTAAGCTCTGCGAAAGTTCATTCCAGAGAAGAGCCGCAGCAGGCTGGGGCAGGCAGCTGGAGAGGGACCAGGCAAAGGGATCCATGTACTGGGGCTGGGGGGAGGGACTCCCGCCTCCTCTGGTGCCAGGACCCACCCATCCTCTTGACGGCTGCTTCTCAGTCGGGTCTCTAGCCACTTGTGGTACCTCACAGACTGGTGAATCACCTTCTGCGCCAGTATCTCGAGCTGGGAGGCCAGCCTCCCTTTTTCGGTCAGGTAATCTGAAGTCCAGAGAGGGGCAGCAACTCACTCGAAGTCTCAGGACTTCTTTCTATTGGTGGCCTTTCTGCCGCCTCCTACCCCCCAGCTTGACCTGACACCTGTGAAGCCTTATCCTCACCTCCGTGTCCCCTGCTTTTCTCCAAGTGCCTTGAATTTGTTCCAACCCAAGTTGCTCTTCTGGTGTCTGATGTAGACCTTGGGGATGGGGCGGTCAGGGGTCACTCAGAGGAGAAGGGGCTAGAGATCCCCCTCCCAGCATCCCGTTAGGGCTCCCTGGCCTCTGAAAGGGACCTGGCCCCCAGCCCCCTTCCTGGGCTGCCTCTGTGAAGCTTGGGAGTGGCCTAGGCAGCTTACGCCTCTTCCGCTTCCCTCCCATGGTCCCTACTTCTCCTTTCTGGGAGGCCTGGCTCAGGTCTCCAATGGGGGCGGGGGTCCTTTGGTGGAGAATTGGGGGAGGTCAGGCCCAGGCTGGGCTGGCTGGTCAGTCCTGTGACTCGTGGGCCTAGAGAATTCCCCCTCCTCTCCCTGCCAGGCTTCCTCACAAGGCCCCCATTGTCCAGGAAAATCACGCCATTGTTTCCTGCCTGCGCCCCCCCCATCCCAGGGACTCCCCCCGCCAATGCCGCAGACAGCAGCCCGGGCCTAGAACTGGGGTCTGCGAGGTGGGAGGCCAGGCTCAGCAAGGCTAAGGGCACCCTGCCTGCCTTTCACCACCATCCAGACTCTGGGAGGGAACTGGGGGGGAGTAGGGGCGCAATCCCTGGCTCCTTCCTCTCCCACAAACCCCCTACCCCCAGCTCTTTCCTCCCCTGCAGGCAGCTGGGCTGGGGAGAGAGCAGAGGCTGGAGCAGGGGCAGGAAGCCGGCTCAGGGGCAGCAGGAAACGCAGGAAGCGGTGGGGAGGGTGGGGAGCAGGAGCCTGGGCTATTGTTCCATTTTTTCTGGAAAGAAAACTGGAGGAAAAACAGAAGACGGGAGTCCCCTCCCCCCAGGCCTTCGGGGAATCCCCCTCAGGCTGGGGCAGGGAGTGGGGGTCCCTAGATGGCTAGGGCCCAGGAGGGAGGCTGAGAGGTGGGATCTGCCCCCTACTGTGGATGAGAGGAGTGGGTGGGGTCGCTGGCAGGCCTCCCCAGGCCCCTCTGGCCCTGGCAAGGACTTGGATATCACTGGGCCCTGGTGTTCTGCTCCCCACAAGCCGCTTATCCATGCTCAGCCCAGGCCAGGAGGCTCAAAATATCCATGCTCACCCCTCCAAGAGCCACCCGTGCCTCTCCAGTGACCTCACCGGCCCTTCCTTTTGCTCTACAGCTGCACCTCAGCCCCCAGCAGGCCCAGCCCGGGTACCCACTACCGTGCTGCGGCCTGCCTCCTTGCCTTTGCTCTTGTCAGGCCCTGCATCCAACTGGGTCCCTCCTGAACACTCCCTGCTTTGGGCTTGGTGTGAAGCTCGTCTGCTTCAGAAAGCCCTCCCAACCTGCCACTTGCTTGTCTTGGGCCCAGGCTGGGCAGCGTGTAGGACCTGAAATGGCTGGAGATGGAGTGCCTTACCGCTTGAGTCTTTCTTAGCCCCGCCACGCCCACTCCCAAGTGCTGATTCCAGGCAAAGCCCTCTTGGTGATCCAGCCTTCAAACATCCACACCCATGGCTGAGGACCCACTGTGTACCGGGCATCGGATGCCCAGCCTGCTAAGCCGTTTCACCCTCCCGATCACTCCCTTTTTACAGAGTCTGAAATCGAGGTTCTGAGTTGAAATAACCAGCTAGAGATCATGCAGCCAGGGGGGGAGGGGTGGGGCCAGAATTCCATCCCTGGCCCCAGCTTTGACCACCACGGGGCAGGGGAAGAGGGTGGTTTTTCCCCCTTTGAGATTTCTGTTCTGGAGGAGCTGCCCACCACAAGTGGAGGGGGGAGGAGGCACCAACAGGACAACGGTGAACTTCAGGGGAGTTCCCTGCAGATGAGGGGGCGCCAGCACCCAGCACTCCTCCTTCCTTGAGGTAGTGGCCACGGTTAGGCAAGCTGCTTACGGCCCACGTGAGAGGTTCCAATTTTTTTAACTTGGCAGCTGTGAGCTGGGATCAAGGACTCTTTGGGGATGGGGCGTGAAGGACTCTGTTGGGTGCCCGGAACTCCTGCTTTGGGGCTAGTGTGAGCCCACGGGCACCCCGGTCAACTCAGATTCCCCTAGGGGAGGAACTCCTGCCTCTAGTAGATCCCCAGGTAGGCTCAGCTAAGCGTTGTTAGTAGGTGTGTACTTGGGCCATGCCAACCTCCACCCATGCTCCCCAAAACTCACTGTTGTTGGACTTGAGGTCTCGGTGGATGACAGGCACCAGGGCCTCGCAGTGCAGGTAGTGCATCCCACGAGCAATTTGCACGGCCCAGTTGACGAGCACATGGGGGGGCACACGCCGCCCAGCCAGGGCACGGCTGAGGGGCCCGCCGGCAGCATACTCCATCACCAGGCACAGGTTGGGCTCCTCCAGGCACACGGCCTTGAGGGCAATGATGTTGGGGTGTGCCAGCATGGCGAAAAGCCGGGCCTCCTGTCGCACGCTCTCAGCTGTCACGCTGATGTCTTCATCGGGGTCCTGGCGAGCTGCCTTCACAGCCACCAGCTCGCCTCGCCAGCTGCCGCGGTAGACCTTGCCGAAGCCACCGATGCCGATCACCTCCTCCAGCCGCAGCTCCTGGAAGCTGGCCATCTCGCAGGGGGGCGGACCGCCGCCCCGAGACACATAGTTGGACGGAAAGATGCCCACCTGGCCTCCCACCTGGCCCGCCCACCAGCCCTCATCGCCTGAGATAGCTGCATCCCGGGACAGCACCTCCACACGGTCGCCCTTCCGCAGGGCCAGCTCGTCCTGCCCATTGGGCTCGTAGTCAAACAGGGCTGTCCACACAGGGTTGGCATAAGCTGCCGCCTTCGGGGATCCCTCTGGCCAACCTCCGCCGCCTCCCCCACTGCCCCCACTGCCACCGCTGTTCCATGACCCCAGCGGGCTCTTGAGGAAGAGGTTCTTCAAGGGCTCCATGGCTGGGAGCTGGCGTTGGTGGGTGTGGGGGACCTTCCCTGGGTGCCCCTGGTCCCCACCCTTGCTGACTGCCGAGGCCCTAGTCCCGGAACCTGGGCATCCGGGCCCTGGCCCTCAGCCCCAGACCCACGCCTCTCTGGGGAGCCAGGAGTGTCGCCTCCCGGCCCCCCGCATCTCGGGCTTCCGGGGGAAGGCGACCTAGGGCAGTGTGGTCAGGCTCGGGGGGTGGGCCCCCGGGGCCTCCGGCGTCTCACCATCGCTGGCACAGAGGGGCCCGGGCGTCCCTCAGTCTGGAGCAGTCCTGGGAGTCTGGCTCCGGCACCCGCCAAGTGTAAGGTGGGGCCAGCAAGGGGCAGCGCCTGGACTCCGGTTGGGTCTCTTTGCGCAGGGGGTGGCTGGAGTGTCTCTAGCTGGGCCAAGCTGCCTCTTCCCGGCTGGGCTCTCTCAACCCGATGGCTCCAACCCCGTTCCCTTCTTCCTCCTCCCTTTGTACTTTGGCCCCGGGGGCGGGAGGCAGAGGTGGAGGGTGGAGTTTCACTTTTTTCCGCTGTTCTCCCTCCTGCAGGAAACAGCATCAGATGACGCGGGCGGGTAGCACCGCTCCCCTCCCAGAGGCTGCGGGGCGACTGGGCCTGGGAGTTCCCGGGTAGGCGGGCAATGAGAGGCAGAAGGTGGGGAAGGGTAGCCCCGATCCCCCATGACAGCAGGTTTAGGGTCCAAGTTGGTTTCTACTAAGGACGGGCCATCCCCACTCTCTACATCCGCATCAGCAAAATTGGGGCAAAGAACCGGGCTTGGGAGAGGGGCAAACCCGAGTTTGGTCTTGGCTCCGAAGTTGCAGGGCTGTGTGACCCATCCTCTCTACGCCTCATTCTCTTCGTATGTGAAACTGGGGCCTGAAGCTCAGCTTTGCAGAGCTAGTGGGATGGGGGTGCGTAAGACAAGGAGGACGGAACTGGCTGCACCTCGAGCTCTTGGAACGAGTTGTCTAAGGCTCTCCTCTTTCCCTCACCTGGGAAACAATCCACTTATTCATGCCTCTTCCCCATGAAGGGGCGGAAACCTGAAACTGCGGTCAAGAAATTCGCTCAGTGATTGGATTCAGAATAACTAAACCGCCCTTGTAACTGCTGGATTGACCCCAATTGCCTTGAGCCTGTCACTTTAAGAAAAACGACGCTATCCTACTTCGACTATTCCTGCCTGTTCTTGGAGGATCGCTCTCTACAATCTTAAGTCTGAGCTCTGACCTGGAAGTAGAGGTAGCACGTGAGGTTTCAGGTCCATCGCTAAAAAGGGCGGACCTAGAGGGGCGTGCTCTCGTAGAGAACTGTCGCTTTAGCCAAGGGAGATCCGCGCCTCCATCCTCTACCCCGCCTCTTGTAACTCAGTGGGAGAATTTTGCGCCAGTTAACTCCGCCGTTACTCGATGGCCCCTCAACTATCCCTTGGGTTCCGCCCAGTGGTCTCCGCTAGATTGGCAACGTTTAGGTGTGCGCATGCGCCCAAGCGCTTCTGCCTTTCGGACCGTCCCTTCCCTTAGACCTGAACTTTGCGCACGCCCAAAGCACTCTCCCGCTTCTTAGCGCTCCACCACTTCCCTGCGCTTGCGCATTCAAGCCGCCAGGTTTTCCTTTTCCGGGTCCCAACTGGGCTCGTTGGGCGCATGCGCCACTGCAGGTTGGCGGCTCGCGGCTCCTTTTTCCGGCCTCCCCCTTGGGCCGGCTCCCGCAGAAGCGGGGCGAGCGCGGAGCCCAAAACGAGTGACCTGTGACCCCGGAAGTGGACCTCAGGGTACCAGGGCTTTCCCCGGGCCGGAACCGAGGGAGCCGTCGCCTGCACCCCCAGAGCATCCACCCCACGCCCACCTCTGGATGCCGCCGACGGGTGCCCGGCCCTTGCCCTGCGCCTGCCTGCCGGCCCGGCCCTTGGGAGCAGATCTGGGCCGGGGGTGGGGGCCCGGACCCCGCCTCTGATGCGTCTCCACCCCCGCGCCTGGGTCTCGCACCGCTGACTGCCCGGGCCGGCCCCGCCCCCTGCTCGCACCCTAGCCCCACCGACCTCTCTTCTCCGCTGGGGGAGGTCATGGCGTGAGCGCGAGGCCGGGCCCCGGGGCCCTCGGGCGCCACGCGGGGCATGGGCCGGGGGCCGCCCCCATGAGGGTCCCGGGAGGAGGGCGCGCGCAGCAGCGGCGGGGCCATGGGGTCGCAGGTATTGCAGATCCTGCGCCAGGGGGTGTGGGCTTCGCTCACCGGCGGTTGGTTCTTCGACCCGCACCAGAGCACCTTCTCCAACTGCTTCCACCTCTATGTCTGGATCTTCCTGCTCACCTTTCCTTTCTTGCTGTACATGGTGAGACGCTGCCGCCACCTGTAACTCCCGCCGGGGAAAGGGAGGGCAGATGTCACGGAGGGGTGCAACCTGGCAGGGATTCTGGGCTGTGGCTTAGGCACTAGGATGTAGGAAGAGGACTCAGTGCAGAGTTTGGAGTGTGTGGAGGAGAGGCCAAAATTTTCTGGCCTGGGTGACCTTGAGACCCTCACTTCGTTTCTTTCCAGTTAGAAGACAGGGCCCTCCGGCAGGGCTTTCTTACTAGTTGTGTGCAGGGGCGATGAAGTCCTGTTGTGAATTTGTGAATCCTAGCTTTGACTGTGGCGTTAGGTCCACCCCACGGGGGCAGGGCTGTGTGAAGAGGGACCTGACTTGCTGCCACCTCCAGGTCCTGCCCCCCAGCTTGATGGTGGCTGGTGTGTACTGCCTTGTGGTGGCTGTCATCTTCGCTGCCATCAAGACTGTGAACTATCGGCTGCATGCTATGTTCGACCAGGGCGAGATTGTGGAGAAGCGCAGCTCTACCATGGGGGAGCCAGAGGAAGAGCCTGCCCAGGGGGACGGCAGTCTGCCCAGGTGGGGCGAGGCAGGGCCTGTGTTGGAAATGGAGGGTCCTTGGTGCCTGGGCCTGAGCGCTGGAGGATGGAGAAGGGGCTTAGGGAACATTGGGTCCAAGAACGGTTGAACGTTCTATGGTTGGCCCTGGATTCATCAGGGGGATCTTTGTGGAGAGTAGAGCGATGGGGATGTTGGGAGAAGTACTATATGAAGAGGGAGGGTTAGCTGAAAGCTACTGTTCTTTTCCACTGCTAGGGATCCTGGAGTGGAAATGACAGTATTTCGAAAAGTGAGTTCCACACCCCCCGTACGCTGTAGTTCTCAGCATTCCGTGTTTGGCTTCAACCAGGTCTCGGTGAGTGGTCCTGGCCCTCTCCCTTCCCCACTCCTCTCCTGAGAGCCTGTCCCCAACATGGGTATGTCCTGAACCTACTTTTTGCCCTGTTTGCTCCTTCGTACTTTTTTTTCTATTGCTCAGGAGTTGCTGCCCCGGATGGAGGACTCTGGGCCCCTCAGAGGTAGGTGGCTGCTGTTCAGAGCTGAAGGTGGTGGTGTGGAGTAGGGGATGGCGCGTGGAGGCCTTGAGGTCCTGCTGACGCCTCTGGGGCTGTGGTTGCAGACATCAAGGAGCTGGTGCGGGAGCAGGGCAGCAACAACGTGATCATGACCTCTGCCGATCGAGAGATGCTGAAGCTAAGCTCACAGGAGAAGCTGAGTGAGTGGGCATGTTGGCGAGAGCCTGGGGAGAAGACTAGCTGTCTTGTCTTTGAGCCACCCCAACTTTTACTTCCCTGGGCTCTCTGTGTTCTCTCAGATTGGATCTCCTCAGTGTCTTGCCCCACTGGGTTCTCAGAAAGTGGGGCCATAGGACCCCTTCAGCCACCGGTCCCTTTTGTAGAATGCCATTCTGTCGTCTTCTGTCTTCTTGTGTTCTGATAGTTGGAGACCTCCCCCAGACGCCTCCAGGGGCTGCCCCAGACCCATCTCTCCCCAGCACGGACTCCTCAGAACGTTCTCCCCTGGCTGGAGATGGCGCCCCCTGGAGTGGGAGCAGCGTGGCTGACACTCCCATGAGCCCCCTGCTGAAGGGGAGCCTCAGCCAGGAGCTGAGCAAGAGCTTCCTGACGCTGACCCGGCCCGACCGGGCCCTGGTGAGGACCAGCAGTCGACGGGAACACCGCCGCGGAGCGAGCGGCTACCAGCCCCTGGACCGGCGGGGCTCGGGTGAGCCCACACCCCAGAAAGCCGGCTCCTCAGATTCCTGCTTCAGTGGCACTGACAGGGAAACGTTGAGCAGCTTCAAGAGCGAGAAGACCAACTCGACCCACCTGGACAGCCCCCCCGGTGGGCAAGCCCCCGAGGGCAGCGACACAGACCCACCCTCGGAGGCAGAGCTGCCCGCTTCACCAGATGCTGGGGTCCCGTCAGATGACACACTGCGTTCCTTTGACACAGTCGTAGGAGCAGGGACGCCTCCGGGCCCGGCTGAGCCGCTCCTCGTTGTACGGCCCAAGGACTTGGCCCTGCTGCGGCCTAGCAAACGGCGGCCACCTGTGAGAAGACACTCCCCCGCTGGCCGTGCCCCTCGGCGGCCGCTGCTGGAAGGCGGGGGCTTCTTCGAGGACGATGACACCAGCGAGGGCAGTGAACTGAGCCCGGCCTCCAGCCTCCGGTCCCAGCGCCGCTACAGCAGCGACAGCTCCTCGTCCACTTCCTGCTATTCCCCTGAGAGTTCTCGGGGTGCGGCGGGGGGGCCCCGGAAACGACGGGCCCCCCACGGGGCTGAGGAGGGGACGGCTGTGCCTCCCAAGCGGCCCTATGGAACCCAGCGGACGCCTAGTACCGCCAGCGCCAAAACGCACGCCCGCGTGCTGAGCATGGACGGGGCAGGGGGTGATGGCCTGAGGGGCCCCCTGGCTGGCTCCAAGGCTGAGCTGGAGGTCCAGGCGGGGGTGGAGCTGGCAGCCGGTGAGCCCGCTGTGCTGCCCGCCGAGGCCCGCCGGGGACCTGCGGCCAACCAGCCTGGCTGGCGGGGGGAGCTGCAGGAGGATGGTGCTGTGGGGGGAGGTGAGTGCCGGCTCCAGAGCTGGGGGGAGGCGAGCTCGGTAGGGACGTGGGTTTGGGCCAGGGGCAGCTGGAGTGGACCTGGTCAGCCTCTGTCTCAGGCAGCAGATGGACAAGGACGCAGCGACCTAGTGACGTTGGCTGCCGGGCGCCTCAGATGAGCAAGGCTGGAGTGGTGAGGAGATCGAGGCAGAGACCTCAGGCACCTGGCTCCAGGTCCTGCAGGTAGCACCTGGGCCTCTGCTCTTTGAGGACTCTGAGGAGCCACGCTCATCCTCCCGGGTCGCCAGTGGGGCAGAGCAGATCATGTCCTTGTTTCTGCATGTGGAAACTGAGGCCCGCGTGGTTAGGTGACCTGGCTGGGCCACAGAGGCGGGATGCGGTTGGACTAGGCCTGACCTTTAGCTCCATCCATGCAGGGGCATCTGTCTCCCCCCCTCCCCCAACCCTCCCTCAGGCTCTGTCCAAGCCTCTGTCACTTATGCTCGGGGGGCCTCTCTCTCTGGTCAGCTGCCGAGGAGACTGGCAAGCGGGACCGCTCAAGCAGCGTGAGGCGGGCACAGGCCATCCGGAGGCGTCACAATGCCGGCAGCAACCCTACCCCCCCCGCCTCGCTCATGGGCTCGCCGCCCAGGTGAGCACCTGCCGGCTGCTTGGACGGGAGTGGGGGCCGGCTGGCTCTAAGGGGTGCTGACCATGAGCCGACCCCTCCCCAGCAGCCTGCAGGAAGCTCAACGGGGCCGGGCTGCCTCCCATTCCCGGGCGCTGACGCTGCCCTCTGCCCTGCACTTCGCCTCCTCGCTGCTGCTCACTCGGGCCGGCGCCAACGTGCACGAGGCCTGCACCTTTGACGACACTTCCGAGGGTGCTGTGCACTACTTCTATGACGAGAGCGGTGAGCCCCTCCCCCGGTCCGTGGCCAAGCCTCTTTCTCTTCCGCTGAGGGTCGTGGTCCCAGCAGCTGTGCTCTTGGTGCCCAGGGGCTGGGCTGCCATCCAGGGGAACCCAGCAGAGGGTTTTCCTCACTTGATGGCCCTGGTGCCCACGTGGGTTGGGCCTCGGTGCTCCTGTCCCTGACAGGCTGCCGTGTCCCACACTTGTGCCCCAGGCGTGCGGCGTTCCTACACCTTTGGCCTGGCTGGAGGCGGCTACGAGAACCCTGTAGGGCAGCAGGGGGAGCAGGCAGCCAATGGTGCCTGGTGAGTCTCCAAGCTTGGGCTCTCCCGACCCAGCAGCCAATGGGCTGCCATTTCTGGGGAATTTTCTGTCTTCCTTCTTTGGGCTGGGCAGGGGCAGCTCAGACCCCTAGGAGGAGAGGAGGGTGGGCGGCGGTGAAGGGTGGACCTGCAGGGATCCCTGAGGTCTCTGGTTCCTCAGCACTTCGAAGCAGGAGGCTTCCAGGGTCTTCCAGGACCTGGGAGGGAGGCACTTCTGCCACCTGACTCCTCTGGACACCCCTGCGCTCCTGGGTATTGGAGCAGCTCCCTTGGGCCCCCAGTCATGGCCTGGCCTTGGCCTCGACCCCATTCCAGTCCCAGCCTCACCCACAGCCCCGACCCTCACGGCCGCTGTTCCCACAGGGACCGCCACTCGCATTCCTCCAGCTTCCACTCGGCTGATGTCCCAGAGGCGACAGGTGGCTTGAACCTGCTACAGCCGCGGCCCGTGGTCCTGCAGGGCATGCAGGTGCGCCGAGTGCCCCTGGAGATCCCAGAGGTGAGGAGCCAGCATCGGGGAAGGAGTTGCAGGGGGTGGGGTACAGACAACCAAGCATCCACCCAGGCACCAGGAGGGACAGGTCACCCTGAGTGAGGGCTCCAGGGGCCCTGAGATAGCTGTCTTGACCTTTGATGGCCAGCACAGGGTGCACAGGTCCTGGACCTGAATGGCTCAAGGAGTCGCTTATTTATTTACTCGTTCAACGTACATGCCTGGAATAGTTTTGTTTGCCCTGGAGGGGCCCACAGTTAGTGGGGACGGTGGGTGCTAGCAGTGGCACTTGCAGAAGGGGCGGTTGAGCTCGCCTGGCAGTGGCAGTGCTGCCTCCTGTGCTGGGCGCCTGACGTGGGGTGTCTTGAGGCATGCTGTTCGAGCTTGTCCGTCTCAGCAGAGCTAGCAAGAGCGCCACCTTTCGTTCCTGAAAGCGTCCTGACGGGGGCAATAACTGATGTGGTTGGCCAGGGAATAACAGAAGTACTAGGGATGTATGAGACACAGACTCAGAGTTAAACGACAGTCGTGAAAGTAGCACCCACACACCCAGGGCCACAGAGAGGCACGGGCAGCGCCCAGAAGCCCCACGTGCCCCTTCCTGACGCGATTATTCTCCTGACGGTCACGTGGCATAGCAGTGTTATCCTTCCACAGCCGAGGGTCTCCACCAGAGGCAGGGGCCCTGCTGCTGGGCTCTCCAGAGCCCAGCACAGGGACAGGCTCGTAGTTGTATCCCGTAAACACTTGTTGAATTAAAGACACGAGAAGCCCAAAGAGGTTAAGTAGTTGGTCCAGGGCCTCGCAGTGCTGGCACCGGCACCGAGGCCCGTCCTCAGGGCTGGCGCTCCGTGTGCTCCAGGGTAGGGGGTCTGAGTGACCCTGAGGGCTCTGTCTGGGAGGAGGGTAGTGTTTGTGCTGGCTCCTGAAGGATAAGGTGGATTTCTCTGAGCCCAGGAAGAGACGGGAGATGCTGCCTGAGTGGGGAAGACAGACGCAGGAGCTAGTAATCCTGGCGTCCAGCAGCCCTGGAAGCCCCCACGGCCACTGAGCCCCGTCCTGGGAAGCTGTAGGAAGGAGTAGGCCCTTGGATGGAGGGTCAGGGCAGGCCGCGGGGCTGCTGCATGGTGGGGACTTCCTGTGGTGACCAGCCAGTGTGTGCTGGGGGGTGGCAGTGGACCACGGGGGCGGGGGGTGCGGGGCTGATGGCCGCGGCCATGGGGACCGCAGTTTGACCTGCTGGACCAGGACTCCCTGCACGAATCCCAGGAGCAGACACTGATGGAGGAGGCGCCGCCCCGGGCCCAGCACAGCTACAAGTACTGGCTTCTTCCCGGCCGCTGGACCTCTGTGCGCTACGAGCGGCTCGCCCTGCTGGCCCTGCTGGACCGGTGAGCACCCACCCCCTCATCCCCCAGTCCTTGATCGTCCCTGGCCCCTGGCCTTCCAGACTCTGAACGTGTGGAGGCTGTCATGGCAACAGAGAACCTACCTGCTGGGGTCGCTGAGGGTGTGTGGAGAGCTGGAGTCTGCAGTGGGGTTTCTTCAGGTGCTTCTGGGTGCAGAGGGGCGGCCGGGGGGGTGGTGCTCTGGTCGCTCCTCTCCCAGAGCTTTGCTGGAGACGTTGTTCCTGTTCAATGTGTCGTTTTTTATTTGCTTCTGGGTGAGTGTCAAGTAAATTGAATCCTGTACCCTGAAAGAGCTAACGAACCATCTGTCTTAGCTTTCCGTGTTTTCGGGAGGAAACTGAGGCCCAGAAAGCGAGAGAGATCAGATGGCATTTGTTGTCGGGGTGGATGGTTTGGGCCTGGAACCTGTCCCGGCTCCCTGTGTTCTGGGTTTCTCCCGGCGCTGTGACCGGTGTTTGGGGGGCATCGTCTGTGTGCGTAGCATAGCGAGTGGGAGCCGGAGATGGGCAGATGCCAGAGTGGCGGCACCTGAGGCCTCAGGGTCTGGAGGGGGCAAAGACTGGGATCGGGCTGCGGGGTAGCAGTGGAGTGGCTTCCTGGAGCGGGTGCCGCCTGGCCCTGGCCCTGAGAGGGCATAGCTTCACATACTCAGGATGGCGGCTGGCGTGGACACCGGCCTGGACATGGGCCTCTGTGGCTGGCTCCTGTTTCCCCCATCCCCTAACCCCATGCTCCACCAGCAGGTGAGGAGGTGGGTGTGCTCTGACCCTGCTGTCTCTCCAGGACTCGGGGGCTGGTGGAGAACATTCTCGGTGTCGGTCTGAGCAGCCTCGTCGCCTTCCTGGGCTACCTGCTTTTGCTCAAGGGCTTCTTCACCGACATCTGGGTCTTCCAGTTCTGCCTGGTCATCGCCTCCTGCCAGTATTCCCTGCTGAAGGTCAGGCCTGGCTTCCTGGGTCTCTTCCCTGCCATCTCTTCCCAGATGCACCCCCCTTCCCAGGACCCCTCTTGAGCGGGTTGAGCTCGAAACCCGCTCGAAAGCAGTTAAGATGCTTCAGATCCCCTGTAGCCACCCCCCATCCTACAAATGAGAGAACTGAAGCTCAGGACGGTTCAGGGGCCTGCCCTGGTCATTCATAAGGGCCCAGAAGTGGAATCAAACAGATCCTGGGGCCTCTGACCCTCCCGTGGGCGCTGGCTCTCATCACCAGTGTCGCTCTTGTCTCTTCCAGAGTGTCCAGCCTGACGCAGCATCCCCCATGCACGTGAGTACCAGCAGAGCAGCACCTTTCCCCGCCAGGCTCAGGCCTGGGTCCTGGGCGGGACTGAGACCAGGTGGGGAGGGGGTCGGGTGGGGGAGAGGCAGGGCTCCCTCAACCACCCCCATCACCCCTAGCTCCTTGGTCCTTCTGCCCCCAGCATGCCAAGCTTTCTATCTTGGACCCAGGGCCAGGCACGGGACACATGAGCGTGCGTGTGTGCACGTACAAGTAGGGTGTTCAGTGGGGGAGGCCTGGCTCCTCACAGGCCCCCCTCCCCAGGGCCACAACTGGGTGATCGCGTACAGCCGGCCTGTCTACTTCTGCATCTGCTGTCTGCTCATCTGGCTGCTGGACGCCCTGGCCTCAGCTCAGCCTTTCCCGCCCGTCTCCCTCTACGGCCTCACGCTCTTCTCCGCCTCCTTCTTCTTCTGCGCCCGTGATGTAGCCACTGGTAAGGCCGGGCAGGGTTGAGGTTGCCCAGGGAGCGAGGCCCCAGGGGTGGGCCGAGGGGCAGCCTGCAGGCTGACCGGGCCTCCGCTTCCCCTCCCCGCCAGTGTTCACCTTGTGCTTCCCGTTCGTCTTCCTCCTGGGCCTCCTGCCGCAGGTGAACACCTGTCTCATGTACCTGCTGGAGCAGATAGATATGCACGGCTTTGGGGGCACAGGTATGGGGCCCATGGGTGGCTCGGGGGTGTGGGGGCCGTGCGGGGCCCAGGAGGGGCTGTGGATTGTGGCTGCGGCTCTGGCCGCTCACTGAGCCTTCTCCCGCGGCGACATGGTGGATTCTGAGAGCCCATCTCTTCCCCTCCCCTCCCCTCCCCTCCTGACTCCTCCGCAGGCAAGTGGTTTAAACCCAAGAATGCCAGGGGTTCCGAAGGCCTCTCCGGGCTGGGGGGAGCCGAGAACAGTGGGCTGGGGACGGGGTCTGGGGGAGTTGAGGGGCAGCGGGGGGCAGTGGGGTGGGCGGCCGGCAGGTGGGAGCTGGGCTTTACTAAAGGCTGTCGCTCACCTCGCAGCCGCCACCAGCCCCCTCACTGCGGTCTTCAGCCTCTCGCGCAGCTTGCTGGCTGCTGCCCTGCTCTACGGCTTTTGCCTCGGAGCCATCAAGGTAGGGAAGCCCAGGGGGTTGGTGGCGGGCATACTGGAGCCCAGGGCGTTGTTGGGACAGGGCTGTGAACTGGGCTCAGCAGTGGCTTCTCCCACGGTTGGGGGACCGCCCTCCGCCACCACGCTTATCCTCATCCCCTCTGACCAGCATGGGTTCTCTTCCCAGACTCCTTGGCCAGAACAGCACGTCCCCGTCCTTTTCTCTGTCTTCTGTGGCCTCCTGGTGGCGCTGTCCTACCACCTAAGCCGGCAGAGCAGTGACCCCACCGTGCTCTGGTGGGTGCCCGCATGTACCTGTCCGTGTGCGCACGTGTATACGTGTTTGCGTGCGTCTGTGCGTGTGTGTCTGTGCATGTGCCTGTCACCACCTGACATGGCAGGGGTTGGGGGGGGGTGTCTGTGGGAGGAGGGGCAGCCTCCCCAGACCCAGGCCCCTGACTCTTCTCATGCCCCCCAGGTCTCTGATCCGGAGCAGGCTCTTCCCTGAGCTGGAGGAGCGGAGCTTGGAGACGGCCCGCGCCGAGCCCCCAGACCCACTGCCAGACAAGATGCGTCAGTCAGTGGTGAGGACCGACAGTGTCAGGGTCTAGTCTTGGGGTGCGGGGGTGTGGTCAGCCACTGGGTGGCGGGGACACCCAAGCTGGTGTTTCCTGACCCTGCAGCGCGAGGTCCTGCACTCTGACCTGGTGATGTGTGTGGTGATTGCTGTGCTCACCTTTGCCATCAGCGCCAGCACCGTCTTCATTGCCCTGAAGGTTCGTGTGCCGCAGGCCACCCCTCCCCCTCCCCCACCTCAGTTTCCGCCCCTGAGGGCCTGGGCAGCCGTGGCCTCACGTCCTTCTCTGCCCCTGGCTGACCTGCACCAGGTGGCTCCGTGGCCCTGTGGCCTGGTTCCCTTGGCTGAGCCTTCCGCCTCTCCCTCTTGCAGTCCGTGCTGGGTTTTGTGTTGTATGCGCTGGCTGGGGCCGTGGGCTTCTTCACCCATTACCTGCTGCCGCAACTCCGCAAACAGCTGCCCTGGTTCTGCCTGTCACAGCCCGTGCTGAAGCCGCTGGAGTACAGCCAGTATGAAGTGCGCGGTGAGTGCCCCCCGCCCCGGGCTGGGACCCCTCCACCCCTCCTGCCCTGATTTCCAAGTGGACCTGCAGCCTGATGGTAGCACAGGCCTCGCAGCTCAGAGTGCCAGCAGGGGGCAGCCTCTGCCCACGCCTCCCCGTCCGCTCTGGCACTGGCCCTGCGGCCCCTTCACTGCCCTCTGTACCCGCTCCTGCGCCCGCATCAGCCCATGCCTCACTTTCACCCTGCCTGCTTTGCCCTTTTCCTACCTGCCTCGCAGTCTCTGAGGAGATGGGAGAAGTAGAACTCCAGGACCTTAAAGGGACACGTTGTCGAGAATTACAAGCTGGCTACCAACGCACTACATCAGCCTGGCATGCGTTTTTATTTGGATTCTGCAACACAAACACCCCTGAGCCTATATTTAAACACCTGGATTTGTTTACTCTTTTTTTTTTTCTTTAATATTTATTTGCATATTATTTTGGCTGCTCCGGGTCTTAGTTGCGGCACACGGGATCTTCATTGCGGCTTGTGGGATCTTTAGTTGCAGCATGCAGACTCTTAGTTGCGGCATGCATGTGGGATCTAGTTACCCGACCAGGGATCAAACCTGGGCCCCCTGCATTGGGAGCGCAGAGTCTTACCCACTGGACCGACAGGGAAGGCCATAAACATCTGGATTTGTTATGCAAAGGTTCACGTGCCTTTGTTTTCATAGACAATGAAGGATTTTGCCCACTGGGCCAGCATCTCCATGTGGCTGAAGTCAGCTCGAGTGGCAGGGGCCCCTTCAGAAGGGCCCTGAGGCTGAGGATCACTGTGCACTTGGGCCTCACCCTGCCCGCCCTGGCTCCGGTGGGCACCTGGGGTGTCGTCATTAGCCTTTATTTCACAGACAGCCGACTGGGCAGAGCACCTGCCCTGAGCCCCCAACACACCCGACCTGGGCCTCATCGGCCTCATTGCCCTCATCTGGGCTGCCAGAGATCAACCACCTGCCCCGCAACCGCTCAGAGTCTTTAGGGACCCAGAATGCCACATCCCCACGTCCTGGGGTGTGCCGTCTGTCCAGGTTCCTTTGGAGAGCACACCTATCCTGCCCCGTGGTTGGAGGGGAATGCGGAGGACCCGGTGCTAGACAGCAGTCCCACCTTTCCACCTTCCGTTGCAGGTGCTGCCCAGGTGATGTGGTTTGAGAAGCTGTACGCCAGCCTGCAGTGTGTGGAGAAGTACCTCATCTACCCTGCTGTGGTGCTCAACGCCCTCACAGTGGACGCCCACACGGTCGTCAGCCACCCGGACAAGTTCTGTCTCTAGTGAGGACCGCCAGCCCCCTGCCATCCCACTGTCTACATCTCCGTGTGACACAGGGGGAAACTGAGGCCCAGAGAGGGAAGGACACCTGCCTCAGTTGCCCAGCAAGCTTAAGTAGGCCCCCAGCTCCTGACACCCTTTCCGGTGAAGCAGCTGCCTCTTCAAGAGCAGATGTGTCTCTCCAGTGTGTCTGAAGGGGGTGACCTCTTTAGAGAGCAGAGATGAAGAGGCACCGGCCCAGAAGAGCAGGGGCCTGCCCAGCAGAGCCCAGGCCAGGGCCAGCAAGGGATGGGCACCCACACCCACCGTGCCGAGTCTCCGCCCAGTGCCTAACGCCCACCCCTCGCCCACAGCTGCCGGGCGCTGCTGATGACCGTGGCTGGGCTGAAGCTGCTGCGCTCAGCTTTCTGCTGCCCACCCCAGCAGTACCTGACCCTGGCCTTCACTGTCCTGCTGTTCCACTTCGACTACCCGCGCCTCTCCCAGGGCTTCCTGCTCGACTACTTCCTCATGTCCCTGCTCTGCAGCAAGGTGAGACTGTGCAGCAAGACTCCAGGCTGTGCAGCGGGAGCAGGCCTCTCGTGCCTCAGTGCGGGAGACCTTCCCCAGCCCATGTTAGCCACACTGGGGGCCTTCGCAGCGGCTCCTGGCGGGGCAGCGAGCATGCTGAGGTTTAAAGTGGGTAAGTGATTTGCCTCAGGTCTCCTGGAGCATTGGTGGTCAGCTGGGATTTGAAAAGGACCGTTCCCCGGCTCTGTGCTGGAGTCTGCAGTGGTGCCTGCAGGGCGACCCCAGCGCAGGCCTGAGCTTTCAGCTCACTCATGTGGGCGTTCTAGTCTGGTTTCTGGCCTGGCCCAGGATGGTGGCGATCCAGACTGTGTCCCCCTCTGAGGGCAGGGCCTGTGACTGGCTCTTAACTCTTGGTACCACAGTTGAGGCCCGGCCTCATCGCTGAGAGTGGCGTGGCCTGAGCAAGTCTGCTCTACCTTCTCGAATCTCAGTTTTCCCATCTGAGAAATGGGACAGCAGTAGGGGGCTCCCGGAGTGGTTCTATGAATTAAATGGCTAACGCCCCCTTGGTTGCTTTGTCTGGAGCTGCTGATGGTATCGGGGGCTTCGAGGCAGGTCCAGAGTGTAAGAGCTGGGAGTGATCTTGAGCTTGACTCCCATGTAGGCAGCAAGTGGCGTAGCCCCAAGGCTCTGAGTGGGTACTTGGTGGACCCCCCCCTCTCTGTGAGTGATCTGCGTATCTTTTACCTTCCCCCCTTCCAACCCTGCAGCTGTGGGACCTGCTGTACAAGCTGCGTTTTGTGCTGACCTACATCGCGCCCTGGCAGATCACGTGGGGCTCGGCTTTCCACGCTTTTGCCCAGCCATTCGCCGTGCCACGTACCCAGCCTGCCGCCTGCTGCCTGGGCGCGGATGTGCAGGGAGGACCGTGGCCTGGATGGGGCTGGGGGCCGCCAGGCGGGTTGGCACGGGGTGGGGGGCTAGTGAGGGAGGCCGGGGAGGGTCCTGCGTGCCTGCCACCTCCTTGACTCGTGCCCAGACTCGGCCATGCTGTTCGTTCAGGCCCTGCTCTCCGCGCTCTTCTCCACGCCGCTCAACCCCCTGCTGGGTAGCGCCGTTTTCATCATGTCCTACGCGCGGCCCCTCAAGTTCTGGGAGCGCGACTACAAGTGAGTCTCGTGGGCCACAGAAGCGAGTGCCGGGGGCGTCCCTGAGAGGGACTTGACAGGGGAGCGGGATGGCTGCACCGGGGGGCAGGTTGCTGGGAGACAGGAAGGAGTTTGGAGCCCAGGCTGGGTGGGGTGCCGTGGGCTTTGGCGAGGTGGCTGACCCAAACGAGGCAAAACTCGAGCCAGGCCGAGGCCTCAGGCTCACACCCTGCTTCCTGGCTGTGTGGTCCCGGGTGAGTCCCCTCATGTCCCTGAGCCTCAGCCTCCCCCTCTGTCACGGGGCTGTCATGGCATCTGCCTCGGGGTGCAGGGGTGCGGGTTCGGGGGGGAGGTGCTTGGGGCTGGCGGCAGCAGTCGTTAGCCCTGGGCAGCGTTGCCCTCTCGGCCACCCGTGGTGTCGCTCTCTCTGAACAGCACTAAACGTGTGGATCATTCCAACACCCGCCTGGTCACGCAGCTGGACCGGAACCCTGGTGTGTACCCGCCATCGGGGGCTTTCGGGCGGGGCCTTCCTGGAGGGAGCCTTGCTCACGTGTCACGGTGTCCATCTGTCCGTCCATTCTGGGTTCCAGGAGCTGATGACAACAACCTCAACTCGATCTTCTACGAGCACTTGACTCGCTCGCTGCAGCACACGCTGTGTGGGGACCTGGTGCTGGGCCGCTGGGGCAACTACGGCCCCGGCGACTGCTTTGTTCTGGCCTCCGACTACCTCAACGCCCTGGTGCACCTCATCGAGGTGGGCAATGGCCTCGTCACCTTCCAGCTGCGTGGCCTCGAGTTCCGGGGTGAGTCGCGGGGCCGAGTTTGACAGCGTGTCGGGGCTGGACTCTAGCCCTGCTCTGCTCCGGTTTGCTGGGGCCCTTGAGCAAGGGGCTCTCCCCGCCGGGCCTGGGTTTCCTAGTCCGAGCAGTGAGGTGGCAGGCTCTCTCCGGCCCAGCCCCGTCCCTGCCCTGACTGTGGCAGGTCTGTAGCGACCAGGCTGCTCTGATGAAAGCTCGGACCTGGAGCTTCCGCTGGCCTGCTCTGCGGTCTCAGGCCAGGACCAGGTGGGGGGCCACACGTAAGCCCTGGTGAGTGAGCCGGCTCCTTGCCCTCAGGAAGCTGTGCCTGGAAGATGCCAGCTTCAGAGGGGCTCACAGATGCACAGGGGCTCTAGGCACAGCTCGGGAGCAACACGAGCCTGAGCTTCAGTCTTTGCGTCTATAGATGAGGGACCGGACCCTGTCCCCTCCCCCCAACGCTCAACGCCCCAGTTCCACCCATCGCGGCCACTGGGAGTCAGGAGGAGAAAGGGGCTTGTTTGTTAATCGGTTCACTTAATAATGGTTACTTGCGTCGCATCTCGGGGAGGTGCCTGGGCACTGTCTGGGGAGGAGGTAGGCTGGGGTGTCACTGTGGCCCCCTGACTGGAGCCCCCCCTTCCCCGCAGGTACGTACTGCCAGCAGCGTGAGGTGGAGGCCATCACAGAGGGCGTGGAGGAGGATGAGGGCTGCTGCTGCTGCGAGCCTGGCCACCTGCCGAGGGTCCTGTCCTTCAATGCCGCCTTCGGGCAGCGCTGGCTGGCCTGGGAAGTGACGGCCAGCAAGTACGTGCTGGAGGGCTACAGCATCAGCGACAACAACGCTGCCTCCATGCTGCAGGTCTTCGACCTCCGCAAGATCCTCATCACCTACTACGTCAGGGTACGGGGGCAGGTGGCTGGGGGGCGGGTCCCCGCCGGTGACTGCCCACTGGCCAGGAGCATCCCGAAGGCCATCTTCTGGATCCCTGGGGGAAGCAGAGGCCTCAGAGAGTTTAATCAGCCTCCAAAGTGTCAGTGTGGGACAGCGGGCCTCAGAGGCCCATGTGACTCTCTGACGGTGGGGAGCCCGGGGCGGCGGGCCCCCTGTCACCCTCCTCCAGGAGGCTCACGTGGGGCGGTGAGTCCTGGGGGCCGGTGGGCAGCACGTGCACAGATCCTCTCTCTGGGAGGGGCATTGCTGATGCCAGCCTTCAAGACCACCAGCCCCGCCCCACGCCCCCCCAGTACAGAGTGACGATAACAGGAGCAGCGGTGGCGGGAACGACAGTCGTAGGAGCAGCCGCCAAGCAGCGGTGCTCACTGAGGGCTGGGCTCTGCCAGGCACCTCTCCTGGGCTGCGTGGAGCCCGCCACACCCTCCAGGAGAGGTCCCGCTGCCTCAGGTGCGGACAGCGACTTGCCTGAGGCCCTAGAATCAGGAGAAAGTGCCAGAGCTAGGCTTAGCCCAGGCCTGGTCCTCGCTGTCTCAGCCTGGGCACGCCAAGCCAGGCCTGGTCCTCGCTGTCTCAGCCTGGGCACGCCAAGCCAGGCCTGAGGGTCTCGAGGCCTATGGTGATGTGGCAGGGGGTTGGTGAGGCACGGTGTGGGGTCCGAAGGCAGCCGTGGATTGGGTTCTGGGAAGCTTAAACTATCGCCTTCTTTGCTGTGCCTGTCAACCCCCTTGAGAAGTGGGGATTCTCGCAGTTCTGTGAGGTGGCAGGGATGATGAGGGCGCTACAGGAGTGGGGTGAGTAGGGGCTCATAGGTCCCCTCACGCTCTCTTAGCATCTTCCCTGGGGCTTGTCGTGGGCCCAGACGGGGTGGCCTGTTGGAGTCCAGGTGAGCCTGCCCACCTGAGGTTCTCTCTAGGGCAGTCCTGTGCATCCCCTAGCTGTCCTTCACTGCCAGTGGGCACCCCATCTGTGTCGCTTGTCAGAGAAACTGCACTTTCTCTGCTGTGGATGTTTCCACCTGTCCACTCCTAGGGAAGGGCTTGTGAGCCTGCCCCATTCTTATCGTCACCAAGAAAGAGGCTGTGGTCCAGAAAAAGGCATTCCCAGCCGCAGGTCACCCAGGGGTTACGGTCCTGTACACCTTCCTCTCCCCGTCTCCTGAGAGGTGCTCCTGCCCAGGTCTCCCCACTTCCTCCCTCTCGGCCAGTGTAGGCTTCTCGTGGCGGTGCAGCAGACCCCAGCCAGGCCCCCGGCTAGCAGGCTGAGATGAGCGCCGCCCCTGTCCAGCTTCTTGAGGGGAAGGCGACTTGCCGCAGCTGCCTCAAAGGCTGGGCAGAATCACGGCCGTGTGGAGGCGCCTGGAGGACCCAGGGAAGGCTCTGCCCAGGATGGAGTGTGGGCTGAAGTTTGGAAGGATGAATGGGGGCTGCTGAGGCGGGGCCTGGGGGGAGGCAGGTGTGCAGGGCAGCCCCACGGGCCTGGGGCAGTTCAGGGATGTGTCCCATCCAGCCCTGGGCTTGGCAGACCAGGCGGAGCCTTCCTGTGCCGATTTAGCCCCCCTTGGCACCTCCTACCCCTTGTCCTCCGTGGAAGTCACTGAGTGCAGTTGCGTGAGAGATTCAGTGCAACTCCTGTGGCCACGGAGACACTGGCCCTCACATCCACCTGCAGCCAAGCCTTGGGGTACTCTTAGCATTTCCAAGCCCAGGCACGTTCATTCTGCTGTTTGATTCTTTTTTTTTTTTTTTTGCGGTACGCGGGCCTCTCACTGTTGTGGCCTCTCCCGTTGCGGAGCACAGGCTCCGGACGCGCAGGCTCAGCGGCCATGGCTCACGGGCCCAGCTGCTCCGCAGCATGTGGGATCTTCCCGGGCCAGGGCACGAACCCGTGTCCCCTGCATCAGCAGGCGGACTCCCAACTGCTGCGCCACCAGGGAAGCCCCTGTTTGATTCTTTTAGTAACTCTTGGAAGAGGCAAGGTCAGTGTAACAGGTCCCTTTCACAGTTGAGAAAACTGAGGCTCACAGACCCATCCTTGCAGTTAGGTGGGATGAAGGCAGAAAAGGTGCCGCAGTCGTGATGCTTATGAGGATTCAGTGAGCTGCCCCACGTGAGACACGGAGCAGAGCCACTGAGCTGCCAGCAAATGCTTGCAGGCGGGCGCTGTTACTCCTGAGAACCACCCTCAGGGCTGGGCCCCAGGATTGCTGGTTCCGTAGAACACCACGTGGTTGTGCAAGTGAATGGAGCACTTCTGTGTGCCAGGCCAGCTCCTCCCCCAGTCCCCAAAGTTTTTTTTTCTGGTTCTTCTTGGGGGCTGCGGAGATGCCCTCTGAGCAAGAAGGTCAGTCTGGAGCCAGTCTGCCTGGAGCCCAAGCTGCCCCACAGCCCTCCTGCCCCCATTCACCCCGTTAGGCTCCTGGTGCCCCTTCCTCTTGGTAAGGGGGCCACCCAGCCTTCCCCAGACTGCCCACTCACCTGCCACAGCCGAGGCAATGCTGGGGCCAGGCTCCCAGCTACCAGGCAAGCTGCTGTATGCTGGGAACCGAACTGGTGAGGCTCCACCTATAGCCATGGCCTCCAGGTGTCCCCACCGTCACCACCCAGGGAGCTATCTGAGGCCCTTGGCTCTTCCTGGCTTGTACTGTGGCTGTTTTGCCCAGGCTCTTAGCCTTTCCATGTCCTACCAGAGCCACCCTGCTGGACTCCCGTACTGCCTAGGTGCCCTCTGTTCATGGCCAGCTGCGCCAGCCTCCCCAGCTCTGGACTTCCCACCCTTTCCCCAGGCAGAAGCCCATCCCGTTGGCTCCATCCCAGGGCAGCACACAGAATCCCAGTAACCTCACTGGCTGCCAGCTGCCGGCCTCACACTGCCCATCCATGCTGGCTGTGTCAGCTGCCTGCTTCCAAGAGCTCCTCTGCATTTGCCCAAACCCCTGCTTAGAAGCCAGCAGAATCTCTTAAAGGGTCCAGGAGCCCCGGACTTTGGGCACAGATGCCGTGCCTCTGGCTTTTTTCTGAGGGGAAGCCCTATGGCCGTCACACTTAAGCTGCCTCAAGGGGCCCAAGACCTAGGGGCACTTAGGCCCCACTGGCCTGCAGGCAGCCCCACGACCTTAGGCTGACCTTCCGGGGCCTCTGAGGTCTGGATGCCGCAGCATCGTGGTATTGTGGTGCTGGCCAGCTCACCCTGCCCTGCTGTGTAATTGCGGGCAAGTCTGTCGTCTGTCTGGGCCTCAGTTCCCCTTACAAACAGGGCAGGAGGGAAGGGCAAGCGTCCGAGCACTTGCCACAGTGCACCACCCTCCAGGGGATGCTCCGTGAGGAGGACTGCTTTCTGTCAGCTTTCCCCTTCCCCCTCCCTGGCCGAGAGAAGGGCAACAGACTTGCCTGTGGGTCTTCAGGGAGCTGAGATGGGACACAGGATGGGCGTCCCGGGAAGCTGACTTCAGCTCAGTCTAAGGGAGAAACCTCTTTTTTTTTTTGGCCACTCCGCATGCCTTCTGGGGTCCTGATTCCCTGACCCGAGATCGAACCCCTGGCTTTGGCAGAGAAAGCATGGAGCCCTAATCACTGGACCGCCAGGGAATTCCCGCGGAGAAGCCTCTTCACCCTGACGCTGTCTCCTTCAGTGGCCGGGGCAAGGGCGCTCCCCCAGGCACTGACCCCAGCCCTCTCCTCCCAGAGCATCATCTACTATGTGAGCCGCTCGCCAAAGCTGGACGCCTGGCTGAGCCACGAGGGCATCGCGACAGCCCTGCGTCCTGTGCGGGCACCTGGCTATGCTGACTCAGACCCCACCTTCTCACTGAGCGTGGATGAGGACTACGACCTTCGCCTCTCTGGCCTCTCGCTGCCCTCCTTCTGCGCCGTGCACCTGGAGTGGATCCAGTACTGCGCTTCTCGGCGCGGCCAGGTCCGGCCACCGCTACCCTGGGGCTGCCTTCTCCCCTCGGCCTCCCCCCTCCCCATGCAGGTTCTTCTCACCCTCAGCCTCCCTTGGCCTGGGCCCCAGCCCCCACCCCAGGTTCCCTGTCCCAGGTCTGAGCTGGGCTCTGGGGACGGGGGTCCTTGTGCCGCAGCCTGTGGACCAGGATTGGAACTCGCCGCTGGTCACGCTGTGTTTTGGCCTGTGTGTGCTGGGCCGCCGGGCCCTGGGGACAGCTTCGCACAGCATGTCGGCCAGGTGAGTGCCCGCAAGTCCAGCCGGGCCTGTCGCTCTCCCCTCCTCTACCTCCATGAAGAGCTCTGGGCCTCTGGCCTCAGCCCCCAGGGGCCGCATCAGTCCTTCCTTCAGTGGCTCTTTTATCCATGGTGACTTCGCCTGCTCCTCACCGCCCTGTGAGGGACATGGGCAGAGGTTGACCTCGTCAAGATGGCGAAACCAAGGCCCAGCATAAAGAGCCGACTCCGCTCTGACCACTGCACATAGAGGCAGAGCTCAGGAAGCCAGGAGCCCCCTGTGCATTCACCTCCCCCGCTCCTCTTCCCCAGCCTGGAGCCCTTCCTCTACGGCCTGCACGCCCTGTTTAAGGGGGACTTCCGTATCACCTCCCCGCGCGACGAGTGGGTCTTTGCCGACATGGACCTGCTTCACCGCGTGGTGGCACCTGGGGTTCGCATGGCCCTCAAGCTTCACCAGGTAGGGAGAGGTGTGCCCAGGCAGGGTGGGGCGAGGTCTCTGCCCAGGCCAGGGGCCGCCGGCCTCAGCCCTCCGTCCTCCCCGCAGGACCACTTCACGTCCCCAGATGAGTATGAGGAGCCGGCCGCTCTGTATGATGCCATCGCAGCCAACGAGGAGCGGCTGGTCATCTCACACGAAGGCGACCCGGCCTGGCGCAGCGCCATCCTCAGCAACACGCCCTCGCTCTTGGCGCTGCGGCACGTCTTGGACGACGCCTCCGACGAGTACAAGATCATCATGCTCAACCGGCGCCACCTCAGCTTCCGTGTCATCAAGGTGGGGACGGCCGCTCGCCCGACCCGGCCCCCTTCCTGGCGCGGCCTCCTGACCCCCGCGTGTGGCCTCCGCAGGTGAACCGCGAGTGCGTGCGCGGTCTGTGGGCTGGGCAGCAGCAGGAGCTGGTGTTCCTGCGCAACCGCAACCCCGAGCGAGGCAGCATCCAGAACGCCAAGCAGGCGCTCCGCAACATGATCAACTCCTCCTGCGACCAGCCGCTGGGCTACCCCATCTACGTGTCGCCCCTCACCACCTCGCTGGCCGGCAGCCACCCCCAGCTGCGGGCATTGTGGGGCGGCCCCATCAGCCTGAGCGCCATCGCCCGCTGGCTTCTGCGCAGCTGGGAGAGGTGAGCTCCGACCCCCCGCCTCTAGCCCGCAAGGCCGGGGTCACGGGGCAGGAAGCCGGGGCTCGGAGAGAGGAAGCGGCTCTCTCTGGGGTCTGACTGAGGAAGTGCTGGAGCCAGGATTGAGCCCCGAGAGCTGACCCCTTCCCCGAGCTGACCCCTTCCCCGAGCTGACCCAACCGCACACCCCGCCCCCTCAGCCAGAGCTGAATGTGGCTTTTAGCCTGAAGCACCATTGATGATGCTTCCCTTTTTTTTTTTTTAAGGTTTATTTATTTATTTTATTTGTCTTTGGCTGTGTCGGGTCTTAGTTGTGGCACGTGCGATCTTCGTTGAGGAATGCGGGATCTTTTGTTGCAGTGTGTGGGCTTCTCTCTAGTTGTGGCGAGCGGGTTTTTCTTCTCTAGTTGTGACGTGCAGGCTCCGGGGCCCATGGGCTCTGTAGTTTGCGGCACTCGGGCTCTAGTTGAGGCGCGCGAGCTCAGTAGTTGTGGCACATGGGCTTAGTCGCCCTGCGGCATGTGGGATCTTAGTTCCCTGACCAGGGATCGAACCCGTGTCCCCTGCGTTGTAAGGTGGAATCTTTACTACTGGACCATCAGGGGAGTCCCCGATAAGCCCTCCCTTAAAAGCCCTGTAGGGACTTCCCTGGTGGTTCGGTGGTTAAGACTCTGTGCTTCCGCTGCAGGCGGTGCGGGTTCGATCCCTGGTCAGGGAATTAAGATCCCACATGCCACGCAGTACGGCCTTAAGGGGAAAAAAAAAAAAGCCCTGTGAAGCAGATGGCAAAAACCTTTTAGAAATAGGACTCTGGGTTCTGATATGGTAGGTGACCTGTCTTGGGTTGGGGACTTGTGCTTGTGAGGTCTTTGTATCTCCCACCCCCTACCAACCTCTTGTCCGCCTCCCATCCCCCAGGCTTCATAAGGGCTGTGGTGCCGGCTGCAACAGCGGCGGGAACGTGGATGACTCGGACTGTGGTGGAGGCGGAGGCTTGACCTCCCTCAGCAATAACCCCCCCTTGGCACACCCCACACCTGAGAACACAGCAGGTGAGCAGGCAGGGCCGCGCTGAACCGCTGAGTGGAGAGGGCAGCCTAGCCGACTGAAGTCTCTGCCCTCTTATCTGTCTCCCACAGGCGGTGGTGACCAGCCCCTCCCACCAGGCCCTGCCTGGGGCCCGAGGCCCTCCCTGAGTGGCTCTGGTGATGGGCGCCCCCCTCCTCTGCTGCAGTGGCCACCCCCTCGGCTCCCTGGACCATCCCCCGCTTCTCCTGCCCCCACTGAGGGTCCCAGGCCCTCAAGGCCCCCTGGCCCTGGCCTCCTTAGTTCTGAGGGTCCCAGTGGGAAGTGGAGCCTGGGGGGTCGGAAGGGGCTAGGGGGATCCGAGGGGGAGCCAGCCTCAGGGAGCCCTAAAGGAAGCACCCCCAAATCTCAGGTACGGTTCTTATGGGAAGGTCGGGTCCTGGGCAGCTCAGGTCTGCTCTCCTACCAACCTATCTCCCCTCCCTCAGGTGCCCCTAGACCTCAGCCTCAGTCCGGACATCAGCACCGATGCCTCGCCCCCCAGAGCAGTGCAGGATATTCCGTGCTTGGACAGCAGTGCTCCTGAGAGTGGCACGCCCACTGGGGCCCTGGGCGACTGGCCTGCCCCCGCTGAAGAGCGTGAGAGCCCAGCTGCCCAGCCCCTGCTGGAGCACCAGTACTGAGTGGCCTGGTGCCCTCTGGGTCCCAGCCCAGGATTCAGAAACTTGGACCCCCAGCCTTTGGCCCTTTCTGCTGGACCACAGAACTGAGTGGCTTTGGCTCCCACATGTGAACCCTGACCTCTGGCTGCCTTAGCCAGAGCACCAGAACTGAGTATCCCAGACCTCTGACCTTGGCCCCTGATCTCTCATCCTAATTCAGGGCCTGGGCTCCCCAAACTGAGGCAGGCAGCCTCCCAGCTGGGCCCTAAGAGCCAAACCCATGGGCTGGTCCTGCTTCAAGCCCATGGCCAGGACTGACTTGGCCCCTCGGCCTGCACTGCCTGCTGGGGTAGCCCCTTGGCCTTGGACTTGGGGCTGAAATGTGGGGAGGGGGGTTTCTTTTTCTTTTTTTTCTTTTTCTTTTTTTTTTCCGTGCTTCGGAGACACCAGAATTAATAACACTATTTTTGATTTTGGTTGGTAGTTTCTTCTTCCATCTGGGGGTGTTTGGGTGGAGGGTATATGAGCACAGAGAGGGGAATGGGCTATGATGAAGATCAAGGTTAGACCAGGGTGGGGTTCAAGTAGGACTGGATCCTCTTTCTCACAAGGCTGTTGCCTTTTCTATCCTTGATCTGAGGTTTGCAGTTGTTCCGTTTCTCACACCCAAGTGTTCAAAGACTTCTAGCTCCAGTGGCAGGTTCCTACAATTGTTAGCCTTGACCTTGGCCAAAGCCTTTCTCTGAACCTCAGTTTCTCCAGTTATAAGTAAGAGATGATACCTGTCTAAGGTGTTCTAAGAATACACGAGAGCGTGTGTAGGGCAGGGCCCAGTGCTTACGAGCAGAGTGCTTGTAAATAGCGGCACTTCCTGAGCACTTGCTCTGTTCCGGGATGGAGCTGAGCACTAGTTGTCCCGGTCTAGCCCTCCCAGTTGGTTTGGAAGGCAGGTACATTTGTTCCTGTTTCTCAGCCAAGGACTGGAGGCCCGACAGTTTACTGGGCTGGGCCGGGCCTGTCGTGGGGCAGCCGTTCAGACTGCCCGCCGCCAGGCTTCCAGTCCCCGCCCGCTGCGCTTCCCGCCGACGGAGACTCCCGGGCCGGCCCAGCCCCCTCGCTGCAGTTCCGCCCCCGGCATAGCCCCGCCCCCAGGCGGAGCCGGCGCCCGGAGCTGTAGCGGGAGAGGAGGCAGCTGGACCCCATCGCGGGAGGAGGCGGCAGAGGTACCGGCGGGAGAGGGGGGAGCGGAGGCACCGCGGTCGGGCGGAACAGGGAAGAAAGTGGCCTGGCGTGGGCCCGGGTGGTGTGTGGGTGGGAGGGGTCCTCGCCGCGTTCGCCGTCTGCACGCTCCCAACCTCCCGTTGGGCTCCAATCTCAAGTCAGCACGTCCAGTCCCCTGCCTCTGGCCGGTGCTGCCCCCTACCTCCTTTGCGGGACGGCCTGGCCCGCCCGGTGTGCGGGTGAGCGGATGCGGTGCCTCCCGACTCCTCTCAGCGGCACTGGCGACTGCCCTTCTGCCTGTCGGCTGTGTGCTCCCCTTATTCTGGGTCTCCCCTTCTCCCTGGGCGGCCTCCAACCCAGCCTTTGCACACCGCCCCCTGGTCCCGGGCCTGGCCTGGGAGGAAACATCTGTCGCGCCCCCTGGCAGCAGAAACGGGGTCATGACCTCCAGATGTGCTGGGAAGTATCCAGCGCCTCCTCCTGGGGCAGCCAGGCCTTCCGGATCTGTGGGAGCGGGCCGGCCCCCTCCTCCCCAGTGACACAGGCCGTGAGGAATGTCCCGGCCTCAATGGACCTTGTGTGAAGCTGCCGGGTGGGGGGCAGAGCCCAAGAACATCCCCCAAGGCAGGCCAGAGCCCGGCACTGGGCCAGAGCAAGAGGCAGCCCATGGGCTGTGCACGCACAGATACACAGAGCTCAACCCACACGGAGCAGGGGTCTGCGCAGACCCCTTCCCTCATGTCCCCTGTCACCCCCATCACACACACTTCACACACACCACAGCCAAGGCCCTGGAGCTTGGCACATGGAGCCAGGGCCTGCATCTGACACCACACACTTAACACAAGGCCAGCTTTGCTCGCTTCACCTTCCTTTCGGTCTTCCAGCAGTGTTGGGAGGGGACAGGGATAGTTAACCCCATTTTAGAGGTGAAAGAACAGAGACTCAGGGTCAGTGTCACGAACTTGTCCCAGGAGAAGCCAAGGGAGGAGGCACTCTGAGCCTTACTGGGTCCTGGAGCTTTAGCTGAGGGGTGCAGAGCCTCTGCTCCCATCCCCTCCTAGCCCAGCCCTACACAGTGTCCGGATGATGCACAATGACTCACCAGCAGGTGCCTGCACCCCTAGTGGGTCACCCACATCCCTGTCCCAGCCACCCACTCCATCCTGGGTTCACCTGAGGGTGACTCCCCCTCACGTTCTCATACCACCCTTTGCACCTGCCCCTGGTCTCGACACATTTTTCACACTTAAGCTGGTCCCTGGGGCCTTGGGTGTCTCACTCTTACATCCTGTGAGACCTCGAGCCTTAGCCCAACCCCCCACCTGCCCCACACCTACTCACATAGTGTTAGGAGTGGGGAGGTACAGCACTGTTTAGGCCCTGGAGATTGGCAGGCCCAGGTTCAAATCCTAGCTGATATGGAATTGCTTCAGTCAAGAGCATCCCCTTATTTGGACCTCAGTTTGTTTGTCATATGGGGTTCAGATTCTCCTCTCAGCATCAGTGGGGCCAGGTAGGCAGAAGTCCCCATGGGTCCCAGTTCCAGCAAAGGGGCCTGGTCAGCATGACTCCCTCCCGTACCCCCAGGTATGGCTACAGAGGCCTGCAAGAGGGTGAGCCCAGGCCTGTCCTTCAGGTTAGGTTGACTTAGGTCCCATGACTGAGCTAATGCGATCCCAGCACCTTCCTCAGGATGTGGGGCCGGGCAGGGGACTGGGCCCAGAGTTGGGGCCACTTCCCGTGCTGAAGGAAGTGCTCTTGCTGTTCCTGCTGCCCCGCCAGTGCCCCCTGGGAACCCCTGTGTCCTTGAGGTACTGAGGCCGTGAGGGCCAGGGCATTGAGACCCAGCCTCTGGGTGCTCAGCTCCTCTGGGATCCTGGAGGAAGTGGGAGGAGCAGGGAGGAAGGTCTCTGGGGACAGGACGTCCTCCCTTTGTCAAGTGGACAGGACCCAGACACCAGTAGCCCCATGGGTTTTCCGTCGGAGCGGAGACAAATCATCTGTCCGGTTGGGCCAGGTCTTGGTGGGGACTCTCACTCTGGGCCCAGACCAAAGCCAAGGTGTGTGAGTGGGGACTGGGGAGCCCTGGCAGTCCCAGGGCCGCCCAGGCTCCAAGACCCTCAGGGCCAAGGCCCCGACAGCCCTGCCCAGCACTAAACTGGAGGAGGGGGCTGGAAACTTCAGCCCCAGGCAGACGAGGAAGTGGCCAGGAAAGCGGAAGCGGCTTTGATGGTCGTGGAGGGGGCCGGAAGTCAACCCGCATGGTGGACCAGGCTGGGGGCCCGGGTTCCTGTTTTCTCCCCAGGCTCCTCTGAGCAGACCCCTCCTCCCTCAGGGCAGGAACCGGCCTGCCGGCTGGGCACCAACCACCCGTGCCTGCCAATGCGGCCCGGCACCCGGAGAGCCAAGTCCCCAGGTCCGAGGCACGCCCATGTGGGCCGGCGGCGTGGGGAGTCCTCGGCGGGGCCCAGCCCCTGAGCCCACCGATGACCTCTTCGCCCGCAAGCTGCGCCAGCCGGCGCGGCCCCCGCTGACGCCACACACCTTCGAGCCCAGGCCAGCCCGCGGCCCGCTCCTGCGCAGCGGCAGCGATGCGGGCGAGGCCCGGCCCCCGACACCGGCCAGCCCTCGCGCCCGCGCCCACAGCCACGAGGAGACCGGCCGCCCCCCCGCGCCCCCCGCCCGCTTCTTCTCCGACCCGCTGGCGCTGCTGGGGCTGCCGGTCGAGGAGCCGGAGCCCGAGTTCCCGCCCGTGCCCGAGCCCCGCTGGTTCGCCCACTATGACGTGCAGAGCCTGCTCTTTGACTGGGCTCCGAGGCCCCGGGGGACGGGGGGCCACGCAGAGGCGGGCTCTGGGACCCCCGCCTCGTCTCAGGACCAGACTGCCCGCTCCGACCTGCTGCTTGAGGCGCCTGGCTTCGTGAGTGAGCTCGGGGGTGAGGGCGAGCTGGGACTGGGTGGACTGGTGTCTCCACCTGTGCCCCCCTCACTGCCCAACGCGGCCGTGTCCGTCCTGGAGGAACCACAGAACCGAACCTCGGCCTACAGCCTGGAGCATGCAGACCTGGGCGCTGGCTACTACCGCAAGTACTTCTACGGCAAAGGTGAGGGGAGGGCCGCTGGGGAGGGGCCAAGGTCCCTGTCACCTGTGGTGAGCTGTCCTTTCCCTGTCAAGTCCCTGGCCACGTGAAGGGTCAGGCTCTGTCTCTGGGCCGAGGCTGCCCAGCTTTACCCACCTCCCTAAGACCAAGCCCAGCCTCCACCCAGCCAGGCATGCTCCGCTGCCCCCATCTGGTTCATCCTTTTGCTCCTCCCGGCTGGGGAGAGATTTCCTATGGACATTTCTGTGAGGTGAAAACTGAACCCCTGCACCCGGGAACCTTGTTCTCATCAGTGCCCACAAGGGAGGGCCCCAGGCATCCTGGGGAAGAATATGGGCATGGTGGGCGAGGCCATGCAGGATCTAGGTTTTGGAGCAGGCAGGCATGGCCCCCCTGGGTCTGGGGCAAGATATATCATCGGTGAGGCTGCAGAAGGGGTGAGGCCTAGGGCCAAGGGTATAGGTGCCGACAGGAGTCAGGATCTGGGTTGGTAGAACGTGGGCAGGGCTGACGAGGGGACTGGACTTAATGTAGGATCTGAACTAGTGTTGTGGTGGGACCTGGAGCGGGGACTTTGGTGGACGTGGTCGAGCGAGGGTGGGACTGCTCAGGGGGGTGGATCTGGTCACCCACCGCCTGCTTCCCCCAGAACACCAGAACTTCTTCGGACTGGACGAGGTGCTGGGCCCGGTGGCAGTGAGCCTGCGGCGGGAGGAGAAGGAGAGCAGCGGAGGGGGCACTCTGCACAGCTACCGCATCATCGTGCGGACCACGCAGGTAGGCCGAGGTCATGGGAATTAGACCGTGGATTGCCTTCTGAACGGCCTGCACGTATCCTGAGCGCCCCTTATCCCCTCCTTAGCTCCGGACCCTCCGTGGCACCATCTCGGAGGACGCGCTGCCGCCAGGGCCCCCGAGAGGCCTGTCCCCAAGGAAGCTTCTAGAGCACGTGGCATCGCGGCTGAGCCCGACCTGCCTGCGCCTGGGCTCAGCTTCACCGAAGGTGCCCCGCACGCTGCTTACGCTGGACGAGCAAGTGGTAAGTGGGTGGGACAGCCCTGCCCTACAGCTAGACCTGGTCTGAACCCAGCCTGCCCAGCTCCTAGCCACCTAGCCTTGATCCTGATCCTGGGCTGGACGGGGACCCCAGGAGAGCTGCCTTTTCAAAAGGAGGGCATCAGAGGTCATCTGGAGACTTGCCTCTCAAAGTAAGGTCTGTAGACCAGCAACATCCGTAGCTTGTTAGAAATGCAGATTCTCGGGCTCCACCCCAGACCTACTGAATCTCAGAGCCCACACTTTAAGAAGATCCCAAGGTAATTCCTATGTACATTTCAGCTGAGGAGCGCTGATCTGACTGCCACCCCCTCTTCCTGCAAGTCCCTCTCCTTCCCTGTCAGTTTTCCCCGCAACGCCCTGCTTGGTCTCCTGCCAGTCTGGGGTGCTCACTCCTTCCTGGGGCTGCCCATTCCACTGTGGGACCACTCAAGCCCGCTGAAGGTCCTTCCCTACCCTGTGCTGAAAGCTGCCTATGGGCCCCGATTCTCTTCCTCTGTCATTCAGTCTGTTAGTCATTCAACAAACATTTCCTCATACCTTGGTACCAGGCCCCAGACTGGATGTTGGAGACCTGTCTAGACCAGATGCTGTCCTTGAGTAGCTCACAGACAGGTGTGGGAGAGAGACTGCAGAGAATCATGGATAATGATGGAGCAGGATAACAGGGACAGGGCAATGTTGAGGGCTCTATGGGGCACCAAGGTAGCGCTGACAGCCCTTCCTTGGTTCAGCATCATGGAGGAAATGCAAGAGCCCAAACCAGGAAGAGCAGGCATTTTCTGGACAGAAGGAACAACTTGAGTGAAGCTTAGAGACTAAAAACTGTCACGTCAGGGTCCTGTGGGCAGTTCAGCATGACTGGAGTAGGACTTGGGGGGAAGGGGTGGGAAAGGCTGGCCTTTGGTCCTGAGGGCACCGTGGAGCTGTGGAAGATCTGAGAGGTTGAGCAGCCCTCTGGCTGCAGTGTGGGGGCTAGACTGGAGGCCAGGCTGAAGGCTGTCGCAGTGATCCCAGCCAGATGTGGTGGTGACGATGGCAGAGGTGAAGAGGAGGTGACAGTCCAGGGACAGTGGATAGCCTTCGTGGCCGACTGGAACGGTGGGGGTGTTGGGAGATTGCCCTGCTTCTCGGCCGCTGGGAGCGGTAGTTTATGGAGGCAGGGACCCTGGAGGACGAGTGGTGTGGGGGGGGGAGTCATAGTGAGGAGGTGAGGTGCCAGGGGCTGGAAGGACATCTGGGCAGCTGCAGCTCGGGAGAGGGGTCTGGGCTGGAGGCAGAGTTGGGGGTATCATTCCGTGGAGATGGCTGCTGTGGCCACTGAAGGTGAAGAGCGTGGGTGGGGAAGAGGCCCAGACATGAGAGGGTGAGGTCCCTGGGGTCTCAGGCAGAGTGAAGTTCCAGTTGTCCCAAGTGCCAACTAAGGTGAGAGGGTGCCAGGATGAGGCCGTGCCCGTGGCCATAAGAGGGGCTTGGGGTTTAGGAGCTGGGGTGGAAGTGGGGCTGTAGTGTGAGGACGGATGAAATGAAAGTGGGGACTGTGGGTGTAGACGCGCTTAACAGGAAGACGGGAGGTCAGAGCTGGAGGGGCCCTGGGCTTGTTTGCGTGGTGGCAGAGCGCCCTGAGCTGTGCACAGTTAACCCCAGATGCAAAGGAGCCACAGGAGCCGGGGGCAGAGAGTAAGCAGAGGTGGTGCAGGGCTCCAGGCCTCCAGAGGCTGGGCTCAGGGTGCCTGGCATTTGAGGGAGGGGAGGACAGGCTGGCCTTGAGATAAGGAGGATGACAATGTGGCCATTAATTGGGATCGAGCGCACTCTGTGCAGGGTCCTTTCCGTGAATCACGTCCTCTGTGGTCATATGACAACCAGCCCCCTCCCGGTTCCTTCTCACCTTGATCTCCTCTGCCCTCCTGAGCGCTGGGAGCAGGAGAGACAGAACCCACTTGATAAGCGAGGACACAGAAGTGGCTTAGAGAGGGCAGAGCTCAGGCCACACACGGAGGCAGTTCTGCCCCCAGGCCAGTGTCCCGGTCCATTCCCCAAGGCCCAGGGGTGCTGCTGGGCGACTGAGGCCTGTGCCTTCTGCCTGTGCCCTCCCCCGCAGCTGAGCTTCCAGCGCAAGGTGGGCATCCTGTACTGCCGGGCGGGCCAGGGCTCGGAGGAGGAGATGTACAACAACCAGGACGCAGGACCCTCCTTCATGCAGTTCCTCACCCTGCTGGGTGACGTGGTGCGGCTCAAAGGCTTTGAGAGCTACAGGGCCCAGCTGGACACCAAAAGTGAGGCCCAGGGGGCCCGGGGTGGGGGCAGACCCATGCTGAGGGGCAGGCTGCCTTGGTGAAAACCAGCTGCCTGCTCGCTTTTCTGTCCCATCTTGTCCTGGGTCTGGGGCCGGGGGTGGAGAGTTCTTTGGGTAGGCTGAGGACGTGGGTCTGGGGCTGCAAAGGCCAAGCCATGGCTGGGAGGAGGGGCTGGGACTATCCCCCAAGGCCCTGGTGCCCTACTGTCTGAGCGGGGTCAAGGGGGTTTGTAGGTACCACCCTCGCCATCAAACACACATATTCCACCAGCCCAGACTCTGCCTCCCTGGTTGGAAAGGTCCCAGGGTCCCTGGAAGGTGTTTTTATCCAGCACCTCCTGCCTGCCTTCCACTCTCTCAGCTGCTCCACACATGCTGGTGCCTGGGCCAACATCTGTCTTCTCCTGGGACATCCGCCCCCGACTCCCTGTTAGCAGGCCATCTCTCATTTCTGTCTTCATTCTATCTCAGCATCCCCCCATACCAATCCCAGGCTGGAGGCTGGATTCTGTGGGGGGAGGGGAAGGGGAGCAGCCAAGGCTGAGGCCGTTGGAGCTCATGGCCTGGACCTTGGCTGGTGGCGGAAAGGGGTTGTCCACCTGCTGGCTGGGGGTACAGAGGCTCCAGACTGCAAGCAGGATGGCAGGTTCAAGCCATCCGGATTTCCCTTGCTCTCCCTCGGTGTCCCCAATTAACTGGCCACAGCGGATTCCACGGGCACGCACTCCCTCTACACCACGTACCAGGACCATGAGATCATGTTCCACGTGTCCACGATGCTGCCTTACACCCCCAATAACCAGCAGCAGGTGTGAGGGGGCCCTGGGGATGGGGGCTGGCTATGGGCTTCTGGGGACCATGGAGGGGTGCTTTGTGGGTGGCAGTGTTTGAATCTTGGTCTGAACTCTGCTGACCCCTAACTACGCTCCAGGCTAGTGTCCCTCCCCAAAGACAAACACCCCAGGCCTTCACCAGGGGCAGGTGGGGGGAGCCACTGGTGCCCAGGCTCTTAGGTCTCACTCACATCCCCCACCTTCTAACCCCCAGCTCCTGCGGAAGCGCCACATTGGCAACAACATTGTGACCATCGTGTTCCAGGAACCCGGCAGCAAGCCCTTCTGCCCCACCACCATACGCTCGCACTTCCAGCACGTATTCCTAGTCGTGCGGGCCCACGCGCCCTGCACTCCACACACCTCCTACAGGTGGGCGCCCGGAGTTCCAGTTCTGCCAAGGGTAGGTCTTCCTGGGCCCTCCCTTTGCCCCTGACTACCGCCTGCTTCCCCATAGGGTGGCTGTGAGCCGCACCCAGGACACCCCGGCCTTTGGGCCAGCTCTGCCCCCTGGCGGAGGTCCCTTTGCGGCCAACGCCGACTTCCGGGCCCTCCTGTTGGCCAAGGCGCTCAATGGCGAGCAGGCGGCGGGCCACGCACGCCAGTTCCACGCCATGGCCACGCGCACGCGCCAGCAGTATCTGCAGGACCTGGCCACCAACGAGGTGACCACCACGTCGCTGGACTCGGCTTCCCGTTTCGGCCTGCCTTCCCTGGGTGGGAGGCGGCGGGCGTCCCCCCGGGGCCCGGGCGCTGAGCTGCAGGCGGCAGGGGCGCTGGTGTGGGGCGTACGCGCGGCGCCCGGGGCGCGGGGCGCGACCGGAGCCGAGGAGGGCGGCCCTGACGGCGCAGAGGTGCCATGCCTGCTGGGCATCTCGGCCGAGGCGCTGGTGCTGGTGGCGCCGCGCGACGGCCGTGTAGTCTTCAACTGCGCCTGTCGCGACGTGCTGGCCTGGACCTTCTCCGAGCAGCAGCTCGACCTGTACCATGGCCGCGGGGAGGCGATCATGCTGCGGTTCGACGGGCCCCCCGGCCAAGCCGTTGGCGAGGTCGTGACGCGCCTGCAGGTGAGGCGCGGGAGTAAGGTTGGGGTGCAAGGTCCTTGCGCGCGCGCGCAGCGGGGAAGGAGCCTGCTTTGGAACCCCTCGTTCCCGCCGCCTCTCCTGCGAAAGGGGAAGTCGGGGTGGTGGGGCACACCGGGAGCCTCGCGGGGATGGAACTGGGGGTCCCCAGGCCCTCTTTTGCGGGGTGGGTGGCTAATACCCTCCTTGGGCGTGTGGAAGGGCCCATGTGACCTGGGACGGTCCCCGGGGCTGGCGCTGGGGCGGCCCCTCCTCCGTTAGCCCCCCTCACTCCCCGCCCCGCCCCGCTCCGCCCCAGCTGGTGAGCCGCGGCTGCGAGACCCGCGAGCTGGCGCTGCCCCGCGACGGCCAAGGCCGCCTGGGCTTCGAGGTGGACGCCGAGGGCTTCGTCACGCACGTGGAGCGCTTCACGTTCGCGGAGACGACGGGGCTGCGGCCCGGGGCGCGCCTGCTGCGCGTGTGCGGCCAGACGCTGCCCAGTCTCGGCCCCGAGGCCGCTGCCCAGCTGCTGCGCTCGGCGCCCAAGGTCTGCGTCACCGTCCTGACCCCCGACGAGAGCGGCCGGCCCCGCAGGTCAGGACGTTGGGACGCAGGGAGGTGGGAGGACCGGGCAGCTGGCCACCACCTAGCCCGTGCCTCCCGTGTGGCCATTAGCGACAGGAACCTCGCGGGGAGGCCTTTCCTTCTTGAGAGAATCCCGCGTCTCTTAATCTCTCTGAACTGCACTATCCTTATGGGTAGAATGAAGACTATTAAGCTCGCGTCTTCACCGCCCAAAAGATCCAAGAGCAGCCCCCACTGTATTTCTCACAGACACCCAATACACACTATTGGTTACTTACTGCATTAAACCAGGGATATGCGGACTCTTTATGTAAAGAGCCAAAGAGTAAATATTTCAGGTTTTCTGGGCTATCTGGTCTCTGCTGCAGCCACTCGGCTCCATCACGGGAGCACAAGAGCATCCAGAGGTGACATTTAAATGATGACTATGGCCTCATGCCATGAAAACGAGTTATGGACCCTGCAACGTGAATTTTATGTGACTTTCACATGTCATAAAATATTCTTTTTATTTCTTTCAACTGTTTAAGACTGTAAAAGCCAACCTTAGCTTTCAGTACAAAAACAGGCACATCTGCTAAGAAAGAAAAGACAAAGGCAGAGGCTGGATTTGCCCCCAGGCAGTACTTTTTGGCTCTCTATGCTAAGTGGTTTTCCCACGTTATTTAAATCCTCACAGCAAACTAGGAGATCAGTACTATTATCCCCATTTCACAGATGGAGAAACTGACATTCAGCGTCATTTGCTTAGGATTCACAAGGGCAGCACTGCGATGTGAACTGAGGTCTGGACAAATGGCCAGTAGCCAGGCAAATATTTTTCAGTGTTGTCAGAGAGTTTGGAGAGCTCTCCTCCTCCTGGAAGCGAGCCTTGGGCACAGCTGGGAGTGGGGCTGGTGATGCTGGTGTTCCTGCCTGACCTACTCCTTCCTCCCCCCAGGAGCTTTTCGGAGCTGTACATGCTGTCTCTGCAGGAGCCCAGCCGGCGGGGGGCTCCCGAGCCAGTGCAGGATGAGGCCCCAGCAGTGGCCCTACTGGCCACCACGAAGCAGCTGCTGCAAGTGTGCCTGAACGATGGCAGTGGTCCTCCAGGGCCCGGGGACCTGGCCGAGGAGAGAACCGAGTTCCTGCACAGCCAGAACCCTCCATCACCCTGCAGGTACGCCCGCTCGGCCTTCCCTCTCCTCTAGCCCACGAGGCTGGACGGGAAGGCCTCTGCAAGCAGGGTCCACGGGTGGGGGCAGCTTGCAGTGCTGAGCCGTCCCTGCTCTCCCCAGCTCCCTGTCCGACGAGGCCCCAGTCCTGCCCAACACCACCCCGGACCTCCTCCTTGCCACCACAGCCAAGCCGGCAGCACCCAGTGCTGGCAGGGAGACACCCCCCACCCAGGTGAGCAGAAGCAACTCTCTGGAGCCCAACCAGCAGGGGTGGGCACCGTGGTGATGGTGGGCATCACTGCATCTATACCCACTTCTGCCCCCCAGGACGGGCCAGGCAGCCCCAGTGGCTGTGAGGACAGGGGTGACCCAGCCCCGGAACTGAGGGCCTCCTTTTTGCCACGAACTTTGTCTCTGAGGAACTCCATCAGCAAAAGTGAGTCTGGAGCAAGGTGGGGGTCTAGGAGCGGGGCAGGAGGAGGCCTGGCCTGTGCTTCCCTAGCTGAGCCCAGCTCCGGTGCCCACAGTCATGTCAGAGGCGGGCAGCGAGACCCTGGAAGATGAGTGGCAGTCCATCTCAGAGATCGCCTCCACCTGCAACACCATCCTGGAGTCGCTCTCCCGGGAGGGTGAGGCCACCAGGGCGCTGCGGGCGGAGCCAGGGTGGGGCTTTCTCCCTTTACCTCCCTGCCCAGACGGTCCCTCTGTCCCCACAGGGCCACCCATCCCAGAGAGCAGAGATGCCAAGGGAACTCCAAAATCTGACGCTGAGTAAGCCTCACATCCGATCTACCCCTTCACCCCATGCCCAGTGTTCGTGCCCACCCATTGGAGTGAAGCTCTGTCCCAGGGCTCTGCTGTAATGTACACCCCAGTCAGAAGACAGGGGGTGGGCTCCTCTCAGGCGGGTGGGTCTGGGAACCAGCCCATGGTGCCGCACCCTGCCCTGGTCTCACTGAGTTCTGAATCCCATGTTTTCAGGCCAGAACCCGGGAGCCTGTCTGAGAAGGTCTCTCACCTGGAGTCCATGCTCAGGAAGCTGCAGGATGACCTGCAGAAGGTGACACGGTGGCTGCGGGTCATGGGGAGTCACAGGGCTGCCCACGCTGGCTGGCCACGCTGACTCCCGCCTCGCTCCACCTCCCCCCAGGAGAAGGCAGACAGGGCGGCCCTGGAGGAGGAGGTGCGGAGCCTGCGACACAACAACCGGCGGCTGCAGGCCGAGTCCGAGAGCGCGGCCACCCGCCTGCTCCTGGCCTCCAAGCAGCTGGGCTCCCCCACCAGCGACCTGGCCTGAAGCTGTCGGGTCCAGCCTCAGCCTGGCTGCGGACCTGCTGGAACTGCCCGGTCGCTCGCTCGGGGCACCTGGGCCATACCAGGCCCTGGGCCCTCCTCAGGGACTATCCCTGCGCGAGGCGCATCTTAGCACTGCCCCCGCTCCCCGGCCCATTATTTGGTGGCATTTTGGTGGCGAAGTTGCCCCTCTACCCCATCCCCGTTTGTAAATATTCTGTGGAGAAAAGGGAACTTCAGGGAATAAAGAAGCCACCGTTATTTGTGTCCACACAGGTGTTCATGACGTGATGGGGGAAGGGGCTTTGCCCCCTCAGGCCCCGGCCAAGCTCCCGGGACAGTGGCTCAGAGTTGGGCTGGCACAAACTGAGGGGTTCTCTGAGGCTAGGCCACCCTTGGCTTCTGTCCCACAAACATTGGTTTGGTCTGTTGGGAAGCAGGTGGCCACACCCTGTACCTATCTGCTTAATCGTTGGAGCCAGGCCCCTGCCCTAGAACCAGACCTGCGGGGCTGAGATCAGAGGCAGAGCCCCTCTGGGCGGGAGAGGAAAGGCACTTAGGGGCCAAGGGGCACCTGCCCATGCCCTCTTTAAAGGCCCTGTCCCCAGTACAGGCCCCGCTCTCCTCTCTGTAGACACTGAGCCCCCAAGCCTGGCACTCCCTCAGTCACCTGGCCAGATCTGGCAGGCCCCAATTCCAGAGGTAGTAGCTTCTCTGCCTTAGTTGCCTGAGAGATGTTTCCATGTCCCAGAGGAAATCAGCCCTTGACCCACTTCTCTCCTCACCAGCCCATGACCCCTTGTTCCTCAGCAGGCTGGGCCCTTTCCTGTGAGTGGCATCAGCAGGTCCAAACTTGAATCGTGTCTAAACTGTTTTCTGGATCTGAGGCCCAGACAGGGCACTGACTTGCGCAGCATCACATGCCTAGTTCAGCCCTGCTGAGACTCAGGCCCTGGGGTCCATAAACTCAGGCTTTGGCAGGATGAGCTTGGCTCTGAGAAACAGCTTCAGGGGCTCAAGCTTCAGGGAGGAGGTAATGTGAGGGCTGAGGGTTCTTTTGTTTTTTATTTGTCTGCCCTGGGTCTTAGTTGAGGCACGCGGGATCTTCATTGTGGTGTGTGGGATCTTTAGTTGCGGCATGCAGGATCTCGTTCCCTGACCAGGGATCGACCCGGGCCCCCTGCATTGGGAACATGGAGTTTTAAACCACTGGACCACCAGTGAAGTCCTGGGGCTGAGTTTTAAAGGTTCAATGTGGGGACATTCGATCCCTGGTCAGGGAACTAAGATCCCATGTGCCGCAAGGTGTGGCCAAAATGTAAAAATAAAATCAAGGCTCAGTGTCCTGTTCACCAGGCAGAGAAGGCAAAGGGATCCTGGGTACAACCAGTCTGGGGGGCCTGTTGGACTGGAGTCAGCCTACGTAGGGACCCAGGGTCAAGGAGGCTGGAGCTGAATCAGAAAGGGCTGTGAATGGGTGCACTAGAGCTCCTGGACTAGCAGTTCCCAGCACTGTGTCCCAGCTTTCACCTGGTGGACTGTAGTGAGGAGCCCTCACAGTGCAGGGTGGAAGGCTCTGGTGTGATAGATGTTCAAAGGGAGGGTGATGTGATTTGGGTGTCAGAGCCCTTCGGCTACAGGGAAGGCAAGGCCAGGGAGGAGGCTGTAGTAGCAGCCCCAGTGGAAGAGGTGGTGGCTGAAACTAGGTGACAGCAGTGGAGATGAAAGGAACTGGGCACATTTGCCAGGACCCAGTGAGGAGGTGGACTCGAGTTGCTAGGGGAGAAGATGCAGAATCCACGGTGGTGGCCAGGTTTCTGGCTGGAGCCCCTGAAGGATGGTAAGGCCAAGGCTGAGACGGGGAGGGGGAAGGGCAGCCTGGGGCTGGCTGGGGTTCTTTGGAACACGGAGAGTTTGAGAGGCCTGAGGGATGTCAGTGTGAGATGTCCAGTGTGCTGGCGCACTGGAGAGAGAAGTCTGGGCTGGAGACAAGGATTTGGGACTGGTGAGCCATGAGCATGATGAGGTCACTCAGGGAGTGTGGGAAGGACCGTGAGAGGGCTTCTGGGGGTCACGGGATGTCACTTCAGGACACTGGGAAAGCCAAGAGCGAGGCACAGCCTGGGCTGGAGGACCTGGGCTCGCTCATTCCCCTCTGGGTCTCAGGTTGGCCACACTGCGGGCAGCTCTGCCATCAGTTTCCTCTGGTTAGCCTTCTCACCCTGCCAGGTCCCTCCTGGCGCTCGCCCTCGCCCCATTTACAGCGCCGTTGCTCCATCAAGCCCCACCTCCCCAAGCACCGCCCCGCCCCCCCCCCCCCCCCCCCCCGGCAGGTTCGCCGGGGTCCTGACCTGGCCACCATGCTCGGGTTCCGCCCCTCGCGCGTAAGTACAGCTTGGCCTGGTCCCAGAGTGGTCCACCTGCTTCAGACCCTGCCCCCTGAACAAGAGCCTGGAGCAAAGCACGATTCGCTCGATGCTTTCCGGTTCGCCAACATTCCGCCGCCAGCTGGCATCTTTCCTCGTAGACACCGTCCATCGGAGTCTGCACCCTGGGCCTACTGTGTTCCCAGAGGACTCGGTAGATTTGCAGCACGTCCCACTGAAACCCGGTTGCTCCTGCCTTCACCCTCCCGCAAAACCCTGCGACGCCACCGGCCTCAAGATGGGTTTTCCTGAAGCGCATTACCTGGCGTCTCTATTGTAGACTGCTATCCTTGCGCATGCGCACTAGCGACGGCAGGCCCTAGCGGGCCACGGCCTCTGGCGACCCTGCTTTACTGCGCGTGCGTCGGGCCAAGCCGGAAGTACGTCCAGTTCTAGTCCCTCTGGAAGTCGATTTGTTTTTGTTCAGGACTCCTGGGCGCGCGCGGTGGTGGAACGGCGGCTTCGGATTTAAGATTTCCTCGGTGCTCCCAGGGCAAGGTGTCAAAGCATAGACCTTTACCTGGCACCTCCCCTTCCCCAACACATGCAAACACTCCCTCATCCATTTAAGGGATGAAATCCAAACCTCTTAGCCCCGCGTTCTTTATCTTTCACAGAATGACCCCATCGAAACTTTCAACGTCGTCTCTCTTACCCCGCTCACCTACAAACGCTGGCTAGTCCCTCTGCGAAATCCACCCTCCTCTGTTGATGTAAGACCTGAAGCTAGCGTGGCCTCTGTGAAACCCTTCCTGAAAATGCTCCATCCCCACAGCTGCTGGGCCCTACCGGGCTCTCACTAGGCTGGGACCTCCACCCACTCCCACCCCCTGGCTGACTGCTCTCATCCACCGGCTGGTATCCAGGGGTTTCCACAGGCATCCTCGGACTGCAGGCTCCCGGATGGCAACGTATTCATCCAACTCTGTATCACCAACGTCCAGCCTGAAATGACCAGCAAAGAGTGTGCTGTTTGCTGAAAGAAGGCAAATCTCTGGCCAGCTTGGCAATGAATTTATTAGTTCAGAATAGAAAAAGCAATAGTCTATAAACGCTTTGATTCTTCACTAAAAACTGAGCCTTTTGACTGGAGAGCAGTCAGCCTGCTCTCCCCCTGACCCTCCAAACAACTCGCCCTACTACTAAGGCACTTGAGAAAAGGGGGAACAGAGCAGTCTCAGAGAGAACCTCCCTGGATCCTGGAGAAGGCCAGTGCTATCCCACCAGTTCCCTTCAACCACAGCCCAGCAAGGAAAGAGCTGGCAGAGCCCTCTGCAGGGTAGGAGGGCCAGCCCCTCAAATGCTGGTGGTTTGGCACAAAGAACGCCAGCACCACACAGGGGCTGGTAACAGGGGCATTATTTTGGCTCAAGGTGTAAGTGAACCCACGATTTGAGGCAGACACTTGGTAATAAGGCTTTGTGGCCTCAAAGGCCATAGCTCCAGCCTGTCCCTCTCTCTAGGAGAGTACTAGAAGCTGGAGGGTGGGGTTGAGGGACCCCAAAATTCCCTATAGAGACTGGAGCTGAATATCAGGATAAGGGAAGGAAGAGTTTGAGTTTTCCCAGCTCTCCCCTTTCCAGAGAAGTTAATGCTTCTGCTTAAGCACCTCCAAAAAGAGAGAGACAGCTACTGCCAATAGAAGAATAAAATGCACCCCCCTCCCCAGAAAGACATCACCCAAAGAAGTAGGGGGCAGCTGGAGAACACCCCCGCCCCCCCCCCGAATCCGTAAGTGCTTGCTTTGGGAGGGCTTGCAACCCAGTGCTCTGGGCAGGGCAGGGCAGGTCCCTGCCCTTTAGGAGCTGATCTGACTCAGAAGGGCTGAGAAGTCCATGTCCGCAATGGAGGAGAAGTCTTCATCCCCTGAGAGGAGGCCGTTGGTGAGGCCAGAGGCTCCCAGGGGAGTGGGAGCTGGGTCAGGGGGCCTCTGGGACCCTGTCACCAGACGAGTTATAGCCTCAGGGTACTCCATCAGCATGGGCTCAGCTGTATGGGGGGCCATGGGTACACCCTGGTTCAGCAGCTGCTGAAACTCAGAGTTGTCGACGGATGCCAGGTCTGTGAACACGGCTGGATCTGTGCTATTGCCGAGCAGGGCCCCCAGGTCTTCATCAGCGTCAAACTGCAGCTGCAGCAGAGCCTCTGTCAGTGTCCCTTCCCCAGCCGGGTTAGTCTTGGGGGCAGGTGGGGTCACAGCCTGAGCAAGGCCTGGGGCTAGGACGGGGCCAGGGGCTGGGGCCTGGGCCAGGGCTGATGCCATGGCTGGGGCAGGGGCTGGGGCCTGGGCCAGGACTAGGGCAGGGGCCGGTGCCAAGGCCGAGGTCTGGCTTGGGATCTGCCCAGAAGGAAAGACCATGGGGGAGAACTCCTCAAAGTTGATGGTGCTGAGAGATGGTGTAAAGGGATAGGGCTGGGGAGCTGGAAAGAGAAACAGAGAGGCAGGGGTCACAGAAAGCCTCAGAGGCCCACCCCAGCCTCTGGACCCCAGCTGCTGTCAAGACTGCTTAGGTCAGTCCTTCTCTGTGCGGTCACAGCCAGCACCCTAGCACCCTCCTCTTAATGCAATCTGCCCTCGCCTGTAAGGTCCAGCTCTAGCCGCAACTCCTTGGAGGTTCCCTGTCTACCCTAGCCCACAAAACTCTCACAGCCTTTCAGAGGAAGGGACGCTGTCAGAGCTGGCGCAACCTCATCATACAGCTGAAAGACCAAGCCCTAAGTGGGCCTGGGCCCCAGCAACACCCAGTAAGCAGGGGGTCGTCGTTCTTCTTTGAGCCACGTTTTGCTACTTCAGAGGTGTTTTTCTTGTTGCCCCACTTCAGTGGAGAGCTGGGGGCAGAGACTGTGCATTTTTGAAACTTCTGTATCTCAGGGTCTCCAAGGTCTCCAACGTGGGGTTTAACTGGCATAGGGGTTCTCATCCCCAAGAGGTTGCTGGTTCCAGGGCCACACCTCCAGAGCCTCTGATTCCACAGGTCTGTTAGGGGCCCAGGAATCTGCATCTTCACCGCTTCCCTGATGGCTGTGACACAGGCAACTAGGCCTCAGGCCCTGAGAAACAGGAGCCCAACAGAGAGCAGCCTTCAGACGTCTGCTGCTGAGACTGACTGCTCATCTCCCTCCCAGAATGGGTCTAAACCACGCACTGAACAGATTTGAGCCTATAGTTCTGGTGGGGCAACCTTAAGGAAATCCTTACGTGGCTTGGGGACGGAAGTTGAGCTGCGGGAAGGCACAGCGATGCGCCGGGTCGGAGGCCGGTGGTCAGTGGGTCCTGTGAGGCGAAGTCTGGGTCAGTTCATGGCGCCCAAGGTCCCCCTTCCCCCGCCTTCTCTCTAATTCTCCCACTGCCCCTCTTACCATTGAAAGGGCTCTTTTTCATGATGCTCTTAAAGGTCTCATACGTTCTTTTGCGTTTCTCCTCAATCCGGTGACGATCATCTGGGAAAGTAGTGGAGAAAAGCGGGTCTTACTCTCCCCAGTTGGACCCCCAAAGCTCTCAAAGGACCCTTGGGAGGTAGGTGACGGGACAAACTTCCCGAAGACCCTTTCTCCAAACCTTCTCAGCCAATGAGAAGAGCTGTGTGACTCTGTGACACTCAACAATTGTAAGAATGGGGACTTCCCTGGCGGCGCAGTGGTTAAGAACCCGCCTGCCAATGCAGGGGACACGGGTTTGACCCCAGGTCCGGGAAGATCCCACGTGCTGCGGAGCAACTAAGTGTGTGCCCCACAACTACTGAGCCTGTGCTCTAGAGCCTGTGAGCCACAACTACTGAACCCATGTGCCACAACTACTGAAGCCAGCGTGCTGCCTAGAGCCTGTGCTCCGCAACAAGAGAAGCCACCACAGTGAGAAGCCCGCGCACTGCAATGAAGAGTAGCCCCGGGCTTCCCTGGTGGCGCAGTGGTTGAGTCCGCCTGCTGATGCAGGGGACGCGGGTTCGTGCCCTGGTCCGGGAAGATCCCACATGCCACGGAGCGGCTGGGCCCATGAGCCATGGCCACTGAGGCTGCGCGTCTGGAGCCTGTGCTCCGCAACGGGAGAGATCACAACAGTGAGAGAGGCCTGCGTACCGCAAAAAAAAAAGAGTAGCCCCTGCTCGCTGCAACTAGAGAAAGCCCGCACGCAGCAACGAAGACCCAATGCCGCCAAAACAAAACAAAACAATTTTAAGAATGCCATAGCTTTGTGAGAAGACCTCTGTTAGCTCAATCTGCCCTCTGAAGGCCACACAGGTACTCCCAAGTCAGGGGCACAGCTGACATCCCTGTTCCCCTCCAGCCTTGATCAGGCCTGGCACTGTGCCCTCTGCTCTCTGGGGCAGCCCAGGCATGACAGACCAGCTTAAGACTTCAACAGACTCTTAATCTTCTCTCTGATGGTTTCAGAGTTCAGTCTGAAGTTTTCAGAACTTTCTAACTACTGCTGCACTTGGATAACCCCAGAGGAATCAACGCCAACAGTCCAAAGCCAACCTCACCATCTCACCTCAGACACCTGGTTCTGGTTCTTTCTCCTTCTGTGTTCCCTCCCTACCTCTCTGCCCTGTCCCCAAACCTTGGACACATCCTCAGCATCTTCCTCTTTCTCACTCCCTACCATTCAGCCCCTAGACACATATTTACCAAGCACCTACTGCGTGTCAGCCTCCGTTTGAGCCACTGGGATATGGCCCTGAGTAAGCAGACAAGGTTCCTGCTCCCAAAGTTGACATCCTGATGACAAAGGGGCGAAGACACAACCACATACAAGTGATAGGAGCTCTGAGGGAGAGGCACAGGGTGATGTAACACCACCAGAAGATCAAGGAATCTAGTTTAAAGGTGTCCAGGGAAGCACTGGTGTGAGCCCATCGCGTGAAGATCTGGGGGCCGAGCATTCCAAGCAGACGCAACAGCTAGAACACTGGTCCCGAGGGGGACTGGGCTTGCTGTGTGTTGTACGCAAAGGGCCCGTGGGGCTGAGAGTCCCCGAGGAGGCCAGCAGTAGGTGAGACCGGCTCGCTTTGCACTCCCTCTGCAAGGTTCACATGGCGCCTCCTCTCCCAGGATGACCAAAACGTCTTCCAAAATGGCCTCCCCACCCCGAGTCTCCCGTCTCAGATCCTCTGCACGCTGCTGCCAAAGCGAGCTTCCAGATCTGCTCGTGTCACTTCTCTGCTCAGAAACCTTTGGTGGCTCCCCACTGCCTTAGGATGCAACCGTGGATGAATGCCTAGAGTCCAACCTTCAAGGCCGTTCTGGGGCTTCCCTGGCAATCCAGTAGTTAAGACTCTGCACCTCCACTGCAGGGGGCAAGGGTTTGATCCCTGGTCGGGAACTAAGATCCCACATGCCACGTGGCACAGCCAAAAACAAAACAAAACAAACAAAGAAAACCAGCCCTCCTGCCGGGGCCTGCTCACCGCCCACATCAGCTCCCCCCTCGAAGCTGTCCCCAGATGTGCTGTGCCGGGCACCCTCCTACACCCGTGCCCTTCCAGATGCTGCGCCACCTGCCTAGAAAATGCACTTCTGGGTCTTTCTCCAACTCAAATGGCAACTCCTCCAGGCAGCCGGCTCCAGCTCCCACGGTATTTTGCACACACCTCCATTTCGCACGTTACTCTGTAACTTAAGGCTCTGTTTTGCATGCGTGTCCTCCTCATGTGCCTGAGTTTCCAAAGAGCAGGGCACATGTCTCATTCATTTTTGTATTCAGATTACCTGGCACAGGCCCTGGCACCAAGTGGACATTCAGTGATTATGTGTGGAATGAACTGATGGCCGTTTTGGGGGTTGTTTTCTAGACTCTATTAGACAGTTCCCAGGGCAGGAAACACTCTCAGGCTGGATGACGGACTTTGAATAAAGGATCACTCCAGCTATTCCTATTTGATCAGATACCCGAAAGCCTTGACCAAACCATGGCTGTGTGGTAGTGATAAGAGAGATCCGGTGTGGCAACAGGACCCTGGAGCCAGATGGCTTGGGTTCAAATGAGGTCTGCGTCTGCCGACTCACTGAGTATGTGACCTCAGGCAGGTTAGATGCTCACTCCCACCTCAAAAGGTTCATTAGAGAATAAAATCAGGTAATTCGCTGATATGCCTGGAATAGGGCCATGCCCGTAATAAGAGCTCAGTAAGTCTTGGGTATCGTTACTATTAAATGAGGCAAGAAAGATAATCTGATTACTGTGTAAATCCCCGCCCGACTCCAGCTTCTGACCCTCACCTACAGCTGCCACATCCAGGCCTGGCCTCACTCCCATTGGCTGGAGCCCAACAGCCCTGCTGCTACCCTCCCCAGCTGGGTACCTGTGTCTGGCAAGTACTGGAATTCCATGGGTTCGCTGAGCTCCCGATCGGAAGGCCGCCGCAGCTGCATGGAGACGCGCACGGGGGCCTGCAGGCTGGGGTCCGCATAGGGGGGCGTCCGGAACACAATGGCCACTTGCCGGTGCACATCAGCTTGTGAAAAGGAGCCTCGGGCCTCCCAGCCTGGTCCCGTGAAATACACCTCGATATCCTCTGCCAGAGATGGGGTGGCTTCGTGGGTCACCGCGGTCAGCTCACCCAGCCCGCCACCCCCTACAATTGCTGCTACTTATCTCTGGACATACATCGCCCTACTGTCCCCAAGGTGTTGGGGGAGTGTCTACACCAGTCCCCTGACACTCACCCCATGTCTGCTCAGCCCTGCCCTTCACCTCCTGATCCAAAGAGCACAGCCCTCCTCCCAGGTATGTACCTTTCTGCACCTTGTCACACAGCAGGAAGATCTCATCCCCCCCAAGGCAGCTCCCGGAGTTCCGATTCACTCGGCAGATCTTGAGCTCGGCAGTGTTGGGGGCGCCTGAGGGTGTGGGAATAAGGAAGGAAGCCCTGAACCACCGGAGGTCTCCTGGGCTGACCTGCAGGAAATGCAAGGCTCCTGCCCAGCCCAGAGCCTAGGCTGTCCAGAGCTTGCTGACTGTACCTCTGCAGCCAAGGTCCGACCATTCCCACTGGCTCCTCACCCCAACCAATTCAGCAACTGTTTATCTACTAGCACCTACTCTGTCCCCAGCTCTGTTCTAGGCCTGAAGAATACAACCACGCACAAAACCTAAACGTCTCTGCCCCCACGGAGCTCACAGTCCAATGTGAACCAAGGGGATCACAACTCCTCTTTCTCCACCTGACCCAAGCAATCTTCAAGGCCCATTCATACCCACCCTGGAAATGAACCCTTCCCTCCTGACCCCCCGGTTCATCCTGGTTTCTGGGCCTCGGGGCTCCAAAGGCCTTTTATTTTCACTCATCCTGCTGGCTACTTAATTAAAGACTGCAGTTGATCTACGTCGGCCCCATTCATCTGTGAACTTCCTGTGAGCTTTCATCATTGAATTATTACTCTCTAACATTATCTCATTTCTGGGAGTTCATTTCCTGGAGTCATTAGTACAGTTCTGGGCATACCACCCTCTTATCACGTATTGGAAATGCCTGTCTCCCATCTGACTCCCTGCCAGCCTGGAAGCTGCACCTCGAGGGCAGCTCTGGGTCTTCTTTGCCTCGTCTCTCCAGCCAGCACAGTTCTGGGCACAGAGGAGATGACGAATCCGCTGGATGACCGGACGAAGCCAGAGCAACTTCTGCAGGCCCCCGTGCCCGCCCCCACTTCCTCCTCACAGGTCCACCCCTCCTCCCTGCCTGCAGCTCCCTGGCCACTCACGGTTGTCAAAGATGGGATGAGAGAGGGCAGGCGACAGGCGTAGGGGCCTGCCTGCCGGGTCCCGCACCGTCACCTGGAAGCAGAGCCGGACAGCATTCAGGTCGTAGTCCCCACGCTGCTCTTCTACGGGAACTGCCAGAAAAAGAGATGGTCAGGCGAGCCTGGGCAGGGGATGGAGCGGGACGTGTGTGTGTGCAGGGGTGAGCTCTGGGTTGGGAGGGCTGTTTGAGGGCATGTGAAACGGTAGGAGCCCTAGAAGAGGAGGAAGAGAAGGTTCTAGACCCATCACTGACTCCACTTGTGACCCTGGATGCCACGTTCCCTATGTCCCCTCTCCGGGTCTCTTTCCCCAGTGGTAAACAGCAAGATTCCATCTGTACTGTGGGTCTTGGCCAGCGAGGGACAGATGAGGGGAAGGTGGCCTCGGGGCGACAGAGGCTGGAGGTGCTCCAGGCAGGTCCAGGCCTTTGCCGCCGCCGCCCTCACCTTGGAAGGGGTTGTTGTTGGTCTGGATGCGCTGACTGATGGCCTGCTCCAGGTCCCGCTTCTTTACACACTGGATCCCCAGGTTCTGGAAGCTGAGGCCCCCCCGGGCATCAGTCCCACTGTCTCCAGAAGAGCATGGGCCCTCCTGCCTTGCCCACTCTGCCCGTTCTCCCCCACCCACTCGCCAGGTGAGCACTTCGTGCTTAAGCCCCTTGAATGGTCCCCAACCATGCCACCGTGAAAGCCACTCCCTACTCTGGCTGACAAGGCCCTGTGCCCTGGCACCTGGCCCCTGTGGCAGTCCCTGCCGGCTCCCTACCCTCTGCCACAGGGGCTTCTTTCCCTTCTCCAAACACATGAAACTCATTCCCACTTCAAAGGCTTTTGCACCCGTTCATTCTGCTGGGCGTGTTCCTTCGGTGCTTCTCTGCTTTCCCACATTTAGGTCTTACCTGCGAGAGGCCCTTCTGACCTCCCAATCCAAAGAAATGAGACCGGCTCCTTCGCCTCCCCCACCTCGGGCTCTTCTTCCAAACTATTACTGCTTTACTTCCATCACTGAAATGGTGACTCCCTAACAGTATCTTGTTTAGTTATTTGTATATTTATTTATGGCCTGCCTCTGTCAACTAGTATGTAAGCTTCAGGGGAGACCGGTGGTTCAGTGGTTTTCTTTCCCGCTATGAGAGATGTGACACTGAGCGACTCGCCTTTCCAGCCACAGGGGTTAGGGGTTCAGAGGTGAGCAGGGACCCACTCCTTTTCCATGGAGCTCACAAGGAGCTCCTCTCCGTTTGAGAGAGGAGACACAGACAATTTCAAGACAAAAGAATCTGCTTGCAGAGCTGGGGACAGAGCAAGGAGTGAGGAATTCTGTCCTCCCTCCAGAAAGGAGTAACACTGTAACAGCTACACAACTGCCCCGCCTCTCCGCCTTCCGCCTCACCACCAGCCCTGCCACCCATGCCAAGCTCACCTGTGGATGCAGCGGTCCGGGCAGAGCTCAGCCTCATAGAAGCCATCCCGGCAGTCTTTCCCCACAAGCTCATGGGGGTGAGGCCGGTGAGGGGGGTCCTTGGTCACCAGGGAGATGCGGACTGTCCCTGGCCCCGTGTAACCATTGATCTGTCCAAAGTACAGAGAGAACCCTAGAGGCTCAGAAATTCCAGGCTCACCTCCCAGACACAGACTGTGTGGGCCTGAACGCAAGTCCCTCCCATACTGACTCAATGTCCCCCACCCGGCGCTGTGCTGACCTTGATGGTAGGGTGGGTCTTGGTGGTATCTGTGCTCCTCTCGCCTGGGATACTGCCTGCTGAGCGGCCCTCACACTTGTAGCGAAAGCGCATGCCCCGCTGCTTGGGCTGCTCGATGATCTCCACATAGGGGCCGGAGGCCTGGGCCGGCTCTGTGGGGGACACGCGGGCCAGCCCCCATCAGACGGCTGACCCCATTGCCCCTGGCCCTGGGGAGCTCGTCCCAACCCACTGAGAAAGGATGGCCCACTTACCCGCGGGGAAGATGAGGGGAAAGAGGTCTGAAAGGAGAGGGAGACAAGGGTCAGCACAAGCCCACATCCTGCCCTCACCAGGGAAGGCCTGCTTCCCCACAGCGAGGAGATGGAGCCAGGCCCCTTCCCAGGGACACGGAGTCGGGGCCTGACACCTGGAACCTGCAGGGAAACTAAGGGGCAGGGGTAAAGGAGCCAGAAGCACCTGCTTCCTGAGGGAAGCCGGGGATGGGGCCTCCCTCCACCAGGGGAAACTGAGTCAGGGTCTTTTCTATTTTCATAAGTTAAACCAAGGGTGGGCACCCTCACCCCCCAACCCGAGAGGAAACTGAGTCAGATACATTCCCCCCTAACGAGGAAACTAAGTCGGAACTGCCCCCCCGGACCCCGGGGGGAAACCGAGTCAACGCTCCCCCCACACCCCACACCCAGAGGGGAAACTGAGTCAGACCCCCGAACGCCCAACCCCGCCCCGCGCCACCATCCGGCCGGCCGCTCCCTGCGCAGCGCCCATCGGCGTAGGAAGGGTCGGAAGGCGACGCAGGGGCTCCCGCCGCGGTCCCGGCGGCCCCAGCGCCGCCACCCCGCGGGGTCAGAGGTCGCCCTCACCGTCCATGGCCGGGGTCCCGGGGGCGGGGCCGGGGTCGCAGCTGGGCCCGCGGCGCGCGCTACAGCAGAGCCATTCGCCAGAGGCGGAAATGCGCTGCGCGCGCCCGCCGCCGCGTCACTGCCGGGAATCCGACCGCGCTTGCGCGCTGGGTCGCCGCCGCCGCCGCCCCCGCCGCCCCCCGCGAGGGTAAGGGGCGAGTGAGCGCCACGCGGAGGACCGGGAGGCTGTGCGTGGCGACGCTGTTGTGGACCGGGAGCCAGTGCGCGCTGCGCGGGGCACCGAGAGGCTGCTCGCTTGGGGCCCGCTCCCGGGGCTGGCGGGGCGGCTCGGCTCGTCCCCGAGTTCGGGCCCCGCCTGGAGGGCGGGGCCGGCGATTACTCACAATGTTTTTAGGGGATTTCGGGGCCCCCTTCCTCCGATCCGAGGAGTTTGGTGATGTCACCCCGAGCCGGGTCTGGAGCAAAGCCAGGGCTGCCGGGCTTCGACCGCCCGCCTTGCGCAGGGAAGGTCTCGGGCCTGCTTTGCCCTCAAAGGCCAGGTGGCTGAACTCCTCACGGTTTCCTAGTCGATAAAAGTGCTGCTTAGTGCTTCTCGGTGGGTGTTGCCGCAGAAGCACTTTTTAATTTCCCGTCCTCCCCAATCTGGCTGCAAGGAGGGGAAAGGGAAATGCCCGGACCTCTCCACCTGGCAGTGCTTGGATCGTGGGCTTCGCGGATCCTGCTGCACGCTAGGGTGGCCCGAGGCTCCGCGCCGCGTCCGCTCCCACAGGCGAGCCGGGCCCAGGCTCATCTGTTTAAGATCACCCACACTGCCGGCCCTCGGGGGCAATGGGAGGGCAGGGGGCACCCAGAGGTAAATCTCTGGAGCCTCGTCTCTGCAACCTGCCGCCTCTGTTTTAGAAGGTCCGGGACCCCCAGGGGCCGCTTGAACCCTCAGGGTCACGTCCCGCCCCCTGTCTCCCCAGGGCTTCCTCCTGGGGTCCAGCCGTCTCCCAAAGCATTCCCACTAATTAAACGTCCTGTAACTCCTCGCCAGGGGTGCAGCGGTCCGGGCAGAGCTCAGCCTCCCCCAAGGCCAAGCCCAAGGCACGTTCGAGCGGGGTGAGGGTGGGCCTGGAACACCGCGCCCCCCCACCCCCCAAGGCGGCTTCCTCATCCCAGAGTGAGGATGCTCCATGGCAGGCGGCAGAGTCTTCCCCAGATGGAGGAAGACTTTATTTTCTCTAAGTTCGTTCTAAATTAGGGAATCATGTGGGAATTGGAAAAGATTGGAAATTCTGACTTTCTTTCCCAGGCTCTAAAAAAACAGGAAGAGAAAAGTGAAAACAGTTACCACCCCTCCCACTCATTTCAGTTTCTCATGTGGCTGCCCGGATTAGAAAAGTCACCTTACTTTTTATGAGGAGGCAGACGTCAGGACGACAGAATGGATTAATTATAATCCTTTTAAAATTATTTATTTATTTATTTATTTTTGTCTGCGCTGGGTCTTCCGTTCCTGCGCGGGCTTTCTCTAGTTGCGGCTAGCAGGGGCTACTCTTTGTTGCGGTGCTCAGGCTTCTCATTGCAGTGGCTTCTCTTGTTGCAGAGCACAGGCTCTAGGTGCGAGGCTTCAGTAGTTGCAGCACTTGGGCTCAGTAGTTGTGGCTCTTGGGCTCTAGAGCGCAGGCTCAGTAGTTGTGGCACACGGGCTTAGTTGTTCCAGGGCATGTGGGATCTTCCCGGACGAGGGCTCGAACCCTTGTCACCTGCATTAGCAGGTGGATTCTTAACCACTGTGCCACCAGGGAAACCTATAACCTTTGATTAATGATCATTGATCAATGATCATTGATCCTGGCATGATCCTCTTTTAAAAATTTATACATGTATAACTTTTAACTTTTAAATTAATATGTTGAATTCCAGTGTACCCACTGCAAAACTCAAGAGGCTGGATAGAGCACCAACAGGACTTAACATCTACCCACGTGTCCTCACCTGTTCATCCCCTCCTTATCCCTGTGTCTAGCATGCCATCATCCAGAATTCTGTATTTGTTATTCCTTTGATTTTTCTAAAGAAAAAAAAAATTTAAGAAAAATATTGTACTCACGTATACATGCCTACACAATGTCATGTTTGGTTTTGCTTAGTTTTGAACTTCCATGAAGAGAGTATCATGTTATTTGTTGTCCTTTGTTATTTGCATATTTCACTCAACACCTTACTAATATTTGTCTGTTTCATAGTTTATTCAGTTTTTTACTGCTGTATACTATTCTGTAAATGTACCACAGTTTTTTATTTATTCATTCTGAGGATGGCCATTTGGGTTTCCAGTTTGTTGCTATTATAAACAGTGTTGTTAAGAACATTCCTGTGAATGTCTCCTGTTACACATGTATCCAGAATTTTCTTGGATATATACCTAAAAATGATTTTTTTAGAGTATAGAATTTCTCTTTATCAGTTTTCAGAATAATGCCTTGGTTCTTTAACATCCTCTAAAATTGATTAGTAAGCATTTAAAAATATCTTAATGAATGCATGGATTTAAGCATATTTGATGTGCTTTAATCTATTACAATTTTTATTGAACTTCAAATTGTTCCATCTTTGGCCAGAATACATAAATAATTCCTAAAATTCAACAATCAGAAAAACCAAACAACCCAATTTAAAAAATGAGCAATGGGACTTCCCTGGTGATGCAGTGGTTAAGAATCCGCCTGCCAATGCAGGGGACACAGGCTTGAGCCCTGGTCCGGGAAGATCCCACATGCCGAGGAGCAACTAAGCCTGTGCATTACTGAGTCTGTCTGCACTCTAGAGCCAGCAAGCCACAACTACTGAAGCCCGCACGCCTAGAGCCCCTGGTCCGCAACAAGAGAAGCCACTGCAATGAGAAGCCCGCCCACCACAACGAAGAGTGGCCCCTGCCCACCGCAACTAGAGAAAACCCCAGTGCAGCAACGAACACCCAGTGCAGCCAAAATAAATAAATTTATAAAAAATAAAAAATGAACAATGGACTTGAATGGACATTTCTTCAAAGAAGATGTAAAATGGCGAATAAGCACATGAAAAGATGCTCAACATAATAGCTATCTGGGAAATGCAAAGAAAAGTCACACTGAAATCCTACTTCATACTCATTAGGATGGCTATTATCAGAAAAACAAAACAACAAGTGTTGGCGACGATGTGGAGAAAGTGGTTTCTTTGTACATCACTGATGGGAATGAAAAATGGTGCAGCTGCCGTGGAAAAGAGTAATCCTCAAGAAATTAAACAGAATTACCATATGATCCAGCAATTCCACCTCTGGGTATATATACAAAACAATTGAAAAGAGGAACTCAATGTTCATAGCAGCATTATTCACAATAGCCAAAAGGTAGAAGCAACCCAGATGTCCTTGAACAGAGAAACAAAATGTGGTATATACATACAGTGGCATATCATTCAGCCTTAAAAAAGAATGAACAGCAGAAACTAACACAACATTGTTAGTAAATATACTTAGTGCCACTGAACTGTACACTTAATCATGGTTAAAATGGTAAATTTTGGGCCTTCCCAGGTGGCACAGTGGTTGAGAGTCAGCCTGCCCATGCAGGGGACATGGGTTTGTGCACCAGTCCGGGAGGATCCCACATGCCGCAGAGCGGCTGGGCCCGTGAGCCATGGCCGCTGAGCCTGCGCCTCCGGAGCCTGTGCTCCTCAACAGGAGAGGCCACAACAGTGAGAGGCTCGCGTACCGCAAAAAAAAAAAAAAAAAAAAAAAAAAAGGTAAATTTTATATTACGTATATTTTACTACAATAAAAACAAATCTCTCAGTGATACCAGACAATTACTCATTTGGTCTGTCTCATACTATACACAAAACACTCAGAATAATGATACCAACTCTACCACCAATAATGTGATTAAATACAGAGTATATTTTTACAGTTCTTGTCCTTAGGTTACATTCAGTTTTGTTTTTGTTTTGTTTGTTTTGGTACATATCTATTACCAAGTTAAGGACGCTCCTTTCTAGTTCTAGTTTACTGCATTTATGATAAATGGGTGTTGATTTTTTTTTTTTTTTTTTGGCTGCACCGTGAGGCTTGCGAGATCTTATTTCCACTACCAGGGATTGAAACTGGCCCCAGCAGTGAAAGAGCTGAGTCCCAACCACTGGCCTGCCAGGGAATTCCCTGGGTGTTGATTTTTTATCAAATGCTTTTCCTGTATTTATGGAGAAGATTCTTCTTTATCTGTTAATGCCAAGTATGACGTAGATTTCCTAATAGTAAACCGTCCTGTATTCTTGGGATAAACCTAACTTGGTCACAGTGTGTTACATTGTAGAATTTGATTCACTGATATTTTAGGAGGAAATTTTACAACTGTATTTGTAAATAAAATGGCTGTAGTTTTCCTTTTCTTCCCCATCCCCCTGGCCTTGCCTAATTTTGGTATGAAAGTTGTACCAGCCTCATAGAATGACTTGAGGAAAAATCCCCCCTTTTCTATTCCCCAGAAGAGTCTATGTAAATTTGGAATGATATATTACTTGCAAGATTGGTAAAACTCACCAGTAAAATTGACTGTGGCTGTTGATTTCTCTGCAAAAGATTTTATTTATTTATTTTAACCTTTCATTATGAACATTTTCAGACACACTCAATATTAGAGAGAATGGTGTAATTAACCCCCATATAGCCATCCTTCAGCTTACATAAGTTATCAGCTTTGCTATTTTTGTTTCATCTCTCTCCCATTTTTTGGGGGGTGGGAGAGTATTTTAAAACAATCATTATATTGACTCATAAATACAGAATTACGTATATCTCCATATAAGGATTTCTTTAAAAAATAACTTCTTTGTGGGAAACTTTTAAACTACTATTTCAGTTTCTTTAATATATTGGAATATTTCGTATTTATAGGACTATTCCACTTTTCCGGAGTTAATTTTGAAAAGTTGTGTTTTTCTTGGAATTTATTTTACCTAAGTTTTCAAACCTATTGGCATGAGGTTGATGACAGTTTTCTTATCTTTTTCATATGTGCTGTAACTATAGTTATGTGTCCCTTTTCATTCATTATGCTATTTATTTGTACTTTCTATTTCTCTGTAGAAGTCTTACCAGAGGTTTTTCGAGAATCTTTTCATATGCTTATTTGCTATCCATATATCTTATCTAGTGAAGCATTATTCAGATGTTTGCCTTTTTTAAAAAATTGGGTTATACGTGGTTTTCTATAGTCTAAATACAAGTCCTTTGTTGAGTGTATGCTTTGCAAATATTTTCTCCCAGTCTGTGTCTTGCCTTTTCATTTTCAAAATAGTATTAGTTGCAGAATAAAACATTTTCATTTTGCTGAAGCCCATTTTTTTTCTTTTGTACTTCTTACCTTTTGTGTCATGTTTAAGAAATCTGAGCCCATCTAGAGATGAATGGATAAAGATGTGACATATAATGGAATATTACTCAGCCATAAAAAGGAATGAAATCTTACTATTTGCAACAACATTGATGGACCTGGAGGGTATTATGCTTAGCGAAATAGGTCAGACAAAGACAAATACTGTATGTTTTCACTTATATGTAGAATCTAAAAAATAGAACAAATGAATAAATATGACAAAACAGACACAGATTTACAGATACAGAGAACAAACCCAGTGGCTACTAGAGGGGAGAGTGGTGGGAAGAGGGTCAAAATAAGTGAAGGGGATTAGGAAGTACAAACTGGCAGTTATAAAATAAATAAGACACAAGGCTGTAATGTACAGCGCAGAAAATAGTCAACATTTTATAATAACTTTGTATAATGTGTATTCTATAAAAATATCAAATCACTATGTTGTACACCTGAAACTAATATAATATTGTATGCAAATACACTTCAATAATTTTTTTTTTAAAAAGAAAGAAATCTTTGTCAAACCCAAGGCCACTGTGATTTTCTCCAATTTTTTTTTTCTAGAAGCTTTACAGTTTTGGCTCTTACATTTAGGTCTATCTATTTCTTTTTCTTTTTTATTTTTTGGCTGCCCTGCGCAGCATGTGGCATCTTAGTTCCACGAAGAGGGATGGAACCCATGCCCCCTGTTTTGGAAGTGCAGAGTCTTAACCAATGGACCGCCAGGAAAGTCCCATTTTTTTTTTTTTAAATAATCCATTTCGAGTTAACTTTTGTAGATAGTATGAAGTATGGGAATGCTTCTTTCTTTTTCTTTTTTCCCTGTTTTTCATACAGTTATTGAATTGTTTCAACACCACTTGTTGAAAAAATTATCCTTTCTCCATTGAATTACTTTGACACCTTGGTTGAAAACCAACTGACCATATATACATGGGTATACTTCTGGACTCTTTATTCTGTTGCATGTATCTATATGTTTATCTTTACGCCAATACCACAAAGTCTCAATTACTGTAGCATTAAAATATATCTTGAAATCAGGTACTGTAATCCTTCAACTTTCCTCTTCTTTTTTTTTTTCAATCCTTTCCATTTTCTTATAAATGTTAAGATACAGCTTGTTAGTTTCTACAATTGGGGGAGCATTGACATCTTAATATCAAGTCTCTCCGTCCATGATCTCAGGTATATCTCTACCCTTATTTAGGTTTTCTTTAATTTATTTATGCATTTTGTTTTGTAGTTTTCAGTGTATAGGTCATGCACATCTTTTGTCAAATTTATCCCTAAGTATTCAATATGTTATGGTATTTTAAATGTTTTTAAATTTATGATTGTTGCTAGTATATAGAAATATAATTTATTGTTGAATATTGCAACCTTGCCAAACTCCCATTTTAGTTCTTGTAGCTTTTTTTTTTTTTTTGAGTAGAGGGTAAATTTCTTAGGATTTTCTACATAGATGATCATGTTGTTTATAATAAAGGCAGCTTTGCTTTTTGCTTTCCAATTCAGATAGCTGGATACCTTTTAATTTCTTTTCTTTTTTCTTTTTTTTTTTACTTTATTGTACTGGCTGGAACTTCCAGTACGAGTTTGATTTAAAGTGGTAGCAATGGACATCCTCACCTTTTTTCCAGATCTTGGGAGGAAAGCATTCTTTTTCACTATTAGTATCATGTTTGCTGCAGGTTTTTCCTCTAGATGCCTTTAATCAGGTTGAAGAAGTTCCTTTCTATTCCTACTTTTCTGAGAGTTTTTATCACGCTGATCAAATTTTTAAAATTTTATTTTATTTATTTTTGGCTGCGTTGGGTCTTTGTTGCTGTGCGCAGGCTTTCTCTAGTTGCAGCAAGCGGGGGCTACTCCATTGTGGTGCATGGGCTTCACATTGCGGTGGCTTCTCTTGTTGCAGAGCACAGGCTCTAGGTGCACAGGCTTCAGTAGTTGCGGCACGTGGGCTCAGTAGTGGCACACGGGCTTAGTTGCTCCATGGTATGTGCGATCTTCCCGGACCAGGGCTCAAACCCGTGTCCCCTGCATTGGCAGGCAGATTCTTAACCACTGTGCCACCAGGGAAGCCCAGGGGTTCTTTATATATTCTGGATATAAGTAGTTTTTCAGGTATTTGTCTTGCAAGTATTTTTTCCTTGTGCTTTATCTAATCATTTTATTAATAAGTCACAGAAAGAACATATGGAAAGCATGGAGGAGAGGTAATATATTAAGAGATAATGGGGGCTTCCCTGGTGACGGAAGTAACAAAATCCACACTGGCAGAAGTAACAAAGTCTGATTATAATGAGGAGGTAGGATTCTGTTTCACAAGGAGGACAGCGGAAATATATCTGGAAATCAAGGGATTCACTGACAATGCCTATTGATAAGTATGTATGGGCAATTGCAGCAGCCACAGGATGACAAGGCTGAGGACTGGGTTAACCCACTGGGCTAACAACCAGGTTCATGGATTGGATGATTCAATATTGTTAAGACATCAGTTCTCCCCAAATTTCTCTACAGATTCAGTGCATTCTCAATTAAAATACTGGCAGAATCTACAAAAGATTCTACAAGTTGATTCTATAATGTATATGGAAATGCAAAGGACCTATAATAGACAAAACATCTTTGAAAAACAAAGTTGGAGGAATTACATTACTTGATTTCAAATTTTATTTTAAAGCTAAATATTGGAATTTGATTAAAGAAGGTTTTTTTGTTTTTTTGTTTTGTTTTTGTTTTTGGACTTCCCTGGTAGCACAGTGGTTAAGAATCTGCCTGCCAAGGCAGGGGACACGGGCTCAGTCCCTGGTCCGGGAAGATCCTACATGTTGCAGAGTAACTAAGCCCGTGCGTCACAACTACTGAGCCTGCACTCTAGAACCTGCGTGTCACAACTACTGAGCCCGCATGCCACAACTACTGAAGCTCACGGACCTACAGCCTGCATTCCGCAACAAGAGAAGCCACCGCTATAAGAAGCCCACGCACTGCAATGAAGAGTAGCCCCCGCTCGCAGCAACTAGAGAAAACCCGGGCACAACAATGAAGACCCAATGCAGCCAAAAATAAAACAAATAAGTAAATAAATTTTTTTAAAAATAGAAGGGTTTTTTTTGAAGGACTTCCTTGATGGCCCAGTGGTTGAGACTCTGAGCTTCCACTGCAGGGGATGTGGGTTCGATCCCTGGTAGGTGAACTAAGATCCTGCATGCTGCGTGGTTCAGCCAAAAAAAAAAAGAAGGGTTTTTTGAAGTAAAAAAAAAAAAAAAAAATGCTGCAGTAACCAAGAAAGTGGGATATTAGTATAAAAATATAGATAATGATATAAAGATATAGGTAAATGAAGCTAATCCGAGAGACCAGGAAGGGACCTACATATACATGGTCAATTGATTTTTGATGAGGGTACCAAGAAAATTCAATGTGGAAAGGTGAATCTTTTCAAAAAATGGTGCTGGAACAATAGGGAGGGAGAAACAAAACTGAATCCTTACCTCACACCATATACCATAAGTGGTTTCTTGTTTCTGCTGATATTCACTCACAGTAGTTTACTTTCATGTGTTTGGTGGTGGTTGTGAGATCAAACAATCCTGTAGGCTTACTTGGAAAAGCTTCCCTCCATGGAGGGTTTGTTTCTGCTTCTGCTGTTAGTTCAGTGGGGGCGGGAGCCATAGGAGCATTAAGTTCATTTTAGGACTAATTCAGCCTCTCTTGTGGGTTTAGCTCCAAGTGGGAGTCTCCAAATCAGTGTTTTAACCTTGTTCTTGTTCTGAGAATTTTTAGATGTTGGTCTAATGTTAATTATGTTTGCTAAATATTTTAAAACTACAACTTTATTGTCATTGTTGATAAAATTTCTGTTTCTACAGATGATTCACTTTGTATTAACATAGATTTCAATAAAAACCATTTAAATATTATCTACAAAACAATCTAAATATTTCTTTTGTTAGATCTGGTTGTTCTATCAGAGAATAAAACTAGTGCCTGAAACTCCCTGCTTAGGTAAAGCACTTAGAACCAAGTTATCTGTCAGTTCTCTGACATGTATGAGAAATCTCTGCACGAGTTATGGACTTAGTATCTGTTTCTATAACTCTCCTAAAATGACACCTTCCTTACCTCTGAATATCGTCCTTCCAGTGATAACTTTAGTGTATGAATCAAAATTCTATCAAACTAGAAAAGTGCACGCAGATATTTAATGAAGGCACTGTCAGACACTTTTCTGGCCAACCACCAGTTGATTTACTTTACATGTGCTCTGTCCTAGTTCACTGGGCCCTGGGCACCAGCTCCCCCTCACTTCACCCGGCCATCTCCGGCACAGTAACAATAGCTAACGTTTGCTGAGCATTGGCTGTGTGCCAGATGTTGAGCTAAATGCTGTATATGGCTGATCCTTTGAATCTAATGCGTATAGCCAGCCTTTGAGGTGAGTGTTTTATCACTAGGATCTCCATATTACAGATTTGGTAATAGGTTCAGAGACATTGGGTAACCTGCCCAAGGTCACACAGCTTAATGGAGGGGCCAGGATTTAAATCCAATTCTGTCTGACTCAAGAGCTGACATCTTGTTGCAGGAACCTACCGCAACGTGACTCGGGAGCCAAGTCCTAGATGCAGTGGCTGGAAAGACCCACAGGGACCCTTCAGTTCTGCCTTGAAGCAAGTCATCTTCCCTTCAGGCCCACCTCTGGCCTCAACGTGGTCACTTCAGGCAATGGTATGCTCACAGCAGCTCTGTTTTTTCAAGGTCCTTTGTGATGTAGGGTCAAAATCTGTCTCCCTTTGGTTTCCATGAGATGGTCAGCCATCTGCCCATAGAGCCTTACAGAAGACACTAGCCTGCTCCCCACCCTAGGAAATCCCCTCAGACCCAATCCCCTTGACCCAAGCAAGGTATTTACTGTGGACCCACAATGTGCCTGGGACAGAACAGTGAGAAAGACAAAGTTCTAGCCCTGGTGGAATTGACACTTTAAAGGGAGAAATAAAAAGTTCCATTTTGACAGTGACACACTCACCCACCCACCCCTTCTAGCCTTTCTGGATCATTGCAGATTTCCAGATTCGAGACCCTTTGGAAATGTGGTCCTTGGTGAGGTAACCACACAAGGGACAGGGCCATGGGGCTGGCTGTGCTGATCCGGCATGAGATGCCCTGACTTGGGGCTTGGAGTGGCCATAGGTCCAGGGCAATCCCAGAGCTTCACTCTGTTCAAATCTTGGCAAAGGAGGAAAGAAAATCCTGCTGCTTCACTGCCATTCACCAAACAAGCAGGCAGCAAGACAGGCTCGATCCACTGCCCTCCCTACCCTCCCCAAACTCCGAGTTCCCCTTTCCCACCCCTGCCAATGTGTCCTGCACCTGCCCCGCCTTCCCTAGCTAGAGCCCACACGCACTTGTGACTAAACTCATGTTCTGCTCTTCTCCAGCCCAAAGTGTGCTTGCCTGTTCTCACTGCACTGGCTCCCCCCGTCCCCACCCCCAACTTCTCAGTTCCTCCCCCACATTCTGGCCTCTTCTACTTCCAAAATCTCTCTCCAGTCCAGCCATGACCCAAAACCAAGTGTTAGTGCCATTCCCTCGGACTGCACCCTTCCTCCTTATAGCTATTTGGAATAGGTGAGCACTTAAGAGAGCATCACAGGTCAAACACACACACACACACACACTTCCTTCTATCCGGTGATCCCTCTCTAGTCACAGACTCAGGACACAGTGGAACAGAAGAAGCCACGGTGCTGGTTTCCGGGTCATAAACAATAGATGTGGAAGAACAAATGCTCCGCTATTGAGCCCATCAACTTACCACCCTCCCCAAGGGAGATAATGAAAGGAGAGGAGAAGAGAGGAATAGCAGAGGCTTCAGAAAGGAGCGGAAAAGTTGGGGTGTCCCCAGGAAGAGCCTGTGTCCCAGTCCCCACTGGCCTGCACCCTGGCTGAGGTGTAGAAACGAAAAGAGAACCCTGAGAGATTGAGTTGCTCACAGCCCTGACGCCTGTGCTGTGCTTCTGGGATGGAACCAGGGTCAAGGGTGTTCTCAAGGCTGATGGCCAATGGGAGGCCAAGAGTCAGTCTGAGGGGCTTCAAAGAGTCTCTGGGCATCATCAGGGATTGGGGCACGAGAGATGGGTTCCCCTGGCCACCAAGAGTTGTGTGATCTTGGCATCAAGAGCTGGTCCAACTGGACCAGCTGGAGTGATCCTGCTCTCAGGGTAGCGGAGGCCAAGATGCAATTGAAGGGAACAACTGGGGTTTACATAGGTGCCAGCAGGGACTGGATGGCTCTCCCTCAGTAATATTCTCTCGCCTTTGTGGAGTGCTCATAACATGACCCTTCATGTGAATGAATCTCATTTAAATCTCTCAAAACAACCCCGTGAGATACTATGATTCCCATTTTACAGATGAGTGAATTGAGGTACAGAGAAGAGAAGATACCCATTCGAAGACACAGTACAGAAGTGGCAGGGCAGGTATTTTCACTTGTTTTTTTTAAGTCAATTTTATTAAGATATATTTGCCTACAATAAATGCATATGTTTTGAGTGTACAGTTCAACGAGTTTTGTTTCTTGGGTTTTTTGTTTTTTGTTTTTTTTTTGGCTGTGCTGCAGGGCTTGAGGGATCTTAGTTCCCTGACCAGGGATCGAACCCAGGCCCTGAGCAGTGAAAGCGCAGAGTCCTACTTTAGATGAATGTAGGCTGGTTCTTCAAATGTGTGGTATGGTGGAGGGCATCCATTTAGTCACTCTAGATTTGTGGTAGAAGGTCTACTGATAATACTTCTCATTTGGATGTGAATGTTTCTCAGATAATGAAGATTATCAATACGACTGCTGTTAATGAGATGAATGAACCTATTGATGAAATAGTACTTCATGTTGTGTAGGCGTCTGGAGAGTCGGAGTATCGTCGAGACATGCCAGATAAGCCTAGGAAATGTTGTGGGAAGAAGGTTAGGTTGACACCCACGAATATAATCACAGTGAATTTTTGCTCATGTTGAGTTGAGTGTATATCCTGAGAATAGTGGAAATCAGTGTACAAACCCCCCTCTAATAGCGAAAACAGCTCCCACTGAGAGCATGTAGTGAAAGTGTACGACTACATAGTAGGTATCATGAAGGACAATGTCTAATGACGAATTGGCTAGGACAATACCTGTCAGTCCACCGACTGTGAAAAGGAAGATGAAACCTAAGGCTCACATCAGGGCTGGGGATCATTTAATATTGCCTCCGTGAAGTGTTGTCAGTCAGCTAAATACTTTTACTCCTGTAGGGATAGCAGTAATTATAGTGGCTGATGTAAAGTATGCTTGCGGGTCAACGTCCATACCTACTGTGAATATATGGTGAGCTCATACGATAAAACCTAAGAACCCGATTGATACCATAGCTCATACCATACCTATATATCCGAAAGGTTCTTTTTTTCCTGAGTAGTAAGTTACAATGTGTGAAATTATCCCAAACCCAGGTAGGATTCAAATGTATGCTTCGGGATGTCCAAAGAATCAAAATAAGTGTTGATATAGGACTGGGTCTCCTCCTCCTGCCGGATCAAAGAAAGTTGTATTCAAGTTTCGGTCGGTTAACAGTATGGTAATCCTGGAGGCTAGGACAGGTAAGGACAATAGAAGTAATAGTGCTGTGACTAGGACTGATCATACGAAGAGTGGTGTTTGGTATTGGGTTATGGCGGGTGGTTTTATGTTGATAATAGTAGTAATAAAATTAATGGCCTGGGCTTCTCTGGTGGCGCAAGTGGTTGAGAGTCCGCCCGCCTGCCGATGCAGGGGACACGGGTTCGTGCCCCGGTCCGGGAAGGTCCCACATGCCGCGGAGCGGCTGGGCCGGTGAGCCATGGCCGCTGGGTCTGCGCGTCCGGAGCCTGTGCTCCGCAACGGGAGAGGCCACAGCAGTGAGAGGCCCGCGTACCGCAAAAAAATAAAAAAATAAAAATTAAATTAAATTAAATTAATGGCCCCGAGAATTGAGGATACGCCAGCTAGGTGCAGAGAGAAGATGGTGAGGTCAACTGAAGCTCCTGCATGTGCTAGGTTTCCGGCTAAGGGAGGGTACACAGTTCAGCCTGCCTGCGCCGGCTTCAACTATTGATGATGCTAGTAGTAATAGGAACGAAGGAGGGAGCAATCAGAAACTTATGTTGTTTATACGGGGGAAAGCTATATCGGGTGCCCCAATTATTAAGGGCACTAGTCAGTTTCCAAATCCGCCAATTGTAATGGGTGTGACTATAAAGAAAATTATTACAAACGCGTGGACTGTTACTAGTACGTTGTAGATTTGGTCGTCTCCGAGCAGTGTGCCGGGTTGGCCCAGTTCAGCGCGAATTAATAAGCTTAGGTCAGTGCCCACTATTCCTGCTCAGGGGCCAAATAGAAGGTATAGGGTGCCAATGTCTTTGTGGTTGGTTGAAAATAATCAGCGATTTATGAACGTAGGTAAAATGACCGAGCAGGCATTAGACTGTAAATCTAAAGACAGAGGTGGAACCCTCTTTTTGCCAAGTCCCCTGGTGAATGATCATTTTGAATTGCAAATTCAGGGAAGCAGCTTCAACCCTGCCAGGACTTCTCCCGCCTTTTTTTTTTTTTTAAAGGTAATCAAAATTTTTATTGATTAACTTTTCTTCTTACCTGAAAGAGTAACACATGCATGTGATGAAAAATTTAAGTAGTACCAGAAGAGTCACAGTGAAAAGAAATCTTCTTCCCACGTATGATCCCCAGGGTGCTAGTTTATCTCCCCAAAGGCAACTGTGCCATATGCTCGGGTACTAACCTCAAATTAATCTATGGATACACACATATATGTATCTCCTATATTGCATATCTTTTACACAAATAGATACCTGCTATACATGCTGTAGTGCATTTTGCTTAAAATGTGATTTTTTTTAACATCTTTATTGGGGTATAATTGCTTTACAATGGTGTGTTAGTTTCTGCTTTATAACAAAGTGAATCAGTTATACATATACATATGTTCCCATATCTCTTCCCTCTTGCGTCTCCCTCCCTCCCACCCTCCCTATCCCACCCCTCCAGGCGGTCACAAAGCACCGAGCCGATATCCCTGTGCCATGCGGCTGCTTCCCACTAGCTACCTACCTTACGTTTGTTAGTGTATATATGTCCATGACTCTCTCTCGCCCTGTCACAGCTCACCCTTCCCCCTCCCCATATCCTCAAGTCCGTTCTCCAGTAGGTCTGTGTCTTTATTCCTGTCTTACCCCTAGGTTCTTCATGACATTTTTTCCCCTTAAATTCCATTTATATGTGTTAGCATACGGTATTTGTCTTTTTCTCCCGCCTTTTTTTCTCGTGGCAGGAGAAGTAGATTGAAGCCAGTTGATTAGGGTATTTAGCTGTTAACTAAAAATTCGTGGGAAATGTATCCCTCCAATCTAGTGAGGATTTAGCTTAATTAAAGTGTTTGATTTGCATTCAATTGATGTAAGATATAGTCTTGCAGTCCTTATTGGGCAGGAATTAAGTAAATTGTACTTGCTTAGGGCTTTGAAGGTCCTTGGTGTGGTCTAACCTAAATTCCTATTCTAGGATTGACAGTATTGCTGTGAGAGGTAGAAGTATTGTGGATATTACGACTATAGTTGGTAGAAGGGTTGTTTGTTTCGTGGAGTCAAATTGTCATTTTATGTTGTTTGTAGAGGGGAATAAAGTTAGTGCTGTGGAGTAAGTGACCCGTATGTAGAAATACAGGTTGAGTAGTGCTGTGATGGCCATGAGTGTGGGTAGAATAATGGTATTATTTTTTGTTATTTCTTGAATAATCATTCATTTAAGCATGAATCCTGATAGCGGTGGGAGCCCTCCTACTGAGAGTAGAGTGAGTATGGTGAGGGTTGTGGTAATAGGTGTTTTGTTTCATGTCTGTGATAGTGATAGTGTGGCGGTAGTTGAGTTTTGAGTAAATAGCTTGAGTGAATGAATATAGTAGTTGAGTTTTGAGTAAATAGCTTGAGTGAATGAATATAGTGAGGATTGTTATGATGTAGATTAGCAGGTTTAGGATGGTTACGGTTGGGTTGTACAGTAAGATGGCCGTTATTCGCCCCACGTGCGCGATTGACGAGTAGGCCATGATTTTTCAGAGTTGTGTTTGGTTTAATCCACCTCAACCTCCGACTAGGATAGAGAGTGTGGATATGGTTACTATTAGGTATAGATTAACTGATGGTGAGATTTGATAAAGGATTGACAGGGGTGCAAGTTTTTGTCATGATAGTAGGATTAGACCTGCGGTTAAGGGGATGCCTTGTGTTACTTCGGACACTCAAAAGTGGAAGAGGGATAGTCCTAGTTTAATAGCTAGTGCTATTGTTGTTGTTATGGATGCCGTTGGGCTGAATAGCTTTGTGATGGTTCATTGGCCAGAGTGCAGTAGATGAATGATGACTGCTATTATAAGTAATATGGATGCGGTGGCCTGTGTTAGAAACTATTTAGTGGAGGCTTCTATAGCTCGCGGGCTAAAGTTTTTTATTATGATGGGGATGATAGCTATTATGTTTATTTCGAACCCAATTCAGGCTAGCAATCAGTGAGAGCTAGTAATTACGATTGTAGTCCCTAAAATGACGGTTGTTAAGATAATAATAAAGATAACGGGGTTTATTAGTACGGGAAGGATATAAACCAACATTTTCGGGGTATGGGCCCCATAGGTTGTTTAGCTGAACTTACTGTAGATGGTAGTGTGATGTGGTAGCACGAAGAACTTTGAATTCTTAAGGGTAGGTTCAATTCCTATGATTCTAGAAATAAGAGGGCTTAAACCTCTATTATTTACTCTATCAAAGTAACTCTTTTATCAGACATATTTCTTATGTTTGTGGAGGGATACTTGCTGTTATGATGGGTAGTGAGACATGTCATATACACAAGGCTAGTGTCAGAGGTAGGAAGTATTTTCAGAGTAAGTGTATTAGTTGATCGTATCGGAATCGAGGGTAGGATGCTCGAATCCATAGGAAAGATGTTGTTAGTAATAGTGTTTTAACAATGACATTTGCTGTATAGAGTTCTGGTGTGTAGGGGTTGTGGAATGCTCCCAGGAATAGAATAGTTGTGAATATATTTATTATAATGATGTTGGCGTATTCCGCTAAGAAGAAGATGGCGAAAGGGCCTGCTGAGTGTTCTGCATTGAAGCTGGATACGAGTTCTGATCTGATTCTCCTTCTGTTAAATCAGATGGGGCTCGGTTGGTTTCTGCTAGGGTAGAGATGAATCATATCATAGCTAACGGTCACGATGGGCACAATAGCCATAGTTGTTCTTGTGTTGTAGTTAGTGTTGATAGGGTAAAGGATCCATTTATTACGAGTACTCATAGGAGGATGATTGCTAGTGTTACCTCATATGAAATTGTTTGTGCTCCTGCTCATAGAGCTCCAATTAATGCGTATTTTGAGTTGGAGGCCCAGCTGGATCATAGAATGGAATATACGGCTGGGCTTGATATTGCTAGTACGAATACTACTCCTAAGTTTATGTTGATGAGGGGGTATGGTACGGGCAGAGAGATTCACACTGTGAGGGCTAGGGTCAGGGCTAGGATAGGTGCAATGATGAATATAGTGGTGGAGGATGTGGCTGGTCGCAGGGGTTCCTTAGTGAACAGCTTGACTGCGTCGGCAAAGGGTTGGAGCAGGCCATGAGGGCCTACAATGTTTGGTCCTTTTCAGAGTTGCAAGTAGCCTAGGATCTTACGTTGTACTAGTGTCAGGAATGCTGCGGCTACGAGGAGAGGGATGGTGAGCATTAAAATGTTAATGATAAACATTTTTTTCGGGAGAGGGTTTGAACCTCTGAGTATAAAGGTTTAAGTTTTACGCAACTGGCGGCCTCTGCCACCCCAACAAAACCCTGGTCTCGGGTAAATTAGTCTGTGCTTATTAAGTTGAGATTAGAATCATTAATTGCTTTGAAGGCACTTACTTAAAGTGGGCCTTATTTCTCTTGTCCTTTCGTACTGGGAGAAATGCATGATAGATAGAAACCGACCTGGATTGTTCCGGTCTGAACTCAGATCACGTAGGACTTTAATCGTTGAACAAGCGAACACTTACTAGCGGTTACAACATTAGGATGTCCTGATCCAACATCAAGGTCGTAAACCTTATTGTCGATATGGACTCTAGAATAGGATTGCGCTATTATCCCTAGGGTAACTTGTTCCGTTGATCAATTTTTTTGATCAATAAGTGATACGATGCTTTGGCTAGTAGGTCTAGGCATTAATCATTCCCACCAGGGAATTCCCTACTCAATGAGTTTTGACAAACATATACAAACAGCCATGTATACATCCCCACAATCAAGATAAAGAACATTTCCACCACCCCAAAATGCTCCGCTGTGCCTTTTCCCAGTCAATCCCACACCCACCCCATGCCCCAGGCAATCAGTGGTCTGCTTTCTGACACTATTTTCCTTATTATTATTTATTTATTTATTTATTGGCTGTGTGGGGTCTTAGTTGCGGCACACGGGATCTTCGTTGAGGTATGTGGGATCTTTCGTTACGGCACGCCGTCTCTTCATTGCAACGCTCGGGCTTCTCTCTTGTTGTGGTGCGTGGGCTCCAGGGTGCATGGGCTCTGTAGTTTGTGGCACGCGGGTTCTCCAGTTGAGGTCCTCAGTAGCTGTGGCACGCGGGCTTAGTTGCCCCGCAGCATGTGGGACCTTAGTTCCTCGACCAAGGATGGAACCCGCATCCCGTGCACTGGAAGGTGGATTCTTTACCGCTGGACCACCAGGGAAGTCCCCTCTGACACTGAGTATAATTGCTTTACAATGGTGTGTTAGTTTCTGCTTTATAACAAAGAGAATCAGCTAGACATATACATATATCCCCATATCGCCTCCTTCTTGCGCCCTCTGACACTATTAATTACATTCTTCTTTCCTAGAATTTCATAAAAATGGAATCATACAATATGTACTCTTTTGTGTCTGGCTTCACATGTCATCTATTGTGAAGTTTCCATTCAAATGTTTTGCTCTTCTTTTTTGTCTTGTTATTGAGTTTTTAGAGTTCTTTATACATCTGGATACCAGTCTTTGACTTTGCAATATGTGTATTGCAAATATTTTTTCTCAGTTTGTGGCTTGCCTTTTCATTTTGCTAATGATGTCTAAGAGTAGATTTTAATTTATTTCATCACTTTTTTTCTTTTATGGTTCATGCTCCTTCTGTCCTATTAAAGAGATCTCTGCTCATCCCAAAGACACAAAAATTTTCTCCTGCGTTTTCATCTAGAGAGCTTTATAGTTTTATAGTTATAGTTTAATAGTTTTAGTTCTACATTTAGGTCTATGATCTATTTTTTTAATTAATTTTTGTCTGTGTTGGGTCTGCGTTGCGGTGCACGGGCTTCTCACTGCCGTGGCTTCTCTGGTTGTGGAGCACGGGCTCTAGGTGCAAGGGCTTCAGTAGTTGTGGCACATGGGCTTAGTTGCTCCGAGGCATGTGGGATCTTCCCGGATCAGGGCTCGAGCCCGTGTCCCCTGCACTGGCAGGCGGATTCATAACCACTGCACCACCAGGGAAGTCCCTATGATCTATTTTGAATTAGTTTTTGTGTGGGGTATGAAGTAAGGATCAAAACCCATTTTTTTCCCAAATGGATATCCAGCTGTCCCAGCTTCATTTGCCTAAAAGGCTATCCTTTTCTCATTGAATTCTCTTGACCCCTTTGTCACAAGTCAATTGACTATATATATGCGGATCTATTTCTAGGCCCTATTCTGTTCCATAGATCTATGTTTTGACATATGTTTCTATTCTTTTTTTTTTTTTTTTTGCGGTACGCGGGTCTCTCACTGTTGTGGCCTCTCCTGCTACGGAGCACAGGCTCTGGACGCACAGGCTCAGCGGCCATGGCTTACGGGCCCAGCCGCTCCGCGGCATGTGGGATCTTCCCAGACTGGGGCACGAACCCGTGTCCCCTGCATTGGCAGGCGGACTCTCAACCACTGCGCCACCAGGGAAGCCCCTATGTTTCTATTCTAATGCTAATATGATCCTGTCTTGTAAGTCCTCTGATTGCATTCTTCTTTTTCAAAATTGTATTGGCTATTCCACGTTGTGCTGGTGAGGATATGGAGAAATTGGAACACTTGTGCACTGTTGATGATACCAGGGTAACACCAATCACTTTACAAAGTGAGTTGGGAAGTGTCCCCTCTTCTGTTTTCTCTCACCACATTAAAGATGTTGCTTCATGTCTTCTTGCTTGCATTGTTACCAACAAGGAATCTGTTGTCATCCTTATCTTTATTTCTCTGTATGTAACATGTCTATTTTTTTTTCCTGACTGCTTCTAAGCTTTTCTTTTTACCACTGGTTTTGAACAATATGATAATGATGGGCTTTGATTTTTTTTCATATTTTTTGTGCTTGAGGTAGGTTGAACTTCTTAGATCTGAGGGTTTATAGTTTTCATCAAATTTAGAAAAGTTTTTTGTTGGTGGTGGTGATAGTGGTGGGTATTTTTTAAAATAAATTTATTTATTTTATTTATTTATTTTTGGCTGCATTGGGTCTTCGTTGCTGCACGTGGGCTTTCTCTAGTTGCTGCGAGCAGGGGCTACTCTTCGTTGCGGTGCGCGGGCTTCTCATTGTGGTGGCTTCTCTTGTTGCGGAGCATGGGCTCTAGGGCACGTGGGCTTCAGTAGTTTTGGCACTCGGGCTCAGTAGTTGTGACACACAGGCTCTAGAGCGCAGGGTCAGTAGCTGTGGCTCACGGGCTTAGTTGCTCCGAGGCATGTAGGATCTTCCCAGACCAGGCCTCGAACCTGTGTCCCCTGCATTGGCAGGCAGATTCTTAACCACTAAGCCACCAGGGACGACCCCCCCCCCTTTTTTTTGGCCTCATTGTGCGGCTTGCGGGATCCCCAACAAGGGATCCAACCCATAGCCTCTGCAGTGGAAGCTCGGAGTCCTAACCACTGGACCACCAGGGAATTCCCGGCATCTTTTTTTTTTTTTTTTTTTTTTTGCGGTACGCGGGCCTCTCACTGTTGGGGCCTCTCCCGGTGCGGAGCACAGGCTCCGGACGCACAGGCTCAGCGGCCATGGCTCACGGGCACAGCCGCTCCACGGCATGTGGGATCTTCCCGGACCGGGGCACGAACCCGTGTCCCCTGCATCGGCAGGTGGACTCTCAACCACTGCGCCACCAGGGAAGCCCCCCAGAATCTTCTTTCTTGACTTCTAAACCACTCTTTCCAGAACGCTCTCAGATTCTCTTGCACACCCTCTTCCAGGCAGGTTTTCCATACTCTGCCCAGCAAAAATCCCTACTCTCTCCTTGATCTCTCCGTCTGCTGAGGACCTCAGAAGTTCCATGGCTGTCACAAGGAAGAAAATTTGCATCCTGATCTCGGCCCATCCCTTGGGCAGCTCCCTTTCTGGTCCCCATTATCAGCTATTCCAAACATGAACCTCCATTTTAAAGCCTCTACATCCATCCACACCCTCAACAGAGCACCTGGTTTCCTGCTCCCCCGAAAAATAGAGACCAAGGAAGAGGTTCTCAAACCTCAGGACACCTCAGCAGTGCCAAAGCCCCATGATATCGTAAGATAAACTTGCAGTCTTTGATTCAATAAAATGTATTTTAGTGACTATTTATTGTACACTTACTCTGCTGGGCCCTTTATGTTCAATAGTTATTTATTTCTCACAAACACCAATTAAAAGAGTTGTTGTTATTCGCATTTTATAGATCAGGAAACTGAGATTGAGAGAAGTGAAATTACTTGCCCAATCATATAGCTAGTAAGTGGCAGAGTAAGGATTTTTTCTGGAGCATTAGTTTTATTCAGTGGTATGTTAAAACATTTTTAAGACAGACATAATTTCTTAAAACTTAAAAAATAAAGAAAAGTAAAGAAAAAGCAATGTAAAATAAATGCTACTTATAAAGCAATATTGAAAGAATTGAAAGTACCTCATTCATTACACTAAATGTGAGGGACTGGATACTTGCAATAAAAGGTAAACTGCCAGATAAGGCTAAAAACACCAAAGCAGCCTAAAAATATTATATTATAACCATCAGACTTGCTAAGAGAACTTAATGATTCCAGCCACTAAAAAGAGAGGATAATTATGTAACCTATAGAGGTACTAACTATTGCTACAATGGCAATCATATTATACTACATAAAATTATCAGATTAACATGTTGTACACCTTAAATTTCCACAGTGTTACATGTCAAATATATTTCTTTTTTGGTAGATTTTTATTTTATTTTATTTTTAAATTTTTATTGGAGTATAATTGATTTACAGTGCTGTGTTAGCTTCAGGTAAATATGTTTCAATTAAAAAAAAAAAAGGACCTGCCAAAAACACTGTGATATTGCCGTAACAACAGATATATGGACTAGTGGAATAGAATGGAGACCCCAGAAATAAACCCTCACATTTTGTTTTTGTTTTGTTTTGTTTTGTTTTGTTTTTGCAGTACGTGGGCCTCTCACTGTTGTGGCCTCTCCTGCTGCAGAGCACAGGCTTCGGACGCGCAGGCTCAGCGGCCACGGCTCACGAGCCCAGCCGCTCCGCGGCATGTGGGATCTTCCCGGACCGGGGCACGAACCCGCGTCCCCTGCATCGGCAGGCGGACTCCCAACCACTGCGCCACCAGGGAAGCCCAAACCCTCACATTTACGGTTAACGGATTTTAGACAGGAGTGCCAAGACCATTCCATGGGGAAAGGACAGTCTTTCAACCAATGGTACAGGGAAAACTGGATATTCACATGCAGAAGAATGAAGTTGGACCTTTACCTTACACCAGACACAAAAATTAACTCAAAATGATCAAAGATAAATCTAAATTTATCAAGAAAAGCACAGATCAATATGAACAATCATATTCTCAACATCATATTGAAAGATATTTTAAAAAATGGAACAAATAGAAAGCTATCCCAGGTTTTGGATGGTTAGACATGATAGCATAAAATGGTCCCTTGTCCCCAAATTAGTATATACATTTAATGCAATTTGAATTAGCATTCTAATAAGTTTTCTCTTTTAATTGGTTTAAATGATCGTAATGCCTATCTCAAATAATACAAGTCTAGGAATAGTCAAAATATATGAAAAAGAATAATGAGGGGGGCCTTGCCTTCCAAGAAAGGAACCATTATAAGCACACTGTAATCAAATCAACATGGTATTGGCAAAGAATTAGTTAAACAGATTCATGAAGCCAAATTAAGAATATAAAGCTGGGTCCCAGTCCATTTTAGGATTTCATATATAACACATGTGGAATGTTGATTTAGCAGAAAAGGAGGGCCTTATTACCTAATGAGAGGTGTCAGCACACAGCTCACTACCCATCCAAAAGAAAATACAGTTGGGCCTGTTTCTTACACCAGTCTCCAGAATAAATTCCAGAAGGATCAAATTCTTAAATGTAATGAATAACATAATAACAATCTTGCAAGAAAATTTAAAAGATGAGAAGAGGCCCGTGAGCCATGGCCACTGAGCCTGCGCGTCCGGAGCCTGTGCTCCGCACCGGGAGAGGCCACAACAGTGAGAGGCCCACGTACCGCAAAAAAAAAAAAAAAAAAAAAAAAAAAAAATGAGAAGACCCTCTTAACCAAGACTGGAAACCCAGAAGTTATGACAGGAAGGATAGGCATATTTGACTAAATAAAAAATTTAAATGTATGTATGCTAAAAGATGCTAGAGAATAGATTTAGGAAAAAATATTTACAAAGCAGAAGACAATAACAGGTTAATATTGCTCTACAAATCAAGGTGGAACAAAGAACACAACGGAAAAATGAACTAAGCATATAAAGAGGCAGTTCACAGAAGGAAAATTCCAAATGGAAAACAAAGGAAAAGATGCTTAAACTGACTGAAAGGTTGGGAAATGCACATTAAAATTATAATGCTATGCCACTTTACTCACTGGTCTGGCAAAAATTTTAAAAGACTCTAGCATCTGTTGGCTGGAGAAGATACAGGGAAACAGGAATTTCCAAGCATTTTTTGTGGAAATGAGATATGTTACTTAAAAAAAAAAACACTCAACTAATATTCAGCAAAATAGAAAATTCTTGTATCTTTCAACACAGCAATCCCACTCATGGGACTCCAACCCTTAGATCCTATAAGAGACTTACTGTAGCAATATTCATGTTGGCATACAACCGAGACCAAAGCAAAGACCCACAGGTAGCTGAATTCCACTTGTAGAATATTATAGCCATTAAAAAAGAGTGAATTAAAGCTGTAACAGTTGACTTGATGAGAGTCCCACGAGGTATTGCTGAGTGAGAAAAGAAAAGTGCATCTGGTACAGCACTTCTAGTAACTAGAAAACCAAACAAAACCCACATCCTGTCTATGTACATTTGCACATATTTACAATTATATGTAGGTTTATTCTTGATTATGAGAGTATTGGTAAAATATGGGAGATTACATAGCAGGGTGTTAATCTGCGTTATGGGGGGGTATTGGTGGTAAACATGGGTGAAGGGAGGGAGAGGTCAAGCAAAAAGGACAAAGGAAAATTAGACTGCATAAAAAACATGTATTATGACCATGTATTCATCAGGTTCTCCAGAACCAATAGGGGATATAGATATATATTTACATATATTTTATTATATGTATGTCTCTTCCTCCCTTTCTCTCTCTCTATTATAAGAAATTGGCTCACATAATTAGGGTGGCTGGGATGTCCCATCATCTGCAAGCTGGAGGCCCAGGAAAGCTGGTGGTATAGTTCCAGTCCAAATATGAAGGTCTGAGAACCAGAAGAGCGAATGGTGAAAGTTCCAGTCTGAGGCCGAAGACTGATGTTCCAGCTCACACAGTCAGTCAGAGAGCAAATTCTCCTCCTCTGCCTTTTTGTTCTATTCTGGCCCAACAGATTGAATGATGCCCACCCACAGTGGGGAGAGCCAACTTCTTTACTAGGTCTATTGATTCAAATGCTAATCTCATCCAAAAACACCTTCACAGACACACCCAGAAATAATGTTTCATCAAATATCTAGGTGCCCTGGGACTTCCCTGGTGGTGCAGTGGTTAAGAATCCGCCTGCCAATGCAGGGGACACGGGTTCGAGCCCTGGTCTGGGAAGATCCCACATGCCGCGTAGCAACTAAGCCCATGAACCACAAATACTGAGCCTGTGCTCTAGAGCTCGTGAGCCACAACTACTGAAGCCCGCAGGCCTAGAGCCCGTGCTCCGCAACAAGAGAAGCCCCGGCAATGAGAAGCTTACGCACCACAACGAAGAGTAGCCCCTGCTTGCCGCAACTAGAGAAAGCCCTCACGCAGCAACAAAGACCCAAGACAGCCAAAAATAAATAAATAAAATTAAAAAAAAAAAAGACTAGTAAGTATCTGAAAAAGAATTTATTGCTGGCTCTCTGTAAGTGAATCAAGTGGATGTACAGCAGCAAGTAACACAGCATTGAAAATCAGCTGTACACCATTATAAAAATAAATTACAACAACAAAAAGACAGTGAGAGAGAGAGAAATTCTTACAGAATTCCTTCAGAGGCTGTGATGCAACCTGGACTGACCACATCTAGACCCACAGCTGGATGGGGCCTAAGGCTGGACACTCGTGGGGCTGAGAGGCTTGGCAAATGCAGCCCCTTTAGAGTAATACTGCCTGGCCCCCATTCCATGGGTCCCAAATCTCCAGGTGCAAGGGACCCTTCCTAGAGCTAAAACATGCATGGGACACCCAGAGGATGGTACACCATCTGATCGGGAAGAGTTTGGAAAAGGCACCTCATCTCCTCATCTAGTGGCCATTGGGTTCCCCCCTCTCCAGCCTCTTTCCTAACAATCTCCCCACTTGGGGAAGTCAGCACCTTCAACATCCTGTTTCGCACAGTTTGGAATTTGTCCGGATGATGAAGCGGAAGTGGGGGAACCAATGAGAGACTAGCCCTAGGTGTTTGGACAGGCACATGCCTCTCTAATTTCCAATCAGGAAGAGGAACTGACCAAAGGCTCAGCTTGCCCCGGAACCAGAATAGGGCTTGAAGCAATCCTGCTGTTTTGTGGCCAGTTCCCAAAAAAGCAAGTTGAAAAACGTAGCTCGGGGGCACTGCAATTCACAAACCTGCAGGGTTGTAAAGGATACCTATCCTCGAAAAATGTCTTGAGGTAAGTCATCGAAAAGAACTGTAAGCAAGGCAGAATTGCAGGAAAGGGATTTCAAGAGGTAGATTGGACTCACCCTTAAAGTACATGATAAGCGGGTGAGCCTCCCCAAGGATGCAGTTGGCCAAAAAGGGCGTATGCGTTTTTCCTGAATATATTCAGGAAAATATATTTGGCCAACCAAACAGGCGAACAATGCAAATCAACACTACGAAGAGGTGTCACTTCACATCAAAAAAGTGAAGAAAAAGAAAGAAAAAAAAGAAACAAAACAAAAGAACAAAAAAAGAGAAAAAAAAAAAGGAAACTGCCAGCCAATGCAGGGGACACAGGTTCAAGCCCTGGTCCGGGAAGATCCCACACGCTGCAGAGCAACTAAGCCTGTGCGCCACAACTACTGAGCCTGTGCTCTAAAGCTCATGAGCCACAACTACTGAGCCCATGTGCTACAACTACTGAAGCCCGCGCGCTTAGAGCCCGTGCTCTGCAACATGAAAAGCCACCGCAATGAGAAGCCTGCACACCGCAACAAAGAGTAGCCCCCGCTCGCCGCAACTAGAGAAAGCCTGCACGCAGCAACAAAAACCCAAAGCAGTCAAAAACAAATAAATTAATTTTTTTTTTTTTTTTTTTTTGGCGGTACGCGGGCCTGTCACTGCTGTGACCTCTCCCGTTGCGGAGCACAGGCTCTAGACGTGCAGGCTCAGCGGCCATGGCCCACGGGCCCAGCCGCTCCGCGACATGTGGGATCTTCCCGAACCGGGGCACGAACCCGTGTCCCCTGCATCGGCAGGTGAACTCTCAACCACTGTGCCCCCAGGGAAGCCCAAATAAATTAATTTTTTTAAAAATCTACGTGCCCTGTGATCCAGTCAAGTTGACACATAAAACTAACCATCACAGACCGTATATTCATTTATATAAAATTATGTATAAGGGATACATCTAAGAAACATTTCAAATTTAAAAATCTGCCCTCAATTGGAGCCGTCTCACCCCAGGGGCAAAGAGCTCGGTGTTTCTTCCCACTCCCATCAGGCATCGGTTGAGAGGAGCTTCTGAAGGTGTTCGTTTCTCCAACTTCCGGCCTTCATTGTGCGTGGGCTGGATACGTCCCTGTGGTCTGAGGAAGCCTCTATCAGAGCTGCAGGTATATGCAATGAGAGACCTTCCCCGTGTACAGAAGAACGTGGAGGGGAGAGGGGAGGGGCACGATAGCATCTGCTCCAGATATGTTGCGTTTTTGCAACAGCAGGCCTAAGTGGGGTATTGAAAACACTTAACCATGCTAGTTGTGGTTAAGGCCTATTGATTTTTGGATGCTCACCATGTACTGAATATGGTACCTGACCTGCACACACATCATCTGTAGGTGTAACCATTACCGTCCCTGTGATACAGCAACCAGTATCTCTCCACTGCTTCAGCAGAAGCTCTTCTAAAGAGATGGAACGGAGATGGGGTCCTCTGTGCTGGTGACATGCAGAATCGAAGGCAGGTGCCACATGAAGGAGATTGCTCAGCCTGACCAGAGACCCATTTCCCCTAGCAAACACTTTATTAACACCTTTCGAGCCCAAATCCTTGAAGCTGATGTTGAAGGGTGGACAATGGCTTTTTTCTCTGCTAGCTACTTTGTATGTGGCCCATAAGGATGGTGACACTGCAGGAGATAGGGCTTTATAATGGTTGTGTCTAATCTGAGAATAGAAATATTTTTAAGCAAAAAAAAAAAAATATATATATATATATATATATATATATTTGGGGTGAAATAAAAATTCTGAAAAGCCTTCACGAGCCCTCCATCTTCAGGATGGTTCTAGGTAGAGCTCAAGTTAACCCTACAGCTCACAAGACCACCTGACCTGCAAAGTGTGTTTATTAGGACAAATGGAGCAAACACCAATTAATGCTACCTGATAACAACAATGCAAGTCCACTATGGTGAAGTAGAATAAGAAAATGTCACATAACCTTTAAGGTGGCACACAGTTCTTATAGGATCACCTGCTCGGCAGCACTGCTGTAGCCACGCAGACCACGGCCCCAGTCTCTCTGCTGAGGTGCAGTCTGTGCTCCTAGGGTCCCTGCCCCACTGGCTCTGGGTTTCCAGGAGCAGGGCTGGCAGGGGTTTGGATAGTGGATTGGAAGGAAGGGTCTGTGTTTGAATGGTGTCTCTGCTAATGCTTGGCTCCGAGGCTTGGTTAAGTCCTCAGATTTCTGAGCTTTCGTGGTTCACCTGTCAAATGGGTACAGCACCTAACCCATTCACAGGGCGACTGTGGGGTCAGATTCATTCCTCCAGCAAATGTTCACTGAGAGCCTCTTTTGTGCAGGCACCTTTTCGGGCACTGGAGAAATTGGGGGCTTCCCTGGTGGCGCAGTGGTTGAGAGTCTGCCTGCCGATGCAGGGGACACGGGTTCATGCCCCGGTCTGGGAAGATCCCACATGCCGCGGAGCGGCTGGGCCCGTGGGCCATGGCCGCTGAGCCTGCGTGTCCGGAGCCTCTGCTCCACAACGGGAGAGGTCACAACAGTGAGAGGCCCGCGTACCGCAAAAAAAAAAAAAAAAAGAAAGAAATATTTAATATTTAGAAGTTATCATTCTTAAAATGACAATGTAAAACATAAAAGCTTTCATTGCCCTGATACTCTTGATAACTGTTTCATAACTAGACCACATGTAAAGACCTTTGTTTCAGTTTGCATTTACCTTGGTCAAAATGGTGTCCACAAACATCTTCAACAATTTGGGTGTATATGTTCCTTTGTAAAAGCTCATCTCATCTTCTTCTTTTTTTTTTTTTTTTTTTTTGGCCATGCAGTTTGCGGGATCTTAGTTCCCCGACAACCAGGGATCGAACCCCTGCTCCCTGCAGTGGAAGCTCGGAGCCCTAACCACTGGACCACCGGGGAAATCCCTCATCTGCTTTCTTAATGAGGAAAATATTTTATCTGCTAGTCCTGATTTTGGTCTTGCTGTTGAAATCAATACTGTTAATTCAGATTTCAGGTCAGTTTCTGGTTTCCTGTTGGAGTATTACATAACTTTCACAACTTTTTTTTTTCTCCTCTTAAAGCAGGGGTCCCCAACCTTTTTGGCACCAGGGACCGGTTTCGTGGAAGACAGTTTTTCCACAGATGCGGGGGGAGGGTGGTTTCAGGAAGTTTCAAGCGCATTACAACTATTGTGCATTTTATTTCTATTATTATTACATTGTAATGTATAATGAAATAATTATACGACTCACCATAATGCAGAATCATTATGGGAGCCCATAAGTAGAGCCCAATCACTGGGAGCCCTGAGCTTGTTTTCCTGCAACTAGATGGTTCCATCTGAGGGTGATGGGAGACAGTGACCCCCGAAGTGCATTGCTTATGTCCAATCTACTCTGTAAGATGCAGCTTGTCACTTGCCACTCACTGATAGGGTTTTGATATGAGTCTGCAAGCAATTGATTTATTATGGTCTCTGTGCAGTCAAACCTCTCTGCTAATGATAATCTGTATTTGCAGCCGCTCCCCAGCGCTAGCATCAATGCCTCAGCTCCACTTCAGATCACCAGGCATTAGATTCTCATAAGGAGCGCACAACCTAGATCCCTCGCATGCGCAGTTCACCGTAGGGTTCGCGCTCCTATGAGAATCTAATGCCGCAGCTGATCTGACAGGAGGCGGAACTCAGGCGGTAATGCCAGTGATGGGGAGCTGCTGTAAATACAGTGAAGCCTTGTTGACTTGCCCGCCACTCATCTCCTGCTGTGTGGCCTGTTTCCTAGCAGGCCACGGACTGGTACTGGTCCATGGCCCAGGGGTTGAGGGCCCCTGTCTTAAAGTATTCACAAAGAACTGTAGCCTATAGTGAATATTTAAAATACTGGAATACTCCTGTGAACATTATTGGGTCGTATTTGAATAATGTAACATTTGAATCTTCCAGCAAGATTAGCAGTACTACACAGAATCCCTTGGTGAAATGACCAATTTAAGAACTTATTTTACTTCCAAAAGGCATTATTTCTTGAACACCATTCACAAACTTTGTATTAAGAATACTTGTATACAAATTTATTAATTTATATTTTAGTTGCCAGAATGACTCATTGATGTGGTACAGCCATGCAATGGAATATTATTCAACCTTAAAAGGGAATGAAATTCTGATACATTCTACAACATGGACAAATCTTAAAAACATTATTCTAAGTGAAATAAGCCATATGCAAAAAGACAGATTTGTATGATCCTATTTGTATGAGGTACCTAAAGCAGTGAAATTCTTAGAGAGAGAAAGTGGAATAGTGGCTACCATGGTCTGGGAGGGCGGGGTGGGGAGTTAGTGTTTTAATAGGTACAGAGTTTATGTTGGGGATGGTGAAACGATTTGGAGATGGATAGTGGAGATGGTTGCACAACACAGTGAATGTACTTACTGCCACTAAACTGTACACTCAGAAATGGTTAAAATGGTAAATTTTATGTTATGTATATTTTACCATAACTTAAAAAAAAAAAGACTGACTCACTGTTACCAGGGCCACAAATGTACACTCACAAAATGGTAACAGCTGCAAGAACCAAGACTAATTTCATCACGATGACTTCTGGCTTTCACAGTCCTATTTCTGCTTTTGCTTTTAACCTGACATCAGTGAGTTCTTTTGGAGCAGTAACGTCTCCACGTGGATTGCTAAGCCTTAACTGTTGAGGGAGAATTATAATCCTTTTTTTCTTGATTTTTTTCAGGATCAGGTCCAGCCATGAAACTTGTGGGGCCTGGTGCAAAATGCATATGCGGGGCCCCGTGTTCAAAAATTAAGAATTTTTAAGATGTCAACAATGGAGCATTAAACTAAGTGCAGGATCCTTCTAAGCTCTGGGCCCTGTGCAACTGCACTGGTCTTACACCCATGAAATCAGCCCTGCTCAGGATTCAGCAAAACACAAATTTATGAGAGATGCCAAGAAGGCGTTTATGCCTGGAAACAGGAGGTGTGAAAGGAGAAGCGTGTGGCCCAGCGGCTGCAGCGGGCACTGGGCCACCCTAAGGGGAATCCCCTTGAAAACAAAGCCAACCGACTGAGCTGGTGTATAAAGATGCCATCTTTGAGCCACAGAGTTGACCAGCTTTGGAGCTGCTCCAGCTCCAGGGAGGTAAGAACTCCAGTTTATTCGGAGTTTATTCTTTGTTTTCTGTTATTTACAACCAAGAATGTCCAACTGATGCATGTCTTATAGAAACGTCCTTCCTCATCCTTGCAGCCCCCTCTGGTTCCCCTCCAATCACTCTTCTTAAAAAAAAAAAAAAAAAAAAAAAAAAAAAAAAAAAAGGCTTCCCTGGTGGCGCAGTGGTTGAGAGTCCGCCTGCCGATGCAGGAGACACAGGATCGTGCCCTGGTCCGGGAAGATCCCACATGCTGCGGAGCGCCTGGGCCCGTGAGCCATGGCCGCTGAGCCTGCGTGTCCGGAGCCTGTGCTCCACAACGGGAGAGGCCACAACAGTGAGAGGCCCGCGTACCGCAAAAAAAAAAACCAACAGGGTGGAACTCCCTGGCGGTCTAGTGGTTAGGACATGGCGCTTCCACTGCAGCGGTCTGAGTTCAATCCCTCATCTGAGAACTAGGATCCCAGAAGCTGCGAGGTGTGGCCCCCCCAAAAAAAAGCTAAAAAAAGTTTTTGTTTTCATTTTAACTTTGTTTTTCTTTTTTTAACATCTTTATTGGAGTATAACTGCTTTACAATGGTGTGTTAGTTTCTACTTTATAACAAAGTGAATCAGTTATACATATACATATATCCCCATATCTCCTCCCTCTTGCGTCTCCCTCCCACCCTCCCTATCCCACCCCTCTAGGTGGTCACAAAGCACCGAGCTGATCTCCCTGTGCTATGTGGCTGCTTCCCACTAGTTATCTATTTTACGTTTGGTAGTGTATATATGTCCATGCCACTCTCTCACTTTGTCCCAGCTTACCCTTCCCCCTCCCCGTGTCCTCAAGTCCATTCTCTAGTAGGTCTGCATCTTTATTCCCGCCTTGCCCCTAGGTTCTTCATGACCATTTTTTTGTTTTGTTTTTTAGATTCCATATGTATGTGTTAGGATACAGTACTTGTTTTACTCTTTCTAACTTACTTCACTCTGCATGACAGACTCTAGGTCCATCCACCTCACTACAAATAACTCAGTTTTGTTCCTTTTTATGGCTGAGTAATATTCCATTGTATATATGTGCCACATCTTCTTTATCCATTCATCTGTCGATGGACACTTAGGTTGCTTCCATGTCCTGGCTATTGTAAATAGAGCTGCAATGAACATTGTGGTACGTGACTCTTTTTGAATTATGGTTTTCTCAGGGTATATGCCCAGTAGTGGGATTGCTGGGTCGTATGGTAGTTCTAATTTTAGTTTTTTAAGGAACCGCCATACTGTTCTCCATAGTGGCTGTATCAATTTACATTCCCACCAACAGTGCAAGAGGGTTCCCTTTTCTCCACATCCTCTCCAGCATTTATTGTTTGTAGATTTTTTGATGATGGCCATTCTGACCGGTGTGAGATGATATCTCATTGTAGTTTCGATTTGCATTTCTCTAATGATTGGTGATGTTGAGCATCCTTTCATGTGTTTGTTGGCAATCTGTATCTCTTCTTTGGAGAAATGTCTATTTAGGTCTTCTGCCCATTTTTGGATTGGGCTGTTTGTTTTTTGATATTGAGCTGCATGAGCTGCTTGTAAATTTTGGAGATTAATCCTTTGTCAGTTGCTTCATTTGCAAATATTTTCTCCCATTCTGAGGGTTGTCTTTTCATCTTGTTTATGGTTTCCTTTGCTGTGCAAAAGCTTTTAAGTTTCATTAGATCCCATTTGTTTATTTTTATTTCCATTTCTCTAGGAGATGGGTCAAAAAGGATTTTGCTGTGATTTATGTCATAGAGTGTTCTGCCTATGTTTTCCTCTAAGAGTCATTTTAACCTTTCACGCAAACTCAAACTACCCTAAAGAATTGTGTATTTGTGCTGCTTCCAGTCCCTCGAGCCCTGCAGAGTCTGGCTTTCTCTCACCCCCACCTCTGTGAGAGTGCCCCCTGAAGTCTGGGAGGGCCAGCCAAGTACCTAGCCCAGCGGGCATTTTCTTGCCCTTGCTGCCATCCATGCTGAGGATTCCCAGACCTGGGCCTGCAGCCTTGGACTCTCTGCCAAGCAGTCTTTACCCCCACTTTGATTTTTTGTTTTTTTTTAAAAATTAATTCATTTATTTATTTTTGGCTGTGTTGGGTCTTCGTTTCTGTGCGAGGGCTTTCTCTAGTTGTGGCGAGCGTGGGCCACTCTTCATCGTGGTGCACGGGACTCTCACTGTCGTGGCCTCTCTTGTTGCAGAGCACAGGCTCCAGACGCACAGGCTCAGTAGTTGTGGCTCACGGGCCTAGTTGCTCCGTGGCATGTGGGATCCTCCCAGACCAGAGCTCGAACCCATGTCCCCTGCATTGGCAGGAGACTCTCAACCACTGCGCCACCAGGGAAGCCCTTGGGTTTTTTTTTTAACACAAATAATTTTTTTATTTTTAAAGTTACAACCTACCGAGAAATTAACACCTTGTCAATCCAGAACAACACCGGCAACCATTCCTCATGCACTTCTCTGAGAATAAAAGTCCCCTCGGCTGGTAGGATGAGGCTTATGCTATGGAACCTTCTCTCCCACAGCCACGACCCCCTTCTATGACAGGCCCCTCCTACCCTTGTTCCCCCCACATCCCCACAACAGCATTCACCTGTCCCACCCCAGAAAGTGCCGCTCATGGTAACCGTTTGTAGAAAATGATTTTAATGGGTACAGCAAATACACTTTTTAAAAAGCCCTCTCTGAAAACCAGAGATGATGAAAATGAATTGTGTTCTTGAACTGTTTTTTTTTTAAGCCTTCACTGGGCCGAAAAGGTGTCATTCTGAATATTTGACTTTTGTCTTGGGTACTTGTTTTCCTTTAGATCCCCTGAGATATAAAGGAGAGCACAAGTCCGTTTTCCCAAATGAGTGAGCTGTTGAGCCCAGTGGGGCTCAGCTTCCGGCCCCTTTCCTGGCTCGGGGTCTTTCCTGGGAACCAGTTATTGCTTCCATGACACTGTGACAGGGAATGTTCCACAAAGGTCATGGGCCTGGTCACAGCCCACCTGCAATGACAACCCTGCGCTGAAAAACACACCAGCCCGAGAGCTCTTACCCAGAAGAAACATCTTCAGCCCTCAAGGTCACGGGCACATCATTAGTGCAGTTTAGAGGAAATGCTTGTTTACCCCCACCTTGAATTCAGCCAGCATTTTGATGAATCTGGATCTTTTAAGCACAAACATAGCACATACATTTGGAAAACAGAAGTCCATGTTCCTTCCTTCTTCTTTTTTAAAAATATTTATTTATTTATTTGGCCGCATTGGGTCTTAGTTGTGGCATGCGGGATCTTTCCTTGCGGTGCACAGGCTTCTCTCTAGTTGTGGCATGCAGGGTTTTTTTCCCTTCTCTAGTTGTCGTGCGCAGGTTCCAGAGCACATGGACTCTGTTGTTTGCAGCTCGCAGGCTCTAGTTGAGGCACGCAAACTCAGTAGTTGTGGCATGAGGGCTTAGTTTCCCCACAGCACGTGGGATCTTTGTTCCCTGACCAGGGATCGAACCCGCATCTCCTGCATTGTGAGGCAGATTCTTTACCACTGGACCACCAGGGGAGTCCCAGTTATCCATTTTATTTATTTGTTTGTTTTTTTATGGTTCCATATGGTTATTATGGACCATATGGTTATTTATGGTCTTCGTTGCTGCACGCAGGCTTTCTCTAGTTGCGGCAAGTGGGGGCTACGCGCAGCCTTCTCATTGCGGTGGCTTCTCTTGTTGCAGATCACGGGCTCTAGGTGCGTGGGCTCTAGAGTGCAGGCTCAGTAGTTGTGGCGCACGGGCTTAGTTGTTCCGAGGCACGTGGGACCCTCCCGGACCGGGGCTGGAACCCATGTCTCCTGCGTTGACAGGCGGCTTCTTAACCACTGCGCCAGCAGGGAAGTTCCAATTATTCAGTTTTAATGTGGATGGAGTCATAGACAAAACGTCAATGAATGAGTGTGGCTATGCTCCAACAAAACATTGTTTACAGACCCTGAAATTTGAATTTCATAATTTTCATGTGTCATATTCTTTTGATATTTCTCCAAGCTTTAAAAAATATAAAAACCATTCTTAGCCCACTGGCTGTAGGAAAACTAGCAGAGGGTTGGATTTGGCCTGCACGCCACAGTTTGCCTACCTGCCTATTTCCTTCACCTTGCAGGGTTTTTTTTTTTTTTTTTTTTTGGTTTCCCAAAACACTTATCACTCTTTTTTTTTTTTTTTTTTGCGGTACGCGGGCCTCTCACTGCGGCCCCTCCCGCTGCGGAGCACAGGCTCCGGACGCGCAGGCCCAGCGGCCATGGCTCACGGGCCCAGCCGCTCCGCGGCATGTGGAATCCTCCCGGACCGGGGCACGAACCCGCGTCCCCTGCATCGGCAGGCGGACTCCCAACCACTGCGCCATCAGGGAAGCCCATCACTCTTTAATAGACTAGATAATTTATTTTTTAAATATATTTACTGTTTGTTATCTATACCCCTCTTTTTTTTCTTCCCAACCTCCAAGAATGCAAGCTCCAGGAGGAGGAGATTATTTTATTCACTGATGTATTCCAGGCTCCTAGAATAGGGCCTGGCACATGGTAGGCGATAACTAAGCACTTGTTGAATGTATAAATGAAAAATGTTGTAATTACTCTTATAATTAGCAACCTATTATACAAAACAACAAACCCATAAATCTTCCGTGACTCCCAGCCCTAAGGAATGAAGTCCACAACTTAGCGACGCGTTGAGTCTTTCAAGTCCCGGCCACTTCTCCAGACCCGCCCCCCAACTCCCGGCCGAGCACGCGCAGTTCACTCCCCGCGACGCATCGTTACGCCAGTAGGAGACGCCCCAGCCCGGCCTCCCTCAAAGCACTAACACCAGTCCCACGTGACCGGCGTCGCACCCAGTGAGCGTCACGTGACGGACTCAGTTTTCCTCCAATCGTTGTGCACGTTGTGGGGATTCCACCCAGGACCTGGCCTGAGACTTAAAACACACCATTCCCCCAGCAGCCAAACGGGCCGGCTCCGTCAGCAAGCTGGGCGGCGATGTCTCGCAAGTGTCCTCTCGTAAAGCCGCTTCGGGGAAGCCCGGGCCTACAACGTGTTCAGTCCCGGAAGTGACGTCTCCCAGAGGGGCCGGAAGTGGCAGTGGAGGGAGGGAAGATGGCGGAGGTGGTGAGTCCGGTGCCCGGGGCGGGGCGGAGGGAGCCAGGGGAGGTGGGTAGAGCCCGAGGCCCCCCAGTAGCCGACCCTGGCGCCGCGCTGTCTCCCCAGGGGGAGATAATCGAGGGCTGCCGCCTGCCCGTGCTGCGGCGGAACCAAGACAACGAAGATGAGTGGCGTGAGTGACGTCGGGGGGCGGGGCTAAGGAACCTGAGGGCGAGGGGCGGGGGAGAGTCAACCGAACCCAGGGGAGGGGGTGGGGCCTCTAGAATCCTGGAGCGGGCGGGGCGCAGATACTCAGGAGGGGCGTGGCTTTTAGCCGTTTGTGAGGGACCGGTCAGGGCTTGGAGAGGGGATGGCACTTGGTGACTAACGGGGGCTTGAGCGAGCGGTTCCAAGTGCTGGGGCTTAGGAATCGGGCCTCGTGGTGGAGTTCAGGTCGTAGGAGGGTGGAGCCTCATGGCCTGGTCTGTCTAAGGCCCTTGCCTCTGCTGTTCCCACAGCCCTGGCTGAGATACTGAGCGTGAAGGACATCAGTGGCCGGAAGCTTTTCTACGTCCATTACATTGACTGTGAGTTCTGGGCCGGGATGAGGTGGGGCCGCAGGGTTGCGGGGCAGCCTCTGGCACTCCTTCCTGAGCCATCCCCACTGCTGCAGTCAACAAACGCCTGGATGAATGGGTGACCCACGAGCGGCTGGACCTAAAGAAGATCCAGTTCCCCAAGAAAGAGGCCAAGACTCCCACCAAGAACGGACTTCCTGGGTCCCGCCCCGGCTCTCCAGAGAGAGAGGTGGTGAGTAGGTCCCCTGCTTCACCTCCTCTCTCCTGCCTCCTACTTTTCAAATCTCTTGGCCTCAGTGGCTCCTGGATGGGCTTGAGGCTGTGCCCTCCCACCCTGGCATCAGCTTGTGAAGGATGGGGGCCAAATTGCAGATGTAGTTTCCAGAGTCCAGTGGCTGTTCCTGTGTCCTTGAAAGGGCAGAGGGTGGGGTTTGATCACTCCATGCTGAGGGGGCCCTACTCCCCTTCCTGATCCCACCACCAACCCCGCCCCAGAGGAAGACCCTGGACCTATCTCTACAGCCGGCCTCCGCCCAGGCCAGCGGGAAGACCTTGCCAATCCCGGTCCAGATCACACTCCGCTTCAACCTGCCCAAGGAGCGGGAGGCCATTCCCGGCGGCGAGCCCGACCAGCCGCTCTCCTCCAGCTCCTGCCTGCAGCCCAACCACCGCTCAACGGTACCCTCAGCAATTCCAGGGACCTTGCTTTCCTCTCAGGTCCCACCTTCTCTACCTTCTGACCCACCTGTCCTGGTTTCTTTCTGCAGAAACGGAAGGTGGAGGTGGTTTCACCAGCGACCCCAGTGCCCAGCGAGACAGCCCCAGCCTCAGTTTTTCCCCAGGTGAGTCCCCCAAACCATCTCTTCTTCCCTCCCCTTCTTCTAACCTCTGGTAGCCCCTTTTGGGCTCATTTCACAGCTATGTTTTCTGTTCCTACTTTTTCATCTGCAGAATGGATCAGCCCGTAGGGCAGTGGCAGCTCAGCCAGGGCGGAAGCGAAAATCGAATTGCTTGGGCACTGATGAGGTAGGTCTGAGGAAGAGGGAAGCTGGGTGAAAAGGAGGGGACATAGGCAGGGCAGAGACTTTAGTGACTAGTTTAAAAATGAACAAGGGGTGCTGAGCAGAGATGGCGTTGGTGGGACTGGGAGTGAGGCGGAGCTGGTTCAGATCAGGCATTGGGTGATTTTTTTCTACATTCCAAATGAAAACTTTCCAAGTCTTGGTTTCTTTAACTGGAAAGTGGGGATTTTAGTACCTCCCCCAATAGGTTTGCTGTTAGGTTTGAACAAGGAAACCTGTGGAAAGGCTGTGAGCTGTAAAGTGCCCTGCTTGAATTGTCTCCTGTAACCTGGTGTCTTCCACCGGCCTTGGGCAGGACTCACAGGACAGCTCAGATGGAATACCGTCAGCTCCTCGCATGACTGGGAGCCTGGTGTCTGACCGGAGCCACGACGACATTGTCACCCGGATGAAGAACATCGAGTGCATCGAGCTGGGCCGGCACCGCCTCAAGCCCTGGTACTTCTCTCCATACCCACAGGAGCTCACCACACTGCCCGTCCTCTACCTCTGCGAGTTCTGCCTCAAGTACGGCCGAAGCCTCAAGTGTCTGCAGCGTCACTTGGTATGAGGGGTCCCAGGAGGCCATCCTCCTAGCAACCCCCCACCCCCGCCCCTAATTCTCCTCTCTTCCTCAGACCAAGTGTGACCTGCGACATCCTCCAGGCAACGAGATTTACCGAAAGGGCACCATCTCCTTCTTTGAGATCGATGGACGTAAGAACAAGGTCAGTGGCTGAGGGGCAGCGGGGAGTCCTTGTCGCCGGGAGTCTGAGGGAGTCGAGTGAGCAGCTTCTTCCAGCTCAGGAAAACACTGCCCATTGTGGCTAACAGATCTGTTCACCCCATTTACTGCATTCCTGCTGTAGGGCAGGTGGTGGGAGATACTGTACAAGGTGAATTGGACAAAATCTCTGCTGAGAGCTCACAGGGGAAAACAGACATGCTAATGGCTGCATAGATCCCAGTGTGATACGTGTCATGAAACACAAAGGGTGGGTTATCAGGATCCAGAAGAGGTGGACAGCAAAGCTTCACAGAGGAGGTAACCTTTGAGCCGTGACACAGGCAGTGGGTTCTGAAGGGCAGGAATGGATGCTGACTCCAGACATACTGCGGGTTCAGTTTCAGACCACCACAATCAGGTGAACATCGAAATAAAGCAGTCACACAATATTTTTGGCTTCCCTGAGCATATCAAAGGTACGTGTACGCTGTGCTGTAGTCCGTTAAGCGTGCAGTGGCATTGTGTCTAAAAAAACAATTGTAGTGGTAACATTGAGAATCACTGGTCACCATAACAAATATAATAAGGAAAAAGTTTGTAATATTATTGCAAGAATTATAAAAATGTGACACAGACATGAAATAAGCACATGCTTTTGGAAAAATGGCAGTGATAGACTCAATGCAGGGTTGCCACAAACCTTCAATTTGTAAAAAAAATGCGTTATCTGTGAAATGCAAAAAAATGTGCAGAGACCGTGTAAAAGGCGAAGATCCTTTCTTCTGGCCGGAGGGCAGACAGGATGCGGCAAGGCTGTCTTACGTGGGACAGAGCTCAGGTGGAGGGCAGACAGGATGCGGCAAGGCTGTCTTACGTGGGACAGAGCTCAGGTGGAGGGCAGACAGGATGCGGCAAGGCTGTCTTACGTGGGACAGAGCTCAGGTGGAGGGCAGACAGGAGGAGGCAAGGCTGTCTTACGTGGGACAGAGCTCAGGGGGTGGGATTGAGGTCAGCTGGGAAGTGGGGACACTACAGGTTTGGGGCTTCAAACCTGCCTTAGTCTGGCTGTGGGGAGGAAGAAGGGCATAACCTGGAGGGACTTTAAAAGTGAAATGCCTCCATTCTTGGGGCCTGGAGGGCGGGGAGGGAGAGGCAGTCACCTAGACTGCCAGGGGACAGCTCTTGCTTGGGTGCTGGGGGGACTTGAGAGGAAGATGCTGCTTTAACCACTGTTAACTGTATTAAGTGTGTGGGCTTGGGTATCCAAATGGCCGTGTCCAGCAGGTGCTTAAAAAGCCAAATCTGAAATGCAGGAAAGTTGTGAGACTAGAAGTAAAGTAGCAAGATTAATAATTTTGCTGGGGCAGCCCTTGAGGCAGTTATTTTGTCAAATTCCGGAATTCTTTACCCCTGTTGTAGAAGAGCAGATCAGTTCTCAAGAGATGTGACTGGGGGTTGCAGAGTGTTGTTTTTTTGACAACCAGTTTCCTAAGACTGTCACACAGACAGAGCTTTTCTCATAATCCTTGGTCAGTCCTTCTTTGTAGGGACACATCAGTTTCTTGACTGGTAACTGGCAGAGGGCAGTGGAGGCTTCCAGGCCAGAGTTAGGTGGGGTATGGAGAGCACGAGTAGACCTGCCCAGCTCACCGGGGGGCGGGTGCTTGAACACCATCACACAGCTGAAACGTGGGCTCCTGGACACTAAGAAGGGCCCGTGCGCCGGACACACTGACCAATGGACTAGGTCAGGCCCCAGGGAGGAAGGCTTCTCACCTGTCAGCCTGGGGGACAAAGAAGCTTCAGGCTGACCCTGGCCCAACGGCCATGCTCAAGGCTGGGTACCCAGGGTGGTGACAGACCTTTTCGTTTGCAGAGTTACTCCCAGAACCTGTGTCTTCTGGCTAAGTGTTTCCTCGACCACAAGACGCTGTACTATGACACAGACCCTTTCCTCTTCTACGTCATGACGGAGTATGACTGCAAGGGCTTCCACATCGTGGGCTACTTCTCCAAGGTGAGTGCTCTTCCAGGCTGTCCTCAGTCCTGCCCTGAGCTAGGTCCCTTCCCTCACACTCACCTGCCTCTCTTTTCCAGGAAAAGGAATCCACAGAAGACTACAACGTGGCCTGCATCCTGACCCTGCCTCCCTACCAGCGCCGGGGCTACGGCAAGCTGCTGATCGAGTTCAGTGAGTACCTGTGCTGCTGGCCGGGGGCTGGGGGCAGGTCCTGGGAGGCCCAGGCCCCATCGCTGTCTCACGCACAGATGCTGCACACAGACATGTCGGGTTGCTGTGTTCTCAGCCCTGGCTGTGCAGTCCAGTCACCAGGGGAACTGGCTAGAAATAAAGATGAGACTCTCCCAAGGTTCTCTCCGTACTGGGGTGACTGCCCTGTTCGTCTGGACTAGGTTTTCAGCCCCTCATAGTTCCTTGGCCAAGGTTCTAAGTACCACTCAACTTTTCCCAATTCTGACTTGTCTGCTCCTGCCCAGGGCACGGGCAGAAGCCGAGTGAGCCACTCCTGCTCAGCTGTCTGGTCCTTTGCGGTTATACACGTTCCTGGGCAAGGACCTGTGGTTTATTTTCCTACTTGTTCTCTGAGCCTTGGGGACAGCAGATGTCACGTCAAACGTGACTCACAGGGATCTGGCCTCTGCCCCCCATCAGACGTGAACTCTTCATTAGCCCCCAAGGCCCCCTCTTGCTTCCCAGCCTCTTACCGTCATTCCATTCAACTCACCACTCACTGCACCCTTGGGATAACCAAGCTCTGACCCGGGAGATGAGGGAGGCTTAGCTGTCTGGTGAAGACTTGGAGGCTTGACTTGATCACCGACATGTTCTGAGAAATTTTATTGGTATAGAAACATGCCAAGATGTGGTCACATCCTCAGGAAACCTTCTGCCTGAAGAGCAGAAGGTTGCTGAAAGTCAGTCTAGCCTTGGAGCTCAGCCCTCAGTGGAGATGGGATGTGTGTGGGGCCACCAAGGAAATGTGCTCAGTTGTGCCCGGCAGGAGCAGACAGGGCACTAGAAGCACCATTCCAGGCAGCTCCAGAGGGTGGGTCGGTTGTTGACTGGGAGGGGCTGGGAGCTCCTGCAGCTGAGGAGGCAAGTGTGGCCTCCAGTTGATCTGTCAGGACTCTGCATGCACTCCCCCCAAAGTTGAGTTAAGAACTCAAGTGTGCCCCTTCCCTCTTCCATGCTTCCTTCCTCCAAAGCACAAGCCTCTCTGTCCTCCCCACCGGGCTGCTTGGTGAAAGTCACAGGAAGTTGGGCAAGAGGGTCAGACTGGCTGATAAAGATGAATCAAGGGGGAAAGGAGAAAGGGCTACGATCCGACACAAGGCTCGTTATGACTGAGGATAAAGAAGGGCTTCTAGAAGTAGTGGAGACATCTCAGGGCCCTGACGGGGAAATGAATACTGTCCAAGAGATGTGAAACCGCTCAGGGTTTTGCATGGCCTGAGGGTCTCACCAGGAACTGCCTGCCAGTGCCCAGTGGTCAGCAGGGTAGAGGAGGGCACAGCAGTCAGAATGGGAGGGAGAGAGCCACTGGAGAGGTAGCTACTGCTGAGGAATGGCCTCCCTCTGACTTGGGAAGTGCTTTGGCGCCCTTCTTGCTTCCTCCCAGCCATCCAGTCAGGCCAGCCTGGTCTTAGAGCAGCTGATGCTTCTCAGGTCACAGCTGAGGAACTGCAAGCATCCTCAGGCCTGGACCAGAGGTGGGGTCTTCCCTCTTCTCTCCTCACATATCCAGGCGCAGAGAGTCTGGTATGACTGAGGCAAGTTGGAGGCACGCACTTTCCACAAACCATTTTCGCTGCACTCCCCGCATCCCACCTGTAAGCCCTCACTGGCTTCTAGTTGATTGTAGCTACTTCTCTCAGTGCCCTCAGCACACCGGTGAACCGTACGCTCACTAGTCCTTTACAAGGAAACTGAGGCACAGAACTACCACATGGCAGGCCCAGAATGGAAGCCATGCAGTCTACCTCTGCAACCTGCATTCCTAAACGATGGTTGCATAACGCTGTGATTGCTTACCCACCCCCTCCTGCTCCATTGCTTTAGGCTATGAACTCTCCAAAGTGGAAGGGAAAACGGGGACCCCTGAGAAGCCCCTCTCGGATCTTGGCCTCCTATCCTACCGAAGCTACTGGTCCCAGACCATTCTGGAGATCTTGATGGGGCTGAAGTCAGAGAGCGGGGAGAGGCCGCAGATCACCATCAAGTGAGCCTGGCCCTGCCTGCCCGGGGGTGCATGGCATGACCTGTCTGTTCCCGGGCTTTCTCACTCTTCGGGCTACTGGGGGCCTGGGGTGGAGATGTAGGCCCCCAGGGGACCTGATCTTTGCCCTCCCACAGTGAGATCAGTGAAATTACCAGCATCAAGAAGGAGGATGTCATCTCCACTCTACAGTACCTCAACCTCATCAACTACTACAAGGTAGGGAGGCAGGCAGGGGGAGACACGTGTGTGTAGGGGTGCAGAGAGCAGGCCCCACGTGGGCTGACCTGCCTGGCCCCGTCTCCTGTCCAGGGCCAGTATATCCTCACACTGTCGGAGGACATCGTGGATGGGCACGAACGGGCTATGCTCAAGCGGCTTCTTCGGATCGACTCCAAGTGTCTGCACTTCACTCCCAAGGACTGGAGCAAGAGGGGAAAATGGTGACCAGGCACTGCCCGTGGCAGTGCCAGCAAAGCCAGCAGAACTGCGGCTGACGGCCCATCCCTCCCCCACTGGGGTCTCCAAGAGGCGCGCCAAGGGAGAGAGGGCGGAGGACAACTCCACAAGGAGAGGACAGGCCTGGTAAAGGCCTGCTGGTGCCTAGCACCAGGGCGAGCTCAGGGCTCAGGTCAACTCCAAGGTCGGCTGGCCGCAGGCCCAGGCCTGCTGTGAACCAGGGACCAGAGGGAGCCAGGCAGCTGTGTACAGTGAGATGGGGGGTGCGGGTGGCTTGTATAGAGGACTGGTGGCTGTACAAATTTCTTTTGTAAAGTAGAAGCTGGGGGTGGGGTGGGGTGGGAACTGGCTGCAGAATTCTGGCCTCTCTTGCCCCACTGCCCCCTGGCAATAAATTGTTTCTATAGGTCAGAGCTGTGAAAGGACCTTGTGGGAAAATGGGCAGTGCTGGATCCAAGGTGCTGGCGAACTTACAGGTGTTCTGTGAAGAGCTCCTTTATTGGGGTGATGGAATCAGGCTCCAAAGTGAAGAAGGGTTTACTGGGGTGAAGGGATCGGTGGCTTTCAGTTTCAAGCTCTGGTTCTCAGTCCTCGGGTACCTGTGCGTGAATCTGCAACAGGAATCACCTCTACTATTGGATTTCTGCAGTATAGTGACTGGGTGGCCCAGATCCTCAGGGGAGAGACCCAGCTGCTCAAAATCATAGCCCTTCTAGAAGGCCAGAGAAGAGTGGTGGGGAAGCCATGCTGCCCCTACCCAGTCTAATCCTCCAGTCAGACCCAGGTTCCATCTGCCCCATTGTTCTCCCCAGCCCCGAAGCCCCCAGATTCACTCAGGGACAAGATTCTGGACAACTTAGGAAACCACCTTGAAGGGGCGGGGGGGGGGGTTGGATGGGGTCTGGGAGGGAGGGGGCCCATCCATGTACTCACCGCTGCAGCGAGGCTGGGCCAGGTCAGGGCCCCACGCACTTTGGCATCGGGACCGGGGATAGTCTCCAGGCCCCACAGGGTGAAGCTGCTGAAACTGGCTGTGGCTCCAATAAAGCGGTCCTGGGGAAGGGGCCCCGGCTCAGCATCGAGGCCGCCGCTCCCACCCGCGCTCCCTTGCAACCCTGTACCCCCGTGCTCACGAAGTCGCGCTCCAGCGCCTCCGGGGGCTCCACGAGTTCCCGCTCCTCTTGCTCGTCATCCTCCAAACCCTCCGAGAAGTCCTGCTTCCCCAGCAACACCTCTCCCTTCTCTTCTGTCATCACATATCCCACGAGGCCGGGAGGCACCACCACCTCCTCGCCGCGTAGACTGCGGCCCCGGAACGACACTTCCAGTCCTGGAGGAGGCAGGCGAAGGGCCCCAGTGAGGGTCTGATCCAGGCCTACCGGAGCAAGCCCGGTAGCCGCCCTCCCGCCACCTTCGGTGGACCACGATCCCCGGGAGCCCTCGCGCCGCTCCTCGCGGAGGAGAGCGCGGCGCCGGCGCGGGGGCTGCCGGGAGCCGTAGTCCAGCCGAGAGCGCTCACCGTCGGGACCCTGGCGGATGGCCGGGGTGAAGAAGAGCCCCACGGGGGCGGGCCGGTTAACCAGAACCTCGCAGGGCAGAAGGTGCAGCAAGATGGGGGCGGGATCGCGCAGCGTAACAGGGCGCAGGTGAACGCGGCGCTTGTCGACGGCTTCCCCGTCGCTGCTTTCCATTGTCCGTCGCGACCCCGTTGCTCGCAGGCTAAGGCCAAAGCTGGCGCGTAAAGCGCGCGGAGCCTGTCGGGAGGCCTGGGGCAGTCAGCGCAGAGCCTCCTGGGAAGCGTAGGCTTCTCTGACGCTCCTCTGCAATACCGCCTGTGTTCGAGCCCCAGATTTTTTTCTTGAAAATTTTTTTCCAATAGTATATTTTTATTGTAAAAAATCAACACGATCCCTAAGAGTTCACTTTTTATATATTGACTGGTAGAGAGTGTTTTGTTTTGTATTGTGTGTGTGTTTAACTAGGGATATCAACCCTTCCTCAAATGTATTGAAGATACTTTACCCAAGTTTGTCTTACAAACTTCTGTATTGGTCATTTTTATTACAGAGAAGACTTTTATTTTTTGTAGTCAAATATATAAGCCTTTTCGTTTCATGTCTAGTTTTCGCAGTACTCTTTCCCTTTTGACTTCTTAACTCTTCTTTAATGTTTATTTGTCCTGATACCCAACTTAAATAGATTTTGGGAAGTACTCTCATAAAACGAACCCATACGTAACTGGTAATTAACATTAAAATTGCATTTAATTTATAGATTTGAGAAAGAGAAAAGCATCCTCGGACATCCAGGAGCTAGCCTTGGTGTTCTGTTGAACATGAACAATTTCACAGAACATAGACATCAGACAAGGTCACTCTGTGATGTGAAGGATCAAAACAAAAACAAGATCATTCTGTAATCATGTGAACACTGACAAAGACACAAATATTGTCCAACACACAAAAATAATGAAAATCCCTCTATATTGGATAATATAAGTTTCTGTTGCTACTTTACCAATTGCAGCTTTAGCCTCCGTATAGTTAAGATCTGTTAACATATCCCATCACAGAAATACTCCCACTTGCTGACAGCATCCAATCCAGAGAAAAGTCCTACTTCTTTAAACCCTCCCTCATATCCCCAACACAAGCCCAAATCCTAGAAATCCTTCCTAATCCCTTCTTACTGAGATACCCCACACTGCAAAACTAATAACTACAGATGTGTGCCTGGTGGTCTTTGGCTGGAGGGTATTGACAGATTGAATAGAATTTTGCTTTCATTTTCTACCAAGCATAAGATACATAATACCATTTATTTATGTCTTTTATGTCTTATCCGTACGGTTGTGAGGTTTTCTTCTTTTATACATATTTTAAAGTTTATTCCTAGATAGCTTATATTGTTTCTATTACAAACAAGATCCTTTTTCTCTTTTTTTCCTTTTACATTCTGATTATTATTTATCTATAGCAGAGGTTGGTGAACCTCACATTTGTTCTCTGACACAAGTACTCAGCTTTGTCATTGTAGCCATAGAGGGCTTCCCTGGTGGCACAGTGGTTTAGAGTCTGCCTGCCAATGCCAGGGGACACGGGTTCGTGCCCCGGTCCGGGAAGATCCCACATGCCGCGGAGTGGCTGGGCCCGTGAGCCATGGCCGCCGAGCCTGTGTGTCCAGAGCCTGTGCTCCGCAGCGGGAGAGGCCACAACAGTGAGAGGCCCGCATACCGCAAAAAAAAAAAACAAAAACAAACAAAAAAAAACATAGACAATATGTAAATAAATAAGCATGGCTGTGTTCCAATATAACTTTATTTGCAAAAACACAGTGGGCTGAAAAAAAAAGTGGACTGGATTTGGCCTGTAGGCCATAGTTTTCAGAAAATCTATTGATTCTTATTTATGGCTGTACTGGGTCTTCGTTTCTGTGCGAGGGCTTTCTATAGTTGCGATGAGCGGGGGCCACTCTTCATCGCGGTGCGCGTGCCTCTCACTATCGCGGCCTCTCTTGTTGCGGAGCACAGGCTCCAGATGCGCAGGCTCAGTAATTGTGGCTCACGGGCCCAGTTGCTCCGCGGCATGTGGGATCCTCCCAGACCAGGGCTTGAACCTGTGTCCCCTGAACTGGCAGGCAGACTCTCAACCACTGCGCCACCAGGGAAGCCCTAAAAGATTTACTTTTACTTTATGTGATTATTTACATTTCCAAAATCAAACTACAAAGTAAGATCTATTTAGAGAAACCTAGTGTCTATTCCTGTTCCTTGCAAACAGTTCTCTCCTGCCCTATGTGATCTTTTAAATATTTTAGTTCATCTTTCCATTGTTTACTCTTTTAAAGTGTTAGCATACATTTATGTATATTGAATTCAATTTCCTAATATTTTTTTGTGGAGGATTTTTGCACCTATGTTCATGAGTGATATTGATCTGTAGTTTCCTTTCTCGTGATGTCTTTATCTGGTGTTGGTATTAGGATAATGCTGGTCTCGTAGAATGAATTAGGAAGTGTTCCCTCTGCTTCTATTTTCTGGAAGAGATTGTAAGGAATTGTTATTCTTTCTGAAATGTTTTTTCACAAGAAGAATTCACCAGGGAACCATCTCGGCCTGTTGCTTTTTTTTTTTTTTTTTTAGGAGATTTTCACTAATTTTTGTTGTTGTTCATTTTAAGAAATTTTTTTTTCAGCTTTACTGAGGTATAACTGACAAATAAAATTGTTAAGATATTTAAAGTGTACATCATGATGATTTGATATATGTGTCACCTCACATTATCTATTATTATGTTAACAATATACAGTATTAACCATTATAACTATTAATTATTGATTCACTTCCTCGAGATAGCTCTATTTAGATTATCTATTTTCCTTTGTGTAAGTTTTGTTACTTCGTGTCGTTCAAGGAATTGGTCCATTTCATTTAAGTTATCAGATTGTGGGCATAGAATTGTTCATAATATTTATTATCCCTTTAACGTCCATGGGCTCAGTAGTGATGACCCCTCTTTTATTTCTGATATTAATAATTTGTGCTCTCTCTTTTTTTCTTAGTTAGCCTAGCTAGAGGCTTATCAATTTTACTGATATTTTCATAGAACCAGCTTTTGGTTTCGTCGATTTTCTCTGAATTCCTCCTTTCGATTTCACTGATTTCTGCTTTAATTTTTATTTATCTTCCTCTACTTGCTGTAGGCTCATATTACTCTTCTTTCTCTAGTAACCTAAAGTAAAAGGTTAGATTATTGACTTTTATATCTTTCTTCTTTTCTCATATATTCATTTAATGCCACAAACCTCACTCCAAGTATTGCTTTCACTGAATCACACAGATTTTGACAAGTTGCATTTTCATTTGCATTTAGTTCAGGATATTTTAAAATTTCCCATGGGGCTTCTTTGACCCATGTGTTATACAGAAGTATGTTGCTTAATCTCCAAATATTTGGGAATTTTCCAGCTGTCATTCTGTCATGATTTCTACTTTAATTCCATTGTGGTCCAAAAGCAGACTCCTGTTCTTTTAAATTTGTTAAGGTGTGTTTTATGGCCCAAAATGTGGTCTGTCGCAGTGGATGTTCCATGTGCACTTGAGAACATGTATTCTTCTCTTGTTGGATACAATATTCTATAATCTTTTTTTTTTAATGAGTAACGTTCTTTATTTATTTATTGGCTGCGTTGGGTCTTTGTTGCTGCGCGGGCTTTCTCTAGTTGCGATGAGTGGGGGCTACTCTTCATTGTGGTGTGTGGGTTTCTCATCGCGGTGGCTTCTCTTATTGCAGAACGCAGGCTTCAGCAGTTGTGGCACGTGGGCTCGGTAGTTGTGGCTCACGGGCTCTAGAGGAAGGGGCCACCAGGCCACTGCAGCCTCCTCTGTTTCTGCCCATTGGTCCCTCGTCCTATCTAGCCTGAGCTCCCTGTGCAGAGACCCTGCAAACCTCTGGAGTTCAAAAGCACTGGCTCACAGGTCAGGAGGCCCAAGTCCAGCTTCACTCTCATTCCTAAATTGCTGGGTGGCTTTGAGCAAGGCTTTTCCCTCTCTGGGAGGCAAAGATGTGGATATTTTTTCTCCTGCCTCTTGGGCAGGGATTCTAGAGAATCCTAGTATATCCGGGCAGGAAGGAACTTTCATGCCCTGCAGTCTGCGGGTTCCTAGCTTGGAAGCTTTCCTGGAGCCTCTGACCCTCATCCCACTGTGCCTTCCCCCAACCAGGGCCCAAAAGAAAACAAACCAGTGAGGATTCTTAGCAAATATAGGGGGCTTTTTGTTTTGTTTTTACAGAAAGGAGCTACGGGGCTGTATCCTGGCTCTCAGCAGCACTTCTTGGGCAAGAGCCTGCAAAGGCCGCAGTCCTGCTCCTACCTGTGCCAGCCCTGGGGCTCAGCCAGCCGCTGACAGCCCCCGGAGGTAGTCCCCCACCAGAGGCAGCACGGCCCAGTCATCAGTCCGCAGGGCCACAGGCACTCCGTCTGCCTGGGCTGCTTCCAGCCGCAGCAGCAACCGCGAGTCTGGGGGCAGACGGATGGCTATAAGGTAGCTGGTCGGGGGTTGGGCCACCACCACAAAGGGCTCCAGGTGGCGGGACACCAAGGCCTCCAGCCCATGTGGCCCTAGAGGGCACCACAAGCGACTCTCGGTGCCCTTTGGCAGGCAGGAGTCCCAGAGCTCCTCGAAGAAGCCCAGCTTGGCCCCCTCGGGGGGCTGGGGGAAAGGCAGAAAGAGGTCAGCGAAGTTCACAAGCAGGGGTGGCAGGTGAGCATGGCAGGTGAGGCCGCTGGGTGTGGTGTACAGGGCGCGCACAGCCAGCCTCGCGGGAGCCGGGCGTCGGGGCTGCAGAGGCAGCAGCAGAGGGCGGGTGGGGCGGCCGGGGCACAGGCACGGCACGTGCACAGCCCCCAAGGGTGCATAGAGCTGTCTTTCCACACGGAAGCGCAGTTCCAGAGAATACACCTGCTCCAGCACCTCCACCTGGAGCTGCAGCACTGGGACCGGGCCCTTGGCTCTGTGGGGACCCATGCTTAGCCGAATCGGGGCCGGGGCCTCCTGCACCATCAGCGCTGCAGCAAAGCCCTGGTTCTCGGCCACCAGTGAAGAGGCCAGTGCAGGTGCGGCAAGGGAGGGGCCCAGGGCCACCCCCAGCTTGGGCTCTTCCAGGTGGGCCAGGAGGATGTAGTAGAGGCGCGCGTGGTCCCGCCCATCAGGGTCCTCCAGCTGCCTGGCCAGGGCCTGCAGCAAGTCCGCCAGGCCTCCTCCAACACCTGCCCGCAGCAGGGCCCGGCAGACCTGTAGGAGGGCCTGCTGGAGGCCCCAGTCCGTGCAGCGAGCAGCTGCAGCCTGCAGGAAGCCAAGGGTGGCACTCTGGGCATCCCCATCTGCCACCCTTGCCAGCATCTGCAGGTGCCAACGAAGGGCCTCATCCCTGCCTGGCCTGGACACCACCTCCTGCCGCAAGACCACCTTTAAGGGTTCCCCCAGCTCAGGGCCCACCCGATCCAAGAGATCCACGAAATGGGGAGCCAGTGCAGGCCGGGCTCGGTACAGCTGGGCCAGTCCGTGGGTCAAGGGTGTCAGCACCACAGGTTGCCCGGCCAGGCAGCGAGCAACGAGGTAGGAGGCCTGGAAGCAGAGAGTGGCTAAGGCCCGGGGGCCACCATCCAGGGCTGCCCTCTGCCGCAGGCCAGCCAGTAGCTCCTCCAGGTACTGCCGGGGGCTCTGATCCTGGCCCTTTTCCTCCTTTTCTTCGTCTTCCACACAGAGGAGGCACAGCAGATGCAGGCGGGCCAGCAGGGCCATCGGGTCATGCAGGAGACTGGGCAGGAGGCCACGGCATAGCTGGAACCCCAGCAATAGCGGGGCAGCCTCCTCGCCTGCGGGGCCCAGCGGCCAGTTCTCAGGGAAGTTCAAGAGGCAGTGCAGGTAGAAGAGATGGGCGGGCAGGGGCAGGGCCGGGTGCTGGGCAGCCAAGGTGAGCCGGCGAAGCAGCAAGGCCTCATCCTGGGCTGTGAACAGTGCCTCACCGAAGGCCGCCTTCAGAGCCAGGACGGCGTGCAGCAGCGTCAGCTGTGCTGTGCCCAGCAGCCGTACCAGCTGTGGCTTGAAGAGCACTGGTGGCTGTCCCCGAAGACCCCGCAGGGCCCAGCCCAGCAGCCACAGAAGCTGGGCCTGGGCCACAGGAGTGAGCAGGTAGGAGATGTCCAGAAGCTGGGCCACGGCAGCCCGCAGCTCCCGGGCCTCCTCAGGACTGAGCTCCAGCATGGCAAGGCAACACTCCCCCTCCTCAGCTGCTGGCCAACTGGGTGCCTGGGGCTGAAGGTGGGCATCACCCTCCTCAGCTAGCATCCAGTTCCAGGGACCACCCTCGGTGGGACAGCCCCCAGCCACGAGCAGGCCCTGCAGGCCAGCCCTGGCCCTGGCCTGTATCACCAAGGCGTTTCGTAGGGCAAGTGCCAGCAGCAGGCTGAGTGGCTGTACAGCGGCCTCCTGCCCCAGCAGGCCCCGAAGCAGCCCCAGACAGCCCCCCAGCAGCCCAGGCTTGCAGCTCTCCAGCTCCCGCAGGCACTCCCACGCTGTGGCCTGCAGGGGCCGCTGTTCCGAGGCAGGACCGAAGCTTCTCCCCAAATCGCGGCCCGAGGCCAAGCCCAGCAGCAGGGGCAAGAGCCGGCGGGAGGCTCTTGAGGTGGGGCCCAACGCACCTCCTGCCGCCAAGGCTGTGGTGGCCGCCAGCAGAAGGGGCCGCCGCAGAGCCGAGGGCCGCGGGGGTAGAAGGACCAGGGTATCCAACAAGGAGGTGGCGGCTACTTCGGCCGCAGGAGCGTCCGGCCACAGCTGCGCTGGGTACTCCAAGCTCAGAGCCAGCAAGGAAACCTGGGGATAGGGGATTCTGGGTGGGAATCACGAAGCTGAGGTTCACGTCACGGCAGGCTGAAGGGACCACGTGGGCCAGGACACAGGTCACGCGCAGGGCCTACCTTAGTTGGCTCGCTCAGCTTCTCACTCCTCAGGTCGCTCAGCAGGTGACGACCCAGATCCTCACCCTCAGGACCTGCCATGAAGGCGGACGGGCTGGCCCGGAAGGTGCCCAGGCGCTGGGCCCAGGTTTCCCGGCTCGTGGGTCCCATGGTCAGGCACGCAAGTCCCTGCAGAAGAGCGAGGGAGGATCAGACGTGCGGCCTGGAGACGCGCGGGGCCCCAGGGCCGCCAGAGGGCGCGCGAGCCCCTGCGCCAACCCCGAAGGGGCCACTGTCACCCCAGGGCCGCCTAGCAGATCCCAACCGCCCTCGGCCACGCGCAGAGGCCAGCGGGGACCTCGCAGCCGGGTCCCGAGATGAAACCCAGAGGTTTCGGGGGTGACGCTAGGGCGGGCCGCCAGGGTCCCCGGGGTGAGGAGGGCTGGCTAGCAGGGGCGGGGGTGCCGGGCAGGCAGCTAGCGCAGGGGTGCGTGCCGAGAGCTCATTAGGCCGCCTGCCTGCAGCCGGTACCGAAGCCACAGCACCGCCCCGGCGCCCGCGGTAACGGGTTGACCGCTCTCACCCTGCCTGACCCAGCGGCCGCTGGCGATCTGGCCGGCCGGCTACTTCCGGGCTGGCGGCGCTGGGCGGGGTGGGGCGGGGCGCGCGGCGCGTGGGCGGCCGAACTGAGGCGGGTCCCTCTCGGGGGCGGGGCCGTAACGGGGCCACCGCCTCCCCCGCCCTCCGGGCCGCCGCCCCCCCGCCCTCCCTGCTGGCAGGTGAAGACCTGTTGGTTTCGCTGGGGCTAACTGTCCCGCTGTGCGCAGGCCCCCCTTTCCCGGAACCGCCGCAGGCCCAGGCGTTGGCGGTGGAGTTGGGTGGGCCTGGGCTCCCGGATGCCAGGGTCCCCACTGCGTGCGGACTGCAATCTCAGGGCGCTCCGGCGGACAGCGGCCCGGGCCCCGCCCGCGCCTGCCAGACTGCTGAGGATGGCAAACAGCGCGCCCCGCGCCGGCGCCCGGGCGCGGCGCACCCTGCGCCAGCCGCCCGCGGCCCCTGGGGGTGACGCGGATTGGAGTCCTTGGGGCTCCCCTTGTGGCCGCTGGGGGGTGTACAAGGTGCGGTCCCCGGGCGCCCGCAGGAACTGCGCGCCGTGGGCCCGGCTAAACCGGTCGGGCGGGCGCCGCAGGGCTTGGCTTCGCTTCCCCGACGCCGGCCCCGGTTCCCCACCCGCTCGGCTTGGGGGCGCTGAGCCGGCGCCGGGGTCGGGGCAGGCGGAAGCTGCTGACCTTTGGCGGAGGCCGCGCCGACGGTCGGCTAGGGTCGCGGCAGCCAGGCCAGGGTAAAGCTGGCGGGGCCAAGTCCCAAGCTGCGATGAAACCGGAAAACAACGGGATGCAGACGTGAGGACTGGCAGGGTCTGTCCGGTCACGGGGCTCACAGCACGCTTAGCACGGACCGGGAAACTGAGGCCTTGCCGCCGCAGGAGATCTGGGGTCTGCAGTGCCCGAGCCCAGCACTCTTGACTTCCAGAGGGATGGAGCAGGGCTGTTTGGGGGCACTCAGAGGGCTGGGCCTGGGGCTCAGCTAGCAGCCCCTCCTGGGTCTAGGGTCCAGGCTGCAGACGCCCCACTGATCGCAGATTTCCAGGGTACAGAACCGCGGGCGTCCAGACCCCACACCCACAGCCCGCCGATCTGAGTAACGCCTCTGGCTCTCATCAGCCCGCTCTGAAGATGAAACAGGCCTGAGCCCCCATGCCATCGCTGCCAACTAGTTTCTCACCTTTCCCCGGGCTTGGCAGGCCCCTCCCCACCCCCTCCTGCTGCCCTCCAAATGGGAGGTGGTAGGGAGTGGTGAGGTAGAGAGACCTGGAAAAGAGGCTGTGTGCCCAGGGTGCCAAGGGGATGGAGACAGGGATCCACCCCAAGGGACAAGTCCAGCTGGAAAACCCAGTCCCAGCTCCTCTGGGCCCTGGCTCAACAGTTGACTCACAGGCGGCAATCCCAAACTACTTCCCTCTAGGTGCCTCAGTTTCCCCACCTATAAAATGGGAGTGATGACTTCGGCCGGAAAGGCTGTGGAGTGGGGCTGCCTGGCTAATTAAATCTAGGATGAAAGAGGCCAGGATGACAGCAGCCCTGGGAGGGAAGGCAGCTTGGAGGTAACAGGAGCCTGTCTGGTTTCCCTGTCTGAGGCCCAGAGGGTGCTGATAACTGCACATCCCCAGCCCTTATCACTTACAGGGAGGGAGGAATGATTATTAAACCCCTTTTACAGTTGAGGAGACAGGCTTCAAAGGGTCAGAAACTACAATGCTGGCTCCGGCCCCTGTTCAGCCTCTGACAGCCGCCAGCCTTTCTGAGCCTTTGCTCCTTGGGGCCCAGGGTCTGGAGGGAGGGAACCCACGTGTAGTTCTCGATGCTGTGGTGGGAGCATCCACATGGATTCACTGAGGCTTACAGCACCCTGAGGTACCTGAGGATGGGCACCATTCACAGAGAAGGAAAGGGAGGCCCAGCGGGGTGCAGTCACTTGCTCACAGTCACAGAGCTCCTAAAAGGTGGAGCCTGGGCTTCAGGCCACAACCCATTGCTATCCCTGACTTGGCCCTCCACTCACACAGCTGCCCTCAGCCTTCACCTGCCTGCCCAGATGTCTGCTCCCCTGTGGGAGGGTGGTGCTGGTACTGTCCCTGGCACAGGCCAGGCATAACATTGAACTCAGACCACCAGCACTGAATCTGCAGTCAGCAAGCCCACCCGCAAGAGTGACCTCCCAGCCGAGATGGCCCAGGTGTGGGCTGCAGCAAGTGGCTGAGCAGGGAACTCCCCACTCAATGCCCACAACTCATTTCTTCTCTTTCTGCTGAGTTTCCATCCTCCCCAGGGCATCCCAGTTCTGTGGAGACACTAGGCACACTGAAAAAAGGGAAAGTCAGTTTCCTGAGTCTCAGTTTTCTCATCTGTAAAATGGGAGATACCCATCCTCACAGCACTAGGCACTGGGGATACAGAGATGCTTTAAAAAGAACACATCAATATGCAAATCCATAGAGAGCAGAATAGTGGGTTCCAGGAGCCGGGGGTTGGGAGGAATGGAGAGTGACTGCTAATGGGTACGGTCTTTCTTTTGGGGTGATGAAAATGTTATGGAAGACAGGGGTGGTGGTTGCACAGCTCTGTGAAGATACTAAAAACCACTGAATTGGGAATTCCCTGGCAGTCCAGTGGTTAGGTCTCCATGTTTTCACTGCTGAGGGTGCAGGTTCAATCCCTGGTCAGGGAACTAAGGTCCCACAAGCTGCACAGCACAGCCCAAAACAAAAAAACCCAAAACCAAAACAGAACACTGAACTGTACACTTTAAAAGGGTGAGTTTTATGGTATGTGAACTATATCTAAATAAAGCTACTAAAAATGATGTTAAAAGAGGTCCCTTATGTACAGAACTTACACTGGGGAAGAAAGGAACAAACAAGACAAATCAAAATTTCATGGAATAAGAGATTCTGCAGGGACTTCCCTGGTGGCGCAGTGGATAAGACTCTGCGTTCCCAATGCAAGGGGTCCATGTTCGATCCCTGGTTGGGGAACTAGATCCCACATGCATGCCACAACGAAGAGTTTGCATGCCACAACTAAGGAGCCCGCGTGCCACAACTAAGGAGCAGACGAGCCACAACTAAGGAGCCCTGGAGCAGCAACTCAGGAGCCAGCCTGCTGCAACTAAGACCCAGTGCAACCAAATAAATAATAAATAAATAAATATTTTTTTAAAAGAGAGATGCTGCAAAAAAGAATAAGAAAATAGGGTAATGGGACAGAAGTGACTGGGGGGACAACGATTTAGCTAGGGCAGTCAGAGAGGACTCTTGGAAGAGGGCACATCTGGCTGAAACCTGAGTAACGAGAGAGCCAGTCATCAAGTGGGGAAAAGCCTTCCGGGCAGAGGGAGCAGCAGAGGAGAGGCGTGAGCTGGGAACAGGATTTGGCCAGTTCAGTGGACGGAGGGCCAGCAGTGTGGCGGGCACACACACAATCAGTGAGACGGAAGAAGCACGGGGTCAGGCCAGCTGGGGCCAGAGCACGCTGGGCCCCAAGGACTTTATTCAGTTGCGAAGGATCAGGGTGGTAAACGTGGAGACGGAGGTGTGGGAAGATTCCAGATGCTTTGGGAGCTGACAGGACAGAACTCAGCAAGAGATGGAGGTGTCAGTGTCACCCACAGCACGTCACAGTTTGTCAGGGGCTTTGCAGCCTCCACGGGGCTACCGTCAAACAGAGCTGGAAAGGCCACTATTTGAGCCAAGCAGAGGCCTCGGTGGCCAGGGGCACTGTCGGCCTGCTTTAAGGCTGAGTCCATTTTCAAGGGCTGCTAGCCTTCTGGGCAAAAGTGAATCAACAGCATCTCTTGACAGCTCTGAGGAGCAGAGCTGGAACTCAGAGCCCCCCGTACAGACAGGGCTTAGCCCAAGTCCCTGGAGACTAAGAGTCTGGGGCAGCCTGACTCTAGGTCCAGTGCTCTGTTCTGCTTGTCCTCTCAGCACAGCTCCCAAAAGCCTTTCTGCCCCGAGCCGCCATGCTTCTAAGCCCCTGCCCCACCCAACCTCATCCCGGCTCTCCCCAGAAGCCTTCTCTGAGAACAGGTAGGAGTTGTTCCAAAACCTCTCCATCCGACTCCTGCCCTAGCTCTCCCTGGGCTACTTGGGATGGGAGCCGAGCTCTAAAGGCGGCTGCCAGCCACCAGCCTTCAGGGGACATGGGCCTTGCCTGCCTGCTAGGGTTCTGCTTCCTTCACACCCCTGTCCACTGTACCAGCGGCACGGCTACTATGTCACCTGGAATGAGCACTCATGGCTCTGCCTGCAGCTGGCCCAGGCCACCATCCCCTCCTTCTTGGACTATGACGGTAGCCTCCTCACTGGTCTCCCTACTGCCACCCTCAGCACCCCTCCTCTGGCGACACACTCCTCTCCCCATAGCAGATCCAAGGCTTCCCACCACACTGAGCCTCACATGACATGACCGACCTGCCTCTCCAGGGTCAGTTCCTACACCTTCCCATCCCCTCATGATCCAGCCCCCTCGCCTTTCGGTTCATCACACACACACACACACACACACACACACACAGGCGCTGCTCACTCCTGCTCTGGGGCCTTGGGGCCGCCTGATGCATTTACGGATCAGCCTCTTCCCTGCCCTGCACAGCTGGCCCCTACCTCTCGTTCAGATCTCAGCGCCCCTCTCACCACCCCATCACTAGTTAAATGTCCTGCAACACACTAATCATTTCCTTATTCTTTGTTTGCCTTGCATCACAGGATACCCAGTGCTAGCACAGAGTAGGTGTTCAATGAATATTTGTTGACTGAATTAAGGAGGGAGAGAACGACATCGAACTGGCACTGCGTGAACAGAGCAGAAGGCGCCTGCCCTCATGGAGCTCACAGTTCAGCTCAGTGTTCACCCAAGTTCACACACATTGTCTGGTTCATGAACCACAGGCCACACACTGGCAGCCCACGGGTCCAATCTGTCACACGAATGTATTTTATTTGACTCATTCCATGTTTTAAAAAAAGCTAAGTCAACATTTAAAAACTGCTAGATTTCGGAGAATTCCCTGGTGGTCCAGTGGTTAGGACTCTGCGCTTTCACTGCTGAGGGCCCGGGTTTGATGCCTGGTCAGGGAACTAAGATCCTGCAAGCTGTGCAGTGTGGCCAATAAATAAATAAATTAATTAATTAATTAAAATTTGGTAGATTTCACACATAAATCTGGATTTCTGGTTTCCAAATGGACAAAAGTGGCAACGTTGGGTTTCTGTGCTTGGATGACATGCTTGTCACTGGCCCTTTAGATAGTCGCATTCTCCATGCCCCAGCCCCCATCTCTGAGAGTTAGTTGCCCTTTATCACACTGAACTTGCAGTATAGCTTTCCTCATAAGAAAGAAATTTGCTTCGTATTTATGTCTCTAGCAAATTTGGAGCATAAAAGGCTGAATGGGTCACATGAGTCAAGAAACATAGGATATTCATTCATTCAGCAAATATTTATTGACAACCCACTATGTGCCAGGCACAGCTGTAGATGCTGGAGATATAGCAGTGGGCAGCGTGGACGAATATCCCTCCCTCCTGGGGCCTCGATCTGTACACTGTGTAACTTTCTTTCCACAAGTGGAGACATTTGAGTTGTTCCCCCGATGAGAAAGACTGCCTGTGTCCAGCATCATCTACGAAACTTCATCAGAGTTTCCACGAAGCCCCTACTGTGTCCCAGCCCCTGACAGGGTCTGGTACAAGCAAAGTGCTCAGTAAATATTTGTTGGGTGAATGAACTAAATTCACCTCTCTCCAAGGCAGTGTTAGTCAAACTTATTTGCCCAGGATACATTCAAAACACAAGCAAGGGACTTCCCTGGTGGCGCAGTGGTTGAGAGTCCGCCTGCCGATGCAGGGGACACGGGTTCGTGCCCCGGTCCGGGAAGATCCCACATGCTGCGGAGCGGCTGGGCCCGTGAGCCATGGCTGCTGAGCCTGCGCGTCCGGAGCCTGTGCTCCGCAACGGGAGAGGCCACAACAGTGAGAGGCCCGCGTACCGCAAAAAAAAAAAAAAAGACAAGCAAGTAGCAGGTGCTCGCTTAATGTCAACTGAACAGAAGGGTCCAGGGTAAGAGTGGAGGGTTGACAACGGAAGCAGAGCCTGGGAAAGGAAGAGGAAGGGGGCAAACATTAGTGCCCCTGCCAGAGCTCACACCATCCTCACCGTGGACCCAAGAGGTAGATGATGGGATTCTCAGGTGACAGACGAGGATACAGCCTGGAAAGGAAAGCCCCTTGGCCAGACTCACAGGTTCCAGGAAGGAGCAGAGAAGGAGGCCCATCTGCCCCCAAAGTCCACACCTTCCCCACCCACCCAGGGAGTGCTCTACGGAAGTCCAGTGGGGGCATGTAAAGGGCCTCTGGAAGCCTCCCCCTTGAAAAACTACCTTCTTCCACTAGACGCCTGAAAGTCCACCATGAGCAGGCTGCTCCCTTCTGACTCCTGACTTTTGAACTGTGTGAATTCACTTATCAGATTCATTTCCTCCTAATCTGTCCCAGCAAACATTTAATATGTGAGAAAGGTGTATGTGTGGTAGGGACTCCACGGGGGAAGGGGGCGAGCTAAAAAGAGGGAGGGGTCCCATGCCAGCCCTTACTAGTTCAGCCGGTAAGAGAAGCCCAGTGGCTGAAGAGGCACAGTCACTGTGCCTCATGGAGGCCAGCAAGTGCTCCGCAGCTTCTGAGGAGGATGGGGCCTCCGTCCAGGAGGCGGGTCCTGGGCCTGGGCAGAGCGTGATGAATGGCTGGAGTGAGGGGTCCCAGGCTGCGCCTCGGCCAGGGCTGGGCTCTGGGGCCACGACATGAGCTCCCTGACTGCCGTGGCTGCGGCCAGGCAAAGTAAGTTGGTCCTCTGCCCTCGGCTCACCTCCAGTCTTGCTGCACCTGAACTCCGGCCATTTGGGACAAAGATGAGGGCTCGCGGGGGGCGCGGGGGGCGGCGGTGTAAGCCCCAGTGACTAGGCGCTGGGGTCTTTCGGGGTCACGGTGGACTCGGAGCGGTTTAAACGCCCTTTCCTCTACGAAACCTTCCACACTTGCCCGGCCAGAAGGCGGGCTCTCCGCTTTGTATTACGGCCCGGAGAGGCCCGGCCTGCCCGCCCACCGGCCTGCGCGTTCCTGCGGCCCCGCGTGCCTTTCCGAACGGTGCCGGCGACCAACAAATACCTCCCTCTGGGCTGAACCACGAATTGCTCAGCCAGGCGTTTGGGACCCGGGGCCGCCTGGGCCCGGGCCCGGTTCAACAAGTGTGGGCCGGGCCGCCCAGTCCCGCCCGACGGCTTCACGCCTCCCCAGGCGCCCGGGGCGCGCCGGGCCGGGCCCAGTCTGGCGAGTTCCACTTCATCGCCCTTAGAGCGTGCGAGCGCCGAATAACATTGCCCCTTCCCCTCCCTCCCCTCCTCTGCTCCCTTCGAAACTCCGAAATTCCGGTTGGCGAACGCTAGCACTCCAGCTGGGAGGTCCCCGGCGGGCAGCGGCTGGGCCGGCTGGGCAGCCGTGTGCTGGGGGCCCTGCGCCCGCCCCCTCCCGGCAACCCCGCCCAGCCCGCGAGGCCACCTCACCGGCAGCGGAATAGAAACCGGTTCGACAGGTAACAAATAGGTGGGTTGTCACCGTTATTTCCCAACGCATGCGCCGTCGCTCCCCGGGCCACTCCAAGCTAATTAGCTCAGATCAGCTCCCCCCCCCTCCCCGCCCCAGCCACCAACACACGCCGCTGCGAGCCAATAAAGCGTGAACCCGTCCGTCCTGCTCGCACTTTAAGACTTCCCGAGCGGACGCGAGGGACGCCAGTCGCGCCGGGAGGAGCATACCTGCCGCTTCCCCCGCCGCCCGGTGCATCTGGCTGAAGGGGACCTCGTTCAGACGGAGGACGGCGACAGCTCCGCGGAGTTGAAACGGGCGCGCGCCGTCCCGGGCACGGCCTCCCGGCGCAACGCGGGACGCTTTGGCGACTTCTTCTCCGACCTGCTCCCCCACCCCCCCACCCCCGTCCGCCTCCAGCCCGGCCAGGGAAAGGTGGGACGGCTCCGGCTCTAGTTACGGAAGCGGCCGGTACCCGGCGAGGAGGGTTCGAAAATGCCTCGTGCGTTTCTAGTGAAGAAGACGTGCGTCTCCACGTGCAGGAGGAACTGGAGCGAGCTCCCCGACGAGGAGCGCGGAGAGATCTATGTGCCAGGTGAGGCGGCCAGTCCCTGCGCCCCGAACCCCGCGCCGCCGAGAGGGCGGCGGGGCCCCGTCGAGCGGCCGGCGTGCGGGGCGCAGTGGCGCGGAGCCCGGCGGCCGGCGCAGCTGGGGCGCCCGATTTAATGTTTAAGCGGCCGCTGCCCCGTTAGCCCGCGGCGCGGCCGACCCCGGGCGCGGGGGGAGGGGAGGGCAGGGCCGGCGGAAGGAGAGGCCAGGCGGGGGCGGGGGTGGGCGCGGGGGCTGCCAGGTGGGGGCGACAGCCGTTCCCAGGACCCCGGCGGGGCGTGGGGGCAGGCCTGTCCGAGGCGCGCGGGCCCGCGCGGTGCCGCTCTCCCCTCCACCGGTCCGGGCCGCGGCGCAGGGGAGGCAACGGGGTGTGTCACCGCTCAGGCAACCTTCCACTCTCGTGCAGTAAATCCCGAAAGCCGGGACTTTTATGAGGCGGGAGGAGGGCACTGGAGCGGTGCCACTTCAGGGGGCAGGGAGCGAGCTGGAGTTTCTGCTGAGATTTGTGTAAATGTAAGAGAAGACCCAGAGCTGAAGCCACCTTCACTGATCTCTCCCTCTCACCCACAACACTGGCTGCCAGAAGGTCCCCGTGAGGGTCGGGCAGGCAGGAGCTCCGAGCCGTGGGGAGCGCGAGACTGTGGGGAAGGCGCCGAGCTGCACCCCACGAGCCCTGAAGACAAAGGTGGGATCAGCTCTCACCTCTGTTAGAAACGCGCCTCCTTCGACCTTGCAGAGGACACCACTGAGCTGAGAGGGGTTTTAAGGAGCCCACCCCACAGCCAGGGAGCAGCCCCGGGGGAAGCTGGGGCACCCAGTTCATTTTCGGAAGACGCCTTGACAGCGTGGGAGTCAACTTTGGATGAGTAACCCCAGTTGTTTCTTCCTCCAGGAGCATCTTCCACGTTAGCCCCGAGACCTCTTCTGCGCCTTCGGTCCTCCCCCACCCCTAACAGAATCTTTGGTCGGGAGCCAGTTTCCTTCGGAACTCCCCTTCCCCAGGCCTTGGGGGTGGGGCGCGGGATGCGCTGAACACTCTGCCCAGCGCCTCCAACGGGGGAGAGGTTGTAATTAACCAACCGACTTTGACCTTTGATCTGCCTGTTCCCCCTGCATCGCCCCGGGCCCTGTAGGAGAGTGGTGAAATAAGGGCGGTGAGGGGCCCTGTGAGGGCTCTTGCCTCGGTTTCTGTCCTGAATAAATTGTTGGAGACTGTGGGTGTAGTGGTGGCCTGACGACCGTCAGGATCCTACGGCCTACAGGGCTGGTGGGGTGTTTCACAGCTTAGCCTTATCTCAAGTGCCTAGGCCCCTATCTACAGCCTCCTTAAAAGGTCGGAATGCGCCAGTAGTCCTGATGACCCCAATGGGGAAACTGAGACAGAAAGGGAAGTGCGCTGCCTCCACACCCGGAGGCGGATCAGGGTGTGGGCCCAGGATTCTGTGTATAGTTTCTTGCTTCTCCAAGTTCCCTGGGGAGTTAGTGATCGGTGTTCCACCTCCAGAAGGGCCATGTGAGGGGGTGAGGGACGCGAGCCCCCTTCCTTGCTCCTGCCTCCTCCCTCACCTGTGTCTGACTTGCTGCTTAGCTGCTCCTTGGGATCTGATAAACCGAACTTGGACTGTGTTAAAGGTGAGCGGAGCCTTGCTCGAGACTAGTGTGCTGTTATTTTTAGTTTTACTTCACATCCCAATCAGTAACAGATCATGTGTTGACTTTTACAAAGGACAAAGGAATTCCGTTGGTTCAAATCATTGACTTCCTTGCATCCTAGTGATTTTCCCCAGCACAGTTCTGGTGGCCATAGTGGGAGTGGCGGGGGAGACCTGCACCAGGGGCTGTCCCATCAGGGGCACAGGATGGTCTGTGCCACCTGCCGCTGCTGTCCAGGTGAGGGGAGCCGCTCACTCTGCAGGATCATCCCGGATGTAGGATGGGGTCTAACCTGGAGGTGCAGGTGACGGTTTGCCAGGGAGAGTCCTGTGGGCTCAAGCAAACAGTAGAAGTCAGAGAGCTTACTTTTGCCTCTCAAAGCCATGTGGCCCACTAGAGAGTTTTCCCACAGTTTTTGGAAATGAGAAAGGGAATGTTCTCGGGCCACGCTCGGGTGCCTCAGATGGCTAGAGGGTGGGGAGTGTGTTTTGTGGTGGCCTGTCCCCTGACTGGGCCATTCCATCACCAGCCGACCGTGACCCTAAGAGCCGGCTGGGCACGTTTCCTTCACCCCACCTCACAGACTCAGCACGTTGTGACCAAGTAAGCATTGACCCCATCCGGTCCCACTGGGAGAGGCACCGGGAGGGCTGGGGAATGAAGCGTTTGAGGTCTGACCTTCCCGCCAGGGCCCTCTGAGACCCTTAGAGCAGCAAAGAATGCCTGGAAAGAAAGTGTTTACTGACTGAAGATCCTGGGCCCCGGCCTGGTAGCTCTGACTCCAGGGCCCCAGTCTGACCAGCACTCCAGCCTCTTCTCTGAGGCACAATTCTAGAGGTTTCCCACCCTCAGTCCCCTGGGCCTCACTCTCCTCCCAAAGCTGAGGGAAAAGCCCAGAAGTGGGCACAGGGCCTGGAAGGCTGCAGGGGTGGGCAACGGCACCACTCACGCCGGGAGCACTGAAAGGGTTCATGGTTAAGTTGCCACCTGTTTGGCCCTCGAGCCCCTGCCCTCCATCTCCCCTGGCATTTCTCCTTTGTTGTGTCATTATTGACTGTGGAGTGCAGGGACTGATGCTGGTTTCTTGACGATGAACCCAGGCCCCTGTACCCAGGGGCTAAATTCCATCTCCTGGACCTAAGGGGAAGCTCCAGGAACGGGGAGGAACGGGGATGAAGCGGGGTTCTCCAGGCCCCTGCTGAGAGGAATCTCAAAAGGCCAGGAAGGCACTGGAGGGCAGACCAGGCCTGGAAGCTGAATGACATGCCCCAGCCATGAGCATCCTGGGGCCTCTTCCCTACCCCCCATCAAAACCGCCCCCCCCACCTCCCCACTTCAGACGGAGCGTCTGCAGTCTGTTCTGCCAGTTCAGCAGCACATGCCTACCCCAGGGGGGCAGCCAGGCTGAGGTGCGCGGGACCAGAGCGTCCTCAGCCTGGCTCTGACTAGGCAGTGTGGGCACCTGGGCAGCTCTTTCTGGGCCGAGTTAGAAAGGCTGAGAAAGTCAGCTTTGGGCCCCAGAGTACACATGTAGGGGCGCGAGGGAGTGGAGTTGGGGAGAGATTATGCCTCTGACGGTGATCATTCTGATTCCTGGGAAGTGCTGGCAGTGAGGGACGCGTCTGCCGAGCTCTCCAGGGCAGCGAGGCTGGGAGGGTAGACAGCCAGCCCACGGATGGGTGCGGTGGGCTAGATGGGACTCCTAGCTGTCCCACAGGGTGCCGTCACCCAAGCTGCCAGGCTGTTTGTCCCTAGCTTGGGTGACCTGAGGCAGAATCCTGCCAGACTGTTTGTCCCAGAAAGAGAGCAGGTGAGGCCGAGTCCTCTGGGCACAGGGAGGACGGGAGCAAAGCACGGCCATTGTTGATGTCAGGCTTCTTCTTTAACTCTCTTCATGCTCAGCAAGTATCGTGTGGCGTCCCACAGGGGTGCCAGCCCCGTGCTGCACGGGGGGGAGGGAAGGAAGGACGCAAACTCAGTACGGCCCCGCCGGTTGCAGCGTCCACCCTGGTGTGAGGCTGAGGTGCACGGGGTTGGTTAACTTCACTGTGGACGCGGTATGAGGAACGGTTGGGAAAGGGGGGAAAGATCCTGCCTGAGAGAAGAACTTGGCGTTCACAGAATGGAAACGACAGGCTGAGAGATGGGCCCGTTGTGTTTCCAGGGCTGCCCAGCTCTGCCAGTTGGCTGGCACTGGCTCCCTTTCAGGCCCCTGTTAGCTGACCTGGGGGCCGGAGGAGACGGGCACAGGGGACCCTGCCCTTCCCGATAAGGGTGCAAGACCGCCTAACGCCAGCCTGGGCTGTGCTGACACACTGGGCTCCCCCGCCGCCCCCCTGCCGCTTCCAGGTCGGCAGCAGCCCCAGCCCGTGGCTAGGTGTCCTCACGTCTGCTTCACCCGCTCTCCCCAGAGAGCCTAGGGCCAGGCCTCGTGCCCAGCCCTGGCCTGAGGCCTTGGATAGGGTAGGACCTGGCACCCTGTCTGGTATTTGGGCCAGGAGCTTTCAATCCAAGAGAGAGGGGACTTGCTGAAGGCCTCGGGTGGGAAGCTGCTCTGGGCCCAATGCCCACAATGTCATCCAGGTGGAGGCATGTTGAGCCGACAGAAAGGGAACCCGTGCAGCCCCTGAGGGGGTAGGGAGAGGGCCTTGCCACACTCCTCAGCTGCGGGCGGGCGATGAGTAGCCACAGCGGCCGCCACCTTGCCGGAAACATCTAATTAGGGGACAGAGAGTAGCACAAGCAGGGCCCAGCCAGTTCTGCTCGCTGCCGCTCGGTGCCGCCCAGGGATAGGCGCGGCGGCAGGACCACGCTCCGGGGGTGGCAGGAAGACGGGTTTGGCGGGGCTGGTGGGATGAGGCAACCGTCCCCACCCTGACGGCCTCACCTGCCCCTCGCTCGGGAAAAGCGGCACAGGGGCAGAGCAGGCAGGCCCGCTCCCTGTCCCCGGTTCCCCAGCACTGTCATCTCAGGGCTTCTGCGGAACGGGAGAGGCAGGCCTGCGAAACAGTTCCCCCCCTAAACCTGCTTAGGTCCTCAGAACCCTCACCATGGACCCCACTCTAGTGGAGGCAGGGAGCCAAGGGTGACAACTCGTTTGAGCGCAAACCGGTTAACCCTCACCTGTTGTCACTCTTCCCTCTGCTGCTCCGGGTGCAGGCTCTGAGGCCCGGCTCCAGCTTTTGGGAGCCTTGATCTCGCTCTCTGATACTGAAAGACAGAAGCGGGTAGAGGTTCCTGTTTGTCTCTACCTGGATTGAGAAATGGAAATTGTCATCCAGTTTTGAATTCTCAGCCAGGATCTCCAATAGCTGGTAATCCGGCATAAACTGAAGCCGCCAACACTCTGACACGCCCACCCTCTGGCAGCCCCCATCCCTGTACACAGACGGCCGTCACTGTGGGAGGATGGGAGCGGGGGGGGGGGGGGGGGGGGCCTCTGAGAGCTCCGGCCTGACGTCCAGCCGTCCAGGGCTTGGAGAGAGGCCAGGCCAGGGCCAGGTGCTGGTGAATCAACTCCCGGAATGAGGTGGCACGTTAGAGTCCCGGGACGGACAGACAGACGGCGCCAGTGCCAGCAGAACGGGTTTGGGTGGCGGGCAGGCGCATTCTTCCCGTCAGAACTTTGTTGTGTTTGAAGGGGGCGAGAGCGGGGGCCTCTCCCGAAACTTGGGTGCCTTCATATTCGCCCTTCCTCCATTGGTGTGTCCTCTGCTTCCAGCCTTGCCCGCTGCATCCTGCTGGGGGCCGCCCCTCCCTGGGACCCCGTCCACTGTCTCACCGGCCGGGGGCTGCAGGCGCAGGGGCCGCCTTCATGGTTCTGAGACCCTAAGTCAACCTGCTAAGTCCCTCTCCCTGAAGCCCACTCATCCTTTCCTTCCTGTGCCCCTCTTGATTTTTCCTTCTGAGGCTTGGAAAATGTTCCTAGCTTAGCCTCTTCGGGAGAAAAATACTGACCAAACCGTAACATTAGATTATTTGCCTCAGCTCTGGGGGTTTGAGACTTGTCTCCTCTGTGTCACTCGGGAGAGCTCCCCTCCTGTCTAGTCAGGACGAGGGCCAAGCCTCTCCAGCCCTGTTTAGCGTGAGGTGTCTGCCGTGGGGAGCAGCGTGTCAAAGGGCTGCCGGTATTGCTGGTATCACTGCAGCTGCCGTGCGAAGGGCGGGAGCCCAGCCCTCAAAGCGCCACAGCGACCAAGCAAGTGAGCGGTCCCTGCTCTGGGGGAGGCTTGCGTAACAGCCGGGCAGGCTGCCCAGGAGACTGTTAGGCTGCATCCACCTGCTGCTCCCTGACCTCCTCCCTGCCCTGCCCCACCCGGCCTGCTCACCTGCTAAGCTGGGCCAGCGGGAGTGGGGAGCCTGGAGCCCCAATGAGCTGCAACGTCAGGGACAGACCACCCGGAAGGAGAGAGGGGTTAGGACCACCCGTTCCCCACGGCCAGCAGCTAAATCTGCCTGGAAGAGAGGCTCGGAGTGGCGCAGACCACCGGGACCCTTCTGGGGCAGGGATGAGTCCCTGGGTCCAGGGCCTCCAGTGGTGTCCTTTGTCCCTGCAGGAGCGTGGATGAGGCCTGGAATCCAGAGGGACTGGCCCAGGTGGGGCAGGCAGACAGCTCGGGAAGAATAATTGGCAGGGCAGCTTTGGTCCTCCCAGTTCCGCTAAGACACAGATTACTCAGCGGGCAGGCCTGTGGGCCGTGGAGCTTGGCTGGCGTCACCTGTAATTACCTTAATGGCGTGGGGGGAGGGAGGTGCGGCATGCAGTGGGCTGGGGGCAGCCCTGCTCTGCCACATGCCTGCAAGGGGTGGGACAGCGGCTCCACGTTCCAGCCAGCTAACCGCCAGGGAACCTTCCGGAAATCCCGCGCAATTCCTTTTTCTCCACCAAGCCCCTCACTTGGCTGTTCTTCTCTTCCCAGTCAGCCTAGGCTTCTGCCCACCACAGCCCTACAGGGAGCCAGAGCCATCAGTGGCCGAACCCCCTTCTTGCCCCCTGGCTTTGGACATGAGCCTTCGGGACTCCAGCTATAGTGTGACCCCAGGACCCTGCGTGGTGGCCCAGCTGCCCTCCGAAGACACGAGCCGCCTGGCAGAGCCACAGAGCAGGGACCATGGCTTCCTGCGCACCAAGATGAAGGTACTGACCCTCACGCTGTCTCCAACGGCCAGGGGCATGTGTATCCTCCTGGGTCCAGCCCACGAGACGTGGCACAAATGAGACTTAAGCAGAGATTGGCCTTGGATCTGGGTCTAGGTTTCTGCAGAGAAGTGAACCTCACTGGAGCACGGACGGGGGTGGCAAAGAAGAGAAGTGGGTCGGAAGTGAGAATGCCCTGCGCTGGGAAGAAGCAGTGAGGTTCCAAAGACGCTTAACTCTTTGGAGTCCTCTCTGGGGGTTGTTTAGCTTCATTTCGGGTCTTGAGGGGAGGCACCTCTTTACACAGAAGTCCTAGGAGAAGCGGGGAAGCGTGAGCCTGGCTCTGCAAGCTGGCCTGGGCCTGCGTCTCCGCCGCCTGAGAGTGAGGTCTGGAGTCTGCTCGGTGGTCGACTCCCTGCGCAGGTGCCCGGCGGCAGTCTCCGCCTCGCCCAAGTGTGTGCTTCCATCCCGGAGCCTTGCGTCTGGGGCGGGGCCTGGTGAGCGCCCCCTGCTCAGCAGCAGAGGCAGGAAGGAGCTCACAGGAATGCCCCTGCTTTCCAGCGTGCGAACAGCAGGGCTGTCTCTGGCTGGGCCTGCATTCCTGAAATCTCCGGGATCTGGAAGCAGTCATCTAGAGGAAGGGCTCCCGTGGAGCTTTCCTATGAGCCAAAAGACTGAAGAAAACTGGCCGTGCAGTGCTGTTCCCGCCTCTCTTAACTGCGGAGGCCACATGTTGTAACCAGAGGGGAATCGCCAAGACATGTGCTGGGCGGTTGGCTGGGGAGCTGACACAGTGCCCCTGATCCCCGAGGGCCCTTCCTCCCACCCCTTAATCCCAGTGGCTAGGGAGCGCGTGGAGAGAGCGAGCAGGGGGCACAGGACAGCAGATGTGCCAGAGGAGCGAGTCCTGACCCCAAAGGGCTTGCTTAGCTAGCAGCAAGGCATTTACCCGGTGCCCGAAGGCATGGGGTGATGGGGTGCGCCCGGTGCCCAGGGAGCTTGGGAGGAGTGGCCAGCGACAAGGCCACCACAAAGCACAAGTAACCTCTGAACATTCACAGAGGTAGGGCGTTAAGGCCACGTCTCCACTTCTGAACAGCTGTTCCATAATTACAAAGAAAATGAAAAATGTTTATAACCAAGAGAGTCATCAGGGTGGCAAAGGGACTCAGACCAGACCACGTCAGGCTCAAGGAAGGCCAGGGGCGGGGCTGGCCTGCGAGGGGACTCCAGGCTCCTAGCGGTGGCCTCAGCCTGGGAAGGCTGCACGGAGACCGCGTCGTGGGCACTCTTCCCTGTCCTAAGGCTTAGAATGGGAACAGAGGGCAGAAACTACAGAGAAAGGTTTGGGCTCAGTGAAGGGAGGACTTTCTAACAGGTAGAGTTACTGAATCGGGCTGTTTCTGTGGGGAGATGGCCACAGATGGTAAGGAAGGGGCTGGGTGGCGGCCCTGCACAGAGACTCAGGAGCCCAACAGGAGGCGGACCTTCCTTCCAGCTCCACCACCAGACCTCTGGAAGGTCTGGGCACAGAGGTGTGGCCTCTGGGGTGGGCACCGCCCTCCTCACGTGGCTGGGGGCTGGTGTGTGTGTCCTCGCAGTCTGCCACCTGCAGCCCCAACTCCTGGGTGTCCGTCACAAACCCCGTCCTCGCCCACAGGTGACTCTGGGGGACACTCCCAGTGGAGACCTGTTCACCTGCCACATCTGCCGGAAGGCCTTCACGTACCAGCGCATGCTGAATCGCCACATGAAGTGTCACAACGACGTCAAGAGGCACCTCTGCACCTACTGCGGGAAGGGCTTCAACGACACCTTTGACCTGAAGAGGCACGTGCGCACCCACACTGGTAAGAGGAGCCCGCCCGGCGGAGGCCGCGGCCGCGGCCGCCGTGCTGCTGTCCTGGGCCCTGGGGGGCCTGGGAGCTCTGGGCAGACGTCCTCCGCGGTTCGCTGGGGAGCTGGAGTCGGGCGGGCCTCCGGGCGCTCCTCTGCCACGGAGTCGGGTCCCTGATGCCGGCACTGCCCTCCCCGCAGGCGTGCGGCCCTACAAATGCAGCCTGTGTGACAAGGCCTTCACGCAGCGCTGCTCTCTGGAGTCTCATCTCAAGAAGATCCACGGCGTGCAGCAGAAGTACGCGTACAAGGAGCGGCGGGCCAAGCTGTACGTGTGCGAGGAGTGCGGCTGCACATCTGAGAGCCAGGAGGGCCACGTCCTGCACCTGAAGGAGCGCCACCCTGACAGCCCGCTGCTGCGCAAGACCTCCAAGAAGGTGGCCGTGGCCTTGCAGGACACCGTCACCTCCCTGCTGCAGAGCAGTCACCACCTCTGAGCAGTGGTGCCCTGACTTGGGCAGCCCCGAGAAGGCGAGGGCCGCCTCCCTGCCGCCCGGCCAGCCCGCCCTCTGCGGCCTCCTGCCGGAGCGCCGGTGACCTGGCGTGGAGCCCGTGGGCACGCATGCTCGCTCGGGCCGGTGCTGACCTCTGCTCGCATTTGCGTCGGTGTTTGGGGGGCAGAGGCCACTCTGAGCCCGGGCAGACATGTGTAACTGTGGGGCGGGGCGGGGCGGGGCGGGCCAGGGCTGCCTTCGATTTGAAGCAGCTCGGGTCCAGAGACAGGACTTCCTTCCCAGAGGAGGTACGTGAGGGCGATCCTGTCGTCCTCTGCTTTTGGAGCAGCGCGGGGATAGGGGGCTGCTGGTCCCCCGTGGACGGCAGAGTCAGGCGCCCCGGCAGAGGGCACCCCTGCAAACAACAGCCGTGCAGGAGCTGGCGGCGGCCCGCCCGGCCATGTTCCTCGCGCTCAGGGCTGCAGGGGCGCTGCAGGGCACTGCTCTTCGACAGGGAGATGCACGCGTGTGCACAGCCGTGGACGTGCGCGCACGCGGGAGGCCTTGCCATATATCACCTCATTTTTAAGAAATCAACTACAAGGTGCCAAGGAGGTTTTATTTCCTTTTTTAAAAGATGACATATGTACAGATAGTAATATATATTTTTGGTGCCAATGGCGACTGTTTTAAGAGAGGGTGGAGCTGGCTTTTCTCCTCCCCACGCAGTTTTATTTATCCTGGACGTTTCACGCCTCCTCTGCGCCTTGGCTCTGGGGTGGCTGCCCTGACCCACCCCTCATACCTCCTGAGATATTTAACCTAAGACTTTCCTCCAGCCCTGCCTGGAGGAGGCTGTACTGCTCTCTGTTCTCCCTCTTCTGCCGGGACAGCCGTCACATCTTCTGCTCTTCCCTCCCCGTGTCTCTGCCTCCCTCCCACATCCTTTGAAGGCAAGTCTCAGGGTGACCGAGAGCCTCCTGATAACAGACCTTTTGCGGAACAACTCACCATTCCGGAGATCCGGGGTGGGGGGTGTCCAGCTGCGGCCGCAGGGGTAAGCCGGTTGGGGTGACGAGTCTGTGATGCGCCCAGAGTCCACTGCCTGAAGTAACAGCAAGAGTGCGGGGCCAGGCTGCGAGGCCTGCTCTTTTCCTGGGAGAGTCAAAAACCCTAGGACGGGAACAAAAAAATTGGGACAGAATAATAACCAGACATGTCAGAAACTTCTAGAGGGAGGAGAGTATTAGATGGTTAACAAGTTACATTTGTAGCCCTTTTTCTGAATGTTTGGCAAATGGCGAGGCTGGGTCTTGCGCACCTAAGGAGGGAGCCACCCCTGGGCTGGTTGGCTCCACCTGAGGGACTCTGCCAGGCTCCCTTGGCTGGGCTGGGCTCCCTGCTAAGAACACGAAAGGGCTGTGGGTCGAAAGGGAACGACGGGCAGGGGCTGGAGCCAGCCTGCCGAAGAACGAGAAGGCACACTCGAAAGAGGACACAGAACAGAGCAGGTGAAGCTGCCCCGTGAAGCCAAAGCCCAGGCGGAACCAGCCTTGGCCTCTCCTGCCCGGAAGGAGCAGCGACTGCACAGTCCCCGGATGCAGGGAAGGAGCCTTCTCTGACCTCCCTCAGAACGTGTATGGATTGTTCTGGAAGACTCTCGTTTTAGTTTACTTTAGAGTCTGTGGGAGCTGCTGTATTCTGGAAGGTGTATAGCATGAACTAACATTCTCTGGAAGCCTTGTCTTGTTTACATTTCTGTATCCCTGTGTTCATTGCCTGTTCATTGTTCATCTCTGTGTTCATTGCCTACCTGAGGCAGTCACAAAGCTCTGTGCTGTCTGTTTTATAACTTGCCCCTCAACTATCAAAATAAAGAACTATCATTTTCTGTGTTTCTGCTTTTTTGTTTAATAGACCTCGTTTTTCCACCTGCAGGGAAATTAATCAAAACAATTGATGCATTCTAGTCAAAGCTTTACCCTTTTACAGGTAGCGATGGCCCTGGTCAAGACAAGAGCCTGCTAGATCAAGTGGCCTGCCCACGGTCTGGGCGGTCAGTGCCTGCTGACCCCAAGGCCGCATGTTCTGCTCTTCACGGTGGCATCAGGCCCTCCCCTGGCTCCTGCAGCCTGACTGACTCGTGGCTCTCCTCCAGTGGGTGCAGTTACTTGGGGTCCAGTCTCTTCCCCACACCCTGCCAGGACCACAGGAGGAAGAGCCACATTCCTAAATAGTAGGGCGCAAAATTCCCGTCACTTCTGGGCCAGACACCTAGCTGTAGGGATGGTCACACCTGCACAGCACTTGTTCTGGGCCAGGCACACTCGTGTTTCATGCGTATTAGCTCCCTTGAACTTCCAGCCACCCTATGAGATGGGGGCTGCTCCCCACACCCGGCAGAGAGGTTAGGCAGCTGGCCCCAAGTCTCATGACTAACTAGTAGTGGAGCTGGGCTAGAAACCAGACAGCCCGGCTCAGGGTCTGTGCTCAGAAGCACGCGCATGCCGCCAACGGAGAGGCCGGCAGATGGCCTCGCACCTCTAGGCAACTCAAAGTAGAGGGAAACTTAGAGATTACCTGGCTGTGCCCATCACCTACCCAGGATCGCCTGGGGAGACCTGATCACTCTGGGGACCCTGGTCCCTGAGTCCCAGTTCAGCGTTTTTTCGTCACGCCCCCGCCAGGGGTGGAGGAGGGGCTGCCAGGCCTGGGCCCTTGGCAGATGTCCCGGGAGGCGTGAGAAGAGTTGGTAGTCCTGCTGCTGCGAGGAGAAAGGAAAACATTGATCTGACCTCTAAGGCTCCCTGTGTGAAGCCAGAGGACTGGAAAGGGCCCCAACCCCTCCCTATGTCTCTTTAAATAGCTGGGCGCAGAGGATTTCTCTTTATCTCCAGAAGCCTCCCAATGTGAAAGGCAAACCAAATCCTATTTTTACATGTCCCAAGATGGGCAGAGCCCATTGTTGGGAACCCAGATGATTAACTGCTATGCAAACTTTAGGGGGAGCAAGCTTTCCAGGAAGCCAGGGATGGGGGTGGGGAGAGAGTCCCCGGGGCTCCCTCTAAGCCACTCCTCAGAAGGGCTCAAGGACCGGACACCACTCAGACGGGGTCAGGCCAGCAGTCACATTTTGAGGGCCCGTAATGATCTCAGGACTCTGCAGGATGGGTGCCGTGAGGGAAACGAGAACGGTGTGGGTACCCTCCGCTGCCTGGGAAATAGGCGGCAGCCCCGCAGAGGGAAGAGATTAGCGCAAGTCAATGGATAACTAAGGGTAAATGGTGTGGCCAGACTACGAAGGCTGTGGAACCCAAAAAGGAGGCTTTTGCATTTGAAAGAATGAAGACTTCTTGGAAGAGGTGGGCTTCAGCTGGGCTGGAAAAATGGGAGAGTCTGAATAGAACAAAAGGGGAGGGGAGGGCTTCCCTTGGTGGCGCAGTGGTTGAGAGTCCGCCTGCCGATGCAGGGGACACGGGTTCGTGCCCCAGTCCGGGAGGATCCCGCATGCCGCGGAGCGGCTGCGCCCGTGGGCCATGGCCGCTGAGCCTGTACGTCGGGAGCCTGTGCTCCGCAACGGGAGAGGCCACAACAGTGATAGGCCCACATACTGCAAAAAAAAAAAAAAGAAAAAAAGGAGGGGAGGTGTTTCAGGGAGGGAAAGAGGAGGATCCGACCCAGAAGAGAGGAGGTGTGGGCTCTGGGGCCGCAGGGGGCCTCACCCGTCCCACCAACAATCCGACAATCCGGATGTTGTCATTCATTCAGCCACACCACTGTGTCTTTTTGAGCCCTGCCCAGGTGCCAACAAGAACTGGTAACAAAATAAAATTCTGAGAGACAGGAGAGCTGGCTGGGACCTAGCAAGACGTCCGGCCTAATGGAGGATGGAAGGAGGGTCCTATTTATACAGCTAAAGGCAAAGCAACCAAGTGCACGGTGGGCGGAACTTTACAGCGTCAGGAAGTGCTGTGAAGGTTTATACTTTATATTTTTATGTATTTTCTAATGTTTTTATAATGAGCATATATAATTTTTACAATCAGAAGAAAATCGAGTTATAAAACAATTCAGGGCTTTTAGTCAACTTGAAGTTCAACACGTCACTGGGGATGGGGCGGCCCAAAGAAGCACTAGTGTGACCCTGGATGACACCAGAAGCGTGGCGTCAACAGCCGAGACTGCCCTCTGCCTGCCTGGGCCCGTCACCAGTCCGTGGGTGGCAGGAAAAGAGCAGTGACGGGGCTTGAGGCGCTGCCCTGTCTGGGGCCATCTGTGTGGCCTTGGGCGAGTGACCTAACTCCCCAGTCTCCTCGTGTATAAAATGAGGTGGGTTCCCAAGTTCAAACACCCCTTCTGTTCTAAAGGCTTCATGTCTCTACGCCCCCATCTCAATAACATCCTTGAAGAAACTCCCTGACAAACTGCAGCAGAGATGAGGAAGTGTAGAAGGCTGAGAAGGTGGCTGAGGGAGTGGGGAGCACCACCCACACGGCTGCCGGCTTGAAGCAGGGAGAGAGGCTCATTCCGGTGGACCCAGCGGGCAGAACCTGGGCGGAGAGGTGAGCATCAGAGGGGCACAGCCTCCACTGCAGGGAGCCCTGGCACAGCTTAACGTGGGGCAGTGGCTTGGGAGGGAGGCGCCCGGGCATTGTCACTGGGGGCTGCTGGCTGGGGCTGGGAAGCCATTCGTTAGGAATTTCTACAGGGACTCAGTAGCGGGGCTGGAGGCTGGACAAAATACAAGACTTTCCAGCCATGAAATTCTAAGGGGTCAGGCAGTGGCCGTGACTTCCAGGCCTAATCCCCATTCCCAAGAAGGCAGAGCCTGGGTGGAAATGCTAGTGAAGAGAATGGAATGGAAAAGGAAACCCTGGAAGGGGTGGACCAGTTGGGAGGCTGGGCTTGGGGGGTGAAGACCTGGTCTTGGAAGGGCTCCCCTGGCCCGTCCTCTGGGGCCACCCAGGACACCCACCACTCCCTCAGGCGGTGGTGGTCTCGCCTCACCCAGGATGTTCCGCCCTCTTCATGTCCAAGACCAATCTGCCCTCCGCTCCTCATGCCAGCCCCCTTCCCCAGTTTCTAGAGTCTGTTTTGATCTTCCATCCCTCACCCCGCAGGCTAACAGCTCCCAGCTTTCTGGTTCCTGTAACCCATCAGTCAGGCCCTCTCAGTCCTCCTCTGGGACGGTCCTCCTTGCTTGGCAGCCCCACCCCCTGGGCGGCAGGCTCGCTGACACGTGGGGACTCAGGTCCGACACCGGCAGGTGTGGAGATTCTGGTCCTGGGCAAGGGTGGTACATTGAGAATTATAATGTGTCTTCCAGGTTCTGTTTCCTGAACGTAAGAGCTCCGTAACAAGGGACCGATTTCCTTTGTTCCTCACTTGTTCTCTCTACATAAAATGAGAATACTTCTACCCTATCAAGCTTTGAAAGTAGAACACAAAGCAGGCGTCTAAAAATGTGTTCAGAGATGTGAGGGGTAGGGAGCCAGCTGCACTGTGTAACGGGCCTAAACCTCAAGCAGGAGTACCCGCCTGTCCTCAGAATTCGCCTGTGACTTAACGCTTGAGGGCGGCTGGCACGCCCCCTTCTCCCACCCCCTCCCACCGCCGCGGAGAGGAAGCCGGGGCAGGGCTGCTCAGGGCAGAGAGCAAGAGAGCTCTGCGTCCAGGCTGCGGGGCCACACGGCCTGTGAGGTGACAGCAGCACGGGCTCGTTCCACAGAGTAAAGGAACCACGGCATTCAGGGTGGGAGACCAAACCGAGAGAGGCTCAGGGCAGCGAGAGATGCCAGGGTCACTTACTGCTAAGCCCCGTGCTCCTTGGAGTCGCGTCACTGGCCCTTTATATTATTTATTTATTTTTTAACGTCTTTATTGGAGTATAATTGCTTTACAATGGTGTGTTAGTTTCTGCTGTATAACAAAGTGAATCAGCTATACATACACATATATCCCCATATCTCCTCCCTCTTGCGTCTCCCTCCCACCCTCCCTAGCCCACCCCTCTAGGTGGTCACAAAGCACCGAGCTGATCTCCCTGTGCTATGCGGCTGCTTCCCACTAGTTATCTGTTTTACGTTTGGTAGTGTATGTATGTCCATGCCACTCTCTCACTTCCTCACAGCTTACCCTTCCCCCTCCCCGTGTCCTCAAGGCCATTCTCTCCGTCTGTGTCTTTATTCCTGTCCTGCCCCTAGACACCGGCCCTTTAATAGCAGCTCATCACCGCCTGCATTTACTGAGCTTCTACTGCTTGTGGTGGGCAGGCACCAAGCTGCGCTTCCCTCTGACATCACTAATCCCCACAACCACCCTGGGAAGTAGCTATTATTGTTCTTGTTTTTAGACAAAGAAATTGAGGCTCAGGGAGATTAAATGTCTTGCTCAAGGTCACACAGGCTCCAGTCTGAGGACTCTCAGGCTGGGGCTCCCGTGTCTCAACCCTCCATGATCATGAGATGCGAGAGCCTTTCCCTTCACGAGCACCTACTCTGTGCCAAGCCCCGTGCTGAGGCGTTGGGGATGCAGAGACGAATGGGGTCCCTGCACTCCGGGGTTTACCTTGCGGTGGGGGAACTGCACTAGTGGGTGAGAGCCGAGGAAGCAGGAAGGGGCCCAGGCTGCCCTGAGCTCTGCCCTGAGCAGAGATCTCTGAAGCTCCCAAACGACCGACCCCACGTCCGCAGAGTTGAGGAAAGAGAAAGGAGGGAGAAACCCTGACACGGAAGAGCCCCCACTACCGTCTGTCTGGTGATTTGTGCACTAGCCCCGAGGTCTAGACTCTCCAGATGAGGAAGCGAAGCCTAGACAGGTTAACAAGAGGCCAAGGCCATCGCGGCCACCTGGCAGAGCAACCACTGAGCAGGCACCCGACTGGAGCTCCCCAGGCTCTCACCGACGGGCATCACATGGTCTTCGTGGGAAATGTGTGAAAATACAAGAAAAGAGGGTTCTGGAAACTCCAAAACTCCTCCGCGAGAGACCAAGGGGGCCAAAGGTGTTGGGGTCTAGCTCCTGCCACAGAAATGTTTGTGCCTGTTACTGTCCCAGCCACAGCCAGCTTCCAAACATTCCAAACCTGGAGAAAGGGCGGGAGGGGAGATGCGTGGGGCATGGAGGGTGGACCAGGACATTCCAAACCCACAGGAGCTCGGAAGTGAACTCCCAGCGTCCGCCCCGTGCCCCCCGCCCTTCTCCCTGCAGTCCCAGCTTTCCCAGGAAGTGATCTTGCCGCTAAGAAACTCATCCTGTCCTCACCACCTCGGCCTGTCCAGTCCAGCCGGCTCCTGCCTGGCCCCTCCGGGCCTCTACCGCCTCTGGGGGGACTCCAGGTAACAGGCCCAGGGAACCTCCCCCTCCCCACGCACAGCGGTTAGTTGGTAAAGGAGGCCAGGGGAACTGGTGGGACTGGCGACCCTTCTGCCAGCGGTAATAACGGGGCAACTGAGACTCAGGAAGTGGAGGGAAGGCTGGCGGCAGAGAGCCCTGCATTAGGGCCTTGCTCAGAAGCAAGAGGGGCCCTTGGAGGGTGGGGTTCTCTGTTCCTGCTGTGACAGACCCAACCAGTACTTCCTGCCCTACCTGACAAGACAGTCTCCGCTGATGCTAAGACCCCTACATGGTCTCCTCCCCCATCCTCCCAGGGGTTCTTTTTTTTTTGTTTTAATTACTTAATTTTTTTTTGGCTGCGTTGGGTCTTCGTTGCTGCGTGCGGCGAGCAGGGCCTACTCTTCGTTGCGGTGCGCGGGCTTCTCATTGCGGTGGCTTCTCTTGTTGCGGAGCACAGGCTCTAGGTGCGCGGGCTCAGTAGTCGTGGATCGTGGGCTCTAGAGCACAGGCTCAGTAGTTGGGGCGCACGGGTTTAGTTGCTCCACGGCATGTGGGACCTTCCCAGACCAGGGCTCGAACCCGTGTCCCCTGCATTGGCAGGCAGATTCTTAACCACTGTGCCACCAGGGAAGTCCCTCCCAGGGCTTCTGAGAAGTTCACATTAGGGTTTTCTGATGGAACCTCTGGGAGGCCCACCATCACTCCCAGGGCAGTGGCCTGTGTAAGTAAGGGGAGCGGGTGATGAGGTCCTGGAAGTTGGGGTGGAGGGATGGGGGGCTTGGTGCCCAGGGGGAGAGGAATGACATTGCCTAAGGAGGCCAGGGTGCTTCTAGGGGTGAGCATTGGAGGAGGAACCTTCTACAGAGTTTGCTGTGTTTGTGGGGAATTTGTTAAAGAAAAAGTAGAGGAAAAAGAGCAAAGCATCCACGGCCTGGTCGGGAGAATTGGAGGAAAGCAGTGTGCGCCCGCATTCAAGATGGTGCACTAACAGGTAGTATCAGGGACTTCCCTGGTGATCCAGGGTTTAAGGATCGGTCTCGCAATGCAGCAGACACCGGTTCGATCCCTGGTCGGGGAACTAACATCCCACATGCCGGGGGGCAACTAAGCCTATGCCCCATAACCAGAGAGAAGCTCACAACTAGAGAGAAGCCCATGCGCTGCAACAAAAAGATCCCTTGTGCTGCAACTAAGAGCTGACGCAGCCAATAAATACATAAATAAATATTAAAAAAAGAGATGTGGTGTCAAAATTAGATTTTGGCAGATAAAATTTTAGCCTTAATATGAAGAGTTCTTCCATATCAGTAAGGAAAAGAAAACGCGGACCACTGAAAACTGCAAATAGTATGGATGGGCTATTCACGAAAGAGCTTCAAATGATAAAAACCATATAAAAATAAACTTCAGGGCTTCCCTGGTGGCGCAGTGGTTGAGAGTCCGCCTGCCGATGCAGGGGACACGGGTTCGTGCCCCGGTCCGGGAAGATCCCACATGCCGCGGAGCGGCTGGGCCCGTGAGCCGTGGCCGCTGAGCCTGCGCGTCCGGAGCCTGTGCTCCACAACGGGAGAGGCCACAACAGTGAGAGGCCCGCGTACTGCAAAATAAAATAATAAAATAAAATTTAATAAATAAATAAAATAAACTTCACTCATAATCAAATAAATAAAAATTAAAATCAGATATAGAAGTCTATCATAAAACTGGTTACAACAGTGAAAAAGTAGGAACAATGCAAATGTTTACCTCTAGCGTACCATCCAAAATTATAATGAAATATTGTGTATCCACTAAGTATGATTTTATGAAAGTATTTACTAACAGGAAAATGTTTACAATATATTAAGTTTAAAAAGCAGATTCTAAAGCAATGTTATGGATAGGCACATTTTCCATTTCTGTAAACACAAGTAGGTCGACATGTACAACATAAAAGTTGTGGAAGACCAGGCACCACGACGTGCACAATACTAAGTTATTCTTCAATGGTGGAATTATGACTCTTATTTTCCTCTGTTTCGTTTGTCTATATTTTGTGCTTTTCTACAATGATCCCATATTGCTTTTGTTATGAAAAGAAACCTTCTTGGAGACTTTGAAAGAGTTCTTGGCAGAGGGAATGTAAAAATCGTTGCTTTCTGTATACACTTTTCACCAAGAAACGGAGAGTCTTCTCCCATTTGGTGATCAGAGTGGGGGTGGGATGGGAATGGGTGGGAGGAAGGCTGAGGTCCAAGGTCAGCTGGGGCTGAGGAAACGGATCCAGGAATCCCAACTCTGATGTTGCTCTGAAGCCCCCAGGGGCCCACGACCTTGTATAGAAGGCACAGAGGATTTGAAGTCAGAGAATGTGAGCGGATCCCGGGTCCACCAGTTGACACAAAGGAAGCCACTTTATCTTTCTGAAACTCATTGTCTAGAAAGTGGAAGTAACAGTAATGCAGGATTATTATGAGGATCATATGAGACAATTATTTTCTTTGCAAGGTATAAAGCCCTAATCGGGGACTTCCCTGGTGGTCCAGTGGTTAAGACTCCACGCTCCCACTGCAGGGGGCATGGGTTCGATCCCTAGTCCATGGAATTAAGATTTCAGCACGGCTGAAAAAAAGAAAAGCCCTAAGCAAATGTTAGATGTTGTAGTTAATAACACTGATCAGCCTGGGCAAGAAAGCTGGCCATCTGCTGTCGTCAGGGCTGTGCTGGACATGCGGGAGTTGAGGGGTAAGTTCCCATGTGGTTCAGGAAAACTTGGATTTCCCAGTCCATAGTCATAGCATATAAAAATAAAATAAAAATAAAACGAGCTCGGAGGAAAGTGTTCGGGGACCCACTGTCTGCTCTTTGAGCAAAGAATATGTAGCCAGTGATAAGAGCTCCCTGGTAGTCCTGTGCTGGGCAGTGGAAAGGAGGAGAAAACAGCCCAAAATGCAGAGGTCTCTGACCCCCTTCACCCAGAGTTGTTTACTGATGTTCTGGCAAAATGCTTGGGGGCTAAGGTGGGTGGACCAAGGATGCCACAGTTTGTCATCTAAGGAGACTGGGAGAGGCTGGGTGGCAGTTCCGGTTAGATGGGTCCCCACCCTGCACGAGATGGGGGAAGCCACGGCTTCTGGGTGGAGGTGGCAGGCACACCCATGAATCATAAGCCCCTCTTGTTCAGAACCCGTGAGCTGGTTCTTACAGTGCCGCTCACGGCCTTCACGAGGGATGGGCCCAAAAGTTGCCAAAGAGTACCACTTTCTTCATCCCACTAGATGAACGGGATTTACTGATCAGATGACAAGCTTTCTAATACTGACCACATTTGAAGACTTATTCTTGACTGCCCCTCCCCAGCTCCTCCAAATGAGATGCTTCATCTTCACTCTTCTTCTCTTACGTTTTTGCTCCTTCTACCATGCCTTTCCTTCTGTTTACCCCCCTTTTCTGCTTCGGGGTCATTTTTTAATTTTTTATTTTATTATTTATTTATTTATTTTTGGCTGTGTTGGGTCTTTGTTGCTGTGCACAGGCTTTCTCTAGTTGCGGGGAGCAGGGGCTACTCTTGGTTGCGGTGCGCGGGCTTCTCATTGTGGTGGCTTCTCTTGTTGCAGAGCACAGGCTCTAGGCGCGCAGGCTCCAGTAGTTGTGGCACGTGGACTCTAGAGCGCAGGCTCAGTAGTTGTGGCTCGCGGGCTCTAGAGCGCAGGCTCAGTAGTTGTGGTGCACGGGCTTAGTTGCTCTGCGGCATGTGGGATCTTCCTGGACCAGGGCTTGAACCCGCGTCCCCTGCACTGGCAAGCGGATTCTTAACCACTGCGCCGCCAGGGGAGCCCCTCGGGCTCATTTTATTGCTCCTCCTCTCCTCGCTCCTCCGTTTCCTGCTCCTTCTCCCCGTGTCCATGTCTCTTTGGTTCTGGGTGCAGCCAGCATCTTCACCTGTGCTCTTGATGCCACAGACACTCACCACTCGGAGCCACCCGACGCCAGGGTGTCCTGAGCTACAGCACAGAGGACAACTGTGTGATGAGGCCACGCAGATGGCCGTTGGTAGTAGCGGGTGGGGGGGGGCTGCCCCCTCCCGCAGGAGCCACCAAGCTGGCAGGTTCATGAGCTTCACTCCTCTCCTCCTCGCTAGTCCCCTCCTCAATTATCCAGCAAGCCTTTTAAAATCTTTTTGTAGCTGAGTTTTTCTTGTGATACTCCTGCCAACCCTACTCCCTGGCCCCCAGGCCCCTCCGCCTTCTGCGGGAGCCTCTGATGTACCCAGGCCTTGCTGGTGCCGACATGCCCTGGACTGAAAGCGCCGCTCGGCTGTGGTTTCGCCTGGTTAAGAGTCACAGCCTCCTGCCTCCCCCGGGGCAGCGGGGAGCGGCCAGCAAGGACAGCCCTGCGCTCCCGCTCAGCTTGGCTGCCTCAGCTGCCTCCCTCCCATTCTAGGCTCTTCTAGGCTTTCTTGTTTATCCCCGCTATCCAGCCAAGTGCCAGGATGGGAGTTTTTCCTGTCTCCTTCATCCCTTGGAAACTCACGCCACTGTATTTTTTCTAATCTGAATCTCTTTTTGAAATCTCCTGCCCAAGGGGTTTCCCAGAGCCTCCCAGTTTTGAATCTGCCTGAGGTTTACAGCACACCCAGATCAGGAATAGAGACGTCAGGGGGCGACCGGATCTGACACTATGCCCTGAAGACACTCCTGTGCCCGCGACAGTCACTGGACTAGTGGCACCTGGACAAACAAATCTATTCCCTCCTTATCTCCCATGAAAAAAGAAACCAAGTAGGCTCCAAGCTGAGAACAAGGACTGGCTGGAAGGCTGACGCCAACTCGGCCATGTTCCTCCCCTGGGGAGACGTGGGGGACTAACCGCAGGTCTGGCCTGCACGCAGGACGATGCTCTCCAAGCAGCCCCATGGAATTCTCTGCCCCCAAAGTGTCCAGTCCCTCTCAGGGGGCCATTCCTCAGGAATATGCATCGTAGCTCCCCATCCGTGACTGAATGGGGTGGATTTCTGGCCACAGGGATCCTAAGCCACGGGCAGCCTCAAGAACAAACACAGAGAAGTGGGTCAGTGTTTTCTTGAACAAGTGAAAACGGGTTGTTCTCTGCATACAAAGGTGACCCACCACCTGCCTGGTAACCTGAGAGCTCTCTGTCACCAGCAAAGAGGGTCAGCCTGTGGTCCCAGCCACGGGCTATGCTTATTCTCCAGAGGAAGCTGAAGGAAGAGTTCGGGGCTAAATTGGCAACCTGGGTCTCTGCATCATGTTCTAGCCAATTTTATTTTCAAAATCTATTCAAAGCCCCAGTTCTGCCTCTAATTCCCAGAGAGCCAATCCTTTTGTCCAAGTGAGCAGAGTGAGATCCAGACATCAAGCCAGCTTCCAGAGGCTCTCGTCACCCTCTCATTGAAGCGAACGCTGCCAACCGGAACTAAGCCTCTCTCTGCTCCTATAATTTGAGACGAGAAAACATTGATGCCACAGCAAGTTCCTGCTCTTAGCACCTGGTGTCCCTGTTGCTTCACCTTGGTTCAGTGCAAAGCCTTCAATGACTGGTGGCAGTCACACCACAAAGGAGAGAACTCTCTCTCCTTCCCTCCTGCACCCCCCCACCCCACCCAACCCTTGCGGGCCAGGGCAGGAGCCCAGCTCTCCTGGAGGAAGGGTAAGTGTTGGGTAAGGGTAAGGCAGAAGGATGATGGGAGTGCCCCCTGGTGAGGGGCAGGGAGGAGGGGCCTCCTTTCCCAGAGCACGGCCTGGGCGGAACATCAGATCCCAAAACTGTGGGTTGTTGACCTCGCCAACATTTTCTTAAAGCTCAGAATTGCTCAGAAAACGATCACACACATGCACACAAAAACACTAAGGGTCGCTTGACATCACATTGGCACAGTGGCAGGAACACAGGAGCCATCCACTCACGGCTGTGAGGCTTGCCATCTCCCTTCTTTTTTTTTTTTTTCTTGCGGCATCTTAATTCCCTGACCAGGAATTGAACCCAGGCCACTGCAGTGAAAGCACTGAGTCCTAACCACTTGGCGGGAACTCCTCGTCTCCCTCCTTTTTAACACGTTGGCCATCACGCCTTTGTCAATCCCCAGTGCAGGACTTTGCAAATTTTGTCTGCTAAGAACACCTTTTGGCAACCCAATGAATGTTCTATTCCCTTTTAGTGAGTCTAATTAATTAGCATCATTAAACTTCTCCTGTCGTGCTCCATCTCCGCGATCTCTCTCAGCCTCTGCTCTGTCTCTCGTCAAACAGCTGCCAGGCTCCTCTCAGCAAGGATTTAATGAGCTCCCACTGGACTCTGGGCTTACTTCTGCAACCACCCCCCCTTTCTGTCTCTAGAAGATTCCTTTGTCCTTGAGGTTCTCCTGCGGGTGAATAACCCTCATGGGCTCAGTGATTCCTCCTCTGGGGACACAGATCTAATATTCTTCTCATAAGACACGCAACTCCTTCACCACCCACGAGAGAAGGTGGTTCAGGAGAAGCCTGACAGTGACAGACCGCACAGGCTTAGTGGAGACATGACCCGGGGAGCGCTGGCATGGGGAGGGCCACCTGCCCAGCACAGCTGCCCTTCAGCTGCCCTTCAGCCACGCTCCTGCTGCAGCAGGTCACAGTGTCGCCAGCCTGGAAGGGACAACAGTATCTCGCTTACAAAGGCCTGTGGTTACCTTGATGTTGCCCGGTCCCTGGCTGTCTAACTGGCTGTGCTGAGTGAGAGCCCCCAGGAAGGTGGGGCGTCCCTGTGACCTCCTGCCAGAATTGTGACACCTCCACGCACAAGGGAGCGGGGCTCACCATTTCTCTGCCACCCCATCTTTGGAAACATCTTGTAAAAGTGCATCCGAGGAAACAATCTTTTCACTCTACCTCTTATTAGTTCCTGGAACAGGGAACTGTGCAGCCCGGCAAGTCACGCCAGAGATGGCGGAGGGCTCGCATGATGAGGGGACACAAGGGGCCAAACTACCATTTATCCCACTTCCAGGGATGAGACTGTCGACGCCGAGGTCAGGAATGAGCAACACTGACCCACAGTACCATGGGGTGCTGTGTCCACAGCATGTCCTCCTTGCTCTCAGGCACCACCTCTGGGGCTGCCGACGGAAGCCCTAGACTGGAGACTGGTGAACTGACCCAAGTGTAACAGAGAGTCAGGTCATGCTCTTCTTGAAATACTTCCAAGTACTTTATGACAACGGTCTCATTGACCTGACCAACATCCAAGAAAGGAAAGAAAGAAGGGAAAGGGAAATGGAAGAATAAGCCTTCTCATTTCATCGAAACAAAAGTGAATGGTTGGGGGGACTTCCCTGGTGGTGCAGTGGCTAAGGCTCCACACTCCCAATGCAGGGGGCCCGGGTTTGATCCCTGGTCAGGGAACTAAGATCCCGCGTGCATGCCGCAACTAATAGTCTGCATGTCGTGGCTTCCCTCGTAGCGCAGTGGTTAAGAATCCGCCTGCGCATGCATGGGACACGGGTTCGAGCCCTGGTTCCGGGAAGATCTCACATGCCACAGAGCAGCTAAGCCTGTGCGCCAGAACTACTGAGCCTGCGCTCTAGAGCCAGTGAGCCACAACTACTGAGCCCGCGAGCCACAACTACTGAAGCCCGCATGCCTAGAGCCCGTGCTGTGCAACAAGAGAAGCCACCGCAATGAGAAGCCCATGCACTGCAACGAAGAGTAGCCCCCGCTCGCCGCAACTAGAGAAAGCCCACGCGCAGCAACAAAGACCAAACGCAACCAAAAAAAAAAAAAAAAAAGAGTCTGCATGCCACAACTAAGACCTGGCACAGCCAAAATAAATAAATAAATAAGTAAATAAATAAATATATATATATATTTTAAAGTGAATGCGGAGGGGGAGATTTGGGGTGAACCAGCCACTAGTCACCTGGGAACTCAGTGAAGAAGTACAAATGAATTAAAAAACCCTGACCCCAGCCCCATGTTTCCAGCAAATCAGACAGATAGCTGATAACATGCATGGATGTGTGTGTGTGTGTGTGTGTGTGTGTGTGTGTGTGTGTGTGTGTGTGTTTGTGAGAGAGAGAAAGGGAGGGAGGGAGGGAGGGAGGCAGGGGCCCTCTCTGGTAATCTGCCAGTTCAGACTGACTTTAAAAGATGGGCTGGGGCTTCCCGGGTGGCGCAGTGGTGGAGAGTCCGCCTGCCGATGCAGGGGACAGGGGTTCGTGCCCCGGTCCGGGAAGATCCCACATGCCGTGGAGCGGCTGGGCCCGTGAGCCATGGCCGCTGAGCCTGCGCGCCCGGAGCCTGTGCTCTGCACCGGGAGAGGCCACAACAGTGAGAGGCCCGCGTACCACAAAACAAAAGAAAAACAAACAAACAAAAAGATGGGCTGACTTTGACCCCTCTGTGCTGGAAACGGTACCAAAGCACAAATCCCCACCCCCCCAACCCCCCTTCCCCAAACTTTATAAATAACAGAGACACTCACTAGAATAATTAGAAGAAAGAACTGTCAGCCAAGTGGTTTAAGAAGGTGTGGCTGGAAGCATTCTGTGTGTTTTCTCTAAAGCAGGACATGTAGACAGTCAAACACACGAGTTTAATGAGCTTATGAATTTGGAGTGACTCTTCACATCTTACAGTGAGGTCTGGGGTTCAGCTATTTCACCTCTGAAATCAAAGAGGCTGCTCTGGGGTTCTCATCCCTGAACAATGCCTCCAGAGTCTGTGCCGAGGATTTCTTCCTCAGTTTATCTTCTTTTCCAGGGTAACTGACACAAACAATTCAGCCCCCAGTGTTTTTGCAGAGGGAGGTAATAATTCTTGGTATTCAGAGATGTTTTCTGATGTTTTATCTCTTTCCTTCCCTCCTTAGTCTGCCCCAAGCTACCTAAAATACTTCAATCAGCACCGATATCCTTTAGGAACTTACATGCTTCTTATAAGAGACAGGTGCTCGTCCTGGGTAACTCCTACAAATGCGCAAGGTTCTCCAATGCTCAAGTTCCAAGCATTCTAATCTCAGTACTCATTGTTTACTACAGTGCTTTTCTAGCCTTTTCTATCGACAGTATTTCTAAACATTAATTTAATTGAATTTAAAAGACATTGTACATAGTGTGCTACAATTTGGCAAACAAATAATGTCAATGGTGTCCTGCTGACAGGGTGAGTCTAAGGCGGGAAACAATGCTGTCAGCAGTATTGTCTCACATATGACTCCAAGCCCAAAACAGCCACAGGGCTCCCGGTGAGGGAGGCACACGTGCGCGATGTCATTCATCTGGGGCCTCGCTGCCCTGGCTGGATCTAAAGGTGCTCTCCCGCTCCGGGTGGTTTGTTCTGCAGAATTAACACTTGGGGTGCCACTTCAATATTTTACTCTCTGTCTGGTGCATGCCGGCCTGGACATGAAGACAGAGTAAGCCTGTAGCTGAATACTTTGTCACCTCTTTTTTTCAGAGCCCCAGGACAGCATTGCTAATATTCAGGGCTACACATGACCTTGCTGCCCTCACCATGGAATAATCTGTTAACGAAACAGATAGACAGACAATCTCATAACCAGGGCCACTACATATACTCCGACTTACGCCCTTGGTTCCATTCCTTTCTTTTTATTTATTTATTTATTGGCTGCATTTTGTCTTAGTTGCGGCACGCGGGATCTTTCACTGCGGCCCACGGGCTTCTCTCTAGTTGTGTCGTGCAGGCTCCAGAGCGCGTGGGCTCAGTAGTTGCAGCGCGTGAGCTTAGTTGTCCTGTGGCATGTGGGATCTTAGTTCCCCAATCAGGGATTGAACCCACGTCCCCTGCATTGGAAGGCGGATTCTTAACCACTGGACCACCAGGGAAGTCCCTCCATTCTTTCCTAAGATTATTTAGAGGGAATTGCTCACTGGCCAATAATGCAGAATTGTTCTCCTTACACCCCAAGGTGGACTTTTTGTCCACAGCCACCCTCAAGTATCCCAGAGCTTCTGTCATCTGCCCCAATAGTCTGAGCCTCCTCTGTGCACTTTTGTTTTCCAGACTCTGTCATTCTCATGAGTTTTCCTGTGCTTCTGAGGATATAACCAAGACAAAAGAGATGCCCCAATCCTGTGCACACTGGATGAATGGGTAAAAACTTTAAGATAAGGGAACTGTGGAGAAACCTCGTAACATCCTAAGGATTCTTGGTGCAAAAGTTCCCAGTGCCACTCTCCCACTACCAAACCAGCTGGAGACACAGACCTGCCCTTCCCCAGGCTGATTTAGCTCGAACAGAGAGCCATCTAAAAGCTGTGCTATCTCCCTCCCAACTGAATCAGTGCACAACCGGTTACCTCCCTGGACTCCTCGGAGACATCACCAAGCAGAAATCCTTTCTAGGGGTGACAGCACCCTTTGGGAAGCCTAGCATCACCCGAGAGTGCCGCCCCAATCCCTCTGCCTTTGGCAGGTTCGTAGGTGGACTCAGAAAGGGTCCTGAGGAGTGTCCTGGGAGGTAGCAGCCCAGGTGCGAGTGAGGAACTGTGCCCAGGGGGCAAGGAGAAGGCCTGAGAATGAAGGAGCTTCCAGAGACGCTGCTGCACAGGTCTGAGCTGGAAGGCTGAGCTAGAAACTGAATGATGAAACAGAAACGCATTCTTAGTGACGATCAAACTCCCAGATTAACTCAGCTTGCTTGCTTTCTTTTTAAATTCATCTCTGTAGCATCTGTTTCCCTCCAGGCACGTGAAACTTTTGCTTTCTCTCTTCTTGTTCAGTCCACTTCCAGAGGCAAGAGGAGTGAGAAGCACTGGCTTCTGATTCTGCGCCAGATTAGGTCACAAGTGGATGTACCGTTCTCCTTACACGCATCAAATCTAACCGATAAACACGTTGATCTGACAGTCACTGAGTGCTCTGAATGAGGAACCACAGCGGCGAGGAGCTGTGAAAGGCAGTCTCTGCTTTGAGGAGCTCCTGTGGGACCGACCAGGCCAGCATGGCCATACCTGGCTTTAGGCACCTGCCCTGAAGTCTGCACAGGTCAGATTTTTCTAAATGGAGGTCTCAGCCCTTACTGCCTCACTGGGTAATCAGACCCTTTGTTTTCATATAAGACTCATCTTCCACTGATAACAACTTTTGATAGTTAGCCTCTGGTTTTTCTGTTCTCCCTGCTACTTACGTGCCCCAGAAAAATTTCATATTTAAATAAGTCTAAGCATGAATCTCTGGTAAAGTGAAGACTGTTTCTGCAAAAAGGGTAAGTCCTCCCAGATTTGTGTGCCTCAGCTGGGACTGGCACAAATCTTTTTTTTTCTAGAATTGGTCTCCATTGCATGTTCCATTTTCTTTTCATCTTTGATTTTTCTTTTTTTAATCAAGAAAGAAGAAGTTGGCCACCTAAACTGAAAAAAAGGTAGATAACCAATTTCTGTCTTGCTGCATCAGAAATTCTTTCAGGTCCTACAAATGCAGGTAATTATTACCAAAAGACTTGCAGTTTTAGGGAGGAGGAGGAATTCAGCATACCCCGACGAGTGCAGGGACTCGGGGCTTCACAGCCTGGGTAAGGTCATTCCTGAGGAGATAACATCTGTCACACTGCTAACAGGCCTCTCCAATGACCACATTTTCAGAACTGAGAATTGGTGGCAGTCTGACGCGTGGCCTGGCAAAAGGCCAGTGTCTTCTGTCTCAGAAGCTGAGATTGTCCCAGAAAGCTGGTGCCACATGGCTGCCCACAGCACAGTGCGAAGAAACCTCTCACTGCTGCACTCAGCTTAGTAGGTGGACCCAGGGATCTCTCAATCGTTTCACCCCTCAGTTCTCTCCCGCTGCCCACTCTCTTGGAGTACGTTCAAACAGTACTCCAAACTGACCTATCCACAATTTTCATTTTTATTTTTTCCCATCAAATCAGCGCCTGTCCCCCCCGCCCCTTTAAAAAGAGATATGTCAGCAGTACATGAACATAACTTCGCCTACTGATTCCCAGCAGGAGGTGTTTCTGCTCTCTATCGGACTGGCTCTTTCCAGATTAAAAAGTAATTCTTCCAAAAGAAGGTTTTATGGTTAAAATTAAACCACAGTCCAAAAGCTATTAGGACCTGGACTTTGGACAAATGCCAAAGACGACAGTCCTGGCCATCTTCCAGACAGAAGAGAAAAGAGACCCACTAGAAGGAAGAAATCTTCAATGATCACATAAAAAGGCTAGGTAAAATGTTGGAACCTGTTCAACCACCTTCAGTTAGAAGGTACTTTTTAACAACATTAGGAAAGCGAAACTAGCTGTGGGTGGGGTGGAAATGCTGCCAGGTCATCCCGCCTCAAGAAACCCCAAGATTGTGCCTACATGATGGACGTGCTGCAGTGGCACCACGGTGGCACCGCTGCACCACGTGGCCATGAGGATCACACTAGCATTTTCTGGACTCCTGCCTGGGGGGCTCTACCAGTGTTTCGGTGATCACTAGCTCATCACTTGAGGTCACTTGGGTTACTAGCCCTGATTTGTTATTCCACAGCATGATTAAGAAACAATCATCTAGGAAAACACAGATGCACACATCAGTGTGCATGAAAAGGCCCGAGGGTGCTGAGAGCTTGCTGGGTCAGGCGTCTCGGTGGGAGGGTGGGAGGGGAGTGGGCAGGAGGGCGGGACCCGGGAAGGTCTGGCGAAATGACTCCGAGGCCAGCCTAGCAGCACCTCCCCTGGAAGGCTGGGAGCACGCCATCTGGGCTGGGTGGATGCCGACCAACCCGGTGCGTGCCTCCACGTCTTCTTCCAACCAGGTGTGCGACTGCCCTCTATTGGACAAAATGCTTTTCCATTTTGCCGGACAGATGGCTGAAGGGAAACATTGGCTATAAGGGCCGCCAGTTGGCATTAGGCAAGGCAGGACCTTCTAAGTCTCAGTTTCCACATCTATAAAATGGGAGTCATGGTAACAGTATCTGTCCTTGAAAGGGTTGTTATCAGGAGGAAATGAATGAAGTACCACTGTTTTCTACCTTTGCCTGCCTGCTCACTCTCTGCCCTGACATCATCCAGGTCCCTTTCCTGAGATGATCTTTCACTCCAGTGTCTCTGAACCAGAGGCACGATGATAAAAACAATATAGTCATGTTATTCTAAGCTCTAATAGCTAGTGGCATCTCACTTCTGGTAGCTTTAATAACTTCACAAATGTTTTAAACGTAATTTTCAAAGCATTTTTTCTTATAAGCATTTATATCATAATTTAAATCAATTTTCTGATAACTTATGTTCATTGTCTAAATCCCCCAGTGGATTATGAGTCCTCCAAATGCAGGGACCTGTGTGTCCTCTGTAACCCCAGGACCTACCTACCTACCTACTGCACAGCAGATGCCTGATAAACAATCTGCTGAATAAACACATAGATGAATCATAAGAACTGGAGAAGGCCAGCCAGGAAGGGCGGTCAGATATGGGGAAAAAAGTCCTTTTTCAAGAGTGGTGACATAAACTAATATTAAAAATGAAAAGGCAGGGTGATGACAAAATTTTGGAACTAAAGAGAGGTAGTCGTTGCACAACAGTGTGAAGGCACTAAACGTCACTGGATCATACACTTTAAAATGGTTAATTACACGTTATATGAATTTCACCTCAATAAAAAAAATGATAGGGCGGAATCGTAATATAATAATTACGATCCATGATGATTGAGACATTCTACAAACACTTGATAAGTCGATATAAAGAGAATAACTTTGATACAGTGCCTGATGGTTTACGTAAATGTTTCCACATAAGTGATTTCATCTGTTCCTCACGACAAGCCCATGGACTTGCGGAGGAGGAAACCGAGAAGTGCAGAGGTCCCGGCAGTGACTTCTGTTCCTCTGACAGGCCAGACGCACTCGCCACTGGGAGGCGCTGTCCGCGAGTCCTCCTGCCTGAAAAGGACTTCCTCCAAAAAGGACTTCCTCCAAAAAGGACTTCCTACTTCTCTCTCACCTCCATCTGGGCCCCACTTGGAGAGTCACCCCAACAGAAAGGTCTTCCCCAACCACCTTATCTAAAAGAGCAGCCCAAACACCCGACTCTTGTCATTCTCTCTCCCTTGCTCTGCTTGGCTTTTCTTCAAAATTCTTAGCTCATATTACATATTGACACGATTTTTCTGTCTCCTGCTTACAGTAGCGTAAGCAACAGAACAGGGATATCTGTCAGTTTTGTTCTCTGTTACAATCGTGACTTCTGGAATAGTGCCTGGCAAATAATAGATGCTTGATAAATATTTGTTAAAGAATGAATAAGGAGTAGAATTTTACCATGAACCTGGCTGGCTCTTCTGCGGAGCCTAGGCTTTTTAAGCCACACCACAAAAATGAAACTGTCATGTGCCTGCGATACAATACCAGTTGTTATAGTGGAAGCAGCTGCATTGCATGGAGGGATCAGCTCGGTGCTTTGTGACCAACTAGAGGGGTGGGATAGGGAGGGTGGGAGGGAGACACAAGAGGGAGGGGATATGGGGATATATGTATACATATAGCTGATTCACTTTGTTATACAGCAGAAACCAACACAACATTGTAACACAATTATACTCCAATAAAGATGGTAAAAATAAATAAATAAACAGAGAAAGGTTAAAAAAAAAAACCAGTTGTTAGAGCACTATGACAAAGTGCTACGTCGTTCAGGAATGAGCCCCTTCGTGCTCCTCTTGTCTCCAAGGGTGGGGCACCTGTCTGTTGTATCTCTGGCTCAGCACAGTGCCAACCACCTAGTATGGGCACTTGTCCATACGATATCAATAAAACATGGTGGATTCTGGGCAATACAGTCGAGAATGGAAGAACTGACCACAACACACGTCTGGGACCCACCCTGGGAGTGTACACCGGGGAGTCTCTGAGGAGGAGAGGAAGGAGGAAGGAGAACGAGCTAGGCAGGGGTCAGAGTCCAAGGAGCACCAGGGTACGGCCTCGCAAGCCTTGAGTAATCAGGGTACAAATGGTTCCTGAGACCAAATTGATCTGCAATGCCAACCTTGTACAATTAATTCAGGCTCTCAGGGAAAGCTTGCAGGGCTGGCCTCTTGACAGTTGGGTCAGGGTGGTCTGACAGGATGGGTGACCCTTGTGAGATAGACAATGAACCTCTGAAACCCAGTGGCCATCCCAGAATGGTACCCAGTGGCCTCTGAGAGATTCGTGCCCAGCAGCAGCAGCTGCCTTTCTTCAGCCTCTGAATCAGGCAGCCAGGCATGGTGGAAAACTGTTTGGGCTCACACTGATTAGGGGCCAAACTCCTGAAGCTCTGGTGTCAGCTCTGTTCCTGTTTGAACCTGTGTCTCTAAGTGCAGTTTTCAAATTGCGAACAAACTCACACAAGCATAAAAATCTATCATTTGTCCAAACTGACTGCTGCCGTGGCCCTTGTTGCATCTTAAATGGAACAAAATATTTAACATGGACAGATACCTGTTTGCCATCCTGTGCCTCACATTCTAAGTTAATGGTATGGAAACATGCTTTCAACTTTTAGTAAAGTCGTAAAACCTTTTAAAAATGTTCTGGAATTGAATTTCTGCAGAGAATTCCAAGCTATGTAAGCTACGATACACACACACACACACACACACACACACACACACACACATTTTCTCTAGAAGCTTCCTTATAATACGTCCAAAGTACACAGCTCAAAATTCAAGCAAATTATTAATTACAAAACAAATTAAACAAAATAATCACAGCATGATTTGTATAGCTGCCACTACTTTGGCCATTTTCCATGGGATGATTGATATTTCATTTTAATGGGTGCTGGTGTCAGGAACCATGGCCATTCACCTTTAGCCTACACTGCCCGTATGTAACCGTCCTCCCTGTGGGCACTCAAGCATGGGTGGGGATTTAATTTTTCTCAATTCCCACAGCATGAAAGACAAAACAAACAAAGCAAAACACGTTACTGTTTTTATCTTATATTACCTAACATTCAAAAAGAGTATTTGGTCATCAATGGAGGCCTCAGCTTGACACGAGATCAAATGCACAAGCACAGCTTGGCATCAAACTGGACCAGCAAACTCGGGCACCTGCAAAGGTGGGCAGGGACCCCAGGCAGGCAGACAGGCTCTGGCCAACTGCAGAGCACAGGAATGCAGACAGGCAGCAAGGGTTGCCATATGGGCCCAGGGTGGCCAGATCTTCTTACTTTTCAAGAAAAACCAGAAACCCAGGTTTTAATATGAACTCTAGGGTTTTAAACATTAGCAGTTCATTCTAAAAACTGCTTTAAGAATATTCTATCCAAACACTACACGTCTGTGGTTTGATATGGTGCTTGGGCAGCCTGTTCCTGAATCTGGGGAGTAGTAGGTGGTTCCAGTGGGTTCCAGCCCGAAGCTGCCACTCATTAACGGCTCCCTGGTTGGTTGCTTCACGTTCCTCCCTTGGGTTCAAATCCTTAGGTTCAAAGTGACGTACCTGCCTAGTCACTTTGATTGACCAGTCCAGGTTCCAACTTCCTCATCTATAAAATGCAGATAATAACACAACCCCGCTCCTATGGCGATTATGGGAGTAAAGGAGATCCTGCAGGCAAAGCACCTACCTGCAGAGTAAGCATTTGGTGATAGATATCAGCCACGATTAGCTGTAAGCTTGGTGCCTCCCTCCTCACTGTCACTCACAATTAATCAGCAAATCCCGTTAAATAGGTCTCCTAAAACTCTCTCCAGTCTATCCTCTTGTTTTCATCCCTACTTTCTGTGCCGTAGTTCACAGCCTCGTCCCCTCAACCCTGAACTGTTCCTTACATCGATCTAATGGACACACCTCCTGCTTTACTGAGCAGGGGACTCTGTGCCGGGGAGCTACTTAGTGTCCCACTTTGACCCACCCTCATACTGCACCCAGCTGATTCGATCTCTTGGCTCAGCAAATTACTTAAAGCAAAGATCTGCTGGCGTCATTCTCCCTGTCACCTGCAGAACAAAGGCCAACTTCCTTAGTCCTGCATTCAAGGTTGTCCCCAGGCTCTCCCCCAGCTCACATCCTACCAGTCTCTATAATCCTCTCTCTGCTCCGGCCACACCAAACTACTTTTCTCGTCTTTTCCAGAACGAGCCACACGGCTCCTAGTCATCATACATCAGCAACACTATTCTTTCTGCTTAGAATGTTTGTTTCTCTTCTTCTCACCCGTCAATCCCTTCTCACCCTTTGAAGTCCAGCCTTAAATGGTCATCTCCACCATGAAGCCTTCTCTGATCAGCCCCCTAACCAGCCCCCAGAGTCAGGCCCTCCCTCCTCTGTGTTTCCCACCACACTAGTACCTCTGTCCCTTCAAGCCCATCACACAATGTGTGGTAACTGGCTTACTGAGACATCTGTCTCAACGTGAGATAGACAGGAGGCCAAGGGCAAGAACCTGGTCCCTTATATCTGCTGCATTCCCAACTAGCACATGGTGAGTTTTCAGTGCTGGCTGAATGAATTAATGGGACCAAGAGGGCGTTTGAACAAAAGCCAAACAATGAGTCACTTTTAACACAACCTGTTGTTAGAAACAGGGATCTTTGGGAATATGCAAAGAAACAATAATAAAAATACATAAACTCACTCAGGAGCTCTCAATTGCCTGTGATGTGTGCATTTTGGTTAAGCTTAGTAAAAAAGGATATTTTATATATATATATATATATATATATATATATATATATATATATATATATATATGTAAAGTTGTAACTACCCAGATGATTGAAAATATCTGCACTTACAAAGCGGTGTCACAGTTTCTTGATCTTCACTTTTTCTTTCTGTGGTCTTGGTGGAATGCATCTGATATTCCAGGAGAAAATGTAATCCAGCCAAAGAACAAGTCTGATTATTTGGCTCACAATTTATATACAGCGAGGCGCAATCTGAGAGACAGACCCACACAACCGAAAACTGCTCATCTTGACCTGGTGCCTGTGCAGGCTTCTTACAAGAAAGGCAACAATTTCTCGGTACTCAGATAATCACCAGAGGAGGCCAGCAGTGGATCGTCTTGGGAAGGCAGAGATCTGGGAAAGAAAATAAACATCATTTTTTTTGGCATTTATGTTCGTAAAAACTTGTCTCTGAAGCGTTCATTCAACAAGCATTCACTGGGACTTCCCTGCTGGTCCAGTGGTTAAGAGTCCGCACTTCCACTGCAGGGGGCGAGGGTTCCATCCCTAGTCTGGGAACTAAGATCCTGCACGCCTTGCGGCAGCCAAAAACAAAATTTAAAAAACAAAACAAACAAAAACAACAAACATTCACTCAAGGAATGGAAGGGTGGCTCCACGGCCTCACTCCCCGCCCCCCAAGCAGGATGGCAGACCTCGCTTTGGCAGCCTAGGAGAACAGGTTGTGGGGTTTGGCTAGTAAGAACGGAGGCAGCTCAGCAGAGTGGTTCCCCATGCGGGTCTGGGGTCAGGCTGCCTAGGCTCAGGGCCTGGCCCGGGGAAGTTTCTAGTTGGTAGAGCTGACAGAGTGATAGTTTTATCTCAGAGAGTTTTAGGAAGGAATAGACGATAGAGAACACGTAAAGTGCTCAGCATGGTGCCTATGAGATGATTCTGATTATTATAAGAAGTCAGTAAATGTTAGCAATCCTCATTTGTTAAAAAGATCCTACTAATAGGCTTGAGCCTCTGCAGCTTATCTTTGCAACTCTGCCCACACCTAATATCTCTACTTTATTGTCTTAACTATGAGATCAGAGCTCCTAGAGAATGGAAGAAAGAGCAAGCTATAAACTTCTGGGCGATAACTAAGCAGAAATAATGGAGCCAAGGAGAAGAAAACAGCCCACGTACACTGACCACCTGGTTGTGTACAGTGGCTCAAGCATAGAATAGATCTGGATGCTTGATGGCCATACTTGAAGGGAGATAACGAAGGGGCATGCCTTCGAACTGCTGAAGGAAATTCCTTACCTAGACGAGCCTAGGCAAGTGTGGAGTAAGACATTTTCAGGCATTTGAGCCTTCAAAAAGTCTGAGATATTCTAAGGAACAGCATAAATTATTACAGTAGCTTCTCAATAGATGTTAAATAGTATTGAGACAGGTAAAGTCACTGAATGTGAAGGACTGATTCATACCACAAATACATGCTGAGTGCCTGTGATGTGTTGGTTACACAGTGGACTAGAACAAGTAACCCAACAGACATACGTCATTCCTTCATGGAGCTTACATTCTAGTGGGGAGAGATAGATAGTAAACAACCACAGAAGCGAAACTCCGATTCAGATGAATGCTCCAGAGAAAGAAACTGGGCCAAAAGCCCCAATTTTGGGGTATACCAGAACTATAGCTGATAGAGCATCCAGCTAAATGACATCATCTAGACGCAATCAGATAAATCCAGAATGTTGGCCATCTATAAGAATACAGGTCAGAATTCGTTAAAAAGTCAAAGTTGTTAAAAACAAGTGGGAGATTAATGTAGATTAAAGAGTTAACAATCACATTCAACATGTGAGCCTTGATTGGATCCTGGACCACAGGAAAAATTTTATAAAACATATTTTGGGGACAAGGAAGGACATTTGAATATAGATTGAATATTAGATGATATTAGGGAATTATTATTATTATTATTATTATTTTTTTTTTTTTTTTTTGCGGTACACCGGCCTCTCACTGTTGTGGCCTCTCCCATTGCGAAGCACAGGCTCCGGACGCGCAGGCTAAGCGGCCATGGCTCGCGGGTCTAGCGGGATCCTCCCGGACTGGGGCACGAACCCGTGTCCCCTGCATCGGCAGGTGGACTCTCAACCACTGCGCCACCAGGGAAGCCCTATTTTTAATTTTTAATTTATTAAATTAAAAAAAAATTTAATTTGCTTAGGTATTACGGGTATGTAGGAGAATGTCTCTATTCTTAGGAGATATATGCTGAAATATATAGAGATAAAGCAAATAGGGCAAACTGTTACCAACTGCTGAATCTAGAAGAGAATATTTAATTGTCTATTGCTCTAATCTTTCAACGTTTCTATATATATTAAAATGTCCAATATAAAAAATTGGATAGGTCTTCCCTGGTGGCCCAGTGGTTAAGAATCCGCCTGCCGATGCAGGGGACACGGGTTCAAGCCCTGGTCCGGGAAGATCCCACATTCCACGGAGCAACTAAGCCCATGCACCAAAACTACTGAGCCTGTGTTCTAGAGCCCGCGAGCCACAACTACTGAGCCCACATGCCACAACAACTGAAGCCCACACGCCTAGAGCCCGTGGTCCGAAACAAGAGAAGCCACCGCAGTGATAAGCCCACGCACCGCAACGAAGGGTTGCCCCGGCTCGCCACAACTGGAGAAAAGCCCGTGAGCAGCAACAAAGACCCAACGCAGCCAAAATATATATATATATATATATATACATATAGATATATGTAAAACTGGATAAAAAGGAATGGAGGAGAAGTAAGCATAGATAACTTTTTGGAGGAATTTAGCTGTGAAGGGAGTGTATTAATTTCCTAGAGCTGCTGTAACAGATTACCACAAACTTGGTGGCTTAAAAGGACAGAAATTTATTCTCTCACAGTTCTAGAGGCCCAAATCAAGGTATTGGGAGAGGCCACACTCCCTGCAGAGGCTCTAGGGAAGAACCTATTGTGTGCTTTCCAACCTCTCATGGCTATTAACATTTCTTGACTTGTGGCTGCATCACTCCGGTCTCTGCCTCTGGGGTCACACTGCCTCCTCCTCTTCTGTGTGTGTCTGATCTCCTTCTGTCCCACTCCTTATAAGGACACCTGTGCTGGCATATTGGGCTCACCCAGATTACCCAGAATAAGCTCCTTCTCTCAAGGTCTTTAACTTAATCACATCTTTTACCATGTAAAGTAACATTCACTCTTCTGCCACAGGGGTAATATTCACAGGTTCCTGGGATTAGGAAAGGAATATATCTTTTCGGGTCACTTCTGTGCCTAGCACAGGGAGGAAGAAAAATGGGACAGTAACTAGAGGGGAACATGCGGCCAGAAAAGGTTTTGTTTTGTTTTGTTTTAAGATATGAGAAATTATAGCATATCTGCAATAACTGATATGGAACAGTTTGTTGTACACTGCAGTAGCAGTACAATAATACAATTTATTTGTTCATCGTGTTAGCCACTTGCACACAGGAAAATTCATAAAGAAAATAGCAAGGCCATCATCAAAAAGCCTACAAATAATAAATGCTGGAGAGGGTGTGGAGAAAAGGAACCCTCATACATTGCTGGTGGGAATGCAAATTGGTACAACCACTATAGAGAACAGTAGGGAGGTTTCTTAAAAAACTGAAAATAGAGTTACCATATGATTCTGCAATCCCACTCCTGGGCATATATCTGAAGAAAACTATAATTCAAAACCATACATGCACCCCAATGTTCACTGCAACACTATTTACAATAGCCAAGACATGGAACCTAAATGTCCATTGACAAATAAATGGATAAAGAAGATGTGGTATGTGTGTGTATGTATGTGTATATGTGTGTGTGTGTGTGTGTGTGTGTGTGTGTGTAATGGAATATTACTCAGCCATAAAAAAGAATGAAATAATGCCATTTACAGCAACATGGATGGACCTAGAGATTATCATACTAAGTGAAGTAAGCCAGACAGAGAAAGACAAATTTCATATGATAATGCTTATATGTGGAGTCTTAAGAAAAAGAAGAAGAGGGCTTCCCTGGTGGCACAGTGGTTGAGAGTCCGCCTGCCAATGCAGGGGACACGGGTTCGTGCCCCGGTCCGGGAAGATCTCACATGCCATGGAGTGGCTGGGCCCGTGAGCCACGGCCGCTGAGCCTGCACGTCCGAGCCTGTACTCCGCAACGGGAGAGGCCACAAGAGTGAGAGGCCTGCATACCGCAAGATGAAAATAACAGTTACTCTTTGAGAATTTGATTAAGAGCAATGAAAAGGTAACAGAGGAGAACTTTTGTCAAACATGGCAGATTGAACAAATATATATGTTTATCTCCAAACCCCACCAAGATGAAAATAAAGGAATAGATATGGTATAAAACCACAAAGACAAAAGGAGCAGGAGAGCAGACAACAGTGGATCAGAGAGGTCAACAAAATTTTGGAGATGGAGGGGGAACTAACTTAGCAGAGTGTGGGAAGCTGGGACTTAAAGAGGAGAATACAAACCAAAAGAGTAACAGTTCACTCTACTTGTCCCCCCAAAAGTTCAGGACCTGAAGGGACCAGATACTTCAGGTGGAAGGAGAAAGTCATGGAGCTGAAAACAGGGAAATTGATTAGAAGTCTGTATATAAATCAGTTAAACTCACAAATCCCCTCTTCAGGCCTTTTTAGCCTGGCAATGACCCCTTGCGGGGTATCAGAGGGTTTATTCTTTGGAGAAATTGAGTCTTCAAAACATTGACTCAGGGCCACCAGGCACAGCTGAAGGTAGTGGTGAGCACTGAGCTGAAAACAAAAGGACTGGGTGAGAATAGGCACGCTGAATGTTGGATCCAAAACCCTATCCCCCTTGCCCTGCTGCCAGAACCTCAGCAGTGGTGGCCATGCAAATGATCCCCAGACAGGAGACTGGAGAACCTTCTCCGGAGAAACTGAAGAGTTCCTGCAATGTGATCTACAGATTCTGACATTTGAGGGTACCCACTAAAAAACCCAATTCTCCAGTCACCTTAGAATGAAGTGCATCAATTAACAAGCCCCATCTGTGCACCTAGAGTTTCCAATTAGCTCTGCTCAGCGTCCTGTTCTTAAATATTAATAGACAAATATCAAACATTTGAGGAAAACCTCCAACAACACACACACACACACACACACACTCACACACCAGAAAGGGTCGAAGGGAATTCAGAGCAAACAATGTGAAAACCAGAAGAAAACTTAAAACCAGGAAAATTCCTCAGAGAGCTAAGAGCACATGTACATGAAACAAAAACAGAAATGCTATATGTAAAATAAGAAGCAATCACTGAACAAGAGAGTTAAAATTAAAAATCCAATAGAAAGGATAAGACAAAGTTAATAACATTTTCTATCCAGAGAGTAGAAGAAAAAGAGGGTGACATAAGTAGAAAAAAAAATGAGTATAATGCAGGCTCCCACACCCTGAAAATCACAGAACATGGGGTGAGAGTGCAGGATGGGCCGTGGCGTGGTAGAAAACAGGTAATTTACATATGAAAGGAAAACAGATCACATCCATAGAGTTTAAAAAAGAAGAAGAACAAAACTGTACTTTTAAACAGCAGCACTTGGAAGTTAGAAGAGTGTGCCTGTGAAATTCTAAGGGAAAAACATTGCCAACCTAGAATCGCACACCCAGTTAAACTATCAGTCAAATATGAGAGAAGAGTCAATATTTTCAGATGGATAAGTTGTTACAAAGTTTACCTCCCGTGGTTACTTTCTTTGGAAGCTATTAGATGATGTGGTTGACCAAAATGAGGCTGTGAAACAAAAAAGGGGAAGAAGATCTAAGATCCATGCAGTAGGAGAACCAACACAGAAAAACAGAGAGAAGTGTTAAGAAGCTCAGGAAAGCAGCTCTGGAACAAGCCTAGAACGAGCCACCCTACACCAGACCCAGAGGACAAAGGACTCCAAGAAGGAAATTTCCAGGAAAAAAAAAAAAAAGGAATTGATAGATTATCTGTTAGATTTGACTATACGAACAAAATTATGGCACAGAGTTTAACAGCACTTTTGGAGATGGGAAAATTAGGTAGGGGTGTGTAGAAAACTTAACAATTAAAAAACATGAGGCTATTATAAATTTGTGTTATGAGACTTATGATATGATGAAGTTTCTACCCGTTAGAAATTGTATAGACTTTAAAAAGTATGTGGAGGAGAAAGGGTGACGTATTCCTTTCATCCTAAGTATCCATGACTGCTTTTTGCCACCTCTTAGATCCCTACCCAAGAGTCTTGATATTGATGCCTTGACACTAGATACTCAGAGAATCTTCTCTCTTCCCTGGGGTGACGATGGATGGTGGATGACATGTGGAAGACATCAAAGAAAGCCCCAAAGGAGACAGACACAAGGGGAAAAGTCCATGTGATTAGATGCATCATTAAAAGTCAAAGATGGAAATAATAATAATAATACAAAATAATTGAGACCATTTCAAATTCAAAGTTGATGTGGAGGTAAGGGGAACTTGTGGAAATGGTGATCATGGTGAAGTGATTAAAAAGGTGGAGCCCAGGGACTTCCCTGGTGGTCCAGTGGTTAAGAAACCCAGAAGCGGGTTTGATCCCTGGTCGGGGAACTAAGATCCTACAGGCCGCAGGGCAACTAAGCCCACACGCCTCAACTACTGAGCCCGCATGCTCTAGAGTCTGCGTACCATAACTAGAGAGCCCACGTGCTGCAACGAAGATCCCTGCATGCCACAACTAAAACCCGATGCAGTCAAATAAATAAATAAATAAATATTTTTTAAAAAATAGTAGAGCCCGGGAATTCCCTGGTGGCGTAATGGTTAAGAATCCGCCTGTCAATGCAGGGGACATGGGTTCAATCCCTGGCCCAGGAAGATCCCACATGCCGTGGAGCAACCAAGCCCATGCGCCACAGCTACTGAGCCTGAGCTCTAGAGTCCGTAAGCCGCAACTACTGAGCCTGCATGCCACAACTACTGAAGCTCACGAGCCTAGAGCCCGTGCTCTGCAACAAGAGAAGCCACTGCAATGAGAAACCCATGCACCGCATCGAACAGTAGCCTCCACTTGCTGTAACTAGAGAAAGCCCGCGCACAGCAACGAAGACCCAAGGCAGCCAAAAAAATAAATAAATAAATTTGTATATATAAAAAAAAATAGTGGAGCCCAGCAATTATTCTGGATACAATCTGGGGGCTAGGTAGAGGGAAGATTAGGGAGGCTGGGCTCAGTCCAGATATACAGGGCCCTGCGAGAGGCCTGTCCCATTAAACTGTAAAATTGGCTACATGGGAGAGGAGGGTACAGAAATAGTAAAGGAAATAACTTTAAAATCCAACAAACATAATCACTATTATGGGATTTGGCTTCTTACTTTTTTTCTTCACTTCTTTATTTTCTTATCTCTGCTCTTGCCTTTGTCACTTTGGAGCCCTTCGTTATTCTTTAGGATCCTCTCTCAGAAACTGCACTCCAGCCTGCATCTCTGTCCACAACCTCCATGACCTATCCTTACCCTGCTGTACCTTTCCATTTTTCTCACTGTGCATTCTCCTACATCTCATAAACCCAATCATGTGTTAAGCTAAATCCTTCTAGCCTAACCTAAATCCATTTCTCAAACATTTCTCTATAAGCTCCTCAGTCACAGTTCTTTTCCAAGAAACCAATGTCCACTCTTCCTCTACCTATCAACACATTAACGAATCTTCTCTTTCTTCTCAAAATGTTCCATTTCCCTCTTTATCACTCTTCTTCACTTCCTTTGGTCCTGGTCTCCGCCTTCATCCCCAGGAGCTCTTCATTCCCACTCTCTCTTCTCTTAGGCAAAGATGCTCTCCTTTCCCTCTCATATTTACCCCTTCAGGGTCAGTAATGTTCTGCTTGTCTCTAATTTCTCCTCTCTGACTTGCAATACTTCCCTTACCTGCTTCTTTCCTTCTTTACCTTAAATCCTTCATCTGCCTCATTCACTGGTACCTTTGTCTATAACCTTTCTCTTCCATAGAAATGGATTCATCAGTATTATCATTCACTTCATCCAAGACATCCTCCTCAACCCTCACCCCTTCCTCAATCTCTTCATTGTTCTCCTCTACCTTTTCAAAAGGAATGTCCATCTCAGCATCAGTAATTTCTATCAATCTTTCATCACCAGTAACTTTCACTCTTTCAATTTTCTCTTCATTTATGCTCCCCATTCTTGAACCGTCCAATTTCTCTCCACTAGTCCCCAGCTTCTCTCCCCTGGATCCCCGCCTTTCCCCGCTGAACACCAGCTTCTCTCTGCTCAACCTCGGCTTCTCTCCACTCGACCTCAGCTTCTCTCCACCTGACCTCAGCTTCTCTCCACTTGACCTCAGCGCCTCCGCATTCTGCCCTAGTTCGTATTCTCTGGATCTCGAGTCCTCTCCACTGGTTCCCACTCCAGTAAACTTCAACCTCTCTTTAAACCCAGGTCCCCCCCTAGACCCCGCTGTAGTCCCTGCATTCTTAGATTCAGCCCCTATTTCGTGTCTGACTTCTTGCTTTCCCCACACCTCCTTGGAGTTGTCTTTCCGCAAACCCGCGGAAGCCTGTAATGCACTTGCTACACTGCGGACTCGTTTCACATCCATCCTTCCCTGACTCCGGCCTGACTTTCCTCTCAAGACTGCCTTTTCCACATCGTCCAGTCTCCGGTCCTCAGACTCAAGCTTCGGGTCCCACATCCTAGGCTTTTGCGTGTTTCTACCCAGGAGCTCCATTCTCTTCCCGATCACGAAGAGCCCGTTCCAGGGCATCCACAATTTTTCTCGCATCGTCTGCGCCCCTCTGCTTCCAGGCTCCAGTTGCGACCGCCCGAGGGTCCGCGCCTGGCCTCGGGCGCCCTGGCCGCGGGCCCTGTCGCGCCCCCTCGCCGCCCGTTGCGGCTTACCCAGCCACTCCCTCATGTCCCAGAGCGGACGTCCAAACGGAACCCCTTTCTCCAAAGACATTAGCCCTTGTCCTCGTCCCTAGTCCGCCCCTCCAAACCAGCTCCCCCTTCCCCTCACCCACCCCACCCTTCCACCCAGCCCTCTGGCCTGCCGCCCCGCCCACCGCCTGGAGGGCACGAGACTAGGGTAGTGCGCACGCGCAGGCCGCGCCAGGCCGTTAGAAGGCGCGGCCCAGAGGGGCGGCGGGCGGGAGTCAGCCAGCCTGGGGCGTGGGCTGACGCGACAATAGATCTCTGCGATCCTAGAGCCCCCCCCCGGCCCCCGACTCCATTCTCCAAGCTGTGGGCTGTTCCCGGCCCTCTCAGTGCCGCGCTGCCCCTTAAAAGCTGGGGCCCAGGCACAGGAACGACAGGCGTTGCAGCCAATGGCGTCCCGCACGGTAAACCTGCTACCCAATCAAAAGGCGCAGCTGCGAGGGAACGGCGTGGAACCACGCCCGGCTCCAGGTGACTCCTTGGTAGGGAGGGGAGAGTGCCTCTGTCAGCTGATAGGATCCCCACTGGGTCCGTTCCTCGGGGCGATTTACCGGGGACCAACCTACGGGAGCGCGCGGGCAGTAACCCGCCGCGGAATTCTTGTGTGCTGTAGTCGAGAACGAGAGTGATGGAGGAGCACCTAGAGGCTGGGAAGGAGAGCAAGGTACAGAAAGGATGCAAACACCCTCCCAACCTTCACCTCACTCCATGATACCCAGTGAAGCCCAATCAGGGAATGGTGTGTGTGTGTGTGTGTGTGTGTGTGTGTGTGTGTGTGTGTGTGTGTGTGTGTGTGTGTGTGTGTGTGTGTGTGTGTGTGTGTGTGTGTGTGTGTGTGTGTGTGTGTGTGTGTGTGTGTGTTCGTGCCCACGCATGAGCTAGAGAAAGGCGAGACCTGAGCAAGGGGGTGGGGCGCTTCCGTGGCATCAGCATGGGGGCTGGTGAGGATGTCAAAGGAGGCAGGGTTTACCGTGGCCCCGACAGATGCAAAAGGACCCGTCACTCTTACTCATCCCCTTCCCAGGACCGACTCATGCTGGTTTGATGGGGAAGAAGGAAGGATGTTAGGGATTGAGAAGGGGCTGGAGTACCCTCCTCCTTTCCCAAGGTGGGGGAATACTGTTCAGCACTAATGGCTTCACTTGTGTATCTATGTTCATGTAATCATGAGACCATTCATTCTTTCCTCTTGACTTCATTCAACAAATAGTTTCTGAGCATCCTTGTGCCAAGGATGGTTAGGGGTGGGGCATACAGAGGTGCACACTTTTAGGGGTAGGAGGAATGTGCCTAGTGGACTGTGACTGAGGATAAGGATGGAGCAGCTGTGGTTCATCTTTGAAGTCCCATCTCCCTCAAGCAGTTACCAAGCAGGAAGGAGACAGGGGACTTGGGGGCCTATTGCACCAATGAGCCAGACTTTGGGGGTGGGGGGCAGTTGGACAGAGGCAGAGCCTGCCATGGGGGTGTCGGAGAAGCCAAGAAGTGAGGAATGGGGATCAGTGGAATTTGAAGAAGTGAGAGGGGTGAGAGACCAAAGTATGGAACAGAAAGCATCTGTTTCAGTGTTTATCTATGTTCATATTCATGGTTAAATTAGTTAACACAGGGACTTCCATGGCGGTCCAGTGGTTAAGACTTTGGCTTCCAATGCAGGGGGTGCAGGTTCTATCCCTGGTGGGGGAGCTAAGATCACACATGCGTTGTGGTCAAAAATCCAAAACATAAAGCAGAAGCAATAATGTAACAAATTCAATAAAGACTTTAAAAATGGTCCACATCAAAAAAAATCTTTAAAAAAATTAGTTAATATATATAAAATGCTTAGACCAATGCCTGGCATATAAGTAGAGCAAATATAAGTGTTAGCTATTATATTACTATTACTGTTACCAGTAATAGTGGATGCTATGTGTTCTAAGGATATACTGGGCTGTCAAACTCATGGGTGCACCCCTAACCTTTGTAGATGCCAGACTCTTTGAAAATCTGTTATTAGACCATGTCCTCCAGAGTAATCATTGGCTTCTTCAAAATTCTCCTATAAATATAGAGAAATGAAAAGAGTAATAAATGAATATGTAAGTAAAAATATAACAGAGAAAATGAAATAACATAAAATACTTGAGTAATCTAACAGAAATCAAGAAAGAAAGAATAAAGCAACTATACTCCAATAAAAATTTATTTTAAAAAAAAGAAAGAAAGAATAAAGGAACAAAAAACAGATGAGATGAAGAGAAAACAAAAAGTAAGATGGCAGGTTTATAGCCTACTATATCAGTAATTACAATAAGAATGAATGGAACAAAAAGTACAGTTAAAAAACAAACATCTGGGCTTCCCTGGTGGCGCAGTGGTTAAGAATATGCCTGCCAGGGCTTCCCTGGTGGCGCAGTGGTTGAGAGTCTGCCTGCCGATGCAGGAGACACAGGTTCGTGCCCCGGTCTGGGAAGATGCCACATGCCGCGGAGCGGCTGGGCCCGTGAGCCGTGGCCGCTGAGCCTGTGCGTCCGGAGCCTGTGCTCCGCAACGGGAGAGGCCACAACAGTGAGAGGCCCACGTACCGCAAACCAAACAAACAAACAAAAAAAACCTGCTATAAGGACATAGAAATATTGAAAAACTGATGGAATATGTACACTATGAACACACTAACCAAAAGAAAGCTGGTGTGGCTTTATCAATTTCAGGCTGGAAGACAAGAAAGAAGTATTACTAGAAATAAAGAGGAACATTTTATAATGATTAAAGAGTCAATTCAACAGGAAAACACTCCTCAATTTTATGCACCTAATAACAGTTTCAAAATATGCAAAATAAAAAATTACATATGCCGCAGAGCAGCTAAGCCCGTGCGCCACAACTACTGAGCCTGCACTCTAGAGCCTGCGAGCCACAACTACTGAGGCCTGCACACCACAACGAAGAGTAGCCCCCGCTCGCCACAACCAGAGAAAAACCGCACACAGCAACCAAGACCCAACGCAGCCAAAAATAAACAAATAAATAAATTTATATATATATAAAATTACTGAGAAAAATTAAAGAAGACCTAAATCACTGGAAAGATATTCCATGTTCATAGACTGGAAGATTCAATATTGTAAAAACGTCTGTCCTTCTCAATTTGATCTATAGATTCAATGTAATCTCAATCAAATCCCAGAAAGTTCTTTGGGGGTAGAAAATAACAAGCTGATTCTAAAATTTATGTGGAAATGCAAAGGATCTACAATAGCCAAAATGATTTTGAAAAAGAACAAAGTTAATTCTACCTGATTTCAACGTTGCCTGTCAATTACAGTAATCAAGAGAGTGTGATATTATCAAAAATACAGATATATAGATCAGTGGAACAGAACAGAGAATACAGAACTGATCACACTTATGAGGTCAATTGATTTTCTACCAAAACAAATCAATAGTGAAAAAATAGTGTTTTTAAACAAATAGTGGTAAAATCACTGGCTATTTATAGGGCAAAATTGAATCACAACCCATACCTTACACTGCATACAAGATGAATCAAATGGATCATAGACCTAAAACTGTTAATTTCTAGAAGAAAAAAATAGGAGAATATCTTCATGACCTTGGGGTAGGAGTGCTTCTTCAAGAGTACACAAACCACAAAAGATTGATATGTTGAGCTTGTAAAATTATAAGCCATTAAGAGAGTGAAAAGGCAACCCACAGAGTAGGAGATATTGGCAAAACGTAACTGACAAAGGGCTTGTCTCCAGGAGATTTAAAGAGTTCCTACAAATCAATAAGAGAAAGATGATCTGATTTTTAAAAGAGTATGGCAGGGAGGAGCAAAAGACATGAATAGGCACTTTACAAAAGAAGATATCTGAATGTCTAATAGGTACATGAAATGGTGTTCAATATCATTTCTCACCAGGGAATACAAGTTAAAGCCACTATGCACTATTTTTTTAAAAAAAGATGTATTTATTTATTTGGTGGCACTGGTCTTAGTTGTGGCACGTGGGATCTTCGTTGCCGCGCGCGGGATCTTTGTTGTGGCATGTGGGATCTTTTTTTTTTTAGTTGCGGCATGTGGGATCTTTCAGTTGTGGTATGCGGGATCTAGTTCCCTGACCAGGGATTGAACCCGGGCCCCCTGCATTGGGAGCATGGAGTCTTAACCACTGGACCACCAGGGAAGTCCCCACAATGCGGTATTACTGTACCTCCACCAGTAAGGCTAAAATTAAAAGGACTAACAGTTCTAAGTATTGGCAAGGATGTGGTGCAACTGGAACTTTCATTCAACGCTGGAGGGAGTGTGAATTAGTACAGTCACCTTGGAAAACTGTTTGGCAGTATCTATGAAAGCGTTTTAAACACATGCCTACCCTCTGATGAAGCCATTCTCGTACCCAACAGAAATGAGTACTTAGGTCCCTCAAAAGATATATGCAAGAATATTCATGGCAGCTTTATTCATAATAGCCCCAAACTTGAAATAATCCAAAAGACCACCAACAGTAGAATGGATAAACTACGATACGGTCATATGATGGAACACTACACAGCAATGAAAAAGAAACACTGCACTCAATGACATAGATGGGTCTCACTAAAGAACATGGACACAAAATAGTATATACTGTGTAACTGCATTGATATGAGGCTCAAGGCCAGGTAAAATTAATCTATGGTGCTAGAAGTCTAGGAGTGGCCCCACAGTGTCCCAAATAAGTGCCAAAGCCTGTGAGAGGAGAGAGGGAGGCGTCTGGGTGTGAGAGGTGGGCAGGTGTCAGTTTATATACTGGTGAGTAGTACTTGAAGGGAGAGTGGCTTCTGAGCCTCTGCCTCTCTCCCTAGTACCTCTTGGCACAATGGTGTGGACATAGCAGGTGTTCACTAAATGCTTGTTGAGATAGCTCAGTGTAAGGATGAACTAGTAACTTGGTGCCTCAGGGATCTTTTCACTTAGAGAAAAAATACAAGTGCTTGGCCTCCAAGTCAGTGCCTCTTGGTACCAAACGTAGTGAATGGAATGGTCTCAGGAGCCCCTCAAAAGGGGTGGGACCATCTTATCCAGCTCACTTTACACCTGGTGAAAGGTACCTGAGGTAACCAGCTGAGAAGGGGTGGGCCGGTAACTGAGGAAGTGCATGGGGTTTGGAACCGAGAAACTGTTCAAATCTGGCCCTGCTGCTTTGCACCTGTGTGATCTCAGCCAAGTTATTTCACCTCTCTGGTGGTCACAGCTTCCAGGCCTATCAAACAGGGAGAGTTCTGCCTACTTCAGAGGATGGCAGGGTGGGAAAGTGTCATTGTGAATCCCTGAGCAGTGACTTATCAGGATCCCTCGGGGGGTGGGGGGGAACAGCCGGCGACCCCAGGGCGTGGTGGGAGTAATGCTGCTGAGGTGGGCTCTGCAGGAGGACCAGAAGCCTGCGGCGAGGATGGGCGGGGGCGTGGTCAGTCATGTCAGGGACCTCCCTTCCCCCACAGCCCTCCTCCATGTCCCCGGACCTGCAGGGAGACAGCTCCTTACAGGTGGAGATCTCTGATGCCGTCAGCGAGCGGGACAAGGTGAAATTCACTGTTCAAACCAAGGTGAGGCTGCGCCGGAGCAGGGGGGGTTCAGATGGCTGCTTCAGGAGCCCGGCGCGCGGATGCCCGCGTAGCCTCTGGGCCCGGCTCCTCAGCCTGGCTCTTGGCCCCTGGCCCTCTGAGAAAGAGGGCATCTTGTCTAGTCTCGTACAGCCTTTGCCTGCCTAAGGCCCCAAGTACTACCATCCCCTGTCCACCCTCCTGAGGGTAGTCATGGACGTGTGAGCCCCAACTTGGGCCTCCCCTGGGATGTGGGATTGGGGAGGCCCAAAAGTGGGTGCCCAGGAAGCTTGGTGGGTGTAGGGTTTGGGCAGGGGAGGAAAGACACCTCAGCTAGGTTCCCTGGCTTCCAGAGCTGCGTCCCTCACTTCGCCCGGACCGAGTTCTCAGTCGTGCGACATCATGAGGAGTTCATCTGGCTACACAACGCCTACGTGGAAAACGAGGAGTACGCCGGTCTCATTGTGAGGAGGGGCCGGCCTGGGCACCGGGGGGCGGCCGGGAGGCTGGGCCAGGCTTCGGGGCGCGGGTGACGGCCTTCTCAACGATGAGAGGACTTCCAGCCCTGTCCCTCCTTGGAGCAGATCCCCCCAGCCCCTCCAAGGCCAGACTTTGAGGCTTCAAGGGAAAAACTGCAGAAGTTGGGTGAGGGAGACAGCTCTATCACGCGGGAAGAGTTTGCCAAAATGAAGGAGGAGCTGGAAGCGTGAGTGCCGCCTCCCGTTCCTGTCTGTGACAAAGCCCCAGCCCAGCCTCTCCTGACAGCCCCAGGGTTTCTCCCCTGACTGTCCCCCGTGGACGCTTAGGACCCTGCTCCTCGCTCCAGGCCTGCCGAGGGGGAAGGGGGCAGGAGGGGGGAAGGAGCCAGGGAGGGCCCGCGAGCTGCCTGCCATCCTCTGCAGGGAGTATCTGGCCATCTTTAAGAAGACAGTTGCGATGCATGAAGTCTTTCTGCAGCGCCTGGCGGCCCACCCCACCCTGCGTCGAGATCACAACTTCTTTGTCTTTTTGGAATATGGCCAGGATGTGAGCTGGGCCACAGAGCTGGGGTCCCCCCAGGGGTGGGGGGCAAGGCTCTAAGTGGGCTCAGGCCTCTTATCTCACCAGCTCGGCAAGTGGTATATGACCGGGGTGGGAGGTGCAAATGCCCACCCTGACGTCACACCCTCCCCACGTGTGCCTCAGCTGAGTGTCCGAGGAAAGAACAGGAAGGAGCTCCTTGGGGGGTTTCTGAGGAATATTGTGAAGTCTGCAGATGAAGCCCTCATCACTGGCATGTCAGGGCTCAAGGTGACTTGGGGGGCCCCCTCTCTGGATTCAACCCAGGGCCTCAAGTCCCCAGCAAGGATTGAGACCCTGGGTCCCTGTGGGAGGGAAGCCACTGATGGGGCCCTGCCTAGAGGGAGATTGTGCCACGCCCGGGAGCCCGAGACTGCACTGCTCCTGGTGACTCGGTGTGAGTGGGTCCTGTCTGGCTCCCTTAGGAGGTGGATGACTTCTTCGAGCATGAGAGGACCTTCCTGCTGGAGTACCACACCCGCATCCGGGACGCCTGCCTTCGGGCAGACAGAGTCATGCACTCTCACAAGTGTACGCAGGGCCCCAGGGGCCCTGGATCCCCCCCAGTGGCCCTACTCCCCAGGGGAGAGTAGAGAGCAGGAAATGCCCTGTGTCTGTCCATGGCCACAAACACCAGGGGTGGGACTTGATGTGCAGACGAAGGGGCTCTGATAGACGGCTCTTCCCCAACAGGCCTGGCAGATGATTATATCCCTATCTCAACTGCACTGAGCAGTCTGGGAACACAAGAAGTCAACCAGCTAAAGACGTGAGGACTCCCTCTTGCTCCTCTGCCCTCTTTCTTTGCCTGTAATACTGTGTCTGTCCATGAGGGGTCACTCCATGGAAGCCTACTATCAGCTCTAGCGGGAGATGCAGAAGCTCCTCGGGCTTTGGGAGAGAAAGAGAGGGAAGGTTCACCAGGGCAGGGAAGCTTTAAGCAATCCCTAAGACCCCTGCCCTAACTCCTCCCCACCGCCTCCTAGGAGCTTCCTCAAATTGGCAGAGCTCTTTGAACGACTAAGGGTGAGTACTGCCTTCTGTGTTGAAAGGCCACCCAATGATCCTTTGCAGGGAAGAGAGTGTCCCGGGAGAGGGGAAAGCTCCAGGGTCATTTTGGATTGTTCAGTGATAACTTGGGCTCAGTGAGGCCCTGGACTCACTCTGCAGACTAGTTTAATGAAAGATGGAGTGGAGACAGGGATCCAGCCTCAAGTGTGGGTGTGTGGTGATGGGGGAGGAGGTGGGAAGTGGGCTTGGCGAGGCACTTACAAGGATGTGCCACGTGCCTCTGGCAGACTGTTCTGTGCTGCCAGCATCCTGCCCCAGACACGCTCTTCCTGAACTCCTCTCCAAGAAGGTCACCAGAGTGTGCCCGTCTTCCTAAAATGTCCGTTGGACCCCATCTCTTCCCTGCTCAGGGCCCTTCAGTGACCCTATCCCTCCTTGAAACTATCCAAGACACAAAGCCCCAAGTCCCTAGCTTGCATCTTAAGCCTGTTGTGATCTGGCCCACTGCTGCCCAAGTGCCCCACTGAACTTATGGTTCCCTGAAAACATACCAGGCTTGCACACCTGCAAAGCCTTTGGCGACGTCGTCTAAGCCCTGCTCAACCCCCAAGATCCAGATCAGATGCCACCTCCTCTGTGAAGCCTTCCCTGGCCTGCTCCCCTGAACCACAGGGCTTGACATAGCGTGGGTATCAAGTGACCCTACTTGGTATTTAGATGAACAGCAGCACTCCCAGTCCTTAGCTGCCCCCCCACCAGCTCCCTCCCCAGCCTCCACTTTCCTGATTCAGAAACTGGAGGGCCGAGTGGCTTCTGACGAGGACCTGAAGCTGTCGGACATGCTGAGGTACTACTTGCGCGACTCACAGGCAGCCAAGGTGAGAGGTGGCCCCAGAGCAGACCTCAGGGCTGGAGCCACCAGGGAGGGCGGGCAGGTAGGCAAGGGCTGTGGGCCAGGGATCCTGTGCCCCTGCCGGCCCCAGGACCTGCTGTACCGGCGGCTGCGGGCGCTGGCAGACTATGAGAACGCCAACAAGGCACTGGACAAGGCGCGCACCAGGAACCGGGAGGTGCGGACCGCTGAGAGCCACCAGCAGCTGTGCTGCCAGCGCTTTGAACGCCTCTCCGACTCAGCCAAGCAGGGTAAGCCCCACGGCCCTGGAGCCCCTGCCACTGCACTGCTGACTCTGCCGGGGTCCCCATTCCTCTCTTCTCCAGAGCTCATGGACTTCAGATCCCGCCGCGTCTCCTCCTTCCGCAAGAACCTCATCGAGCTGGCGGAGCTGGAGCTCAAACACGCTAAGGTGAGCCCTCCAGCCTCACCGAGCCTTCTTGCTGCTTTCCTGGCCTCCCACCGCTGGGCCTCTAGGCCCTTATCAAGTGTCTTGGCGCATGGGGGGTGCGGTGGAGCTCGGGGGGAGGTCAGGCTGCCAGGAGCAGCCCCAGCTGTTCAGGACCACAGTTCCCCATTTTGGATCAGGACCATTCCCTTCTGTCATTGGTAGTGAGGCCTCAATAAATGGTAGCTGTTATTGCTGAGGACAGGGGTGGGGACGGAGGGGCTACCCAAGGTGGGGTAACAGAGGGGGTAGCAGCAGATGGGAGCCATCAAGAACCTCTCCTCTGCAGGCCAGCACCCTGCTTCTCCGGAACACCCTTGTCATCCTCAAGGGGGAACCTTAGAGCCACCAGAGTGCCCCCCGACCTCCCACCCCAGCAAGATGCCTCCTTCCCCACCCCAGGAGCCACTCACCATGCCCCGTGACTTCTCGGGGCAAGGCCTACCCCTACCCCAAGGTGCCAGGCCCTGCAAGATAGGGCAGCATGGGCACCACACTTGGCCACAGGTAAGCAGAGCCCTAACCTGGGGAAACCCAGGGGCCCTGACCTCCCTCCCCAGAGGCTATGGGGCAGCCTCAACCCACCTCTGGCCCCTGAGTTCATTTGTCTCCAGCTTGTTCACAAATAAAAAGCCTGGTTCTGTAGCAAGGAGGCTTGCTTGTCCTGACTTCCCAGTTGGAGGGCCCACCAAGTACATCCTCTATCGGGGCACCATGGTAGAGACCAGATCCTGGGGGAACACGGCGGGGGACACCCCTGCAGTGTCTTCAGCCGCTTTTCAGAGTGCCAGTGGTGCTCTCTGTGGGAAGGTACAAGACCCAGAACTTGGAATCCAGGAGCAGTCTTCAAGGCGTGCCACCACCCCCATAAACCCTGGCACAGACCACGCATAAAACAAATTATAAATCCTCTACACCCATTTCCTAATCAGTAAAATGGAACTACCCCTTCCTGCCTCCCTACCAGAGATACTGGCCAGCTCCAAGGCACTAAGGAACCAGCTCTTTAACTCCAGGCTTTTTTTAGTTGATGGCAGGGGGGGGGAGGGGGCAGGGTATAAATCCTCCATCACCACCACCCCTAGGGCAACACTTCCACCTTACCTGCAGGGCAGGCGAAAACCCAAAGCACAGGGCTGGAAAAGAGCCCACAGCAATGCCAGCAAGAAGCGTGGGGCTCCAGCCAACACTCTCTTGGTTAAACACAGGAAGGTGGAGCCCAAGACACCTGGGTCTGAAGTCCTGGACTCCACCTGGCTGGCCCCACCCTGGCCCCCAGCCACATCTGCAGAAGGCCAAAGACTCAACCTGGCTTTGGACTCACAGCAGCCACTGGACCCAGCCCTTATAAATGAGTCAGCCATCCAGGGGAGAGAGCAGAGCCAAAGACCAAATACTGAAAGTGGAGAAAAAGGTCAAGAAGCAACCAGTAACTTGCAGTCTCGGGGCCCACATCTGGGCAAGACTGCACAGGGGATCACAGAATGGGCCTCACTGTCCTACTGCCCACCTGGGTCAAGGCAACAGAAGAAACCAGTTCAGGGATTAAGCCTCTCTGTTCAAGGAACCCCTGCAGCCAGTAGCAGACACACCCTGGCTCAGCTACCTTCCAGGCTGGTGCCAACTATGACGCCAGGATATAGAGAGGGAACTGTCAGAAAGGAGACTCAGCTAGTCACTGGCGCCAAATGAGGGCGTGTGGGGCTGGCTGGAAGGAGGGTTAGGGAAGAGATGCTACACATCCTCCCAGCCTACCCGCCCCCAAGGTCCCCTGGGCCCCAACCTCCAAACAAACATCCCATTAGTGAGCCTTTTTATTGTTGTGTGTTTTTTTTGTTTTTTTAATTGAGGGTCCCTTACTGGTCCTGCTTCCATGAGTGGCTGTGACCAGGGGCAAGGGGGAGGGGAACCAGGTGGCGCAGGGAGGGGTCATCTCCACAACATTCCATTTATACACAGAACTAAACAGACAAGCACAGAGTCACTATTGTGGTTAGAAGTTGGCAGCATGGGAAAAGGGAGGAACAAGGGGGGAACTGGGGTGTCGTTAAAAAAAATACAGGTCCCCCCCAAACAGGGGTTCCTGGGGGGAACTTGGTCTGTTTCAACCCAAGAGGAATCAGAAGATCAAAAGCGGTTTGGGAAGGCCAGAACCGTCAGGGATGGAGGGAAGAGGAGGAAGGTCCAGGGGGTGGGGGGGCTGTTTGGCAACTGGGGTGAAGGGACTGCCCTCCCCCTGCTGGGTTCCCCCCAGCCCCTCCGGTCTGGCAGGAAGGGGGCAGCCTGCAACCCCCACGGGCAGGTCTGGGGCTGCCAGATGCTCCAGGCAGGGGGCTGGAGGGGGCTCACAAAGGCTTGCCCTCCAGAGAGATGACGGCGCTGCCCCCCAGCTTCTCTGCCAGGGTGCAGCGGTCCTTGACCTCCTCATAGCAGTTTGCTTGCAATTCATGCTTGATCCCTGTGGAGGAGAAGGGGGAGCATCTGTGAGAGGGAGCTCTGGGGCGGGGGTGGGTGTGCTGCAGCTGGGAAGGAGCCAGCAGAACAGATGGCGGGATAAGGCTACATCCAGCAGGCAGTGAAGAGGAGACAGAGAGAGAGGGCTCTCCTCCACCATGCCGTCCACCCCACCCTGCAGCCAAGGCCTGAATGCAAGGGCTTACGGCACCACCAGCGCTGGCCCTTACCCGTCAGCTTCTTCTTGATGGCGTCCTTGGAGCTGGCGTAGATCATTTTGCTCTTAAGGGGTGCACACTCAGGGGCCCTGGAGGGAAACAGAATCAGAGAACTTACCGCAAAGCCCCCTCCTCCAAGTCTAGCAAGTGCCCTGAAGCGATACAGGACTTCCAGAAACCCCTGAGCTGGCCCCTAACATTCAAGCTTTTATCAAGTTCCTCACTGACAGGCATTTTATTACAACACCCTCCCCTGAAACGCACACCTCTGGGTTAACAAGGAGCCACAGACCTTCCTGTCCTGGGAAAGCAGGGTGGGACAGAGCTACGGCAGGTGACAGGAAAAGGTGCCTGCAGGAGAAGCTCACCAGAAGATGAACACCAGGTCCTCCTTCTTGCTCTCCTTGGTCTCATAGGTTGCGTCATAGAGGGCGTAGCGGCAGTCCTTGTCTGGCAGCATCTTGACAAAGGTGGTGTAGGGGTCGTCTACAGTCTGGCCCACATCACCTACCAGGATCTCCTTGCCCTCCTCCAAGATGATGTTCTTCTTGTCCTCGCTCAGGCAGAAGAGCACCGCCTTCTTGCGCTTCTTCACCTCCTCTGGTGTCGACGACTTACGCACCTTCATGTCGTTGAACACTTTGATGACCCCATCAGAGACAGCCACGCCAGAGGCCTAGAGGACGAGCCACACGCACCTCATAAGGAACAAGTTTCTGGGACGTGCCCTGAAGTCCCTCCTTTGCTTTCTTAGGAAATCTGTCTAGATGTCAACAAATATAGTCCTCAGCCCCAAGACATCATTAATCCCCTTCCCAAGACAAGTATCACTAGTTTCCCACCCAAGTCACTGTCAAAGGATCAGATGTGACACAACCCCAGAAAAGCCGCCACAGAAGAGACCTCTGATCACATAACTCAACACCATTCCTCCCCACTCCGACATCCTGCAGGCTAGATTAAAGACCTGTGAAAAGCAAAGTCTTGGCCAAGATGTGAACCCAGAATTAAAAGAACCTACAGACGCACGGTACTCAGTCTCAGCTTTTGCATAGTGCTGACTCAGAACTTCACAGAGAGTAGAAAGGGACCCAGACAACCAGGTCATAGTCATCTACGAGAGAACCAGGACCCACAACGCTAGAGGAGTCACCAACGGTGCTCAACAGTTCTAGCAAGCCCATCAGAACTGTTCAACGCAATTATCACACAAGGTATCCCTTTCTCTGCTGGAGTCTTCCTACACCAAAGGAAGAACAAACCCCTAATTACGGCCCTACCCGACAACTCCCTGTTCTCCGGAAAAAAATGCAAGGCCCCAAAGGTCGCTGATAGAAGTTAGCAGTCCAAACTCAAAGGCCCAAACTCAAAGAGCTCCGTGAGAGCTCTTTAAACTTCTATTCTGGGTCGTATTGGGGTCCACCCTAGCCAGGAATGGGGGTGAGACTGTCCACGGTGAAATCTGCCCCCGCTCCCGGAACTGCAGAGGAAGCCGGCCACGTGATTGAGCCGCTTCCGGAGTAGGCGGGGAAAGGAGACCGGCTAGACTCAGCCCCCTCCCCGAAAAAAACCCGTACCTAGAGGAAGCAACACCTCCAGGGCCTCAACCCTAAGGAAGCGCCCTTACCGACAAGCTTATCGCCCCCCTGCGCTGCGGGCCTGGACAAATTACCCAACCTTCGGCTCTCGCAGCCCTCGGGCCGAACACAGGGGACGGGGTGGTTTCCGGGCGGTGCCCGCCTGGGTCACTTCCCTAAACTCGGCTCCACCCTCAGGCCCCATCCTGGAAAGCCGACAGCCCCGCTGGTCCACGGCTTCGGGCCCAGCAGCTAGGCCGGACCGTGTGCGCACGCGCCGGCCGACAGCGCCGTTCCAGCGTCCGCCGGGTGTAGTCTGCGAACCCAGCTCGCCTTGTGGGCTCGCTAGCTCCCGAGCACGGCCGTGATCTCCGCGCTGTCCGCTCTGTGCTGCGCGGTGCAAGTCTCTAATCCCAGGCGCCTGCGCCCGGACCCGGACACCCCCGCATCCCCGCTAGCCGCGCCGCCCCCGCCCCTTGCGAGCATCCCTGCCACCTGCTCTCGAGACAGACCCGCCTGAGAGGGAGGGTGACGCGGAGATAGGAACAGCCCCTGGGTGGGGCGCGCGCGCCGAGACCGCTCGCGCGCTTTTCCTTCGCCGCCCCCGGGCCAGGTTTGGATGCCGCGTGCTCCCGTCGAGCGCGCCCCCGTGAGCCGACTCTCTTCGGCCCCGCCGCGGCGCGCGACACCGGCTGCTCAGCGAGGGACGGGCGCGCGCGCCCTGGACCCCTCCCCCACGGCCCTTGTCCGCGCGGGCGCAACAGCGGGGTGGGGGAGGGGAAGGGAGTCCAGGGGGCGCGCGAGCGACGTCCAAGCCGGCCCTCACCGGCGCCCGCGGGCGCGCACGCGCGTCCCGGCGCCGCCCGCCCCTCAGCACGAGACCCTCATCCCGCCCGGGGAGCTGGGGGAGGGGATGCCGACGTCGCTCCCCCGTTCCCTTTAGCGCGCGCAGATGATCGACCCGCAGCCGCCTCCCCTCCGGCGCCATGGCCTGCCGCTCACCATGTTTCCGGAAGAGAAAAGGAGATAGCAAGGAGAGCCAGAAAAGACAAGAGCCGCTGCAGCTGCTGCCGGGATCCGACTGAACGCGGCCTCTCCCGGCCCCTTCCGTTTAGTACGAGCCGCACAATGAGGGGCGGGGCGGGCTTCCGGCGCTCCCCCCGCGGGCCGACGGGAAATGAAGTCCGAGGGTCCTGCGCCGTCTTCGGGCTCGCTGGGTAACAGAGTCTTTTTCACCTGACGGCCTCCCTGCTCCACGTTGCATACTGGGAAATGTAGTTCAAAACAGCCGAGAGAGGCGGGGCTATGGCACGGAGAGCGCACCCGTTGGTCGAATTTCCCAGGAAATGCTCGGAGCTGAGCGAAGGCCTCGGCGTTGGGTAATATGACCTGAAAATGAGCCCCGACTTCGCGCTCTCTACCTCGGAGGGAAACGGTTTTCCTAAGATCCATCTTGGCACTATCTGGATCCTTTGGTCTGAAAATTTTCAGTGAGTTAGTATTTTGGTTTTCCGAATTGAAGCACCTATTCATTGGCCTGGAATCCAGCCCTAGAGCAAGGAGAATCGCCAGTATAAGGCACCTTCTATCCAATAAACATTTGTTAAGCATCCTCCATGTGTAAAGCCACTCTTGTCTACTGAGAAAAGGCCATATGCAACGTCAATAAAATAAGAGAAAAAAACGCAAGGGAAAGGCTACGAGGAAATCTTTGAAAATAGAGATTTGTACTTGTTTTTAGGGTGTTTGGCAAAATCATGAGGTAATAAGCCAAAATCATGAGACAGGGGTTTGTGCATTCAATTCAAGGATTATGTGCCTTTTACTAAACAGTGAAAAGCGGAAATAGATATTAAACCAAACTTGAGTCTCATTCTCGAGTTGGTAACCAGGCATATGGTTAATTAGTACCGGCAGAAATTGAGACAGAAACTCTGTGGGAGCATAACCTTCAAAAAAAGAAACTGGGGTGGGGGAGTCCGGGAAGATTTCTTTGGCCTCGAACAAAGGCCATGCCCTCTTTCTCTGCAGGAAGAGAAGACAGGGTCGCAAACAAGAGAATTGGGGGCGTTGATCCCATATGCAGAATAAAGGGTGTAAATGAAGAGCCAGAAGGCTGGGCTTCAGGACCCGGGGAGCGACTCCCGAGAGTGGGGTACGTCGCAGAGCATGCCGGGGGTTGTAGTCGGGGACCTTCCGCCGCATCGCCCACCAACCGAGCTCCCGGGAGCCTCAGGCGGGGGCCACAGCTCAACCGCCTCGCGCAAGCGGCCCTGCCTGGAGAGGAGGCTGGCTCCACCTTTTTTGAGCTTCGGAGTTTCCTAGAGCAACGACAAGGGGGAGGGAGACTTCGCAGTTACCCTGGAGACGCGCTCCCGCCCGCCCCTAGCTGCGGGATGCCCTAGATGTCCTTATTAGGACATGAGGCTAGAGGGGGCGGGGCCAAACCGAACGCCCGCTGGAGGCTCCTTATAAGGCAGCGTCGGGCGGGAGGCGGGAGTGTGGAGCAGGCTGGGGGGGTGAGGGATCGAGGCGGGGCGGAGTTTGAAGGGGCGGGCCTGGAAGCTCTGGCGCCCGCCTCTCCGCTCCAGTAAGGCCTCAGATCCGCACCTCGCCACTTCCGGTGTAGCAGATGAGGGCTGCTCTAATTTGCTGGCGAGACTCTCGTGCTCAACTGGGACCCCTCTGCATAGTTCCCATCTTAACCTCCCTGAGGGTCCCCCACCTCCAATGAGTCTCAAAAACGATGAAGTGGGGCTTCCCTGGTGGCGCAGTTCTTGAGAATCTGCCTGCCAATGCTGGGGACAAGGGTTCGAGCCCTGGTCTGGGAAGATCCCACGTGCCGCGGAGCAACTGGGCCCGTGAGCCACAACTACTGAGCCTGCGCGTCTGGAGCCTGTGCTCCGCAACGAGAGGCCGCGACAGTGAGAGGCCCGCGCACCGCGATGAAGAGTGGCCCTCGCTCGCCGCAACTAGAGAAAGCCCTCGCACAGAAACGAAGACCCAACACAGACCCAAAAATTAATAAATAAATAATTTTTAAAAAAAACAAAAACGATGAAGTGTTTTCCCCTTGTCCGGGCTTCTTACTCCCAGGCTGCTACCCCGATTCCAACAACGCTACCACTTCAGCCCCTCCCACATATTCCGATGTCCAGTACCTCCTATTTGTTCCCTCTCTGCTTGTCCTCTGTCCCCCTCTCCCCGTCCTGCAAGCTTTGGCCTTCCCTGCGTGTCCCCGACTTCGCGCCCCTCCCCCATGGAGGCCCCAGCTCGGGATCACCATTTCCTCGGAGGGTCTTTCAGCTGCTCTCGCGTTACCTTCGTGTCCTCATTCCCTGTACCCATTCCTAATGTCCCTCCGACGAAACTACCTGCAACCCATTTGTTCCCCCACCCCCCCGGACTCTTCATAAGCCCAGTCTCTATACCGTCCTCCGCTAGAGCGCGCCCGAAACTGACAGCCTTAGGTTACTCGGTATGCACCGCCGCAACCAGACCTCCCAGCCACAGGGCGGCGCTGTCCACCTTCCTCTCTCCCGCACAAAGAGGACCCCCACCCCTCCACCCCCGCTCTCGAATCTGGGGTGGGAGGAAGGGGCGGGTCAAGGCCTGGGGCGGGCGGGGCGCGTCCGAAAGGCTCGTCCTGTCCCGGGGCGGCGGGAAGGCGAGAAGCGGTAGAGACTGTGCTTGGCACCGACCACTTAGAGTAGTACAGGGGCGGGGAGGGCAGCAGAAATCAGTCCTCTTGGTTAGTTCCCCGCATGGGACCACGTGATTGGAGAGGTCCTGCCCTCCTCCGCCGGAACCAGGTGTTCGAATCCCGTCTCCAGAACTAGCGGCATTTCAGTCCTGCCGGCGTGAGGGCTGGGGCTCACGCCCTGGGGCTCATGGCAGCGCCGGTCCGCCTGGGCCGGAAACGACCGCTGCCCGTTTGCGCCAACCCGCTCTTCGTACGCTGGCTGACCGAGTGGCGGGACGAGGCAGTCAGCAGAGGGCGCCGCACGCAATTCGTGTTTCAGAAGGTGGGTTCTGGCCGGGCCTGATGGGGGACAGGTGCTGGCCGGGCCAGACAGCCAGGTCCACCCTGACCCGGTACTGTACCCCTACTCCGCCAGGCACTGCGCTCCCTACGGCGGTACCCACTGCCCCTGCACAGCGGCAAGGAAGCTAAGATCCTACAGCACTTCGGAGACGGGCTCTGCCGGATGCTGGACCGGCGGCTGCAGCAGCACAAGGCATCAGGTGGTGAACGCTGGGAGCAGGGGTCTGTGGTCCCCTGAGCCTCCCTCAGATGCAGCTTCTGTAACCACCTGGGATACTTTGGCTTCAGGCTCCCTGCTCCTGTCCAAGTTGCTGTTTGACGTCGGGCTAGTGGTTGACTTTTTCAGAACCTCACCGCTCTCACCAACCACTTGAGCTGGCCGCGTCACAGACCATCCTACCTGCTGGATTCCAGGGTCCAGGGTTGACTCTCTTCTACTCCCGCAGGTGACCACGCCCCATGTTCACCACCTGGAGCGAAGAGTCCAGCCCGGGAAAGGCCTGCCAAAGTCCAGGATCCTTACATGCCAGTGAGGAGAGGGCAGGGGGGTAGAAGGGAAAGCGGGAGCACCAGGAGTAAGATTTTCTGGCTTGGGGGACTTAGCTGGGCTGGGTCCAAATCCCACCAGTGACACCTGGCTCTGGACAAATGACTTATTCTGTCTGATGCTTAATTTTCTTATCTGTAGGTGTAGATAGTGAGTTATAATAGAGTCAGTTGAGAGAATTCCATGATCAAGCTATTTAGGGGGCCAAACCCAGTAAGTTATGGGATTTGCTGTTGAGTCTTCTTGTCTTACCTTCTCTGTCCTGTGCTAGAACTGAGGCTGGGCCAGGCCGATTACACCCCTACCCCACCCCCCACCCCCTGAAACTGTCCACCGTCTCATCCCAAGTTTGCAGGAGATCATACTATCACATGGCCTATTTTACAGATACAGAAGCTAGAGAGGCAGCTGAGTAATTTGCTCAGGGCCGTTTAGTCTGCTGAGATAGAACCTGAACCTCAGCTTTGCCAGGGATTGCGTCTGCAACAGCTGGCTGGCTTTTGGCTTCAAAGGCCCCCTGTACCTTTCAGGGTCCAACCCAGCTCAAAGCAGGAGGCTCTGGCAAGTATTGGCCAGCTCGGCACTCGGGAGCTCGAGCAGTACTGCTGCTGCTGTACCGGGAACACCTGGTGAGCGCCTGACCAAATCGGGAGTCCGGGGAACTGAGGCCACGGGCCTGCGGCTCCTGGGGCAGGCTGCTCGGGCGCTGAACCTAAGTTGGTTACATTTCTGCCTTGGTTACAGAATCCTAGCAGCCACGGCTTCCTAACCAAGGATGAGCTGCTGCAGAGGTGTGCCCAGAAGGCTCCAAGGGTGAGCACTGAGAGGGGGAAGGAGGGAGCCAAGTGGCTCTGGATCTGACCCTGAGCCCACCACAGGCTGCCCTTCTTGGGAGCAAGCAGCGGGGTGAGACAAGGGGGTGGGCAGGTGGTAGCCCTGGGAGCTCTCTAAGGGTCTCCTCCCGTACGAACAGGTGGCCCCTGGAAGTGCTCGGCCCTGGCCAGCCCTCCGCTCCCTCCTCCACAGGAATCTCGTCCTCAGGACGCAGCAGCCAGCTAGGTGGGGAGAACAACGTGAGATGCAGGAGGCAGGGCCGGGGAGTATGCGTGCCGTGCTGAGGTGGCCCTGCAGCCTGATGTGTACTTGTTGCCGACCAGAGGAGTGGCCCTGGGCAGGTCCAGAGGCAGCTGATCTGAGGGGCGAGAACGTGGCTAGCAGGAGGGGTGTTGGGCAGCCACTGGCCTTGTTTGTGAAGTGTCGCCAAGGCTGGTGAGACCAGCCTAGCTGGGGGCAGGCAGGGGAGCCCGCCAAGTATGAGTGAAGAAGGGAGATCTGTGTTCTCTTTTTCCACCCACCAGGTACTCACTGACCCCAGAGGGTCTGGAGCTGGCCCAGAAGCTGTCTGAGTCGGAGGGCCTGAGCTTGCTGAGTGTGGGCAGCGGGCCAGAGGAGCCCCCTGGGGAGGAGCCTGCGGTGCCAGGAGCGGCCTCAGCTGAGCTGTGAGGAGGGGGAGGGGGGAGAACAGGGGAGCAGGAATCGTCCCCAAAATGAGGCCAGGACCCCACCCTGTCTCCATCAGCTCCAGCTGAGCTGTGGCTGCCCCACCTCCTAGGGGTTAGAGGAGCAGCAGCCCGGGCCTTGCACACACCGACTTCCACCCCTTCTCCCCAGTAGTGGCGCCAGCGAAGGGAACGTCCAACAGCCACCGCTGGAGCTGGGGCCTGGAGAGTACAGGGTGCTGTTGTGCGTGGACGTTGGCGAGACCAAGGGGTGAGTGAGGTGGGGGGAGGTGAGGGAGAGGACGCGGCGAGGGCCCTGGCCTGCCCTCCCTCAGGCCTCCCACCGTGCAACTCCAGGGCGGGATCCAGGCCAGAGCTGCTCCGAGAGCTGCAGCGGCTGCACGTGACCCACACGGTGCGCAAGCTGCACGTTGGGGACTTCGTGTGGGTGGCCCAAGAGACCAGTCCCAGGGACCCGGGTAAGGGGTGTGGATGGGCAGGTGGGGGGCAGAGGCAGGGCCTGGAGGGTGAGGGGACGCGAGCCAATGGGACACTTCTTGGCCTCTCGGCAGCACGACCTGGAGAACTAGTCCTGGACCACATCGTGGAACGAAAGCGGCTGGATGACCTGTGCAGCAGCATCATCGACGGCCGCTTCCGGGAGCAAAAGGTTCCTTCACTGGCCTCGCCACCCTCCCTGCCCCGGGCCCACTCAGGGGCACTTCTGGGTGGTATCTAGGCAGAGCTCCCACACCTCCAGCCACACCCCCTCTAGAGCTGCTCCAGGGCAGCCCCGAGATCAGACTCCCCTCGGGCCCCTCCAGGCACACAGTAGGTATGCAGGGTCTCTGGGCAGGGCAGAGGAGCATGTTAGGACCCCTAGGGTGTCCAGCCCCTGCAGCCTGGGGTAAACAAGGCTCACCCCTCCAGGAGTGGAACCGCAGCAGCTATGTGTCAGTGCCGGCTGCTAGGCTGACCCCATAGGCCACGTATAGGCCAAGGGAAGCTTGAAGAATGGGCATCGCTCAGATGGTGGCAGGGCTTTCTGTGCAAGAGTAGCAGCGTGAGCAAAGGTGTGGAGGCCGCTCTGAGGCAGGTGGAGAAGCTAGGGAGGATGAGGAGGCGAACTGGTGGGACCAAGGTCTTGTGACGGTTTTGAGGGTGACTTGATGGACACCTAGCATATGAGCATCCAGGTTTTGACCCACCTCACCCTCCCCAACTGCCTGCCCAGTTCCGGCTGAAGCGCTGCGGCCTGGGCCGTCGAGTATACCTGGTGGAAGAGCATGGCTCAGTGCGTAACCTCAGCCTTCCCGAGGGCACGCTGCTGCAGGCTGTCACCAACACTCAGGTGAGCCGGGAGGGCAGGGCCAGGCTGGCAGGGACCCTGTGGTCTACGGCTCTGCTCGGGAGCCACTCTCTTTCCCTTGGATCGTCTTCTTCAGGTCATCGATGGCTTCTTTGTGAAACGCACAGCAGATATTAAGGAGTCAGCAGCCTACCTGGCCCTGTTGACAAGGGGCCTGCAGAGACTCTACCAGGTGAGCAGGTGCATCCATCCGGCACTGGCCCCTTACTTAGGTCGCGTGTTCCCTCAGGGAAGGCGAGGTGAGTGGGATCCCTGTTTCTCAGGCTGGCCCACTGAGGCCTGGGATGGGGCAAGGCCTGGCTGGGGGTTGTCCCCTAGAGCTCTGGCCTGGCCTCAGTTCCCTCTTCCCTCAGGGCCACACCCTCCACAGTCGCCCCTGGGGAACCCAAGGGGACCCTGAATCAAGGGCTGGGCCCTCCCCAAACCCTCTCTGCTCACTCCTCACCTTCAACGACTTCAACGCCGGAGCCATCAAGAACAAGGTACTGCCTCTGCCCAGCCCCTCCTTACGAGGTCCAGCCCTGGGCCGCTCCTCACATGGTCCTCCCCCGACCCCAGGCCCAGTCTGTGCGGGAGGTGTTTGCCAGGCAGCTGATGCAGGTGCGCGGAGTGAGCGGGGAGAAGGCGGCAGCCCTGGTAGATCAGTACAGCACCCCTGCCAGGTAGGCGGCCACAGAGCCCCTGTCCTCTGCCCCCGCCCACACCGCGTGGACGTCAACTCAGCCAGTGCCTTGCGGGTAGTCTGGCTCTGTGAGGGCTGGACAGACCCAGCTGATACCTGAGGAGTTCACGGAGGTCCGGTGGTGAGGAAGACAGAGCCAGCCAAGACCAGACAGAATCTCAGGCATTGGGAGGAGGGGGAGAGAGACATTCTACAGTTAAGTCCTCTACATACGAACAAGTTCCATTCCAAGAGCACGTTCATGAGTCCGATTTGTTCGTAAGTCTAACAAAGTTAGCTTAAATACCCAACTAACACAGTCAGCTATATACCGCTGCTCTTACGCTTGCTTCTGGACATCCTGGGCTTGAAGTAAAGATACTGTACTCCTGTACTCTGTACAGTACCGTAGAGTAAAGCACAGCCACCTGTGGAGGATGCACGTGAGTGAGCATGTACACCAGACACATGAACTAACTTCCGTGATTGGACATGCGAACATATGTTCATATCTTTGAAAGTTCACAACTTGAAGGTTCGTATGGAGGGGACTTCCTGTACCTGGTGCAGCAGAGAAGGCTTCCTGGAGGAGTGGGCGGGCCATGAAGACTGGGCCAAGAACAGCCATACTTGGGAAACATTTGCAGAAGCATGAAAGGAGGGTGAGCAGGATGGAGCAGGGCCTTGAATGCCAGGTTCAGGAAGTGCGGCCATGGTCCTGACTCCTCTAACCCATGCCAACCTCTTCCGGCCCGCCTCCCGTGACACTGGCCTGAGCCACTCGGGATGGGCCAGCAGTCAGCCATTGCCAAAACTTAGAAACTCATACTCCCCACCCCACCCTCAGCCTGCTGGCCGCCTATGACGCCTGTGCCACGCCGAAGGAAAAGGAAATGCTGCTGAGCACCATCAAGTGCGGACCCCTGCAGAGGTGAGGGCAGGAGACAGAACCTGGAGAGAGTAGGTGGGGTGCGGTTACCCTCACCCAGGCCTGACCCTTACGTGCCTTTCTCTTTGTGCAGGAATCTGGGGCCAGCTCTGAGCAGGACCTTGTCACAGCTTTACTGCAGCCACGGCCCCCTGACCTGAGCTATGCCACAAGACAGAACCCCGCCCCCATCTTCCCAGGCTACGCAGCCTTTTAACCGGGATCTTTGGGCTACAATAAAAATCTTAAGTGTTTGCAGCTTTATGTGTTAGGAGGAGATGCCAGGCCCCAGGGGTCTTGTAAGATATCCAGGTGGGAACTGGGGAGACCATTGGGTCCAGTTTTTAAACTGAGCTCCTCAGGACCCGTGGGGTCCCCTGGCAGGGCACTGAGACTGCCAGGGAGATGAAGTCAGTGAGGCGTTGCAACTTTGAATCTAGTTTATGTCATCAGAGTTCTCTGATCAAATAAAGTTTCCTTTGAGAAGAAGTTCTGTAGCTAGGAAAAGAAAAGTTTATAAAGCGCTGACAGTCCAGTTGCCTCATTTTATGGATTGGAACACTGAGGCTCAGGGAGCGATCGTTTGAGACCAAGCTAGGATGGAAACCCAGGGCCTCCTGGCACTGTCTAGAGCAGGATTGTTCGGGCCACTGCAGAGCAGCCAAGCCCACGTTTCTGGGCTGTGGCCTGGAGTCTGCAGCCTCATTACCTCTTGCCTCCTCAGGGTGATTCTGATGCCCATGGTATATAGGCCAGTTCCAGTCTTGGGGATGCAGCTCCCAGCTCCTGTCAATGGAGCCCTTCATCCTGGACAGAGACACCCCCCGCCTTTAGGTGGACGTGGCCTGCCTCCCATGAGCCTGCCCTTTCCCCACTCTGGGGTTCACTGCAGTGTGACCCACCCACCTCAGCCACCAGGACTCCTTCTTTCTCCCTTTATTGCCTTTCTCTCTCTACCCTTCACAACAGCGTCTTCCCTTTTTAGCAGAACACAGTCATCCCTGAGCCCCAGGCTCCTCGGCTACAGGGAACCTCCCCCTCCCTGAGAGCTCCCCCGCCCACTCCTCAGAAGGTGTAGGCCCCCACGAAGACGGTGAGTCTCAGTACAGAGCTGGCCCGGTAGCTCATGAGGGAGTTCATGGTGACCATCTCGAGGTCCAGCACGTACTCCCGGGGGCCTGTCACAGGGCGCGCGAGGACCAGCATGGCGCTGACATTGTTGATTTGCTGCAGGGTACAGTGGGTGGGGGGACATGTAGATCGCGTCAACCTACGCAGCAGGACCCTACTCCGCCATCACCTCCCTGCCCTGAGTCTGGTATCCACGACCAGTTGGCTGTGAAGTGGAGAGAGCCCTGGTCAGCCTGGGACCCCAGGCGCTCATCCAGACCTGTGACTCCCTCGACATCTGCACCCGGGCTCCTGCCCTCAGAAACATCCCACTGGTGCTCTTCCCACCCTTTCCAGCTAGTTCTTCTTTTGTCTAACCACGGTCAACTGATTCAGGACCAGGTGTGAGACTTGGGAGCAGTGGGGCCTTTGGTGACCTGGAGCAGGCAGACTCCCCTTCAAAGCACTCAATTCCAGAAAGAGAAAACCAGCACTGGTACCAGACAAACCCTTAACACCTCTCTCACTGTGTCACATCCAGACCCTGCCCTCCTCCCACCTCCACCAGCAGAGAGCTGGATTCTCAGACCCCAGGCCCCTGTGCCAACCCCTGCTGCCTCTGTCTCCAAGATCCAGCTCCACTTGTTTGCCCTTCCCAGACTCTGCTGTGTCTGTTACCTCCAGCATCTCATGCTAGTCCTTTGTCCTAAGGGTGAAGCAGTTGAAGCCAGATACGCAGACCAGCACAGGGACTCAAACCCCAGTGTCTGAGTGCCTTGCTAGAATTGTATTTAACAATCTGTAGTTTGTACCAAGGGAATTTATAACACTTCTACCTTGCTACAGAAATTCTGACCCCTGTGGGGAGGGACACAGAGAAGAGGCGGGGCATGGTGGCATAGTTGCGTCTCCCACTTAAGGTTTCCTGGAATTCAGTTTTGGATTATGCAAGTCAGTTGAGGGATGGGGTTAAGGGAAAGCCTTACCCTAATGTAGAAGTCTCCCTGCGAGTTTCCAGCACGGATCTGAAAAGCATTGTAGGCGCCAGGGTAGACGGAGGTCGCTTGGATTTGGAACACGTCGGCTGGTACGCTCCGCTCCGAGGTGATGCTCATGTAGCGGTGCACGATGGACGAGGGCTGCTCCCGGCACAGGGGGTTGGAAGCCGGACAGAGGCAGCGACTGGAGACCCCGAGATGGGAACACGAATGAGGTCATAGCCCATCCTCCAAATCTGGCCCACCCCCAGAATTAGGGATCCCAAAAGGATCCTCCCACTCCTGCTGTAACAGCATGTGTGGTTTAGTTGGACTACAACTCCCATCGGCCCTCAGAGCACTCGGCAGCCCGAACAGGCGCCAGTCAGCCGCAGAGCCCTCTGGGAGTTGTAGTTTCTGCTATGGCCTGGTGTCGAGTTGACTCACTTGTCCGACACCTGGACATAGGGCTCCACGCAGCGGTTGGTGTCCACGCAGCGGTAGCCCCCGTGGAAGTTGACACACGTTTGGGCCTCAGAGCACTGGTGCGCACCCGACTCACACTCGTCAATGTCTGTGCCGGGGGAGAGGGGCTTGGAACCCGGATACCAGGCCACCAGCCCCTGACACCACCCTGCCCGCTGCACCGGGGCAACCTGTACCTTGGCACAGGCGCGTGGCCAGCAACTGGTAGCCCTGCGGGCAGTGGCAGGAGAAGCGGCCTGGCTCGTTGACACAGCGGTACTGGCAGAGGTAACTGGAGTAGCTGCACTCATCGATATCTGAGGGGGGAGGGGGAGGGGGGCGGGGCTGAGGACTGGGCTGCCGCAGTCCTCCAGCTCAGCCCCACACATGCTCATCTCATCGACTGAGCCTGGCCCCAGGTTAGGCTCAGTGTAGAAAGAAGCAGAAGAGACAGGCCCTGCGGAACTCAGCAGCGGACAGAGGGTTCAAGAAAGAACTGCCCAGGGGACTTTCCTGGCGGTCCAGTGGTTAAGACTCCGCGCTTCCACTGCAGGGGGCATAGGTTCCATCCCTGGTCCGGGAACTAAGATCCCAGAAGCCACATGGCAAAAAAAAAAAAAAAGAAAGGCCTGCCCAGCTCACAGATCTGTCTTTGCCCCAGGACTATAAGGTGATACTAAATGAGAGCACTGGGAATCTAGAGGTTTGGCTTTATATCCTACTGACTGAGTTTGGGGAACCTAAGTTTTCCTGTCAATAAAATCAGTGGCTTAGACTGATGAGCCCTCGAGGCATCCCAGCCTGCTCTGGGTTTCAGTACTTTGCCCGAATCCTGCAACCTACAATCCGCCCAATTACAGTCACCTCCTGCCAACTGCGAGCAGCAGAGGCAGGAGCCAGGTTTTCTCCTCTGTGCCCCTTATGCTGCCCGGCACCTAGCCAGGTACCAATGCGGCCTTCCTCGCCAGCAAAGCACACAGCATAACAGAAACAGGGCACGTGGCCGGTTGACATGGAGTGAGATAGAGCCCTGGCCCCATTGGGCAAGTCACTCAATCTCTCTTCACTGAAGTATTTTATCTTATTTTTTGTAATCCTCCCAACAAAACTTGAGGGAAGTATTATGTCAATTTGCAGAGGAGGAAAAACTGCTATTTATCTCATAGGATTGTTGGCAGGATTAAATAAGGCCAAATATGTAAGGAAAGCATACTGCACAGGGCAGTTTCTCAATAAATGCTAATTCACTTTAAAGCGTTGCTGCTTGGGACTTGAAAAAGTCTGTCGTCGTTTTCTCACTTAATTCTCAAGACAACCTATTCTACAGAAGAATAAATGGACTCAGAGAGAAGAGTGACTTGCCCTGGTCCAGGATTCGCACGCACATCAGCCTGATTCCCAGGGAGGGGGGCACCTACATCTTCGTTCAGTCTCCCTACTGAGCTTCGGTGGGGATCTGACTGCTCCCCTCTGTGCCTTCCCCACCAGGTGGGCAGCTCTGTAGGTGCCCAGCCACCAGCTGGGGTGGAGTACCAGGAGGCACATGGGTGCAGGATGGACGGGACGTGGAGGCATCAAGGGGAGGGCTGTGTGGCAGGAGGTGCAGCATGACACAGGGCCTGGGGGACCAGTGGAGGGACACGCGGCAGGGGTGGAGCTCTCACCACTGCAGGAGAAGCCATCCCGGTGCAGCTCATAGCCCTGGTGGCAGCGACACAGGAAGGTCCCATAGGAGTTGAAGCAGCGCTGCTCACACGGAGCCCCCATGTCACATTCGTTCACATCTGGGGGTGCCAGGAAGAGGGGGAGGGGTGAAAGCCGAGGAGCAGCCCAGAGCCCCCGCTGCCCCTGGGCTGGTCAGGAAGGGAGCTCCCCCCCCACACACCACCCTGCGCAGGACCCAGGAGCCTGGCCCAGCCCGGCCTCACCCACGCAGGAGCGGTTGTTGGGCCCCAGCTGGAAGCCCGGCTCGCACTGGCATCGAAAGGAACCAGGCAAGTTCACGCAGCGGTGCTGGCAGTAGCGGTAGCGGCACTCATCTATATCTGGGATGGAGGCAGGGGGAGGACAGCAGAGGGCAAATGTCAGGTGCGGCCCAGGCCAGCTGGGACTCATCACCCATAGTCTTGCTTGTGTCTGGGCTGGGCCAGATCATCCAGGACTCACACATACATGCACACAGTCCTGTGTCTGGGGACAGTAAGGCAGAGGTGGCAGGGGACTGGGGTGAAACCTGGGGGTGGGTTGGAATGGGGATCAGGTGCTAGAGTGAGAGCCAGGTCATGGGCAAGAGCAGGGACTAGAAAGGCCGCTCCCCAGACTCACCCACACACTCGGGCCCGATCTTGCGGTAGCCGTCGGGGCAAGTACACTGGTAGGAGCCAGGCAGGTTATGGCACTCCTGGCTGGGGCGGCAGTCGTGCAGGGCCTGGGCACACTCGTCCACGTCTGCAGGAGACACCACTCAGCCCCCGCCTGGCAGCCCATGCACCACCCGACACGACAGACACCTCAGTATGGGAGCACACAGGTCAGGTACCACTTACATGGATGTGTGGGTGACTGATGCACCCACAACGGGAACATGTGGACCCGCCCAACAGCACAAATAAGAGTTTACCAGCTTGGAGCCAATGAGAACGGCACCCCTACGCTGGGAGACCTCATGCCAGGGAAGCATAGGATAAGGCCCTGCCCATACTCCCAGGAGCACAGATTCCAGGGCCTTCCTCCAAGGTCCGAGGCACCCACGGGTGGGGTGCAGACCAGGAAGGGGCAGGGGCAGAGGCTGAGAGGCAGAGCTCTTGCAGTACGTCTGCAGCAGTCAAGGCGAGGGTCCCAGAGGCTGGCTGGGCAGTGTAACAGGAGCTGGGGCCCCCTGCGGCAGGCCCCACGCAAAGTGAGGGTCTGGACAAGGGTCTGGATGTTATCCTAGTGGCCCTGAGGAGGCTCTTGAGCAAGGGAGGAACATGAGGTGTAAGTTTTTAAGATGCAGTGAGAGACGCTCGGTAGAAGGGTTGGAAGCCTCAGTGCCAGGGTGACCCTTACTCACCCGTGCAGCTCTCTTGCTCATCGGGCTCATAGCCCGGGAGGCAGGGGTTGGGGTGCTCAGCAGGGGGCACTGGTGGTGGTGGTCCCTCGCCATGCAGGTCACTGATGACAGCAGCAGAGCGGGGCAGGCACAAGTAGCCCCCATAGTGGTTGATACATTTCATTTCCCCCTTGCAGGCCTCCGGGATGGTCAGGCACTCATTGACATCTGCGGAGAGGGGCCTGCTGGGCACAGCCAGTCTCCTGGGCCGGCCGTGGAGGGGGTGGGAGGCAGGAGCCCATCTCAGCCTTCTCTAAGCTGAGTGACCCGGGCAGGGCCTTCCCTCTCTACTCAAGAAGCTAAGGCTGCCTGCCCAGGACCCCTTCCCAGGGCTGCCAGGGCTGATGGTGGAGCAGTTGTTCCTATAGTCACCCCCATTTTCTTGCCCCCAAGAGGGTCTCTGTCCCTCCCCAAAGCCCTGGCCCTGACTCAGCCTAACAGTGATGTGCAGGCCTCCTTACCCACCCCCGCAGGCACTGCTCTCCTGGAGCCGTGATAGGACAAAGCTGGATAGGACAGTGATTAGAGGAGGTATCCAGGACAGCGCCCTGTTGCTCTCTAGACTCCTGAGGGGGTGGGGAGGGGGGCGGGCAGGGTGTCCTGGGTTTCTCTGAGAGGGAGGGGCCTGGATGGTTTCTCCACCCCTAGCCGAGCTGGCCCCCTGAGAATCAGAGCTGGCCACGGCCAGGCAGAGCTGGGCAGGAGACAGAGCAGCTCTTGGAGGTGGGGTTGCAATCCCCTTCCCGGTTCTCGGGGGTGAGTCAGTCCCCCAAGCATCCTCACCCCGGCAGTGCTGGCTGTCAGGGTCCCACTCATAGCCGTCTGTGCATTCCTACAAGGGGACCAGAGGTGGCCAGTGGTCACCCCTGGCCGCCTCTAGCTGACCAGGCCAAGACCAGGGCCCAAGCCTGGCCACCCTCCCCGCCTGCTCCAAACAATGGCCCCAGCTGCTCCACCAACCAGGGGAGGGGAGAATCTTCCCCAGCAGCAGCCACCCCAGGATCCTGGTCTCTGTGTCCCTGCCCTGCTCAGCCCAGCCCAGGCCAGTGACCCCACTGTCCCCACCGTGTAGCTGTCGGGCTCCTCAGAATCCTGGGGAGACGCTGCCCCCAACAGCAACAGCAGCAGCGCCCAGAGCAGTAGAGACGCCGGGAGGCAGGAGGCGAAGGGGAGCATCCTGGGGCTGGGGGATGGTGGGCGGGGGTCAGGGCGCCTCTGCCGCAGCAGCCCGCATTCCCGGTACCAGGACTCAGAGCCGTGGCCCCGGTCGCCTCCTGCCCGGAACCGTGCTTGGGGCACCGGAGCCTCCCAGGGCCGAGGGCCGACTCCTCACGCAGGCCGGGGTTCAGGGCCCACCCGCCCGGGGCCGCCCCGCCCCCGCCCGGTCCCCCAGCGGCTCCGGCCGAGGAGCGCGGGCCTCTCGGCTCCTTGCTGACGCGACTCGGCCGAGACTCTGGCTCGCGCCCTCCCCCCATGGACGGCCACTCACTTGGGCCCGCGACGGCCCCGCGGCCCGCGGCTCCGGCGGCTCGGCTGGCTTCGGCACTGCCTGCGGCAGACGGACAGGCGGACGGCGCAGCTCCCTGGACGCGCGGCCCCAGGAAGCGCCCCCCGCCCGCCCGCCCGCCGCGGCGCGGCCCACCCCGGCGCCTCCGCCCGCCCCTCAGCGGATTCCTGAGCCCGTGCCAGGGGGAGGGACCCCGACCCCCCACTTCTCCGCCCCCAGCCGGCCGCAGGCCCCCACCCGGTCCCCCGCGGCGCCTCCCGGAGCCGCCTCCCGGCGCCGGGCCAGGGTCCCCTAGCGCCCGATCCTGGGGGCATTGGCCCTGATGCCAGGCCCCCGACTCACTTAGGAGCCCCCACGCTTTCACTTTGCGCACCCCAAAATGTCATCCTGCGCACCTAGACCCTGCCTAATCTGCGCCCCCAGAATTCCTGTGCACTTAAGGCCGGGGCCCACAGACTCTTTCTGCGCCTCCCAGAATGTCATCCTGGGGACCTAGACCCCACCTAATCCTGGGACTTCCAGATCCTCACTCTGCAGCCTCCAGAATGTTATTCTGTGCACGCGGACAGTCACTCTGGAAATACCAGAACTTCGTCCAGGGTCACCAGACCCTCGCCCTAAGAAAAGACGCTCCCAGGTCCAGAACTGTCCATCTCGGTCCCTTCTCCTCTCCATCCCCAGGGCTGTCTTCAGCCAGGCGGTCCCTTCACTCCAGAACGGCCTCCTGCGAGCCCTCAGTCCGAGAGGCTACCTCAGTTTGGGGCGGGGGCGGCAGTTCACTTCTGGCCCAGAATGAATGGAAGCCCCTGAGAAGGCGGGCAGGGCCGAACTCGGGCGTGCAGGACGCCAGGGTCCGGTGCCATCGCCTTCCTGGCCATCCTCCCACCAGCGTCCCCCGACCCCACACACACACCCCGCCCCCAGTCCCCGGGTTTCTGCATCCTCTCCCAAGCAGAGGGAGAGCCCTAAGGGGAGGAGTTTGGGCGGAGCTGGCTCCCAGGAAGGGGTTGGGGTCTTGCCCTGGCCACGTCTCAGGGCGGGGCCAGACGGGAAAGGGCTGCGTGTCTAGGGGTCCCCTGCCTGGAGGCAGACAGGGTGTGGGAACTGCCGAGCCTTCGGTTCCCTTTCCCACCCCTGTTTATCTTCACTATCGCCCCGCCGGGGGAGAGGAGAGGACTTAACGGTGGGTCCTGGGGTGAGCCTTCCGGGTGCAGTGTGAACTGGAGAGCACCTCGCCACCCCCAAATCCTTCCCAGCACCATCCCCCAACGTGCGGGGAAGGAGCCTAAAAATAATAGTTCTTTAAAACCAAAAATACAGACAGTAACAAGTGCTGGCGAGGAGATGGAGAAATTGGAACACTCATACACTGTGGGTGGGAATGTAAGATGGGGCAGCCACTGTGGAAAACAGTCTGGCAGGTCCTCAGAAATGTTACCACGTGACCCAGCGATTTCACTCCTAGGTATATACCCAGGGGGATTGAAAACACAATCCACACACACACACACGAAATCTGTACAGTGTTCATAGCAACACTATTCATAAGAACCAAAATATAGAACCAATCTAATGTTCATCAATTGATGAAAGGATAAGCAAAAAATGGTAACACGGTGGAATGTTATTCAGCCATAAAAAGGAATGAAGTACTGATATATGCTACAACATGGATGAATCTTGAAAATAGTACACTAGTTGAAAGAAGCCAGACACAAAAGGCCACATATTCCACTTACTTATATGACACGCCCAGAATAGGCAAATCTGAAAGACAAACTAGATGAGTGTTTGCCGGGGGAAGGGGAATGGGGAAATGACTTCTAATGGGTATGGGGTTTCTTTTCGGGTGATGAAAATGCTCTGATATTAGACAGTGGTGATGGTTACACCATTATGCAAATACGTGAAAAACCGCTGAATTGTACACTTATAAATGGTGAATTTTATGGTATGTGAATTATACCTCAATAAAGCTGTTATGTGAACCTCCAGCTCTGAGGGCTGACATGGGGCTTTAGCCATAGGTCACACACAGCCAGAAGCAGCTTGGGACACATGCCTGGGATCTAGAATCATGAAGCCAGGTACCCCTCTGTGGATGGTCTGTCTACTGTATTTTAATAAAGGCAGCATCACTCTTTTTTCCAAATAGAGGAGTCCCTTGGCTTACTATCCGGGGTGTGTGGGTGGGGGGGGCGGGGGGCTGGGTGCAGCAAAACGGGATCTCACAGCTTTGGGAAGATTCCTAATGAATGAAGAAAAGAGGTGGTGAGCTCATGAGTGGATGGATCCCTTCCCGTCGCTCCCATCCCCATGGAACCCCGAGAAAGCCAGCTTTTTTCTCACCCATCTCTTGTATTGGGTGCTGGTTGCCAGCCTGGAGGCCCATATGGGAGCTCCCTAGCCCAAGGACCCACTTAAAACCAAGGCAGAAGTAACAGGTGTGAACACCCCTGCCCAGCCCTTAGCCTCCGGCCTTACTCTGTCTGAGATGCCAACCCTGCTATCTTTCCGCCCCCTCAGGCCCACCCACACCCCTCATCCCCATCCCCAGACTGATAGGAATGAAGAACAGAAGGAGGTAGTAGATGCCACTTGCTGTCCCCCAGACCCTGAACTTTTCTATTTAAAACCCATGACGACCAATTGCTCAGTCAACAAATCCCCACTGAGCCAGCTCTGTGCCCAGCCCCTTCCTGGGTGCTGAGGACACAAGCAAGGCAGATACCTCCGGTGCGGTTGGGACGCAGACGCCCAGTAGGCACAGGCACAGCAGGGGCTCAAGGAGCTGCAGGTTACACCACAGGATGGGTGAGCTGCTTGGAGGTGACTTCTGAGCCGACTGAGCTTTGTAATAGGATGAACAAGAATGCTCTCCGGGGGCCACTGACCACCACCCATCCCCCCAGTCATCAGGGCCTGTGGCTTCCATAGCCCCCTGTTTCCCGCTCAAGGCACTGATGGCCTTACATTGTCACTGCCCACTTAGGATCTGTCTCCTCCTGTCCCCTTAAGGACAGATCCATCTCCATATCCCTAGAATCGCCCAGAACAGCATGGGCAGAGAGCCTCTGTTGAATAAAGGGGAGGAGCGGGGTACAGGAAGGCAGGGGGCCATGTAGGGACAAAAGCCTGAAGGCCTCTTGTGCTCGGGGGTCCTCCTCCCCCTCGCAGCCTGGTTTCCCCTTTGTGGTTTCTCCAGCTCCACCCTCTCAGCCCCTCCACCTTGGTCTGCATAGCTTCCTGCCGCTGACACTCTGGTCTGCGGCGTCATGTCACTAACTGTCCATCTCTCCTGTCTCCTGGCCCTGTTGGTGGCAGGCCTGGCCCAAGGCATCAAGAGCTCCCTCAGGGGCCAGGTAAGCGTCCCCAGCCTGCTCCCCATGCCTGGGGCTCACCCCCTCAGAAACAGTGCTTTGCTCCTACTTCTCAGAGGGAGCAACTGAGGCTGGAGAGGTGATTGACGCGTCCAGGCCCACACAGGGAGAAGAGGGGGTGAACCGGCTGCTCCCCTAACCCAGTCCTGGCACATCTGGGAGCTGAGGTGTGTCCCAGCAATGACTCCTCACCTCTCCGCCTCCCCACTGCCCTTGGTTGTTTTTCCAGGACCCAGGTCCCCAGCCTCTGGAGCTGAAAGAGGTCTTCACGTTGTTCCAGATCCAGTACAACCGGAGTTACTCACACCCAGCAGGTATCACGGGGCGCAAATGTCTCCGGTCCAACCCCCCTTCTCCCATTTAAGAGACAAGGAAATCAAGCCACAGGGTGGGGAATGTGCTTGGCCAAAGCCACTCAGCAGGACAGTGACAGGGCTGGGGGTGTACTCCCTGGTTTCCCAAATGCACAAGTGGGGACAGGATCATCCTTGGCTACGAACCTGGAGGGAGGCAGCAGCTGTTGGGGGTCTGACTGGTCCAAGAGGATCCTTCACCTCCAGAGCCACTTTCCTGTGACTGCAGGCAGCAGGCAGGAGGCCGCCATCTAGTCATGAGTTCATTCAGCAAACACCCAAGGATACCCATTTTGTCCCCAAGCTGGGGACTCCCTCTCCACCCCCAGGAGTTGCCAGCCCTGCCCCTGCCCTCTGGATCTCATCTCCTATAGGGGGATGGTCTGTGAGCACCTTTCAGCCCAGACTTCCTGTGCCATGGACCTGTACCCCACCCTCCCCCACCTCGTTCCAGCCACAGACTTGCGGTCAGAGATGTGAAGTACAGAGAGCGATGACCTGGCAGGATGCCGATCTCTAACCATCCACTTTTCCCTTGAGTCACTCTGCCTTCCGACCCTTTACTTGGCTTCTCCCCCAGGTGGGCGGAGATACCCCTTCTGGCTTCCTAGGAAAACCCAACCCTAGGGGCGCTGGGGAGCCACTTCCTTGGCCCAGGTGTCTGTAGCAGGGCCTGCAAGGACCACGGGAAACACAGCCAGTGCTCACCTGGGCGAGTGTGGATGAGAAGCCAAGCCAGTGACCACTTCCTACCCCTGGGGGCTTGGAAGCCAGCCTAGGACAACCTCCTTTTGGTCTAGAGCATGCTCGCCGCCTGGACATCTTTGCCCGAAACCTGGCCAAGGCTCAGCAGCTGCAAGAGGAGGACTTGGGCACAGCTGAGTTTGGGGTGACTCCATTCAGTGACCTCACAGGTACCGGGACCCCCTCCTGGCCCCTAGGTGGTAGGTGGGGAAGCAGAACCTTCTCCAGGGATACTAGCAGATGGACAGGGCAGGTTTTTGGCTTTTGTTTCCCAGAGGGACTCTGAGGACCAGAGGCCTGGGTGCTTGGCCCAAATCAGAGATCAGGGGCAGGAACTCCGGAGGCCGGGGTCGCAACCCAGCTCAGGGGGAGGCAGCAGGTGCAGGGGAGTGCACCCCAGCAAGGAACCTGGCCTCTCTCTAGGCCTCAGTACCCTTGCCTTTCTGTCTCCCAGGGTATTAGGGGGACTCAGATGGCTGAGGATGTGGATGGCTGAAGTGAGAGGCAGACTGTGGGGGAGAGGGGGTAAAAACTGCAAAATTTGGGGGCCCCATCTGTCTCCCAGAGGAGGAGTTTGGCCAGCTTTATGGGCATCAGAGGGTGGCTGGAGAGGCCCCCAGTGTGAGCCAAAAGGTAGGGTCTGAAGAGTGGGGGCAGTCAGTGCCCCTGACCTGTGACTGGCGGAAGAAGGCTGGCATCATCTCACCCATCAGGAATCAGGTATCTGCCCCCATGCGGCCTGGCCCAATCCAGCCCTGGTGGCGGGAGGGGGAGGGGAGGGGCAAGGCCTGCATTCCCTACCCCCACCCCCATCCTTCTACCACTAGCAAAACTGCAACTGTTGCTGGGCCATGGCAGCAGCGGGCAACATCGAGGCCCTGTGGGCCATCAAAAACGATCAATCTCTGGAAGTCTCTGTGCAAGGTATGGCTGGGGGAGGGGACCTGTGTGACTGAGGCGGGGGTGCCTGAGGCCCGGGCACCCACACTGTCCCTGCTTGCACCAGAGCTGCTCGACTGTGACCGCTGTGGGAATGGCTGCAAGGGCGGTTTCGTCTGGGATGCGTTCATAACTGTCCTCAACAACAGTGAGTGCCTGTCTCTCGGGGCAGCTGTGTGTGTGTGTGTGTGTGTGTGTGTGTGTGTGTGTGTGTGTGTGTGTGTGTGTGTGTGTGTGTGTGTGTGTGTGTCGGGGGGGGGGTGGGATGTTCCGCAGCTGAGCCGAGTCTCCTCCGGGGCCTTGCTCATGTCCAGGTGGCCTGGCCAGTGATAAGGACTACCCATTCAAGGGGAACAGCAAACCCCACAGATGCCAGGCTAAGAAGCACAAGAAGGTGGCCTGGATCCAGGATTTCATCATGCTGCAGCCCTGCGAGCAGAGTACGGGCAGGATGGAGACACATGGGCGGGCCCAGGGGGGAGAATGACAGGGACAGACAGACCAGGACAGACAGGGCTACAGACAGAGATGGAGGGATTTGGGGGCGGGGGGTTGGGCGTGGGAAAGAGAAAGAGATAGAGACACCCATGAGCCGAGAGCAGGGGGCACAGGACAGGCAGGGCCTGACGGCACATTCCACCCCCAGGCATCGCCAGGTACCTGGCCACCCAAGGCCCCATCACTGTGACCATCAACATGAAGCTACTGCAGGTGGGATAAGGTAGGGAACTGGGGGGAGGGGTATATAGGGGAGGTGGCCCCCGACTCAGCCTCTCTGCCCCTGCAGCAATACCAGAAGGGTGTGATCAAGGCCACATCTACCACCTGTGACCCCCAGCTTGTGGATCATTCTGTCCTGCTGGTGGGTTTTGGTAAAAGCAAGTCGGTGGAGGGGAGGCAGGCAGAGGCAATCTCATCCCGGTCTCCTCCTCATCCTCGCTACTCCATCCCATACTGGATCCTGAAGAACTCCTGGGGGGCCAACTGGGGTGAGGAGGTGAGTGTGATCTACTGGGGGCGGGAGGACAGGGCCGGACAGACCTCTCCCCGCCGACTGGCCCTGATGTCCCCTAACTTCCTAGGGCTATTTCCGGCTGCACCGAGGGAGTAATACCTGCGGCATCACCAAGTACCCGCTCACTGCCAGAGTGGACAAACCCGTTAAGAAGCACCAAGTCTCCTGCCCTCCCTGAGCCCACCTGGCTGCCCCCCAGCTCTCTCCTGCTGTGCCAGCTACCTCCCTGCCCACCCCACCCCAAGGCTTTTGCCTATCCTCCCAGTGTTTCTGCTACGGATTGAATAAACCTAGACAAGACCCCTGTCTTCGGAGTGGACTCAGCTGGGGTGGGGAAATAGATGGGGAGTACATAGATAACATTCTCTGACATGTCCTAGTCCCTGCGGGGCCAATGGACACATACATCCTTAGACACTGTGACACGCAGAGACACACGCGTGCAACCTGCACACACTCCCACACGCGGACCCATAATTGTACCCACTCACAGCCTCCTCCAAAGTCATGGCAACTTTATTGTCAATGTGGGCAGGGCAGGGGGAGGGGGCCTCAGTCATGACAGAGACGCAGGAGGCAGCCACGGAGGGTGCCCATGTAGCGGTCCCAGAGGGCCTGGTGCCTGCAATGGTAACAGTAACGGGATCGGCTGACGTTTACTGTATGCCCCTCGTGTCATGACACTGCTCTAAGTGCTCTCTACACCCTCACTTGTTTGATCCTCACAATATTCCTATGATCCTCATTATTATCACCCCCAGCTTATGTACGAGGGGACTGAGGAAGGGAGAGGTTAAGGAACCTGTCCAAAGTCAGGGTCACAGCTTCCAAGAGGTGGAGCTGAGACTCTAGTCAACACAGACTTCCACCTCCAGGGCGACAGAACAGGGAACTCTGAGTCTGCAGGAGGGCTAGGCCCCAGAAGGAGGCCGGCAGAGTGAGGAAGCCTGGGGTGTCTCACCGGAAGCCATCCAGGGAGTGGACCGATGCCGAATACTGATTCAGGAAGAGTCGCACATCATTCAACGGCCAGTGGTCGGAGCGGCAGGGTTCCACGAACTGTGGGTCCGAGGTAACATCTAGCACTGGTACAGCCCAGGGACAGGCCAGGATGGGGATCAGAGGGCAGCGGGCAGGACAGCTCACCTTCTCCACAAGGTCCACAAACAGGTCTCTGACATCCTTATTGTGGGTCAGCTTGGCAGCCACATTCACCAGCCCCCGGGACAGGTTCTGTGGGGCAGGGAGCCTGGGAGTTCTGCCTTCTGCCCAAGAGGCTGGGGGCTGAGCCCAAATCTATCCACCTCCCTCCATCAAATAACTCCCCATTGTTTAAGAGCTGGCTCCCCCTTCACAGGCAGGCAGAGGGAGCAGCAGCGCCACCTGCCGGTCAATCTCAGGCATGAGCAGAGCTGCCCGGAGGGGACAGTGCTCTGGAGGCTGACGATGCCAATGGGACAGAGGCTGGATTGGGCCACAGACCTTGAAGTTGGCTTCCATCTCAGAGAAGACCCCGAGCTTTCCCCGGAGGGCAGTGCACACCAGGCTGCAGGGAGACAGGGTCAAGCCCAGAGTCGCCTGGGCCCCCACTTCAGGCCCCGCCCCATAGACCCCAAGGGTCACCTCTTGTGCAGGTCCAGAAGGTCCTTGTCAGCCACAAGCACCTTGAGCTCCTTCAAGTCCTGGAGAAACTCCTTGTCTAAGTCCATGTCCATGTCATCCGCCTGGGGGTCTGAGTGAGGTCCATGAAGGGAGTTGGGGTGGGAGATAAAAACCCCTCCTGTGACATCCCGAGCCTTCCTCCCCCACCACCTCATTGCGCCCCATGAGACAAAAGAGCAAGTGGAGTGTGAGGGACGTGGAGTGACTGGCCCCAAGCCATAGGGAAGCCGTGGGCCCTTTGTCTGCAGACGTGTGGGTGGGAACACCGGACTGGGAGCAGAAGTGGCTGGGGAGGGGCCCTGAAGAAGAAAGGATGCTGGGAACGGGGGCCTGCAGGAGAAACCGCTGGTGGGAAGCCAGGCCCTGAGAAGGTGAGGAGGTGTCCAGGCACCTGGGTCGGTGGGGGCCTCACCGACGGCTCCAAGGGTCCAGTTCTGGATCATGAGCTCAGCACAGAAGGCAAAGTCCCCAAAGCTCAGATACTGCAGTTTTTTCTTCCCTGTCTCAAAGCGATTGTTGGCAAAGAAGACGATGGCTGCATAGTCCCTGCAGGGAGGGGAGAGTGGGCCCATCAGGGCTTGAAATTCCTTCTTAGCGAGCAGCTCCCACCTGCAACACTGGCTGGGCATCCGAGTTCTGGCCTCTCTCTACCCTAACTCACTGTGTGATGTGTTTCAAGTCACTTTTCTCTGGGCCTCCTCATCTGGGGAAAGAGAAGGTTTCAGCCCAGGTCTCCTAAGGGACACAGTGGGAGACCACAGGGTAACAGCTACCATTCACTGAGTACATACTAAGCCCCAGGGGCTGTGCCGTCATGGGCTTTCCATGTGGCACCTCGCAACAGCCCAGTTGGTGAATGGCCGGGCTGGGATTCAAACCCAGGCCAGTCTGATCCAAAGTGCAGACCAGGAGTGGGATAACCATCCCCCTAGCCCAGCCAGGAGGTCAAGCGGGTTGGTGTGGGGAATATGGACCAGCCTCAGGGGGCAAGGAAGGAGTGTGCAGGAGGGGGAGGCAGCTGGCTCCTCATCTAGCCCCTCACCTGGCCAGCCGGTCGGACAGGAGGAAGTGTTGCTGGATGTTATCGACCAGGGAGCCCCGCATTTCCTCCACCACCTTGAAGACTCGCTTAAAGTTGTCAAACTGCAGGGCAGTTAGAGGAGGAGAGAGGACTGGTCAGAGGTTGCTCACCCAATAAGCTGTTTAGTGAACGTCCCTCTATCACCTACCCACCTATACAGTCAACAGACACTGAGGGAGCATCTGTTATTCCTTCAACAAACTATTAATTATTAATACCTGTTATCAATTCAACAAGTGTTCACCAGCTTCTGCCATCTTGCCTTGGATACATGTTTACTCACTCTTATCAATAAATTCACCCCCATTTTATCATCATGCTCTCCAGTTCTTCACTAATTTGTGCTGAAACTGACCGTCCTGGCTAAGCCCCAGGAAAGCTAAGGTCAGATCTGGGCTTCTGAGAGGCCACTCTGGCTGAAGAGTAGGGAGTGGCTTGGAAGGGCCAAAAAGAGAGCAGAGTGGATATGAAGCCACTGCCACCGAGGTGCTGGAGGAGCCTGGAGGTGGGGCAGTGACCAAAGGGATGGTGTGAAGGGGCGGGCTGCAGATGAGTGTGGTGTCCACCTGTCTCCGGCAGCTCTTGAGGGTGATGCCTGTTTTGGTGCTGATGTCATCCAGGTCTTTCTTAGTGCCCTTGGACAGCTTCTTGCCCAGCACCTCCCGCACAAAGGCCTCGTCAAAGGCATAGTACCTGTGAGGAGTCAGGGAACACTGCTGACTTTCCATAAAGGAGGCGAAAGGAGAACTGGCAGGACCTGGGTTTGGCCCCTTCTGCTCTCAACTTTCTCCCGGCCTAGATAAGCCCCGTCCCTCCCTGGGCCTCATTTTCAGCCTGCAAAATGGGTATATGGCCAGACTGGTTGGCGTCCCCACCATCCCGCCAGGTGAGCACCTCTCGATGAGCAGCGCCTGTCGAGAGGGCGGGATCTGAAAGATGAGCTGGTGCAGCAGCTTGGGCGGGGCGTGTAGCAGGCGCTCAAGCATTTGGAAAGTACGGTAGTGGTCCATGGTGTCGCTCTGCAGCACCGCTGCTGTGGCGCCGGTCTGCTCCAGGATTCCCGAGCGCACCCTCAGGGCCACCGCGTCGCTCACTAGGAAGTGAGCGCTAGCATCAGGCTCCGCCCCGCCGACCCCAGAGGCCCTTCAGGGATTCCAGCCCCGACCCCTAGGTATTCGGTACTCCCAGGCCTCTGCCCACTGCCCTATAGGATGCCTACTCCTGGCTCTGCCCGCTCTCCCATCCAAAACAACAGCTCCGCCAAACCGGCACCCACAGACGGTCCCCCACAGACCCGAATAACCGTCCAGCCAGAGGCGATACACGTCCTCGTCGATGAGGGTCGTGTTCCCCACGAAGATGTCCAGCTCGCTGGCCATGGCGACGCCGGGACCCGGGCGCTACCGCAGCGCCCCAGCAGGAGCAAGCACTGCCCGGGCCCGGCGCGCCGCCGCCGGGCCGCTTCCGTGAGCACAGGCATTCGGCTCCCGGCACCCGGAGCCAGAAAAGGACCACTTCCGGGACAGAGCGAGTCGGGGCAGGAGCGGCGAGGAAAGAGGCGGAGACGGAGGCAGTGGAGTAGCCCCGCCCTCCTCTCAGCGGGAGGGGGAATCTCAGGCTCTCAGTCCCCACCCCACCCCACCCTCACCCCGGCCAGGTTAGCGGGAGGGCGTCCAGAGTCAAGTTCTCCGGCCAGTTTGACCTATCCCGGCAACCTCTACCCTCACATCCTTCTGGTTTTTCTCTGCCCTTTTCGGGGCCTCCCTACTTTGACCTGTATCCTAAATTTAGGGTCTCCACTGGGCTCTATCCTAAGTCTTTTCTCTGAAAAAAAGGTGTCTGGCTCATCCTCAAGGGCCCTTGCTGGGTGGGAGCCCCTCAGTCCATCCTGCAGACGAGCCCCTCTCCTGAACATGGGGCACCTGTTCCCATGGTTTTAACCACCTCCCCCCCCCACACTAATGACCTCTCTTATTCTGCAGCTTAGAGCTCTGTCTGCAAGTCCACATCCAGACGGCCACCTATGTGTGACTCCACTCTGTCCCCCACAGGACCTTCAAAAGCCAGACAGACCTGTCGGTCTCCCGAATCTGTTTCTTTCCTGCGTTCCTATCTTGGTGACAGCCCCACCATCCACGCGGTTCTCATACCAGAAACCTGGGCTTTCTCCCAGACTCCTCTCTCCCTACATTCAGTTCTGCCGATTTGCCTCCTGAATATTTCTAGTATCTGTTCTGTCCTCTCCACCCCCACTGGCACTGTCCCAGCCCACTCCTTCTGCATAGCTCTCCTTGCCCATTGACACAGTGTTCTTAGTAATCTCTCTGCCTACATCCCCTCCCTGTGGTCCATCCCACACAAAGCCGTCCAAACAACCTTTTTTACAAAATGCATATTTAAAAATGTTACTCTCCTGCTTAAATTCTTACTGGCCTGTGTAAACGCTCCAGCCTGGTATTGAAAACTCTTAAAAATCTGGCTTCTGATTACCTTTGTTACCTCCCTTCCTCTCTTACCACTTTCTCTAAGCACCTGCCTTTCCAAAACAAACAAATAAACAAAAAACCCAAAAAACAAGCTACTCTCACGGTTTCCAAAGCAGCAAGCCTCTTTCAGACCCCAGCGATTTTCATCATGCTATTCCCTCTCCTTGAAATAGCTCTCTCATTACTTGCCAAAGTCCTATGCATCTTTCAGGGCCCCTCGGATATCCCCTCTTTTGGGAAACCTTTTGCAGGTAGGGGGCGGTCCCTCAAAATGTGCTCTTCTTCCATTTGCTTTTTGTTTAACGCAGCTCGTCTCCTCTGCCAGATTACGATCTCTTTAAGGACAGTATAAGGATATTGATCAAGTTTGTTTCTCTATAAGCCTTACATACAATAATAGTTTATTGAACAAAAGAATCCCTTGTATGGCCCTCCCACTGGGCAGGACACGGTCCGTGAGAAGGAGAATAGGCTGATGGTGAGCCAGGACGTTTGGACTTATGTTTCCGTGGACTGGGAGCGATGCTCAGTGAGCCGAGACTCTTGAGTTCGAGCAAAGCTAGGAAGGAAGAAAAGGCGATCCGTCTGGATTTCGCCCGGGGGTGGGCAGGAAAGTCGGGGGCCGACCCCCGAATCTTGGTTCTCAGAGGGAGCTCGAGCTTGAGGAGGTTTCGAATTGGAAGATACGAAGCTTCTAGTTTGCTGTTGACTGCCGCGGAGGTCGGTGACGCGGGTACCGAGTGTCCGCGAGCGTCGGGGACTCCGCGGTCCAGAGTGGGCGGGGAAGGGCCTTGCTCCCGGCTCCTAGGCACCGCCCCTTCCGAGGGAGCTGGCTCGGATTGGCTGTTCTTCCTTGACGCCATGCAGTCCCGACCCGGCGCGCGCCCCGCCGCGTGCCCACCCACGCGCGGCTGCTGCAGCCTAAGCTATCTCTACCACAGCCTGTCCGCGGAGCGGGTGCCTGAGCCCCAGCGGCGAGGAGCTCGTCGTGGGGCTCCTGGGCCGCGGCGGCGGGCAGGCGATGCTCCAGAGGCTTGAGCAGCCATGGAGGCCGAGACGGGCGGCCTGGAGGAGCTGACGGATGAAGAGATGGCGGCTCTGGGCAAGGAGGAGCTGGTGCGGCGCCTGCGGCGGGAGGAGGCGGCGCGTCTGGCGGCTCTGGTGCAGCGCGGCCGTCTCATGCAGGAGGTGAATCGGCAGCTACAGGGTCACCTGGGCGAGATACGCGAGCTCAAGCAGCTCAACCGGCGCCTACAGGCCGAGAACCGCGAGCTGCGCGACCTCTGCTGCTTCCTGGACTCGGAGCGCCAGCGAGGGCGGCGAGCCGCTCGCCAGTGGCAGCTCTTCGGGACCCAAGCATCCCGAGCCGTGCGCGAGGATCTAGGCGGTTGTTGGCAGAAGCTGGCCGAGCTGGAAGGCCGCCAGGAGGAGCTGCTGCGGGAGAACCTGGCCCTTAAGGAGCTCTGCCTGGCGCTGGGCGAGGAGTGGGGCCCGCGCGGCGGTACCGGCGGCTCGGGGGGCTCTGGCCCTGGGCCGACACCCGAGCTGGCCTTGCCCCCCTGCGGTCCCCGTGACCTGGGCGATGGAAGCTCCAGTACCGGCAGCGTGGGCAGCCCCGATCAGTTGCCCCTGGCCTGCTCCCCAGATGATTGAGGGCACAGCTTCGCGCCGACGCCCGCCCGGATTGCTCCTCCAGCGCGGAGATTGCGGTGGACCTCGGCACCCGGACGCCGCCCCCGCTGCGCACGAGGGGCCGCTGGCATGGACTTAGAAACCCTAACACTGAGGAGGGCCCCTGGCGCTTGCTGGCGGGGCAGGAGGGGGACTGGAGGCTGGAGCGGAGGGACTTGCTGGGGGCTGGGTGGAGGCTAATAAACTGAGGCGGAAGCAGAGCCCATGGCTGGGGCAGCGTCTGTTTGGGACTCGCCGGCGTTGGGACGAGGGCGGGGACGTTGAGACTGGGTACCATTCCCATCTGGAGGGACTGCAGAACTAAGGTGTCTGACTCCCCCATTACTTGCATCCTGGGGCGGGATGTGGGACCGTGGTAAGCCACTGGCTCCCCCCATCAGGCCCCAGGACAGGCCGTAATCCAGCCCCTGAAGTGGCTCCAGCTCCCTTCCCGGTTCCTTCCTGTCCAAGACAATGGGGCAGGAAGCAGGTGTTGGGGGCCTGAAACCCACTCAGCCGCCTCCCGGGAGGCTGGAAGGGGCATAACAGTGCCCTCCTGTGGGAGTACTGTGGGCCCCCACCAGGAGGAGGATGGTAATCCTCTTGGCTTGGCACCTCATAGCACTTCTGTGCCTTCTCTCAGTCCTGGAGCTGAGGCAGAACAGACGTAGCCTCACTTGTCAGATAAGAAAATCAAGGTCCAGAAATATCAAAGAATTTGTCCAAGGTCATGTAGTGAATTGGTGGAGCTGAAATGGGAGCCTAGGGCTTCTGGCTCCAAATCTTCTCCCTTTAGCCTCTGGGTCCAATGAGAGCAGGCTAGAGCTGCAAGCCTTTTATTCCATTTTGGCAGGTTTGTATAAAAATACTCTCTTTAGGAAAATAAATAGCAGCTGCCCACGCTGTGGAGGTTTGGAGCTAAAGTCTTCTCAGAGCTGGGGCTGCAGGTCAGCTCATCATAGAAACCTCTGGCACCTCCTGAGCTGTTCCACTTATGAGGGGCTGGCAGAGTGTCCTGGTTCAATAACCTGGTGCTGCTGGCAGTGGGGCTGGGTGAGTTAGTGTTCTCGGCGGGTAGAGCATCACCTCCTGTCAGGGGTAGGGTTGGGTGAATCACAGGAAGAGGGTGATGGTGACTATAGGGGTGATCTGCAGGGATTTAGGGCTCCAGAGGACCTCTGAGAATCTACAAAGTCCCTTGGGAGCTGCCCGGAATTTTCTCCAACAAACAGGAACCACTTTGTCTCTGACTTAGTGCAAATTGTGCTAGAGAGGCCAGCTCTAGAGAAAGAGGGGGCAGCTTTGGTAGCCCCAAGCTGGCACTACCAGGAAGCAAAATATGCCCAGTCTCATCTGGAGGGATGGAGAAGAATCTGCTGGGGTTGGACATGAGATATGGTCCAGGCCAGCTGGACCAATGGGCAGGGAAATATTGGTGAGGGTAGCACCCGCAGGGAGTGGGGGCTGGAGTGCCTCATAAGGCCAGGAGGGTTGGGGAGCCAAGGGGGTCAGAAGAGGGGTCCCCACTGCTGCTGCTACTCCTGCGGTGGGCTGAGGCACAGGGCTCCGGTGTGCTGGGGTAGGTGAAGACCAGACTGGGGGTGAAAGGAGTCAGGGAGGGTGTGGTCATGAGCGTGGGAGTGTGCAATGCTTCGGGTTCAAGCACAGGCCCTGGGGAAAGGGAGATACGAGGCACAGAGCGGGAGGGGGCTGGTGGGCTGCTGGTGCCACTGGTACCGCCTGTGCCGCTGGTTTCGCTCTCCTTGGCCCCTTCCGGGATTTTGCAGATGGGGCGGTGGGCTTCCAGCACCAGCTCCAGGCGCTCCTTCTGTTTCTGCAGCTCCTCAATCTCTCGCTGCAGCCCGGATTTCTCGTCCTCCAGTTTGTCGGTCTCCTGTGGACGATCAGGAGAGGAGTCAGGAGGATGAGGGCTGAATACCGCGGAGCCTCCCACTGTGGTAGTGATTGGAAGGTTGGGGCGCGGAAGGTGGGTGGTGGTGGCGAGGGGGCGGGGAGAAGTGGGGAGTCTCCAGCAAGTCTGGACTACAACTCCCATGAGTCGATGGGAGAAAATGGGCACGACTCCCATCAGGCTCGGGGGGCATCTTCGAAGGACATTGTCGGTCCCAGCTTCAGCTCTTCTCTGTTCAGAGAGAGACCCGCTGCAATTAATTTTTAATCACATTTTCCTCGTCGGAGTGCGCCTCCGACAGGGAGCCGGGGGTGGGGCAGGGGACTTCATATACCGGCGCCCCCTGCGGCCCCGCGGGCTCTTGGGAACTGGGGGCCTTTTGAGGTTGGGTGGGCCGGGACCTGGGCACCCTCCGCACTCGCCGGTGCTCACCGCCTGCAGGAAGTCGGTCAGTTCTTTCCTCCGGTTCCTGCACTTGGCCGCGGCTAGCTTGTTCCTCTCGCGCCTCACTCGACGGCGTTCCTCCTCCTCGGGGCTGATCTGGGGAGGGTAGAGAGAGCAGTGAGGTGGACCCTGTGCTGCTGGCCCAGTGGTAGGAGCCTGGCCGAGGGCATGGCAGCGCAGGGGCACCCTCAGGCTGCGTTTTGGGACCTCTGCACCCCGACCGGTTACCCGCTTTAGTAAGCTTGGATGAGTCATATTTCCTCCTCGCACCCAGCTTTTGCCTCCTATGATTCCTCTCGGAATGCCCTTCCCGTCCTTCTACAAACCTTAACCCTCCTCCTCTCCCAGGCTCAGCTAAGATTCCCCACCCGACCCCGGCCGTTCCTGGAAGCTTCTTTCATTCCGCAGCTATAAGTGGCCTTTCCTCCCATGAGCCTCTGGGACCAGGCCACTCTTTTTAAAAGGACCCTCATTCTTTTCAGTCTCTTGATAACCGAGTCTCCTCTTCCCCAGGGGCTGTAAGCACCAAGAGGGGCTAATGAGAGCTGCTAAGTAGTTGTTCATCGGGAATCTACTATGTGCCAGCTAAGAGCTTTACACAGATTCCTTTTAATCATTTAAGTTTTATTTATTTTTTTTTATACAGCAGGTTCTTATTATCTATTTTATACATATTAGTGTATATATGTCAATCCCAGTCTCCCAGTTCATCCCACCCCACATGCCCCCCCACCCCGCCGCTTTCCCCCCTTGGTGTCCATACGTTTGTTCTCTACATCTGTTTATAAAGATTCTTAACCCAACTTTTCGTGTAAGGAACTGAAGCCCAGAGAAGAAAGAATAACTTGTTTGTGGTTCCAGAGCAGAAATTAAAATCCACTCACTCTATTTAACATTGAGAAAGAGGCCAGCTGATGGAGACCACCTCCCCCGAAAGGACCCCACTCACAGCTCACAGCCTCAGTCTAGGAGTACCCAGGATCATGGCTGAAGGAAGTCCAGGAGCCTGCCTCTGGGGCTTACACCATGGTCTCCTTCCAGTTGGTCACAAAAGCCAGCCATTCTGTTTCTGGGGAAGTCACCCCTGGCCGACGGCACATCTTTGTTAGGATCCTGACGTCTTCCCCATCCTCTACCCTGCTGTCAGAGCAAGCTCCTTAACGTGCAGACCTCACCCACTATAGTCTCAGATACCAAAATGCCCCAGGGAGAGGAAAGTGGAACCACTCCCTAAAGACCCTCTAGCTCTTATTCATTTATTTTGGCACGGACTTTATTAGCAGTGTGCTGCTAAGAACCGTGGTTTGGGAGGTAAGAGTTCCCAGCTCTCTAAGCTTCAAGCCTTCTCTTAACCTCCTGGTGAGACAGTGTGGATTGGTGGTTACGATCTGACTTTAGAATTGGACAGACCTGTCTCATTACTCACTACTTGTGTGATCTTGGGCAAGTGACTACCTCTCTGTGCCTTCATTTCCTTGGCTGTAAAATGGGGAATACCAGAGTTCATTCCCAAGAGGGTTTTCGTGAGGATTAAATGAGATAAGAAACAGAGCCTCAGAGAGTAGCTGAAGGGAACCCTCCTCTTTCTGTTCTCTTCCCAGCAACATAGACAGCATAAGCCCGCCCTCTCCATACCTGTCAGCAGCTGGAGACCCTCTACTGTCCACACAACTTTCCACACATACACCTTGCATGTTCTCACTGCTACCTCCGTTCCTTCTGCCATCCCCTCTTCCTGGAATGTCTTTTCTTTCATCTTTCTCTCTATTCAAATCCTACCCATCCTTCTAGGCCTGTAGGAAGCCTTCCTTGATCCAGAAGTGACTGCTTTGCCCTCTGGGTCTCCCCAGGGGGTCTCATCACTTTCTGTCTTGGCCAGTAGTCACCAGTGGGTCTGTTCTCCCCATGCCCCTTCTAAGCCTGCGTTCTGGGCAAGAGCTTATGCTCTGCACCTCAGCATCCCTGTGGGCACAAGAACCCGTGCAAACGCCACTGCTTCTTACCTGTTCACAGGGCCGGCGACGCACTGCTGGAGTTTGGCCCAGGGCCCGTATGACTCCTGGCCGGGGCTGTGGGGGACTGTACTGGGGGTAGGCCAGAGGCCTGGGGTAGCTGCTGGGTCCCAGGAAGTGAGGCTGAACCATCCACTGCAGCTCCTGGCTGCCACTCACAGTGTTGATGCTTGGCACGAGGTGGAACTTCTGAGGGATAAGACATGGAGGGCCAGGGATAAGGTCTCTGTGGATTGAGGGGCTTCCAGTAATAAAGTGTGAATTCCAGGTGCTGTCCCAACCACTTTACAAATACTGACTCATATAATTTGCACAAGAGTATCTTCATTTTCTGACAGGAAAACAGTTGTCCCTAGACACACAGCCAATAAGTGGGAAGTGGGGTTTGGATCCAGGCAGCCAGGCTCTTCTTACCCACTTTTGCACCCTGCCTGAGTCCCATCTACATAAAGAGGATAATGACAGCCCCTAACTTCGAGGGTGACTGTGAGAATCAGGTGAGAGAATGTGTGTGTGACAGAGCCTGGTAACTGGCAGGTGCCCAACACACAGGGGCCATGGTGGGCAAGAGCCACTGCTCTGAGTTCAAGCTAGCCCAGTTCTAATCTTAGCTCAGCCATTTACCGGCTGTCAGGGCGAATTATTTAACTTCAATGTGCCTCCGTTTCCTTGTTTTTAATATTGTCATAGGTGAGGATTACAGCATTTCACTGATGCTAACAATTTCCCTTCAGTAGCTCTGAAATCATAGTTGAATTGGTAACTTTAAAAAAAAAATTAGTGGCACAAAATAATGGTGGGTTTTAAAATCAGTGGGGTCTTGGATTCTGTGAGGTAAAGTAAATGAGGTGGAAACTGCCCATCACAATGCAAGGCTGCACAGTATGCGCTCCAGGTATTACCTGTCATGATACTTTCAGCCAGAAACGTGAGGAATGGGTTGAGATGGGGGCTCAGTGTTCCGGAGGAGAACTGGGTTCAAGCCCAGGCAAGTCTGGACAGCAGTGTCCCCGGCTCAGCGCTGCGGGCCTAGTGACCCAGTGACCCCAGTTCCGGGCCGAGGTGCCGCCGGCGGCATCTCCCGCTCCCGAGGTTGTCCGGGCCCGGGACGCTCCGAGCCAGGAAGGGAGGGGCGCTCCGGGTGAGTCAGCCACCGTGACTCGCCGCCGTGACTCGGCGGAACGGACGCCACTCCTTCCCTCCCCTAGCGACACGTGCTCACGGCCCCTCGACAGGAAATGGACACCTGCAGCCTCCCGGGTCCCCCCTCAACCCTCAGCGGACGCCGTTCGGTGCCGAGAGTCGGGGGCGCGGGAGTTGCCGCTGCAGGACCTCGCGCACTTCCGGCACCTCGCGGTTTCCACCGGCCCCAACCCGTAAAAGGGTCAAGGGCCAGTCTCCCGGGGCCCACCAGGCTCCACTGCGCCGAGATGGGGATGAGGACTTGGCGACGGGGTGGGGAGGGACAAACAAACGGTCAGGCACACGGATGATCACAGACAGACTGCCGAGGATTCGCAGTCTGTCGGGGCTAGCCTGGCGGTGGATCCCGTGCGTAGGGACGTCTCGGCGGCCGCGGCTCAGACTCCGGACCTCGGAAAGTGAGTCCGAGATGGATCAGACCCTCTCTGATCCTGTCGGGGCTAGGACTAATCCCGGACTAAGGGGTCCCCTTCCGACGTAGATGGGACAAAGAAATTAGCGGTGAACAGGAAGAAGGAAAGAAGGTAACGGAGACGGAGGGACAGATAGACAGCAGACAGAGACGGGAAGGGGTACGAGCGCGAGAGGGGATGTTCGCAGATGTTTGCTCCGCCCGCCGCGCCCGTTCCGCTGGGGAGTGGGGGAGAAAGTGCCCTTAGACAGCGGAGAATGGGCATAATCCGCTGCCACTGCTCCGAGACCCATTCCCTGCTCCTTGTTCCCGGTCCCAGTCCCCGAGTGTGCGGGAGCGGCCCGCACAGTCCCAGGCTCTGTCCACCTGGGGATCCCAGGCATCGGGTTCCTCTCACCTGCTGGCCTGTCGCCGGGGGCTGCGCCGGGCCGCCGTACGCACCACCGGCCCCGGAGCTCGGCCCGGGTTCCCCGTAGTCTCGGAACATGCCCTGGGCTGGCTGCTTTGTGGGGTCCGCGTCGGCGGCTTCGGTTCTGACTCACTCGCTCCTAGCGGAGTCTTTTCTTTTTATGAATGAGAAGTCCTCGGGCTGAACCACTTCCACTGGGGGTGGGAGCGGAGAGCGGGCGTATCGCAGCGGCTCTGGACAACTCTGGGCTCCACCTCTCCAGACGCACTGCCTTTTGTCAGTCCGCCCTGAACTTTTCATCGCTTCCTACGATCCAGTAGCCGACTTTTGTTGGGCAAAAGGGGAGGACTTGGCGGCCCCCAGAGACAGCGGCGGGTCCGCCCCCTCTGACGTAGCTGCCCATACATGGTGCAATTTCCTCGCCGCGCCCAGGTGGAGCGAAGGATTCCCCCGCGGACAGACGCACCTGAGAGCAGCCGGGCGCCCCGCCCCACCCAGCCCCGCCCAGGCCTCAAGCGCAGACCTAGACCTCCGCCGCCAGACTCCAGAGCCTCTCACTGCTTGGTCTGGCCTCAGTGTTTGCATCCGTAAAATGGGACGAAATAATCACATAGCGAGCTTGCCACGCGTGGGAAGTTGGAATGAAGAATGTGAAAGTGGTCTGGAAACTGTAAATCGGATTATAAATGTGATTGATGTAATTATTATCATCATCATCATTTACTGCCAGGGACCGTGCTACTGCCATTATTTCATGCCAGGAATCGTGCTACTACCATCCAAGTCTTGGGGTGAGGCCCACTCACTTGCATTGTTTTAGGGTTCAGGTATACTAAAAAGTGAATAAATGACAAACCAGGGTTACCAAAATGGTGTATATTTTAAATGCTTACAATGACATATTAATGCGTTGAACTACCCACAAATGCAATGCAATATAATTGCACTACTCTCAGGATAATCTCAGGAGCTATAACAAATTTTAATTCAGAGCCCCTATAAGCAGTGAGAGCCTGTGGTGGGACACAGTTGTCCTGTGCTCTGATAAACGCCATCTTCTTTAAATACTGTAACTGCTCTTCCAGGACTGCATAGTCACCACCCTTGTTTGGGGATTATGTCAAAGGTCTGTGTGAATGTGAGGCCAGGACCAAATGTCAACAACCAAAGACCAACAACCATGGGAGGTAGGTGTCGTTATCATCCCCATTTTACAGATGGGGAAACTGAGGCTGAGAGATGTTGAAATGAGGTGCCTAAGATCACTAAGCCAGTGGCTGAAGCAGGTTGCCAAATCAGGGCTGTGGGAGCTCCAAGCCCGGGCTCAGGCAAGGGTTTTCAAAGCCCTCGCAGACAGACATGTTTTCACACATGCACAATATCAGTGCTGAGAGAACCACCCTGAAACTTCTTCTTTGCCTCTTCCCATTCTACAGATGAAGAAACTGAGGAGAGAACAAGGAGCTGCCAGTGTCACACAACTATACAGAGAGAGAGTTGGGCTCTCCTGCTTTCCACTGGTACCTCCTTTTTAAAAAATTGTTTATTTGTTTATTTATTTATTTTTGGCTGTGTTGGGTCTTTGTTACTGTGCGCGGCCTTTCTCTAGTTGCGGTGAGCGGGGGCTACTCTTTGTTGCAGTGCGCAGGTTTCTCGTTGTCGTGACTTCTCTTGTTGCAGAGCACGGGCTCTAGGCGCGCAGGCTTCAGTAGTTGTGGCATGTGGGCTCAGTAGTTGTGACTTGCGGGCTCTAGAGCTCAGGCTCAGTAGTTGTGGCGCACGGGCTTAGTTGCTCCGCGCCATGTAGGATCTTCCCGGACCAGGGCTTGAACCTGTGTCCCTTGCATTGGCAGGCAGATTCTTAACCACTGTGCCACTAGGGAGGCCCTCCATTGGTACCTCCTTTTGATCAGCTCCAGTTTTGTCCTCAGGGAGGGAAGATTTCAGGAAGGTGGGGACCTGGGCTGCCTTACTTGGGGACAGACGTCAGGGTCAGTTGACACATTCAGGACTTAGAGCCAAGAGGCCAGCTTGGCCCTGGGCTTCCAGTCTCAGTACCACCATTTTCTGTCTCTGTTACCCTGGGCGGGTCACCTTCCTGCTAAGTCCCACTCCCAATGGAAATAATTGAGCCTCCTGCTGACCTCATGGGGTTGCTATGGGATCAGATGAGATCACAAATGTGAAAGTGCTTTGTAGGCCGTAAAGTGATGTGCACTCAGAAGGTGGTTACCAGCCTGGTGCCTCTCCCTTGCCCTTATTCTACTCAATGCTTGTCATTCTCTAAAAAGAAAAGGAACCACCAGCAGTTTACCAGAATGAGAAATATATGGGTGTGTGTGTGTGTGTGCACGTGTGTGTGTGCATGTGCGTGCATGAGAGAGAGAGGGGGAGAGAGAGAGAGAGAGATTTTTTCAGGCAGTGTGATTCACGGAAAAGAACAGATATGCTGGAATCAGACAAGCCTGAGGTCTGAATTCGAATTCTGGTTAGGCTGCTCGCCAGCTGTGTGCTCTGGATGAGGCATACAGTCTCTCAGAGCCTCATCTGTAAAATGAAGACATAACGATAACTATATAGTGATAACGTCTCAGGGTTGTCGGAGAATAGATATAAAATGATGTCACATGCTTCATACAGCATATAGTAAACATTTGACAAATAGCAAAAATAATTACGTGTTAATAAAAAGCCCCAGGGCTGGGAGCTCTGGGGGCTCTGCATGCTAAGGTACTCATGCGCATGCACACACACTAACTGATATCTGAATTCCTTGGCTAAGTCCAAGCAGGACAGGTCGGAGTGACACAGGCAGCCAGGTTGTGGCACATGCGAGGCTTAACACAGGTCAGCCTTGACTGCATTCGTCTGCCGGCTCCAGAAACACCACCCTACCCCCACTCCCCAAGCAGCCTGGGACAGTGACTGAGCAGGGGCTCAGGTTTCGTGTGTGTGTGTGTGTGTGTGTGTGTGTGTGTGTGTGTGTGTGTGATTACGTGACTCTGAAAGTCCCTTCCTTCTCTAACCGTCAGTGGAGCCACAAGGAGGTCCTTTCAGAGGCAGCACATTCCAAGCTCCTCAGTCACTAACGCCCGCCTCGTGGCTGCAGTAACGTTCCTGGCCCCTGACCTCACCGGCTCCCACCCAGGGAGGCCTGGTGAGAATCCCAGGGGGCCACAGTGGTTTCAGGAGTCTGGGGGCTGGGAGGTCTGAAAGATCCAGGCATTGTCCCTTGGCAGCTGTGTGAGACTGGCTCAATCACCTTCCCTCTCTGAGTCCCTGACAATCCCCACCTCCTGGGGCTGCAATGAGGTGAAAGGAGGTGGTGGATGAGTGTGCCTTGCGCCCAGTAGGTTCTGTCAATGCTCCCAGGGCATTGTAGGTGATGTTTGTTTTCCAGTTTGCGTTCACTTTCTACATTGAAGTTTATTTAGTTTTAAAATTGAGGTGAAATTCATATAACATGCAATTAGCCATTTTTAATTAATGTTTTGTTAAAGTCTTTTAATTAATTAATTGATTTTTATTTTTGGCTGCGTTGGGTCTTCCTTCCTGCACATGGGCTTTCCCTAGTTATGGCGAGCTGGGGCTATTCTTCGTTGCAGTATGCACACTTTTCATTGCGGTGGCTTCTCTTGTTGCGGAGCACGGGCTCTAGGCGCGTGGGCTTCAGTAGTTGTAACTCGCGGGCTCTAGAGCGCAGGCTCAGTAGTTGCAGCGCACGGGCTTAGTTGCTCCGCGGCATGTGAGGTCTTCCCGGACCAGGGATCGAATTCGTGTCCCTGCATTGGGAGGCGGATACTTAATCACTGCGCCAACAGGGAAGTTCCTTCCTAGCCTTTTTTTTTTTTTTTTTTTTTGCGTACATGGGCCTCTCCCGTTGTGGAGCACAGGCTCAGCGGCCATGGCTCACGGGCCCAGCCGCTCCACGGCATGTGGGATCTTCCCAGACCAAGGCCCGAACCCGTGTCCCCTGCATCGACAGGCGGAATCTCAACCACTGTGCCACCAGGGAAGCCCCTTCCTAGCCATTTTAAAGTGTACACTTCAATGGGATTTTGTGCATTCACGATGTTGTGCAACCACCACTTCTCTCTAGTTTTAAAACTTTTAAATTATCCCAGAAAAACACTCCATATCCATTAAGTAATGACTCCCAATTAGCCCCTCCTCCCATCCCCTGGTATCCACTAATCTGCTTTCTGTTTCTACAGATTTGCCTCATATGGACATTTCATATAAATGGAAAATTTATTGTACAATTTGTGACCTTTTGTGTCTGGCTTCTTTCACTTAACATAATGTTTTCCAGGCTGATCAGTGTTGTAGCAAGTAGCAACACCTCATTCCTTTTTATGGCTGAATAATATTCAATTGTATGGCTATACCACAATTTATTTATTCGTCAGTTGATGGACGTTGGGTTGTTTCTACTTTTTGGCTATTATGAATAATGCTTCTGTGGACATTGTGTACAAGCTTTTGTGTGAACATGTGTTTCCATTTATCTTGGGCATATACCTAACAGTGGAATTGCTGGGTCATATGGTAACTCTCTGTGTAATCTTGTGAGAACTGCCAGATTGTTTTACACAGTGGTTGTACCCTTTTACATTCCTACCAGCAGTGCCTGAGGGTTCTAATTTCTCTACATCCTTGCCAACACTTATTATTTTCTGTTTTTAAAATATATCCTAGAGTGTGTGAAGTGATTGTGTCTCTTTTTCTTTTTTGAATTTTATTTTATTTATTTTTTTATACAGCAGGTTCTTATTAGTTATCCATTTTACACATATTAGTGTATATATGTCAATCCCAATCTCCCAGTTCATCACACCACCCCCTACCCTCCCCCCCCCCCCCCCCCCGCCGCTTTCCCCCCTTGGTGTCCATACGTTTGTTCTCTATTCATTGTGTCTTGATTTGCATTTCCTTAATAACCAATCATTTTCCTTAATGACCAATGAACATCTTTTCATATGCTTGTTGGCCATTTGTATATATTTTTTGGACAAATGTGTATTTAAGTCCTTTGCCCATTTTTAATTAGGTTGCTTTCTTTTTGTTGTTGCTGAATTACATGAGTTCTTTATATATTCTGGCTAACAAATGCTTATCAGATATATGATTTGCAAATGTTTTCTAACATTCTGTAGGTGGTCTTTTCACATTCTTCATAAAGTCCTTTGATGCCCAAAAGTTTTTATAATTTTTTTGAAGTTCAGTTCATCTATTTTTCCTTCTGTTGCTCATGCTCCCAGTGTCCAATTGAAGAATCCATTGCCAAATTTGAGGTCATGAACATTCACCCCTATGTTTTCTTCTAATAGTTTTATAATTTTGATTCTTATATTTAGGTTGTTGATGAAATTGAAGTTTAACATAACTACAGTAAAGTGCACTCATCCAATATGTTCAGGTCAGTGATTTTTTACATGTATGTAAACGCATGTAGCTACCACCCTGATCAAGGTGTAGGGTATTTCCAACAGCCCAGAACCTCTTTGTGCCTCCTCCCACTCACCATCCCCCATCTATAGGTAACCACTATTCTGACTTCTAGAGTCATAGATCAGTTTTTGCCTGTTCTTGAACTTCATGTAAATGGAAACATACAGCATGTACTCTCTTGGGTCTGGTTTCTTTTTTTTTTTTTGGCCGCACCATGCGGAATGTGGGATTCTGTTTCCCTGACCAGGGATCGAACCTGCGCGCCCCCTGCATTGGAAGCACGGAGCCTTAACCACTGGACCACCAGGGAAGTCCGGGGTCTGGCTTCTTTTACACAGCATGTCTGAGGGATTCGTCTATATTGTTGGGTAAAGCAGTAGCTTGGTCTTTCCCATTACTGTGTAGCATTTCATTGCACAAATATCCCATAATCACTCTCTACATTCTTCTGATGATGATATTGGGGGCTCTCCAAGTTTGGGGCTCTTCTGAATAAGGCTGCTGTGAACATTTTTTTTTGGCTGTGCTGCGCGTGACTTGCAGGATCTTAGTTCCCCAACCAGGGATCGAACCTGTGCCTCCTGCAGTGGAAGCACGGAGTCCTGACCACTGGACTGCCAGGGAATTCCCTCGTGAGCATTCTTGATATGTCCTTCGGTGGCCAATTGCACTCACTTCTCTTGGATATGTGCCCGGGGTGGATTTGTGGGTCATAGGGTACCTATAAATTTGGCTTTGATTCTCTCCAACAGTTCTCCAACCCACCAGCAGTGGGTCAGAATTCCAGTCTCCCCACATCTGGAGGTGACATTTCAGTTCATTTCAACAAAAAGATTTTTTTCCCTTGGTCCTAGTCCCCTCCATCTGTTCTGGACACTCTCCACAGCCTCCAGCTTGCTCCCTCCCCTCCACTTCCCACAAGCAGCCTGAGGAATTTTTAAAATCCTGACAATGTTTACAGAAAAATCTCTTACAATTCTGACCATTTCACCCTCAGACTTGGACCCTTCCGAGGCACCACGCTTCAGATTGCTACACAGGAGGGTCTGAGGTTTGGGAAGGGGTGGGGTCAGGATGCTTGATACACTCTGTGTTCTTTTTGGTTGTCTGTTGATTGGGGGACTTGGAGGGCCAAAAGGGTCACACTAGTGGCTCACGCTCATGTAGCTCTTATGAACCAGGCACTGTTCAAAGTAATTCATTAATCCTCACAACAACCCTGTAGAGACAGATAATAATATTATACCCATTTTACAGATTAGGGAATGGAGGCATAGAGAAATTAATCAACTAGCTGAAAGCCACACAGCAAGGAAATTGTGGAGCCAGGATTTGAACCTAAGCAGTCAGTCTCCGGAGCCTGAGCTCCTCACTGCCTTACTGGTCTGTCCTTTGAAAACAGCCAGAATCCTTAACATGGCATCCCAGGCCCTTCCAGGTGTGGGCCACCTGCCCAGGGTTCTCCCTCAGCAGCACCCAGTTACTCTCTCTGCACCAGGCTTACTACTGGACCAAGCTTCTCACCTTTGCAGAGGCTATTCTCTCTGCCCACAATGCCCTCCTTCATCCCCTTGCCTGGGCAACTCTCATCTTGCAGGTCTCAGTTTCCCCATCACTTCCTCAGGAGGCCTTCCATGAGTCCATGAGTCCTTTATTTATTTATTTATTTATTGGCTGCATTTGGTCTTAGTTGCGGCATGTGGGCTCTTTCTTTGTGGCATGCGGGCTCTTCTTTGTGGCACGCGGGCTTCTCTCTAGTTGTTGCGTGCAGGCTCAGTAGTTGCAACACTTGGGCTTAGTTGCCCCACGGCATGTGGTATCTTAGTTCCCCGACCAGGGACTGAACCTGCGTCCCCTGAATTGGAATTTTGATTCTTAACCACTGGACCACCAGGGAAGTCCTCATGAGTCCTTTTTTTTTTTTTTTTTTAATTTTTATATATTTATTTATTTTTGGCTGCATTGGGTCTTCGTTGCTGCACTCGGGATTTCTCTAGTTGCGACGAGTGGGGGCTACTCTTCATTGTGGTGCGCGGGCTTCTCATTGTGGAGCACGGGGTCTCGGTGCACGGGCTTCAGTAGTTGTGGCTTGCAGGCTGCAGAGTGCAGGCTCAGCAGTTGTGGCACACGGGCTCAGCTACTCCGCGGCATGTGGGATCTTCCTGGACCAGGGCTCGAACCCGTGTCCCCTGCATTGGCAGGCGGATTCTTAACCACTGCGCCACCAGATAAGTCCCATGAGTCCTTAACCTAGGTTAAATCCCTCATGTAATAGAGTCCCATAGCACTATGCAGGGTATTACATTTTTTTTTTAACCTGCTCAGAATAATTTTTAAAGATTTTCTGTTTGGGGGAGACAAACACAAAACACTATATATATATATATATATATATATATATATATATATATATAGTGCATGTAAGAGAAAAAATTATTTTAAAACATGATTTTTATTTTTTACTTTGCCTTATGTTTTAAAATTTTTCATTGCATTTGTTTTTCAACTAGGTAATACATTTACATGCTTCAAGATCCAGAAGCCACCCAAGGGTGTACAGTGAAAAGCCTCCCTCTCTAGTGTATTCAGTCGCTTGCCTATCTTTTTACCCAGAAGTTAGCCTGCTCTATACCCTGTTTTGCTCCTTGCTTTTTTGTTTTCTTATATCTTGGAAATCCTTCCACTGAGTATATGTAGACCTGCCCCATCAAACAAAAATCTACTTCGTTGAGGTATATTTTACATTCAGTAAAATTTACATTTTAAAAAATGTGCCGGTCTTATGTCTGACCATTTGTATTCACTCATGTAAGCACATTCCAGTCACGATATAGAATATTTCCATCCACCAGCAAATTTTCTCCTGCCCCTTTGCGGTCAATCCTCCCTACCCCAGAAAGTCACTTATCTCGGTTCTATCACCATAGATCAGTTTTGTCTCTTCTAGATTTGCACATCAGTGGAATCATACAGTGTGTGCTCTTTTGTGTCTGGTTTCCGTTTCTCACCATTATGTCTGTGAGATTCATTCAGGTTGTGGGTAGCAGTAATTCACTTCTTTTGATTTCTGAGTCTGGTCCCGTTGCATGATGGACAAGTTTATCCATTCTCCTGAATTAACAGAGTTAAAGTCGAATGGAACCAGCAGTCGGGGAGGTAGGGAAGCAGACTTGGTCCTGGCCCCAAGGTGTTTACAGCCCAAAAAAGGGATCAGCTGCTGAGGAAAACATCCCTGGTGGAAGGTAGAGAGTGCTGGGGCCAGGAGCTGGAGAGTGCCGGGGGAATTACAGGAGCGCCCAGGAAGGAAGGATGCTTTCCTATTGTGAGGGTAGGGGCAGCAGGTTTCCTGGTTGAGGGGTATCTGAAGATGGAGGAGATATTTCTGGATTTGGAGTCAGTAGGCTTTACAAAGGCCCGGGGGTTGGGAGAGGCGAGGCCTGGCTCCCTGTTGTCTAGGGCATGTGGTAGAATGTGTATTGGGACCACGATGGGAAGGGTGGGCTGAGTGAGGCCTAAGCCAGGGCCCTTAGTCCCGTGTGAGGGGCTTGACTTGGGCTAGAGGACAAGAGGACCCCTGAGTGCTGTTTGAACGGGGAAGGGACCTATGCTCACTTTACTGAGGCTGGAGTCTGGGGAGGAGGGGGCTGGAGTCCCTTATGGGAAGGTCTTCTGGCCCGTGGGGTGGAGGGAGCCATTTGGTGGGGCCCGGGCCGAGGAACGGGGTGGGATGAGAAGGGGCTGGGCTGCTGCTTCCAGGGCCTAGGTATCACCCTCCTCATTCCCCAGATGCCACTGAGCACTGGTCCCTCTGCTGTCCTTTGAGCCTCATGCCACCCTGCTGTGAAGGCAGTCCTGTCCCCATGATGCAGAGGAGCACATGAGGCTCCAGAGAGGGAAAGGAGCTGGGCTAAAGGGTTACAGGGAGTCTGTGCGGGGCAGACCTCTCCATCCCAGGGCGCTGGGGAGAGTGTTAACTACATGGTCCCAGCTCTGGCTGCACCTCTGATTTGTTATGGGACCTCAGGCCAGTCTTTTTCCCTCTGGGAGCCTCAGTTTTTCCTTCTTGCAGATTAGTGGTTTACATACAGTGATCCCTAAAACCAGAGGTTTCCGCAGAGGTGAGCTGGGGGAAGGGACAGGGCAGACTGGGCCGTCATCCCTCTTCCAACCAGCGCGGCTCAGGGAGGCAGGAGGGATAGCAACGTGAGCTCTGGAGTTGGATGGCCTGGGTTTGAGTCCTGGCTGTGTGACCTGGGTCATTCTCTTCTTTATGCTTGTTTCCTCACTTTTAAGACGGAGATCATAATGATTGTACGCGCCCTTCAGTACATGAGGCAAGGTGTGGATGGCACTTAGCACAGGACTGGTACAGTAAGCGATCAATACACGTTAGTGAGGGTTTTCTTGCTGTTATGTTTTGTGCCACGTGGACCATTTCCTCTGAATGCAGGACATCGAGGGCTCTGCTGTTGGTGCCCGTGATGGCGCTCTGCCCGCTCAGCCTGGCCTCTTATTTCTTAGAGTAGCTGCTGTTCCCTGCAGACCCAGGCCCAGGGAAGTTGGGGACTGTCACTCAGTTCTTGGACTCTCCTACCCTCCCAGGCCTGAGGCTTCCCGCCACCTCCAGGCTCCAGGCTCCGGGTGCCAGCTCTGGCTGTGGGCCAGGAGGGGGATGAAACTCTCATCCAGGGATGAAAGGCTGGTGGGCCTGGGCTGGGCTAATAAACCGCCCCACCCTCGCTGGGAGGACCTCTGGGCACCCGTGTAAACTGAGTCATGGGGGACAAGGGGGTGAGTCATCCGCTTGTGAGTGGGAGCCAGATGGGCAGAGTTGTCTGCGTGGGGCCCTGGGCTACACTCCACAGAGCCACACCCTCAGCTCCCCTCGAGTAGCCAGCGGGCCCCTGGCCCAGGACAGAGGGCGCAGGGCCGGCCTGCTGAGGGGCAGTGGCCTGGAGGCTGGACTCTCGGTGTGCACGTGTGTGCCTGTGTGTGCGGGCATGAGTGTGTGTGGTGTCAGGGCCGGGGGCAGGCAGACAGGAAAGGGAGGCTCTGACGCAGGGATGGGGGGGCGGGAAAGGATTGGTCTTTGGAAAGGAGTCAAAACCCTCCAGAGGAAGATTTTGGCGGGAACGCCTCGCTGCCCTCTCCTGCCCTCTGTGGGTTTGGCTGATTTTTTTTCTGCAGGAGCCAGCTTTCTCCCTTTAGCCTCGGAGGAGCCAGGGTCCCGTGGGTGACCTGCCTGTCCTCTAAGGTTCCCAGGGGCCTGAGTTGGGACGTGAGGATAAAGGGTCCCCAGAGACCACTTCAGACTTCACCCCAGGGAGGTCTCTGGCCCCTGGGGCCAGAGGTGCTCAGGGAGAGGGGGGAGCACCCTGCCGTAGGGGTGTGCACAGCGCTCGGGCGTTGTGGAGAGCCTCCGGAGCATTTCCAGCCTTGACTGTGGCCTTTACTTACCCCCTTTCGGCTCAGTTTACTCCTCAGTAAAACGAGGGCTGTGAGGACCAAAAGGGGTGAATGCGTACAAACTGCTTAGAGTAGTGTCTGGAACAGAGCAGGTCTGCATGTGTGTTTGTTCTTGCTATCTGAGCCTCAGTTTTCTCATCTGAAAAATGGGTAAGGGGGGGAAAATGCCTGAGGTGCCCCTTGTCCAGCCGTCGCTCTGGTTCCAGTCTCTGCCTCTATTCCCTAGGAAGCTGCCCCGATGCCCTGCCACCCTGCCCAACTCTGTCCCTCTGTCCAGCCTGGGGGGTTTTCAAGCCCTACTAGGAGGCCAGTAATCAAGGAAAGGTAGGTTTCTGGGCTAGGTGCCCTCAGGTTACTCCTCAGCACCTGGGGGATGCGCGTCAGAGAAACGGGGAGTTTCCCTCCTCAGATGAATCAGCTGTGTGACCCAAGCCTGGTCTCTGCCAGGGCCCCTCCCAGTGGGCGGGAGTGGGGTGCAGTTGCTGGGAAAATCCCCCAAACCTCGCCAAAGCTCTGGCTGAAGCTTTCTCCCGACTCAGCTGTTTCCTGTCCTCCCCGATTCAGCCCCTCACCCTAGCCGGAATCAGGAGGTGGGTAGAGATTCTCCCCATTCACAGGCTATCCCCTCTGGAGCCTCCTGCCTGGGGGCTGGGGTTCGCGGTGCATGCGAGCGGGAGTAGATGCGGTGCAGGTGTCCTCCTTTTCCTGGCTCAGTCATCCTTCTGTGGTTTTATAAAAGGGAGCAGAGCACAGCGGCTTGTCCAAATTTATCCAGCCTGGCCTACCCCGGGTCAGGGCTGCTCCCTGATGCCTGTATGGGAACGGGCCAGACAAACAGGACACAATTCCCTGCCAGCCTGAGTGGGTGTGTCTTGGGAGCTCTTGCCCTGGCAGGGGAGCAGTCCCCGCTGTAGGCCCGGGAGATCCTTCCTGCTCAGTAGGCTTAGTCACTCTACTCTCTGGGCCTCAGTTTCTCCAACAGTAAAATGGGAATCTTAGTCTTGGCCCAGCCTCTCTCTCAGGTGGTTTTGAGGGCCGAACCTGTGTGCTTTCCAAATCAGATCCTAAGTCCTTGCTGGATCTCAATTACCTCGGCAGCCCCCCTCCCCACAGCACTTTCACATAGTGGGGGGCTCAACAGTGCACTGGGTGCTGTGGAGCTGAATGACCGGGATTCAAATATTGAACTCTGTAACCTTGAAACAATTACTGAACCACTCTGGGCTTCAGTTTCCTCTTCTGCAAAATGGCAATAATAGTAGAGCTGGGTGAGGCTTAGATAACGTAGGTACACACTTAGCACAGTGCCTTGCTCTTGTTATGAATGGAATGAGGAAACTGAGGCCCAGAGACAGAGGGCAACTTTCATTCAGTCACTCAGTTATTCAATCATGTTTATTTGGCACTTATGCTAAGCCAGGTACTATGCTGGATGCTGAGGACACGCTGGGGGATAAAGCGCAGCCACTGTCCTTGAGGGGCTTCGGATGCACCGATGAGAGACACAGGTGCGTGTGCGTTACGGGAGCCTGGGGTGTGCATGGCTGGGGGAGGGGGAACCTCTTGAATGGATGACACCTGAGCATGTGCATCTGAGATCTGGAGTCAGCCAAGGAAGCGGGTGAGGGTCAGGTATACCAGGCAGAGGCAACAGCATGAGAATAGGCACAAAAATGAGGAGGCTAGCGGGTGTGCAGGAAAAACACAGGCAGCTCATGGTTCTGGACCCAGAAGCAGTGAAGCAGGGAGTGGAGGAGATGAGGCTGCAGGCAGTGGCAGGGGATGGACTTGAGTCACTCATTCATTCATTCAATAATTTATGAAAAGGTTGCTCTGGCCACAAACTGTGCTAGGCCCTCTGGGGACAGGGCTGAGATTTAGGCATTGTTCTGCCTTCACTGAGCATAGTCTGGGCACGTGGCTTAGGGGCCAGCAGCGGGAGAGAGACATTAATCCAGTGGTTACATAAGTAACCCCTCGATCCTCACTGCAAGGCAGGTGTTCAAGCAGAAGGAAGAGCCTGAGGCCCAGGGCTGCGTGCCAGGGGTGAAGGGAGGAGAGCCAGTTGGCTCCGGGCTGGGGGGCGGGGGTGAGCAGGGGCAGAAAGGGACGCCTGAGGGAAGCTGGGGCAGCTGGGGGCGGGGGCTAGGCCATAACGGGCTCAGGAGAGGGGACTCTAAGTTGCAGGCTGTGGGGAGCCACAGAAGGGCTTTGAGTAGCAGATGGACACAGGCCGCTCTGCAGGACAGCTGGCAGTGGGGGGAGGGAGGGGGAATGGGGCAGAAGAGGCAAGTTGTAATGGTCTGGGAGAGAGAGTGAGGAAGGGGCTAAAGCAGGGCCATGACGATGGAGGACAGGCGCTAAGTGTGTGAAATGGCTACTTATGGAAGAAGAACCAGGTGGTGTTGACACCACTTGGGCATCTTTGTGGGACCCACAAGGGCCTGGCCAGGATCCTCCCAAGCCTTGGCCCCATTTGGGTAAGTGCAAGGCACTGACAGTCTGAGGGGCACCAGGCTTTGACCTGGAGACCACCCAACCCTGGGAACTTCCCAGGGCTGGGCTGAAGGGGACTCAGCCCCGGGTGCGGAGGAGGCTGGGGAGGGGGCCGAGCCAGCATCTTATGACTCACCTACTTCCACCCAGTCAGCCTGGTGGCATCTCCGCTCCCCTGCTCCAAATTCCAATTTGATGAGGCTGCTGGAGGCTGAGTCAGCTCCAGCACGGCACGAGAGCAGCGTCCCAAGGGGCTCCCTGCCAGGAGCCGCCAGCCAAGCCCAGGGCCCTCCCAGAAGCTATAGCAGCCTCAGCTGAGCGGTATGGCCCAGGGAGGTCATGTTGAGTGAATGTGCCTGCTGGGTTGCAAAAAGCTAACTGCAGGTGAGGCCAGGGACGCCACTCTGCCTGAGGAGAACTGGGGTGCAAGTCTCAACTCTGCCCAACTCACTGCATGACCCTGAGGGATCATCTCTCTCCCCTCTTGGCCTCAATTTTCTTGACCATAAATTGGGCCCAAATCTCCTCCTGTTAGGTTGCGAGAATTAAATAATCCATATGGAAGTGATGTGCAAACAGTCCAGTGGCCTCTGTGATGGTCAGGGAGGCGGGAGAGGTGAGTAGAAATGGGAGGACTTCCAAGGCTCCCTGAGGTTGTGCAGGTTGTTCACTGCACAAGGATATCCAGCCTAGGCGGCTGAAACCCAACCCATCCTCTGTTCACCAGACCATGTGCCCCGGCCTAGAACTGCCAGGACCAAGGAGGTACCTTTCTCTAGTGGGCACAAATATACCCTCTGAGCTAGCAGTAGCCCCTCAGACTTTGCTGGGCCAAATCTTTGAATTTATGGGAAGTCACTGAGAAACTAATTCTGATTCTTGGGATGGAGGGGAAACAGGGCCGGCTTTGCAGAGGCTCTCAGAGAGGCTCCAGCCTTGGCTGTGAGGCATATCTTACTACTGGAGGCAGTTGGGGGGGCCCAGTCAGAACAGAAGGGCAGTCTCTCCTGGCCCTGCCTCTCTCCAGCAACCAAAGCAGGTAACCACCAACACAGTGTCTTCAAAAACACTCAAGACACAGACCCAAGCTGGGTTTTATTGAAATGCCAGGAGCAGGCATGTGACAAGGTAGCTGAAGAAAGGAGGAAGGTGGTGTGGGCTATGAGATGGCAGGGAGGGGCAGGCCCCGTATCCATGGCCCTGGCAGCCCCTGTCTCTGCCAGGAGCTGAGTGGAACAATCACCCACCCACCCCCAACAAAATGGCATGCTCAGGCCTGCAGGGCCTCTGCCCGCTGGACTGTGAAGGCCCCAAGGAGAGGGAGTGGAAGCACTAGGTTTTCTCTCCTGTGAGGGAGGAAGAGAAGGGGAGGATGCAGGAGGAGGGGGAGGTACAGCCAAAACTGAGGGTGTGGCCAAGGAAGGCTCTCCTGCTGGTGTCCGCGCCCAGCCTGTAGTCCTGGGTGACCAAGGGGCGCAGCAGCAAATAGAGAGGCTGAAGGTCTGGCACTCAGGGAGCCAGAGCCTCCAGCCAGTGGGGACTTGAGTCAGCCCTGAACACAGGACAGAAGTTCAAAGGGTTCGTAGATGCAGGCAGTTCCCGAGTGACCCAGTCCTCAGAGCTGGGGACGCTCAGCCTCCTTGGGACAAGGAGGGGGAAGACAGACAGGAGGATCCATCCCTAGCAGGGGCGGCAGAGGGTGGTCTCCCCCATTTGGCCCCACTAGGTCAGTTCCACATTGTTGGCACGGTCCAGCACACGGGAACCACGGGTGCTGCCCCCAAGCTGGAAACGGCTCTCATAGAGAGTGGGGCAGAGGTGCCAGCGGTTGGCCCGGTAGATGCCCAGGTAGGTGTAGACGTCAGGTTTGTAGGTGAGCAGACACTTAACGCCTGCTGCACGGATGGCTGCATCTGCTTCCAGTACACCCAAGCGGTCCGTGAAGTCGTCTGTATAAACACAGATGACCTGCCGCCCACCCTCCTTGGCCCGTGGGCTCACCTTGGCCACCTGAAGCCGGCCCTCGACCACGGCTCGAGCAATGCCAGCCCAGGCGTGGTCCAGCTTGAAGCCAGGTGCCAGGTGTATCAGCCATTTGCCAGAGAGCACCTGGTGGGTGATGGCCAACTGGCGCAGGGTACCTGGCGTGATGGGCCGCCCGCTGGTCTGCAGAGCCTCCCAGGCTACCTGCAGGCCCTGCACATCACCCGAGTTGGGGACATAGCCCTGCCCGTATGCTGCAATCCAGCCCACGGGCTCAGAGTTGGGCGAGCCAGGGTCCCCGTAGCGGGTAACTTGGGATGGTGGGTACTTGGCCAACCAGGCATCCAGCTCTGTGGCAGGTGTGGTGCGGGCGTCAAACACCAGCCAGGGGTCCATGTCAGCTGCCATGGCCTCTGCAGCCAGGTGCTCAGCAGTGAAGCCATCTTCACGACCACCTGGAGAGTCCTCGTCCTCCAGCTCCTCACCTGGTTCCATCCTGCCGTAGGGAACTGAGTTAGGGCAGGTCCACGACAGACCCAACTTGCTGGGCCCTAGTGGGTGCCAGACACTGAATTAACTGTGTGGCCTGGGGCAAAACTTAATGTCGCTGTGCCTCAGTTGCCTCATCTTTACAATGGATAACAACTGTTCCTGTCTCAAACAGCTGTAGAGAATTAAATGCCTGAAGTGGAACAAAAGCTGTGAAGATGTTGTTAATGTTATTACTACTCTCCCTGACCTACAGACGAGGAAACCGAAACTCAGAGAGACTGGACTCACCCAAGGTCACACCTGCAGTGAGTGACAGGGCCGAAATGTGAATTCAGGCGTGGGAACCTCCCGGCCCTGCCAGAGGATGGCAGCTTTCCCTGGCGCCGGGAGTTAATGGAGGAAGGCAAAGCACACGTTCGCGCAGCACCGCGGCAGGCCCCATGGCGCCAGGCCTCCAGGTGGGCGTTATCCAGCCCATTTAACGACGAGGACACTGAGGCCAGAGACGGCAGTGACCGATCCGAGGCCAACGGGGCGGTGTCCGGACTCGAACCCACAGTCGATAGAACCTGCAGGAGGGCCAGCCTCCCGCCCCGCCGCGCCCGCCGCCATTAGCGCCCACGGCCCTAGCTGCGCCCCCGCCCCGCCCTACCCCTTCCCGCCGCCCGGGGTCACCTCCGGCCTTCGCTGCGCTCGGCGCCGGCCCAGCCCCGGGCCCGGCTCCGCTCCTGCCTGGGATCTGCGCCGCCGCCGCCGCGCCCCGCCCCCGCCACGGCTGCTGCCGCCGCCGCCGCCATCTTAGCGCCCCGCCGCTTCAACAACAACTTTATAGACAAGCGCAGCACAGGGAGGGGCCGGGGGAAGGGGCGGGGCAGTAGGGGGCGGGGGCAGTAGGGGCGGGGCAGTAGGGGCGGGGCAGTCAGGGAACGCGAGGAGAGGCGGGCCTGCGGGGGGCGGGGCTAACGCTCTCTCTTCTGGCCTTGGGGGCGAGCGGGAGTGGCGGTCCAGTCCGCGACAGACGCGCACCGCCTGGGAGGCTCTAAGGCGAGGGCGCTCGGGCCCTGCGGCGGTGTCGTGACCGGCGGCGCTAGGACCCTGTGGGCAGCGGCGGGGGCGGAGCGGGCGGCACCAGGACCCGGGGGAACCGCGGCGGGCGGGCGACGAGCAGGCCCGTGGGCCGGGAGGCAGCGGGCGGCGGCGCTGGGCCCGGCGCGGCGAGAGAGGCCCCGAGATGCCGAGCAAGAAGAAGAAGTACAACGCGCGGTTCCCGCCGGTGAGCACGTGGCCAGGCCCCGGAGGAGCGGGCCGGGCTCTCGGGAGGCTCCGGCCCAGGCCCGGCTAGGGAGTAGGGCGCATCGCGATGTTCGGGGGCCCGGACGCCCCGCCCCCTTCCGTGCCCTCTCAGCGTCGGTGCCCCCCGCCCCCTTTCTCCTGGGATGCTCCCTTTCTCTCCCCCCACTTAAGCACCCCTTACGGGACGGAGGCGACGGGGTCCGAGCTCTCTACCCCCTCCCCAGGCACGGATCAAGAAGATCATGCAGACGGATGAAGAGATTGGGAAGGTGGCGGCGGCTGTGCCTGTCATCATCTGTATCCTGTTGGGGGCTGGTCGGATTGAGGGAGGTGGGGGAGGCCGGCAGCCCGGGGTCGCTTTGTGTGGGCTGGTACACCACCGGGCGTTCTCCTTGACCCCCCTGAGCTCGGGCGCTCGAGCTTTTCCTGGAGTCACTGTTGAAGAAGGCCTGCCAAGTGACCCAGTCCCGAAACGCCAAGACCATGACCACGTCCCACCTGTGAGTGGCTCTGCTCTGGGAGGGCCCGGTTGGGGTCCTCTTCCAGGAGTTCACACGCTTAGTAGAGGCTGTGCCCTGATAGTGCGGGAGGTAGGAGGTGCTGGGAGATCAGCAAGGCCTCAAAGACTAGTGGGTTTGAACTTGGGAGGAGGGGTTGAGTGTTCTAGCAAAGGGGGGGATGGTTGGGATTGAAATTTTCCAGGCTCCATTCCCCTGACATCCAGAGAGCCCCTTGCTGAGGGTGCAGATGGCTGTGCCCCACCTGAGTGCCATCCCCTCCCCACCTCTTCCAGGAAGCAGTGCATTGAGCTGGAGCAGCAATTTGACTTCTTGAAGGACCTGGTGGCATCTGTGCCTGACATGCAGGGGGACGGGGAAGAAAATCACATGGATGGGGACAAGGGTCCCCGCAGGTGGGGAGCCAGGGTCCAGTGTCCAGGTGGGGAAGGCCAAGGCCCTTGGGGTTGGGGGTGGCTGGCGGGTGGCAAAGGAGGGGAGAGACCTCTGGGCAGATGCACTATACCTTCCTGAAGGGGCCGGAAGCCAGGGAGCAGCAACCGGAAGAATGGTGGGATGGGAAGCAAGGGCAAGGACAAGAAGCTGTCGGGCACAGACTCGGAGCAGGAGGTGAGTGCGGCCCCAGCCCTCTGTCCTGCCCCGCAGGGCAGCCTTGCATCCGGCCAGGCCAAGCTGGCTGGAGGCCTGGTCCCAACCTCACCTGTGAGCTTTTCGTTTTGGTTTGTTTGCTTGTAAATTGGGGCTACGGAGGTCCATCTCCTATTTCTGCTTTCCAGTGATGAGCCCATGCCTTTCTGGTCATTTCTCATTCCTGCCTTATTCGCAGGATGAGTCTGAGGATACAGATACTGACGGCGAAGAGGAGACACCACAGGCCCCACCCCAGGCCAGCCACCCCCCTGTCCACTTTCAGAGGTAAGCAGTTCAGTGGCACCAAGAGAGGGCTAGCCGACCCCAAGGCTGACTTGTCCCTCCTGGCCTCCCTGGCCACTTGGTTCTGTTGGTTGTAGCAAATTTCAGGGATAGGAGGGGAGGAACTGAGGAGACCTTAAAGGCTGAATACTGTGCTCTCAGAAGGTCCCCTCCCCTTGGGTGAGGCTGTGTGACCTGCCCTGGATCCTTCACCTCTCTCGGCTTGGCTCCGTGTTGGTACAGAGGGCGCTGGGCTCCAGAGCTGCCTGTGTGGAGGACCGGGTGGGGCTGAGTGGGCAGGAAACTGCACCAGAGAGTGGCCTGATCTTCCTTTCCTGCTTTCTGCCCTGCAGCCCCCCGACACCCTTCATGCCCTTCACCTCGACTTTGCCTCTACCCCCAGCACCCCCAGGCCCCTCAGCACCTGACGCAGAGGATGAAGAGGATTATGACTCCTAGCGCCCTCTGCCCCCCAGGCCCCACCCCCTTTTAGTTGGTTTTAGTTGCTCTGGGGGGAGAGAGAAGTTAGAGCTGTTCTTAAATTTATTAATAAAACAACAATAAAAGGGAGCACCAGTGTCTGTCCCAGCTTGTGTCCAGCGCTTTGTGGCCTCCTTCCCGTCCATCCACCTCCTTCCCCACGCTGAGCTGGGGCCAGGAGCCGTGGTGGTCTGGACAGCAGCTGACTGAAGGGAGGGGCCGGAGGCCACGGTTCTGCCAGAGCAGGACCGGGGGGCTGATGGAAGGAAGGCGGATCAGAGTGGCAGAGGGCCTGAGCCAGCTGGTGCCGGTCATGCTGGGAGACAACCTGTCTCATTGTGCTGTGTGAGCCTGGGCAGGTTTCTGCCCTTCTGTGAGTGGCCTCTTCTTGTCTGTCTAATGGAGACCATTCTGCTCACTCTGGGCTGCTGCAAAGGGACAGACGGGACAGGAAACGGCAACAGTCTTGTAAACAAGAGCTTGGGCCAGTTGCCTTGCAGGGCGTGTGGGGAGGGGCAGTGGGAGCAGAGGTACGTGGGGTTGTGGCGGCCTTGAAGGCTGGCTTGTTGCGGGCGCGAGGTAGATGTGTGTCTTCAGGGAGCAGTGGCTTGGTGAGGCGGGCGGGGAGGCATGGCGTGCTGTCGGGAATCCTGGACGCTGATGACTGACTGCATCAGGGGCAGGGGATCCTCAAGGACTCCCAGGTTTCTTTGGGTGGGGCTGGGGGAGAATAGGAAGAAGAGGGTTAGCAAGATCTCGAGTTTGGCTGTGATGGGTTTGGGGTGCCTGTGAGGCCACTGAGGAGAGGAGTGGAGTGGGCGCTTGGACATAGGGGGCTAAAGACAGGTGTGTGAACCTTGAGCATCGGGGAGAGGGGAGGGCTGGGGCAGACCACCAAAATAGACTGAAGAGCAGCCAGCCCAAGGGCCCCCCAGGAGCCACTGCGGTGCCCACCCAGGGGCATGTGGGAGGAGGGAGAACTCAGCTGTCGGATGCCTCAGTGGCTTGGGGGTTGTGGACGGGACAGCGAGGTGAGAAACTTGGAGGTGAGTGGAAGCAACACTCAGAACCGTGGAGGGGAGGTGGGAGAGGGCAGTGGCTCAGAGTGAGGACGGAGGAACGGATTGGGGTTTATTTATTTATTTTAATTTTATTTTTTTGCGGTATGCGGGCCTCTCACCGTTGCGGCCTCTCCCGCTGCGGAGCACAGGCTCGGGACGCGCAGGCCCAGCAGCCATGGCTCACGGGCCCAGGCGCTCCACGGCATGCAGGATCTTCCCGGACCGGGGCACGAACCCGTGTCCCCTGCATTGGCAGGCAGACTCACAACCACTGCGCCACCAGGGAAGCCCCGGGGGGGTTATTTTTTAAGGTGGCAGAAATGCAGACTGAAGGGGCTGAAGGGATGGGAGGGGGGACTGATGGAGTGAGGTGGGGTTGCCCGAAGCCAACCCCAGCCTAACTGGGGAGAGGGGTTGAGTAGGTTTTGGTGGGGGACTGAGGTATTCGTTTTTTATCTGATGGCGTATGACTTCTTTGTGAAGTGGGAGGCACCATGGCAGGCCTGGGTGGGCCCAGGGCAGCTGGAGCCTGAGGGCACATGGGTCTTGTCTGCTTCTCATCTGCTCCTGCTCTAGGTGTAAGAAAGGAAAGCCCCCGGTTCCTTTTGGGGAAACATCCCTACTCAGCCTGTGGTGTGTGCAGCTGACTGCACTCCGTGGGGTTGAGGCATGGGAACTGCCAGCCTGGCCAATCAAACAGGCTCTGACCGCCGTGAGTACGTAGGCAGTGTCATGACCCCAGTGGGCAACACACCTGAGCCCTGGGACTTTAGGTGGGACCCTTGGGAAAGGGTTTTGACAAGATCGCCGCTGGCTTCCGCGTGGCTCTGGTGGTGCGCAGGGAACCCTCTCAGGAGTCCAGGTGAGGATGACAGTGGCCACACTGGGGTAGCAAGGCTGGCGGAATGGAGGCTGGTGGGTGCTGAAAGCTGCTTCCCACCCCAAAGGGTGATTTTGACTGAGCACAGGGCCAGCACAGCAGTGCCCGGAGGCTCAGAGGCACCATCTTCTGGTAACATCTGATAACCTGGACCCTGATGCCTGTATACCTTGGACTTCCTAGTCACGTGAGCCAATAAAAAAATTTTTCTCCCTAGAAGCCAGCTGGCTTTCTGTTACTTGTAACTAAGAGAGCTCTGGCTGGCAAGGACTGTGCATGGGAGGTGCTTCCTGTTGGCCCCGGAGAGGGAGCAAGCGGTTTTCTCCAGCAGCAAGTTGGGCACAGTCCCAGGGAGGGTGAGCTTCTGGGGTCCACGGAGCCGAAGGCCTGCCAAGCCATGCAAGGCACGTGGGTGGGAGACAAAGAGACCCTGGGAGCCCGTTGCTGGGATCTGTCCAAAAGGTGAGATTTTGCACGGAGAGGGTGGGCGATGGCTGGGGAAGGCGAGGAGGCAAGGGTGCAGGGAGCAGCCTCCCTTCATCCAGGAGGTGCAGGTGGGAGTGAGACGCCCAGGAGCCGCTGCCCTGGGTCTCTGCATCCTCAGCCTGTTGACTCAGTCTTGACAGGGTGCTTATGAGTAGAACCTCATTAGTCCCGGATTCAGATCCTGGCTTCTCCACTTATTAACCTTGAACGAGTTCTCAGCTTCTCTGTCTCAGTTCTCTCATCTGTAAAACGGGGCCTAGTTATTACCTGTGTTAGTTATATGTACTAAACTCTATGTACGAGTTATACCTATTAGTTAGGGTAAAGGGTTAATGTAACAAACTCAATATGTGTAGGTTGAAATACAATAGAAATGTATTTCTTGCCCACGTAAGGTTCATAACGGGTTTTCTCTGCTCAGTGGGCCGTGCTTCTCCAAGAGGGACTTCTGGGCCCAGGCTCCTTTCATCTTGTGGCCCCACCACCCTCAACTCATGGCTTTCAAAGTCACTGCGGAACGGGGAGTCTCAGCCTGCGGAGGTTTTCCTGGGCCAGGGCTGGAAGTGGTCCCATTGCCTCTGTTTACTTTCCCACTGGACCTGTCACAGGGTCCCACCCGAGGGAGGCTGGGGAAGGTGGTCTAGCCAACCTGGGTGACCAGCCAGCTTCTGCCGCAGGACCTCATGGGCCATTGGGAAGGGCCTGACCCAGCCTTTGACGAGTGTTAGGAGTGTGGCCTCCTGAGGCAGAGGGCAGGGGCCCCAGGGAGACAGTGCTTCTGGCGGGGCCTGGCCTCTGAGTGCCTCCTGGGAATGGGAAAAGATGGCTCTGCCCTGCCCTCTGGGTACCACTGGGCACAGGGAGGGGCAGCCTCTCAGTACCCCATCTGCAGAGCTCTTCCTGGGAACCAGATGATTGTCATTCTTTATTGTCTGTCCACTGGGGAGCCTTGAGCCTGAATGCCTCAGCCCGGCATCAACTGTGCCCCAGGGTGTAAGTGTGACCAGTGTGTGAAAGAGGGAGCAGCTGTGACCTTCATGTGAAGAGTACAGACCCACCCCTCCCTGCCAAGTGGAAAGCCCCCCCTCCACAGCCCATTTAAGGATCCATTCAACAAACGTTTATTAAGCACCCAACATCATCACCCAGCAGGGAAATGAGTTGCCAGCCACCCACCAGAAGACAGAAACTAAGAAGTCTGGGAATTCCCTGGTGCTCCAATGGTTAGGATTCCACGCTCTCACTGCTGCGGGCCCGGGTTCAATCCCTGGGTGGGGAACAAAAGTAAATAAATTAGATAAATAAACAAAAAGCTCTTTTATTAAATAAATAAAATCTGATACCACCTATGCTAGGGTAGAGGTGGCAACACCAGAACTCACACTGCTGGGGTGAATGGCAGTGGGTGCAACCACCTTAGAAAACGGTTTGGAGGGAAAAAAAGAAGGGACTTTCCTGGTGGCGTGGTGGATAAGACTTCACACTCCCAATGCAGGGGGCCCCGGGTTCGATCCCTGGTCAGGGAACTAGATCCCACATGCATGCCGCAACTAAGAGTTTGCATGCCACAACTAAGGAGCCCTCCTGCCGCAATTAAGACCCTACGCAACCAAATGAATAAATTAAAAAAAAAAGAAGAAAGAGAACGCTTTTGCAGATTCTCATCGAGTCTATCAACATACGCTTCCGTGTGACACGGCGATGCCACTCCTAGGCATACGGCCACCAAAAGACGCGTACAAGAATGTTCATAGCCCCCAACTGGAAACAATCCAAATCCGATCAACAAGAGCATGAATAAATAAATGATAGGATAATATATAATAAAACAGAAACACAAAAGAACAAACCACTGTGACACGCAGTATCAGGACGACTCTTATAGACATTATGTTGTGCAAAAGAAACCTAACAAAAGAGTGAGTGCACGCTATGACATAATTCATTTAAATAAAGTTCAGGGACAGGTGAAACTAACCGATGGTGATGGAAGTCAGTGTAACGATTACCTTGGGCTGGGGGCTGATGGGGGTGGTCACTGGGAAGCCTTCTGGAAATGTTCCATAGCTTGAACTGGGTGATGGTTATATATATAAATATACTAAGCTGCACACTTAACGATACACACACCTTTATGATACAACATAAAAACTTTATTTTATCTACATGTCCATTGAGAACCTACTGCACACCAGATACTATTCCAGGTAGTGGTGATTACACGAAGAAAGCGTTTCTTGGAGTTCGTTTCTGATGGAGAGAGACAGACAATAAAGAATATAAATAGTATGTCAGATGGCGATAACGTGTACTGGGGAAAAGGAAGCATAATAAAGGAGTGGGGAATCCCAGGCAGGACAGGACGGGTGGCCCCAGCCATTCTATGCAGCGTTCAGGGGAGACTGATAAGGTGAGATTTCAGTAGAAAGCCCTATTAAGTGAGGAGTGTGCAGGCCACAGGCTATCGGTGGGGAAAGAGCAGAGGGGACAGTGAGAGCAAAGGCCAGGATTGAGATTTGATCCGCTCAGCTTTCCCTGTGGTCTCCCCCAGCTCCCACGTCCTCATCCACCACCCGGGACCCAGATTCAGGAGGCACCAGCCCTGTACTCAGCCCACCTTGGCTAAGGGGTGTCCTTCTGGCATTGACGGCCCCTCAGGGTCCCAGAAGCTTCGTGGAGGGAGAGAAGGTAGTGGTGTGGGCTCCTCCCGGACACCTGCCCCCCCCCCCCGGGGCTGGCACACCTGGAGTCCCCAGGGGCTGGAGGAGGAGGTGAGGGGGAAGGAGGGAGAGATAAGGGGTGGGAGTGACCTCACCCACCGCCCACTGGCCTGGTGGACTGATCTGCAGCGCTGTGTATCTGAGTGCAGCATGACCCAGCGTTGTATCTGAGTCCACTCTCTCGGAGAGGTGTTCCCATCACCTCCCATTTTACAGAGGAGGAGACTGAGGCTCAGGAAGTGGGACGAGTGCCCCGAGTTTGCTCATTGGCACAGAGATGGGCAGGGGCTTGTACACTGGCCTGCCTAGGGGTCCAGAGTGTGGGGAGGTGGAGTTCTGAGGTCCCCCCATTCCTTCTTGGGTGTGGTAAGCTTGTCTCCAGGACGTGGATGGGACCAAGTTCCCACTCTTCTAGGCTATAGGAACTGCGGCAAGGGAGTGACACCTGTGATCCAGGTGCTCCACCAGGGTCCTGGTCCCTCCTCTCCTTGGCAGAGTGTTTGGTGAGAGTGGCAGGTAGCTCTGGACTCTCTCAGGGGGTTCCTTGTAGCTGGGGAGTGGGGCAGGACCTGGGCGACACTCACCTCCCATCACCAGAGTGAGCTTTCTTTATTCTGAAATCATGTCCTTCCTATTTTGTGTGCTTGTGTGTATTCAAATGTTATTTTTAGAAATGGAATAAGCGCTAAGATTTCTGCACCCACCCCAGTAATCAGAAAGCTACAAAGGAAAACACAGGATCTCACATGAGACCCGTCAGATTGGCAAGAACAGAAAGTCAGATAAGGGAATTCCCTGGCGGTCCAGTGGTTAGGACTCCACGCTTCCAATGCCGGGGCCAATCCCTGGTCGGCGAACTAAGATCCCACAAGCGCCAAAAAAAAAAAAAAAGGAAGAAAGATAAAACTGATGGCTGGTGGGGAGGTGGGTACACAGAAGTCAGGTGCTTCTGGCGTGTTTGAAAGGTCAGTATGATGGCTAAGTGACTTCCGGAAGTTCCACTCGTGGGTAAAACCTCTCCCAAAGAGAAAGACATGCCCTAGGCATGGTTAGAAGTGGTGAAGTATTACAGGCTGCCAAGCTGTCTGTCACTGGGGTGCTGCATGGCAGGTAGCAATGTGGACAAAGCTTCAACATATCAGAAAAACAGAAAAATGTAGAACAAGATCTATAGCACAGCAGTTTTTATGGAAAGTCAAAACACAGACAAGCACAGCAATGCCGTATATTTCTGCCATTTATTCTGTGACCTTGGGCCAGTGACTTAAGCTCTCTGTGCTTCAGTTTCCTCATCTGTAAAGTGGCGACAATAATAGCACCTCTTGGGCTTCCCTGGTAGTGCAGTGGTTAAGAATCTGCCTGCCAAGGTAGAGGACACGGGTTCGAGCCCTGGTCGAAGATCCCACATGCTGCGGAGCAACTAAGCCCGTGGGCCACAACTGCTGAGCCTGCGCCCTAGAGCCCGTGAGCCACAGCTACTGAGCCCGCATGCCACAACTACTGAAGCCCACGCACCTAGAACCGGTGCTCTGTAACAAGAGAAGCCACCGCATTGAGAAGCCCCTACTCGCTGCAACTAAAGAAAGCCCGCGTGCAGCAACAAAGACCCAACTCAGCCAAAAATAAAATAAATAAATTTATATATAAAAGAAAATAATAGCACCTCTTTCAGGGACGTATGATGAATAAATGAGACGTGACATATAAAGTGCTTAGCACAGTGCCTAGCACATGGTAAGCACTCAATAAATGGTGCCTGTAATTGACACAGATGGAAATCAATGCCTGGAAGGCAGACTGGAAGGACATGCTCTAGACGCACAAGAGTGGGGCGCTGTGGGGAGCAAGAATGGGAATGGGGATGGGCTGAAAGGGAAAGTCCATTTTATTTAATTAATGTATTTATTTTGGCCACGCCTCGCGGCTTGCAGGATCTTAGTTCGCCGACCAGGGGTCGAACCTGTGTCCCATGCAGTGGAAGTGCGGAGTCCTAACCACTGGACCACCAAGGAATTCCCAAGCAAAGTCCATTTTAAAGGAAGGCTTTTCAGGACCCTGGTGGTGCCTGAAGTGCTCAAACCAAAGAGATGAACAGCTAAGTCTATGCACGCCATGTTTAAAGCAAAACCAAAAAATATTGTCAATTGTCATCTTCAGAATGGGCCAAACGAATTGATCCTCCTAGACAGTGTCCTATAAGGACAAGTAAACAGTGGCCCTGCAGTGCTCTTGGGGTCATAGGTATTTCCTTCCTTCACTCACTCGACAAATATTTCCTGAGCACCTACTCTGTGCTAGGCACTGCTCTGGGCTCTGGCGAGAAGAGCACAAAAGAAAAAGGTCAACCTGCTCCGATGAACAAATGTGCAAACAACCAGTTTGGGTGGGGGGTGCCAGTGAGGCCGGTGTGCGGAGGCAGCAGCCAGCAGGTATGCAGGGACCCTGGCCATTGGAGTCCTCACCCTTCCTTGTTCCTGTGAGGGGCTGGGGTGCTGCCCTTTTTTCCAGCCACTGATTCTCTCCCACCCCTGCCCTGTGCCCAGGGCTGGTTTCACTTTCCCCTTCCCCTAAATTCTCTGAGTTTTGTTTCTGTCTGTGGGTTCCCCGCCCCCGCGCACCACCTTTGTCGAGTTACATCTGAAGTAGCAGGGAAGCCAAACAGTTTCGGGGCGGGGGACGGAGGATGAGGTAGGGGCCGGGGCCTCCATTGCTCCTCCAAAGGCCCCACTTCATCACTTACCTGGTCCCATCTCCCCGTCAGGATCCACCTCCCTACCATATTCCAGGGAGCAGAGCCCTCACCCCCACCAAGGAGTCTGGGCTCTGGGCTATACTCCTTGTATGTATTTTGTATTTTGGCACCACCCCTTACCAGCCTTGTGGCTTTGAGCAGATAACCCCACCTCTCTGTGCCTCAGTTTCCTTAGTATAAAATGGGCCTCATAAAAGCGTTGTTAACAGAGATATTTATAGAGATCTGCTGACCACCTGCTTAGTGCCAGGCTGTGCTAGGTGCTGGCCTTAGGCTGTGAGCAAACCAGTTCCTGGTCCCCGTGTACCTGACCCAGCGGAGGCGCGGAGTCCTAACCGCTGGACCGCCAGGGAATTCCCTTAACCAGTTTTAAGTGAACAGTTCAGTGGCACTAAGTACTGTCACGTTGTGCAACCATCACCATTCTCCATCTCCAGAATTTATTTCATCATCCCAGACTGACACTCTATTCTCATTGAACACCAACTCCCCATTCCCCACTTCCCACAGCCCCTGGTAACCACTGTGCTACTTCCTGTCTCTATGTCATCGACTATTCTAGGCATCGTATATAAGTGGAATCATACAATATTTATCCATATGTGTCTGGTTTATTTCACTTAGCATAAAGTCTTCAAGGTTCATCCATGTTGTAGCATGTGTTAGAATTTCTTTTTAAGGTTGAACACTAGTCTATTAATGTATATACCATATTTTGTTGATTCATTCATCCCTCCACGGACATTTGGGTTGTTTCCTACTTTTTTTTTTTTTTTTTTTTTTTTTTGTGGTACGTGGGCCTCTCACTGTTGTGGCCTCTCCCGTTGCGGAGCACAGGCTCCGGACGCGCAGGCTCAGCAGCCATGGCTCACGGGCCCAGCCACTCCGCGGCATGTGGGATCTTCCCGGACCGGGGCACGAACCCGTGTCCCCTGCATCGGCAGGCGGACTCTCAACCACTGCGCCACCAGGGAAGCCCTTGCTTGTCTTTTGAATATATCCTGGGCAAATAAGTTTGACTAACACTGCCAGGGAGAGAGGTGAATTTAGTTCATTCACCCAACAAATATTTATTGAGCACTTTGGTTGTACCAGACCCTGACAGGGGCTGGGACACAGTAGGGGCTTCGTGGAATCTCTGATGAAGTTTCGTAGATGATGCTGGACACAGGCAGTCTTTCTCATCGGGGGAACAACTCAGATGTCTCCACTTGTGGAAAGAAAGTTACACAGTGTACAGATCGAGGCCCCAGGAGGGAGGGATATTCGTCCATGCTGCCCACTGTCCACCTGTGAATGGCTGCAGAAAAGAAGAAATTAACACGTCCCCTCCCCGATGCTGGCCAAGCCACGCAAAGCTAATAGCCTTTTTACTTTACTTCCTCACTTGCTCCCCATCTCTGTTCTATAAAAGAAACCGGCATTCAGACCCCGATAAGATGGTTTTTTGGGCACACTGGCCCGTCATCTTCTCAGTCTGCCGGTGTTGTGAATAAAGTCACTACTCCTTGCCTCAAAGAAAAAAAACAAAACAACAGCCACCTAAATCAGGGACTTCCCTGGTGGTTCAGTGGTTAAGACTTTGCCTTCCAATGCAGGGGGTGTGGGTTCGATCCCTGGTCAGGGAGCTAAGATCCCACATGCCTCGCAGCCAAAAACAAACAAACAACCCCCCCCCCCATAAAACAGAAGCAATATTGTAACAAATTCAATAAAGACTTTAAAAAAAATGGTCCACATCAAAAAAAATCTTAAAAAAAAAAAAAAGGCCCTGAATCAGCCCCCATCACTTCCTCCCCTCAAAATCTTCTACTGTGAGGCTACTGTGACAATACAAGATGCGCGGGATATAATAAAGGATAATTTGTCTCCCAATGTCCCTCTAAAATTCCAAAGGAAACTTGTCTCTATGCCCTCAGATGAAGTCGTGACTTTCTGTGCCATGTTTCTCCACAGTGCTGGCCAGTTCCCACCGTGGCTCCGCAGCCTTTCTGGAAGTCTCCTGTACCCTTGATCCACTGGGCTGCCACGACTTCAGGTAGCCCATCTCAAGCTCTCCAGGCAGCTTTCTTGAAACACCTCTCCCCAGATTTGGGATTAGAAGGCAGACCCCAGCCCTAGTCCCTGAGGGGAGTGTTGGGACTCCCTTTCTAAATCAATCTCATCACAAAATTCTCCTTCCAGAATCCACCCTCCCAACCCTTTATAATCTTCAAGTAGACCGGGGGTTTCGCGTGACAAAATGGGTCTTCTAACATCCTCTCACACTTTCCATCATGCTTAGGACTAATCCCAAGACCTTCCCGTGGCCACTGGGCCACATGACCCGACTTCCGAGCCCCCAGAGAATTTAAAATGCCATAATATCAAAGAATATTACAGAAACTGACACAGCAGTGTAAAACAGCTATACTCCAATTTAAAAAAAAAGAACGTTACAAATAATTGTATGTCACCCAAAATAAAAACTTAATCAAAGTGAAGGCCTTTTCAGAAAAGTGTGAAACGCCAAAATTGGTACAAAACTATCAAAAACTTCAGTAGATCAATAACCAGTAAAGAAGATTATAATCTAAGACTCCAGTGCCAAAGGGTCCCAGTGGAGCCCACCAGACTTTCAAGGAACAGAGAGATGGTCCTTATCTTATACCAGTTGTTCCAGAAAACAGAGAATGAGAAAAGGCTGCCCACTTGCTCAGGTGACTCCCAAACCAGAAAAGAACAGTATCGGAAAAGGAAAAGTGTAGAGCATTTCACTCTGAACACAGATGTTAAATTATGATCTAATAGCATAAAATAGAGAAGAATGCCCCACCTAGGGGTAGGGAAAGGACTTCTTAAGACATCCAGAATGCAAACCCTCATTCAAAACATTTATGGATCTGAGCACATCAAAATTAAGTATTTCGGGCTCCCCTGGTGGCGCAGTGGTTGAGAGTCCGCCTGCCGATGCAGGGGACGCGGGTTCGTGCCCCGGTCCGGGAAGATCCCACGTGCCGCGGAGTGGCTGGGCCCGTGAGCCATGGCTGCTGAGCCTGCGCGTCCGGAGCCTGTGCTCCGCAACGGGAGAGGCCACAGCAGTGAGAGGCCCGAGTACCGCAAAAACAACAAAAACAAACAAACAAAAACAATTAAGTATTTCTGCTCCACAAAGGCCATCAGAGATAATGTTGATAGATAGCTGGTTGCAACCTAGTGAATGAAGAACTCCTGCAAGTTAATAAGAAAAAGCCAAGAAACACAATAGAGAAATGGCCATGAACAGAAACAAGTACCCCTGAACTGAACTGAACTGAACTGGCCCAAAGGCAAAAAATTAATGAAGATGGGGTCAAAGAAGTAATCAGCACAATTCAGTTAAAATTACAATGAGATACCATGTTTTTAAATTTATTTTTTCATTCATTTTATATATACATATATGTATTTTTCTTTTGGCCGCACCGCGTGGCATGTGGAATCTTAGTTCCCTGACCAGGGATCGACGCCGTGCCCCCTGCATCGGGAGCACGGAATCTTAGTCACTGGATCTCCAGGGAAGTCCCTAAAATTTATTTTTTTATTGAAGTGTAGTTGATTTACAATGTTGTGTTAATTTCTGCTGTACAGCAAAGTGACACAGTTATACACATATATACTTTAAAAAAATATTTACTTATTTATTTGGCTGCATCGGTCCTGGTTGTGGCACACGGAATCTTCGTTGCAGCATGCAGGATCTGTTGTTAGGGCGCATGGGCTTCTCTCTAGTTGTGGCACACAGGCTCAGTTGTCCCATGGCACGTGAGATCTTAGTTCCCCCACCAGGGATTGAACCCGCATCCCCTGCATTGGAAGGCAGATTCTTAACCACTAGACCACCAGGGAAGTCCCATATATACATTCTTTCTTGTATTCTTTTCCATTATGGTTTATCCCAGGGAGATACCCTTTTATAACCATCAGGTGAGTAAAAATTCATCAGGTGAATACTGATGTTTGGTGAGGGTGTGGACCGACAGAACTCCTTATCACTTTTGCAGGCATATAAACTGGTACAACTTCTTTTTCAAGCAATCTAAAAAGAGATATACATTTGTTTCAAGATCCCACACTCTCAATCCTTGGTAAATAAGCCCCAGAAATTCTCGTGCAGATGTACAAAGAGGCGTATACGAGGACGTTGACTGCAGTGTCCTGTGTGGAAACAGAAGTTGGGGGCAACGTTGGCATCCAACCTCAGGGGAATGCATAGTAAAGCGTAATGGAAGCAAACTACAGAACTTTAGGCAACAGTCAGAAACAACAGACAGCTTCTCAAAACGTGGCGTTCAGAGAGAAGAGTAAGGAACAAAAATGAGGTCAACAGCATAATACATTTATATAAACTAAAACCACCAATGCATAAACACGATATTAGATACTTCACAGAGCCATTCCTATTTAAGTGAGATGGGAATGAAGAGCAAAGATAAAGGAGAAAAAAATGCTAAACCAAAACAAGAGATTGACCTTGTATCCATTGGTGATTCTCATACACTGTGAAATAAGGAACATGATCAACTCAGCGCCCTGTGCCCGAGGACCAGAAGAGAAATGTGCAAAGGACGCGAACAGGGAATTCACAGAGGAAGCACAAATGGCCCATAAAGATAGGAAAATATACGAATCTCACAAATAATGAAGGGAATGCAAGTGATAGCAACGAGTTCATATTTTTTCACCTATGAGATTAACAAAGATTTTTTTTTTAATATGGAACGCTTCACAAATTTCCATGTCATCCTTGTACAGGGTCCATGCTGATCTTCTCTGTGTCGTTCCAATTTTAGTATATGTGCTGCTGAAGTGAGCACAGCAAAGATTTCTTTAAATTATACTATGTTTTGCTGGCGAGAGTGTAAACACTGTGGATTGAAATCTATATTGATTGAGCATTTGGGGACAGTGATTAAGCGTTATCAAAATTAAATTGCTGACAGCCAGCAAGTTTGCTTAAAGGAACTTATCTTGCAGAAATACCTCACGTGCAAAGGCGCATTTCCAAGGATGTCACTGCTGCAATGTCTGTCCCAGGGAAGCTAGCAGAAGCTGTGTGTGTGTCTGACAGGAGGAGATGAGTTTAGTACATCATGTCAGACATATGGTGACAACCAGTGTGAAGGCTGAGGTAGCTCTGCATGTACTGACATGGAAAGATAAGCATAATATACTATTAAGCAAAAGAAGTATGATGTCACTTTTGTTGAGAAATTACACACACACACATGCAAAATCACAAGACATTAAAAAGGTCCACGGTTTCAGGTCTGTTTTGGCATCGAAGGCCAAGCATAAGTCAACAGTGCAACGGCTCCCGTGTTCCGAAGCAGGTGCTTGTGGTGGGACCTGCAGGTAGATGGGGCAGATGGATCACACAGGACCTAGTAGGCCATGGTAAGGACTTCTTCTTTTACTCCTCAAGAGATGGGATCCCGGGAATTCCTTGGCAGTCCAGTGGTTGGGAGTCGGCTTTTCCACTGCAGGGGGCCTGGGTTCCATCCCTGGTTGAACTAAGATCCCGCAAGATGTGCGGCGCAGCCAAAAAGAGAGGGGGTGGGAATCCATTGGAGGGTTTTAAACAAAGGCAGGACAGGCTCCAGTCTTAACAGGATCACTCTGGCTGCTGAGTAGAGAACAGACTTGGGGCAAGAGCAGAAGCTGGGCGCAGGGGCTACTGCAGTGATCCGGATGAGAAGGGGTGGGGGCTTGGGGGAGCGTGCTAATGGTGGTGGAGGGGAGAAGTGGCTGGATTCTGTGTGTATTCTGAAGGCGGCACCAGCAGGGTTTGCTAGTGCTTGGGGTGTGGAGTGTGAAGGAAAGAGAGGAGTCCACAATGACACCAGAATTTTGGCGTGAGCAGCAGGAAGGATGGATGTGGCCTTGACTGAGATGGGGCAGATGGAAAGTCTGAATTTCAACATGTCAAATTAACTAATATGCTTATTCATCATCCAAGTGGAGTTGTCGAATGGGCCATTGGATACGAGTCTGGACTTCGCGGGAGAGGTCAGTCCTGAGATATGTAAACTCGGGCAGACCTGGAAGGTGATAGATGTCTTTTAAGGCCAGCAGACTGGAGGAGCTCACTTGAGGAGTGAGTGTGGCTGGAAAGGTCTGTAGACACCTCGTGAAAATATTTACCTGAGGAGCCCAGACCCGTCCTCTGCCAAGGAAGGAAGTAGCCCAGAGTTTGTCCAAAAAATCAATTCGATGGGGGTCTGGAGGGGACTTGCTCTCTGAAAATGGAGCAGCCCACACACTTGCCCTTCACCTGGGGTCCCACGGGTGACATTCAGCAGAGGAGGTGGATGCGCGGGGCTGGCGGCCCACCAGAAAGAGCAGAGTTGACCTATTTTGAATGGAAAAGATCTTTCCCTGGAGCGTTACTTAGGTTGTTCAGTGAAATGTGCTCATTGCAGAGGTGCTACTGGGATGGAGTCTGCAAGCAGACAGGGGTCCACAGCAACAAAGCTCTGAGCAAAACACGCCCGTAGGGCATCTGCTGGGATTTACTTCCACGAGCAGTCTCACCGGGGCGCACTGTTGACTGATTAATAACAACTCTCACCTGGCTGTTGTGACGAGCTGTGGAAATGTTCCATGATGCATGTGTGTATATATTAACTGATTTAATCCTTGCCACAGCCCTAGAAGGTAGACACTGTTATAACCAGCCCCACGTTGCCCATGAGGAAACAGAGAAGGTACGTGACACGTGGAGGGGCTGGGATCTCAACCCCCGTGCTTCCTCTGTTTTTTTGGGTTTTTTTTGGCCATGCCCTGCAGCTTGCGGGATCTTAGTTCCCCCAGCAGGGGTCAAACCCATGCCCCTGCGGTGGAAGTGCGGAGTCCTAACCACTGGACCGTGGGGAAGTCCCTTTCCTCTGTACTCCTGACCATCGTACTCTGCTGCCTACCAATAGTCATCAGTGATTTTTAGCAGTTTTAATCAACATTTACCGAGTGTGTTGCCTTTGTGATTTCATCGAATCCTTGCAACAAACCTACGGGATGGGCCTCTGATTCCAGTTTGACAGAGGAGAGAAGTGACTTGCCCAAGGTCACAGACCGGTGAGAGGCTAAGCCACGCTACTCCATCTCCAGGGCCTCAGCTCGGCACCAGGTCCCTATACTGCTGGTCACAGTGGTCAGCTCCCGGCATCTCACGGGGATTTACCGTGTCAAGGCTTTTTGGCGATGCTTAGAACTTTGGAATGAGAGCTGCATGTTCTTCCTCCAGAGCCTCCTCAGTGCTCTGGTTTGCCTGCTGCCTTGTTCCTGGACGTGGTATTCAACTTCCTGGCCTTTCCTGTCCTGTCAGGGCCTCGGAGGGTAAGTGGTTTGAACAAGATCTTGTTGTGAGGGTTCAGTTTGCCCCTTACATGGCCTCAGCAGGGGCTGAGGGGCAGCAAGGAGGCAGGCAGAGGGAGAGGGACACGGCAGGCGCCGTCTGCCATCTTCGTAGGGTGTGAGGACCCTTTGAGATGGAGAGTCCTGAGACCCCTTTGATAAATAGATGGTGAAACACAGGCTGAGCAAGGGCAGGGGGGAATTGTACTCGGTCAACGGGGAGTCCTGCAGACTCAGGAGCAGAGGCAGGCCTTGGCCCTGGATCTCTGGACTCCCAGACCTGGACTCTTTCTCAGCATCCTGCCCAACTCTCCCCTCCGGAAGGAAGTAGGACTTATATATATACCTTTCCTGGCCTGCTTTTGCCAGAGCCCTTGAGACTGGCTGAGGACTGGTTGCCATAGAGACGGTCGGACAGGGAGTTCCAAGGTTGGCAGATGTGGGGCGGGGCGGGGGATGGGACAAGACACCAACATGCTAAATGCCCACCAACAGTTGGTAAGGACCGCATCTGGGAGACCAGGGCAAGACACACCACAGCAGGCTCCAGGGACGGTCCCATGTCTGCTCAAGCTTCTCTCAAGCATCCCCCAAGCTGAGCAGGTGAGGGGGGCTCCTTGGGGGGATAGCCAACGGTCCAGAGGCAGGTTGGCTCTCTGGGGTGGGGAGGCTAGGGATGAGGGAAGCCCTTGAGAAGCCACGAGACTGGAGCTGAGGCCCAGGTGAGAGTCAGGGAGGCCCCAGGCGGGCAGGGACTACAGGGAGGCCTGCAGGATGTCGGATGAAGAAAAGGATGATGCCCAGGGATGACTCCCAGGCTTCTGATGGAGCAACTTCTGCAACACTGCGGGAGGATCAGGATTTCGGGAAAGACAATGCGTTTTTCCCACTTTGGCTTAGTAAGTCCAGGGCCCTGTGGGGCATTCAGAAGAGCTATCCGGAGCCCAGAGGCAGTACAGTGCAATGGTGACAAATCTGGGCTCTGGAGACAGACTCAACACACTCAGGTCCTGGCTCCACTTACCGGCTGTGTGACCTTAGCCAAGTGATTTCACCTCTCTGAGCCCCAGTGTTCTCATCTGCATGACAGGGGTGATAGCGAATATCTACCTCATGGATCCTTGGGAAGGTTAAACGAGTTAATACTTGAAAGTCCTGAGCACCCAGTAGATGCTCAGTAAATAGCAGTTGTTGCTATTTTAATATTAATAATTCAGGTCATGATCAGTCAGTTTCAGTGGTAACAAGGGCCCAGAGGGGCCAGCCTGACAGAAAAGAATGGTCCTGGGACTTCCCTGGCGGTCCAGTGGTTAAGACTCCGAGCTTCCACTGCATGGGGTGTGGGTTCGATCCCTGGTCAGGGAACTAAGATCCCACATGCCGTGTGGCACAGCCATAAAACAAACAAACAAAAGAACAGGAGGGTCCCCTGGGGGAGCTACTCAGAGCTGGGCCTCCTCTCCTGTCTTTGCCCAGGGGAGTCTTGGGAGCAGTGATGGTGTAATTCAGGGCCAGCAGCAGAGGTCTGTGAGCGCAGGGCAGATGGCAAAGAAGGACCGGAGGCCCAGGGACCGGAACAAGAAGGGGCAAGGCTCTGCTGAGGCTGAGGAGTAAGCAGCTGCGGAGGGGCCGGGGGGCTGCTGGGTGCCAGGCCCCAGTTGGGGCCAGCGCACAGACCCTGACCCCTGCCCCTTGCCCTCTCCCTCCTCAGTCTGGTCCCCTCTCCTCCTCGGAAACCCTCCTTCCCCTTCCAGTGGGTCTGGGAGAGCTTCACCACAGATGGCCGGGCTCCGCTTCAGCCGGGCTCCGCCTCGGCCCCTGGCCACCAAGCCCTGCCCTTGCCCCCAGCGGTCCATCGGCACAAGTCCAGGCGCAAGTCCACGGCCAACAACCCAGAGGCCCGTGGCTCCTGCTGGAAGACAGAGGCGCCAGATCCGGAGAGGAGACAGCAGCTCAGGGCCTGTAGACGCATTCCCATCCCTCCTGGCAAAGCGGGGGGCCAAGAGCTGGAGCTGCCTGGGAAGAGCTCAGGATCGGGGACGGAGGCCGAGCCAGAAGGCCTGGGCGCTGAGGTGGCCGAGAGGGCTCTGAGCCCCGGGGAACCGCCCCAGCTCCCCAGAAGGGGGTCGATCTTGGAGGAGGAGCCATTTGCAGAGGCCACAGACGAGGCCGAGGAGGGGGAGCACAGGGTCCCCCAGAGAAGGAGGGCTAGTTCTCCAAGAAAGGGGCGGAATTCTGGCGAGGAGGCCTGGGACGAGAGTGAACTGCGGAGCCAGGGGAGTGGCTCTGGCTCCAACAACCTCCGAGGACCACAGAGGAGGAGGCCAAGGGCCAGGGAGCTGGAGGGGCCGAGGAACCTGGAGAGGCTGCAGAGGCAGCTGCAGCAGGACTTGGACTGTGGTGAGCGTGGGACTCAAGGCCCGGGTTCCCCCACGAAGCCGCACAGTGCGGAGAGGGGCTGGAGCCAGCCACCTGGCTGGGCTGGGCTGGGCTGCGCTCCAGGTGCGGGGAGGGATTGCCCAAGGGGCCAGGAGAGACGGCAGTGCCTGATTTGTCCCTCTGTGCACAGATCCCGAAAAGCTGCCCTGGGAGCCATCGCGGGCTGCTGTTCAGGCCTCCCGCTGGAACAGGAAGGCCCATGCCTTGGGAGCTGATGAGACTTGCCTGTTTGCACACTTCCCTAACCGCACCTTCCACAAACGACAGGAGGCCACCAGGTGAGGTGGAGACGAAGAAGGGTGGGAGCAAAGCACAGGGACTAGAGAAGGAGCTAGTTCTTCAGGAGACAGTCATTCATCCTCTCATTCATTCCTTTATTTATCCATTCACCAGTCTTTCTGATCATCCAACCATCTGTCCATCCATCCACCATCCACCATCCATCCATCCATCCATCCACCATCCATGCATACATCTGTCTGCTTGGCCAACTGTTTATTGACACAAGCCAGTTTTCATTCACTTCCCATCTTCTATCCATTCATTAATTTATTAGCTAAGTGATTAATGCAACATATATCAGGTATCTGCTCATGGGTCCTCAGGATATAAAGGTAAAAAGACTTGGTTTCAGCCCTAAGAAGCTCAAGGTCGGCTGGAAAAGGAGACAGATGGGCAAAACAGCGACAATGGCAGAAGAGTTAGATCATTACTATACTTAGGGCTTGAACTAGAGACAGTGGGAGCAGAGGGGAAGACAGATGGGGGCTGTTGACAGTGTCTAGGTGAGGGTTGATGAGGGCTTGGACCGGGTGGCCATGTGAGTAAAGAGAGGGGGGTTTATTTAAAAGATATTTGGAGTGGGCCTTGGTGACAGTGGGCCTTGGTGACAAGTTAGAAGTGGTAGGTGAGAACCCATTCAGCATCCTGATAGCACCCTTCAAGTCTTATCCTGTTATCCTTCCTTGAGACCTTTCCATGCTTCCCAGTGCCCTTAGGACAAAGCCCAGATTCCTTGGTAAGGTGTTGGGCTGTCTGTCCATCCCTTTGTACAGATTGAGGGCTCCTCCACGGACAGTGTCAGCTCTTTTTTTTTTTTTAATATTTATTTTATTTATTTATTATGTTTTTGGCTGCATTGGGTCTCAGTTGCGGCATGTGGGATCTTCTGTTGTGGCGCGTGGGCTGCTCTCTAGTTGTGGTGTGAGGGTTTTCTCTCTCTAGCTGTGGCGTGCTGGCTCCAGAGAGTGTGGGCTCTGTAGTTTGTGGCACGCAGGCTCTCTAGTTGAGGCGCCTGGGCTCAGTAGTTGTGGCACGCGGGCTTAGTTGCCCCGCAGCATGTGGGATCTTAGTTCCCCAACCAGGGATCTAACCCGCGTCCCCTGCATTGGAAGGCAGATTCTTTATCACTGGACCACCAGGGAAGTCCTGGTGCCAGATCTTTTTGATCACATCCCCCGTCTGGCACCCTAAAAGGACCTGGCACATAGTTGGTGCTCAATAAACACGTGCTGAGTGTATGTCTGCCTATCTGTCCATCTTTCTATCTGACCATGATTCAGTTGTGCATGAACTCATCAATACTGAGTTTCTGTCTGTGTCAGGCACTGTGCTAGGTGCTGGGGATACATTGGTGGTGCAGAGGACAGACAAAGGATCCTGCTCTCATGAGGCTCACATTCTACTTGGGAAGGAGGATAATTGATAAAGAAATGAACAGAATGTATAGCTAGAGATAGAAAGTCCCTGGGAGGTAGATGGGGTGCTGAGGTCTCATTTTCTCTGACCTTTGAGCCAAGACCTGATTGACCAGAGGAACTGACCATCACATCTGGGGGAAGAATGTTCCAGGTGGATCTAGGTGCTGTCTATTCAACCGTCCACACCATCCATCCATCCTTTCATCCTTTCATCCACCCACTGATCACCATTTGTTTCTTTTTCCCATCCATTCATCCGTCTGTCCCTCAAACCCGTAGGCATTACCCTAGCTCCTACCAGATATAGGGGTCAGAGAGAAGAAAAGATCTGGGCCCTCCCCTCAAGGAGAGCTGCTTTGCAAGGGGAAGTTGGCGATACAGGTGAGGTCATGGGTGTGTGTGCTGAGCTCCACAAGGCTAAGGACTGTCCGAGTTGGGGTACACCCCTGGCTGGAGTAGGCAGGAAGCTTCCAGGAAGCGTAGGGAAAGACCTTGAGCTAGGCCTGAGGGCTGAGCCCCCAGAGTCAGCCTGCATCCTGTCCAACTTCCACAACAAACCCCATTCCCCAGGCCCCTGGATCTCTGGGCTGCAGCAGTCCCTCCCTCCAGGCCCCCATACGCCCCTACCTGCCCCTGGCCCTCCATGAGGCTCCTGGTTCCCTGCAGACTTCTCCCACCCCTCTTCCTTTCCTCTCCCCACCCAAGAAACCGGCTGCAGGCCTGGGAGCAGCAGCAGCAGGAGAAGCGGCAGCAGGCCGAGCTGCGGCGGGCCCGGGAGCAGCGGCTACAGCAGCGGCTGGCTCAGTGCCTGGCAGCCTACATACCCAGAGGGAGCCGGGGGCCGGGGGCCGCCCAGCGCAAGCTGGAGGAGCTAAGGTAGGCCGGAGCTGCGGGGGGCCTGGAGGGGAGAGGGCAGGGAGGCGGTGCTGGGTGTCAGACCAAAGGACCAAGGGGAACCTGCCCTCACCTTCCCACGGGCTGAGCTTCCAGGGCCAGCCTCCCCACCAGGTGGGCAGGTCGGGCCGCTTTACAGATGAAGACACTGAGGCCTGGGAGGAGAAGGGGCTGGGCCAGGATCACCTTGTTAATAATAACAATTCCTGCAGCTGTCGAAGGCTGAAGTTTAAAATGTTCTTCTTGCATTATCACACTTTCAAATCTTGTTTTCTGATTTCAAATGCCAGGCGTGCTTACTATAAAAATTCAAATATTACAGAAATAGTTCATGGAGAATGTGAATAGTGCCTGTGATCCGGCTCCTGGAAACAGCCATTGTTCGTGGTCAGGGGAAGAGTCATCTGTTTCATTTTCTTCCTATATTTTGATCATAAAAAAGCAAATTCATATTTAAAAGCAAATCTTTCTTAGACTCATAAGAGGAGAGTGAAGTAGGTATCATCAGCACTCCCATAATTTTACAGATGAGGAAAGTCAGCCTTCAAGAGCTTAAATAATTTGTCAAAGGTCACAACAGAGGGGCAAAGCTGGGATTCCAACCCAGGCAGCCATTCATCTGCCCTGCTATGCTGCCTCGGAGAGCTCAAATGCCCAATCTTCAGATAAAGTGCACCAGGATCTTCCCCCCAAAGCCCAAGCTAGGGAAGGAGATAACTCAAGTAAATATGATGACCGATGCCCTTGACACTGCGGACCTACGGGGTGCAGCTGGCACCCAGGCAGCCCTTTCATCCACGGAGAAGCGCTAGGGCAAGGTGAGTTGGGTGCTGCTGAGAGACTACAGGGTTCCTGCCCTGCGATGGGGCCCCTGAGGACTCAGGGGGGCTCTGATCACCTACTCTTTGAGGCTCAGCCTCATCACTCCCAACTTTACAGATGAGGAAACCAAGACTCGAGAGGTCGCGTGTACTTTAAAGGAATCCTTGGCCAGTGATCGGGGAGATGCCTTCTCCCTGCCGGACCTCAAGTTCATTGTTTCTTCACATGGCAGGAAGTGGAAGGCCAGACTCCAGTGGCAGATGTCAGTGAGAGGAGCGTTCCAAACGCACTCCTTTCATTTTCGACTTGGGAGAGGATATTTCCCACGGGGTGTCTCAGCCCTTCCAGCACATGAACTTTGCTCTGAGCTTCATGGGAGACTCTGCCCTTCCCGGGAGGGTGGGCACAAAAGATATCTCCCTGTGGTAGGGAAGCTCCGTACTTTACTTTTATTCTGAGACAGGGCTGACATCCACTGACATCACTTCCTTTCTCGCTTAGAGCTCCAAGACATGGGCTTCCTCTCAATTCTAACAGAAATAGCATCAAGAACCAAGCAGGAAAAATGTACACAACCTCACGGGCAAGACCGAGACTGAATGCAGCTCATGCTTCCCCCACTCCCCACTCCTTGTAACTGCTGTAAAATCCCCTCTTGAACAGTGAAGACTTCTCTTTGCAGTGACTTCTGTTCCTGGCCATGGTTTTCAAGTCCACCTTTTTCTCGAACGGAGGAAGTTTCCTTCTCTGGCACATAGCCAAGGGGCCTGGCCCAGCAAGCCAGTGTTTTCCACAGGGCTCAGCATACTTGCCGGAAGTCCCAGCATGAGTTTTGGAGTCTTGTGTGCCTCTCCCCTCCCGTTCTATCTGTGGGTGCTGCCACCATGCCCTTCGGCCTCTCTCGTGTGCTCTTCAGAAGGATGCCCGGTCCCGTGTGTGGCGTAGCCAGAGGGCCCCTCACTGCCAGGATGCACGGCTTGCGAGCAGACAGATTTCCGACAAGCGCACAGACTGGGTTTTTGTAAATGGGATTGTGCTTCTCCAGTGGAACCTAGATCTTTCTGGGATGTGTTCTTTCATTTGCAGTACATTTCTTTAGTTCCTCTGTCCCATTTTCTAAACTATCGGCTTATAAGATCCACAGAGAATGCTGGCAAGCTTGTCCCATTCGGGCTATAGCACAGAGAAGAAAATTGAACCCAGAGCCCAGACTGGGATTTTGCCCAAAGTTACAGCCAACAGTCACAGCGTCTCCTCACAGGCAGAGTGTGAGAGGGTGCAGGGGTGGATGCAGAGAGGGGAGGGCTGTGCATGCAGATGTCCAGTTGCTCAGAAGTCAGTGCTGGCCCCTCTCCCTTGGTGATGGCTAGGAGGAGGGGCGAGCCTGGCACCGCCTGCAGACCTGGGTTCAGCGCTCAGTCCCTCACTTCCCAGCTGTGCAACCTTGGACAAGTCCCTTGACCCTCCTGAGCCTCAGGCGTGTCATGGGTAAAATGGGACAGATGATTCCCGCCCCACTGACCTCAGGAGAAATCCAGGGCAAGGATGGAAATCAAACGGTTTTGTAAAGCTAAGGGCAGGAGGACAGAAACCGAAAGTTCTTAATGAGGACAAGTGGGCTCAGGAGGGGGCCGGCTCGTGTCCACAGTTAGCCGCCCAGAGGCCCGTCTCCCCGCAGGCGCCAGGAGCGACAGCGCTTTGCTGAGTACCAGGCAGAGTTGCAAGGTATCCAGCAGCGGGTGCAGGCCCGGCCCTACCTGTTCCAGCAGGCCATGCAGGTGAGGCTAGCACCTGGGCAAGCATGTGGCTCCCCAAGACCAGAGCTTCTCACTGGCCGAGTGGGTGGGGAGATGAGGTGGGCGTGGGCCCCCTTAGCGGGACCCCTGGGCTGCTGCCCATCTGGAAGCCCTGGGACCCCCTCGGTAAGCAGAGGCTCACTGTGTCCTCAGCAGCCCAGGTGAGAGAGGAACCCCGCTTCTCTCTCCTCAGGCCAATGCCCGGCTCACTGTGACCCGGCGCTTCTCCCAGGTGCTGTCGGCACTGGGACTGGACGAGGAGCGGCTGCTGGCTGAGGCAGGAAAGGGGGATACGGAGGGCACCCCCAGGAAACCCAGGTGAGGCCCAGCTGTGGGGAGGAAGGGCATGGTCACCAGCACTCTGCGCTGCAGGGCCTCATCCACCTGTCACCCTGCCCTGGGGAAAGGCCGAGGGGACTCCTTGAGCAGCCACATGGATCTACCGTGAATTCAGTCCTGCCCCATCCACCCCCTGGCCTGGAGGACTCTGTCTAGCTTTCGCAGTCAGCAGGGCCTTCCCCAGGCGCTGTCCTCCATGTCACCCAAGGAAGGCGGGGCCAGGGTTATTTTCCCCACTTCCGATGAGGAAACTAAGGACCCCAGGGGTAGGGTCTTGCCCAAGGACACAGGAATGAATAAGCAGCAGAGCCTGTCTGGGAACCTGCAGCCACCTGAGTGGCCACACATCAAGCCCCCACTGTGGGCTGGTGCCACGCTGGTCACTCCACCTACCCTTATGCTTTAGAACAACTTGGTGCAGAGCAGGGGTTATGAGGCTTGAGGAGGGGAAGTCACTTGCTCAGGGTCACACAGCATAGGAGCCAGATTTGAATCCACAACATCTGTGATGATGGCCTTTCCCCTTCTACAGCCCAGGTCTCCTTGGTTATGGGAGTGGGGAGCTGCACAGCCCAATGGCCTCTATCTGTGTCTTTATCTTTAAGGAGCCACAGGTCAGTGGGAGTGAGAATGGAGCACTCTTCTCAAGAGTCCCCCAAAGAAAGAACCCACTGGCAGCCAGCCTGACAAGCACTCCGCCCCAAGCCCAGACCGAGAGTCCAGTCCCTGAGATAAAAATTAAATGCTTTGTGGAATATACACTGTGGGATTCCTGGTGGTAGTGGAAAGAGGCTGCAGGTTGGGAGTAGGTGGTGGCAGGTGGGGTATGCAGCACTCTTGGCTGGTTCCCAGGACGAGGAACTCTGGCTGTTCTGGCTGCCCCCTCCCAGCACACACGGCTCTGCCTCTGCCCTGAGGACTGAGTGGGGCATCTCCAAGAGCGAGAGCTGCAACCCCTAAAACTGCTGGGTGCTGGAATTCAAGAGTGAATAGGACACAATGGCTTCCGCCTTTGGGAACTCCCAGTCCTGTTGGGGAGGGGGGCGGACCATTAAAGGGGCGCACGGTGTAACAAACGGGCCGCCAGAACGATCAACTGTGAGGCGGGGGTGTCAGGAGGGATTGTGTGGTCTGAGCTTTTACATTTAAGCAACTTCAGGTTAGAGCCCCTCTCCTCAAGGGGGAAAAAAAAAAACCTCAAACACACGGACGTGCCAAACTTTACATTCAATTTCAGGGGACTCAGACACGCAGAAGTTCATCTCGACCTCCGTAGCAGTCACAGGGCGCAGGTTAAAAAATCCGATCCAAGGAACGGGGGAAGGCAGCGTTTGCAGACAGTACTAGTTGTAGGGATTGGGAGGAGGCTGGAATGTGGAGCTGGGGAGGTCTCAGGAGAACACGCTCGTCGTTGAACACCTGATGGAGCCACGACCCCGGGGAGTTCACTAGGAGGACGCCTACTGCAGCGGTGGGCGCTGCCCACGGAAAGTCCGTGAGGCAGTGACTGTCCCGTGACTGAGGGTGTGCAAGCGGAGGGAAGCCTGAGAGGGGCTTTTCTGCGTCGGCGGTGCTGACTTTGATGGCCCCTAAGTCCTTAAAGTTCTGGGATGCCGTCTTACCCAGACCCGGTCGCACAGCACCTTGAGGCGCGCATGCGCAATTGAGCGACCTGCTCAAAGACTGCACCACCGCCCGAGGCGGCCGCGACTGCGCAGTCGGGCTCCGATCCCGGCTTTCCCATGAACCTTTGGGGCCGGCTCCGAGGCAAGCGACGGAAGCAGCCGCTCTTGGTTTCCGGCAATACGACACCGGCTGTCTGGCGACCCGGAAGTGTTCCCATTTTGCGTTGTCGGGGCTCGGCGGTAGCCGGGCTTGGGGTGCACACACCACCATGGGGTCGTCAAAGAAGCACCGTGGGGAGAAGGAGGCGGCCGGGACCACGGCAGCGGCCGGCACCGGGGGCGCCACCGAACAGCCGCCTCGGCACCGGGAACACAAAAAACACAAGCACCGGAGCAGCGGCGGCGGCAGCAGCGGCGGCGAACGACGGAAGCGAAGCCGAGAGCGTGGGAGCGAACGCGGGAGCGGGCGACGCGGGGCCGAAGCTGAGGCCCGCAGCGGCGCGCACGGGCGGGAGCGCAACCAGACAGAGCCCTCCGAGCGGCGGGTGAAGCGGGAGAAGCGGGAGGACGGCTACGAGGCCGGTGAGGGGCGGGGCCTGTGCAGGGGGCGGGGCGATGGGGGGTGTCTGGGGGTGGTGGGCTCTGGGTTTGGAGGCCGAGCACACCAGGCCGAGGCATCGCCACACTCTCTTCGTCAGTACTGTAACGGATCTTCCTGTGGTTATTTGGAATTAAAGGTTGTTTTTCTCTGTTAAACTTCGTGAGGGTAGAAATTTTCTGTTTTCCTCAATTGGCATATCTCAGGCTCTCCCTAAGTGTGTTGAGTGAGTGAATGAAGTGGTGCCAGCACGTGCAGAGGCAAGAAGAAACCTGATATTGTGCAAGTTGTGGAGTTCACAGCAGAGACACGAGGCTGTGAGATAGGCCCTGTTAAGAAATTTGAACTTTGTCTTGAGAGTCGTAGGGAGCCATGAGTTTGAGCTGAGGAGTGCGCTGATTATATTCATATTTTGCAAAGATCATTGTGTTGAGAACTGGGTCAAGGGCAGTGAAGATTGGAGGTGAGGTGAAGGCTGATGGTGGCCTGCACCAAGGCAGCAGCAGTAGGATGGAGGGGAGATTGGAAAGGTGTTTCGGAGGACGATGTGACAGAGCTTAGCACTTGGAAGAGGACGGGAAGGAGAAGAAGGAATTGAGGATGCTCCTTGAATTTTGGCTTGAGCGATTAGGTGGGTGGGAGTGCTGTCGACTGAACTTGAGGAGTTTGGAAGAGACGCAGATTTTTGGAGGGAGACAACGAATTCGCTTTTGCAGAGTGTTGCATTTGATGTGCATGGAGCAACCCAGCTTTGGGGCCAGATAGAGCAATTTGGGAATCATGAGAGTTCAGGTGGCAAATGAAGTCCCTTGAGAGACTGACGAGTGAGAAGCCAGGGTTGGGAGTAGAACCTGAGAGATGCCAATGTTTTAGTAGTAGGCAGAGCAGGAGACTAGAAAAAGGAGGTAGGCTATCCTCCAAAGCAGGAAAACCGTAGAATCTTGTGTCATGGGATCTGTGGGAGTGATCAACAGTGTCACACACCACAGGAGATCAGGCGAAAACCAGAGCTGAAAAGAATCCATGGGATTTCGAATTAAGGAGGCTGGTGACCTTGGAGAGAGCCTAGAAGGGTTGGGATGCAGGGTCCAGGTGGGATAAAAGGGAAAGAGGGAAAGAGGTAGGTTGTGAGGTGGGCCTGCCGGAAGGATGAGCACGTGGTGGCAGCTAGTTGGGGCAGCTCCGCCTGATGGGGTCTGGCTGTTGTCTCTGGTGTTCGGTGAAGTTATTTGCTGTTTGTGAGGTGGGTGGAGGAGGTCCGAAATGCCCCTTTATCTCTGTGACCCCGGTATCATCATAGAACAGGCACCAGTAAGTGTGTTTCTTGATTGCACGAATTACATAGAGGACACAGTTATGTTGCCAAGGTGGTTCCTGCCCTGTGAGGAGAAACAGACCCAGAAATGACTGACCGTACTATGCAGTGCAGGGGAGAGCAGTTCATGCTGATCAATAATCGAACAGGACACCACGAAGGAAGTGACATTTCATTGTTGCATTCGGATAGGATTTTGTTAATCAGGGTGAGGCCAGAGAGGGCAGTGCAGGTTGAAAATACAGAATGTACAAAAGTGAAGAGGCGGCAAAGTGAAGGATGTAGAAAGCTGGACCTTTTGGATGAAGAAAGGAAGGTGTGTGGAGAGGTGGCATACTCAGAGCCTGGGACTCAGGTAGAAGGAGCTCCTGGGGAGGAGGAAGCAGGCCCAGGTGCTGGTGAGGGCCTCTCGTCTTCGGCCCTGCAGCTGGAGCCAAGGCTGTGGCTGCAGGCCCTGTGTTCAGCTCCTGAGCCTTGCTGCTTCTTGTTCCAGCTGCCAGCTCCAAAGCAAGCTCAGGTGATGCCTCGTCACTCAGCATCGAGGAGACCAAGTAAGTACCGTCTCCTTTATGTTTCTGTGTTTTCTTACAAGCAGTTTCAGGGGCAGCTGTTTCGGGTGGCTTTCGCATAGTAACACGTTCTGATTGAAGTTGGAAGTTGCCACGTAAATCATCTTAGCCAACCATTTGAGTTACAGAAGTGGGCAATTAAGAGCCAAGAGGAAGGATGACATTTCACTGGTTAGAGGCAGGCCAGGCCTTCCGCCTGATTGGGAGGCCAGTGCTCTTCCCAATGCTGGGTCAGGCCCTAGGTTTGGGACCCTTAGGACCACTCAGTCCCCTCATGTTTTCACCCCGTCTGTCCAGAAATGCATTCGGTGCTCTTTCTTTGACAGTTCCTAACACTTGTATCTCTTGCCTTCAGTAAACTCCGGGCAAAGTTGGGGCTGAAACCCTTGGAGGTCAATGCCGTCAAGAAGGGTGAGTGTGGGGCTGAGGGTGGGGGAAGGGAGGGCATTTGGGACCAAGGAGAGAGGCCATCTGAAGGGGTCTTTGAAGAAAGTGGGCACAGGTTCAGCACCATTCAGCGGTCCTGTGTGTGTGCTGGCAGTGGGCGCGGGGCCCTCCTTGCTGTTGTGTGGCGGATCTGGGACTCAGCTGCTTCTTGTAGTTTGAGCAGTTGGCGTTGCATCCTCAGTCTGGCTGTGAGGTAGCATTAGATGGGCTGAGAGATGTGCACAGTTCCTGCAAACGGATCTGGGCTGTGCAGGTGCTAGTTTTTTCATTTTGTTTTGTTTTTGAAGTATGATCAGAGGGACTCTGGAAGGCATGGAGGGTCCCATTGTGCCGTGGGGAGACATGGGAGGGTGGGGTCGCGTGGGAGTAGGGAGGCACGGATTCTTCCCCCACCCCTGGCCCCTCTGGCCCCCTGAGCTGGACGGGGGCAGCGTGAGTGGCTCCCTCCTCTCCCCACCAGCCTTGGGCAGGCATAGCCTCACGCCTGGGCCTCCCTTCCAGAGGCGGGCACCAAGGAGGAGCCCGTGACCGCCGATGTCATCAATCCCATGGCCTTGCGACAGCGAGAAGAGCTACGAGAGAAGCTGGCGGCTGCCAAAGAAAAGCGCCTCCTGAACCAAAAGCTGGGGTGAGGGTCCCAGCCGGGCAGGCAGGGGGAGGGCCCGAGGAGGCGCCAAGCAGCTCTGGAGTTGGGGTGGGGGAGCAGGAGCTGGCTCCCGGAGCATCACTGTCTTCCCTCCTCAGGAAGATAAAGGCCCTGGGGGAGGATGACCCCTGGCTGGATGACACTGCAGCCTGGATCGAGAGGACCCGGCAGCTTCAGAAGGAGAAGGACTTGGCAGAGAGGAGGGTGAGGTGCTGGGAGCTGGGGTGTCGTTCAGTGCCTCTGGTGGCCTGACCGGCTGGTGAGGCAGAACATGGACCCTAGGGAGGTGAGGCTGGGCTCGGGGCTGTAGGAGTGGTCAGTAGTGCCTGCGCTGGGTTTTCAGCAGCGTGCCTCCAAGTCCTGTGCTCTTTGCACTCACATTTAGTAAGGCCCCGCACCTTCTGCTGATCCTGAACAGCCTGAGGTCAGACGTCACCCCCTCCCTGTCCCATAGGCCAAGCTGCTGGAGGAGATGGACCAAGAGTTTGGTGTCAGCACCCTGGTGGAGGAGGAGTTCGGGCAGAGGCGGCAGGTGAAGCTGCAGCAGCTGGGGGGTGGGGGCGGGGGGTGCTGTCCTTGGTGCTGGGATCCCAGGGCTTGGTGGGTCGGGCTCCTGACCCGGCTGGACCTTCTGCCTCCCTTCTAGGTCCTGTACAGTGCCCGGGACCTGCAGGGCCTCACTGTGGAGCATGCCATTGATGCCTTCCAAGAGGGGGAGACTGTCATCCTCACCCTCAAGGACAAAGGTGGGTTGAACTGGGGTGCTCTGGCTGGGGCCACAGGCACTGCTGAGTTGAGGGCAAGCGTGACCGGCCACTGCTTCTGCCCTGGCTCCAGGAGTGCTGCAGGAGGAGGAGGATGTGCTGGTGAACGTGAACCTGGTGGATAAGGAGCGGGCAGAGAAGAACGTGGAGCTGCGCAAGAAGAAGCCTGACTACCTGCCGTACGCAGAGGATGAGAGTGTGGATGACTTGGCACAGGCAGGCCGGCAGTGTGGGCTCTGGGCGGAGACGGTGGTGGCTTTTCAGGAGCTGGGTTGGGTCCTAACCTGTACTTCTTGTCTTGCAGCAAAAACCCCGCTCTATCCTGTCCAAGTACGATGAGGAGCTCGAGGGCGAGCGGCTGCAGTCCTTCCGTCTGGAGCAGGGCGGCGTGGCCGATGGCCTCCGGGAACGGGAGCTGGAAGAGATCCGGGCCAAGCTGCGGCTGCAGGCTCAGTCCTTGAGCGCAGCCGGGCCCCGGCTCGCCTCCGAGTACCTCACGCCCGAGGAGATGGTGAGCCCCGAGGCCTCCACCCGCACTTGTGACTAGGGTGGTGACCCTCCCTCCCCTCGGAGGTCACAGGCTGCCAGAATGAGCTAAGGAGGGGGATCAGGTGATCATGTGGTGCGTGGTCCCTGGGGATGCGCAGTCATTGGCAGCCCCGAGGAGGAGCTGTGGGCAGGCAGTTGGTGTAGACAGAACAAGGACCGTGAGCCAGGTGGCCCTGAACTGGTGTTCAGACCCTGCCGCTTAGCCAGCCTGTGCCTGGGGTGAGTGACGTAAGTACCAGGCGCCCCATCTGAAATGGGGATGGCGGGAGCCAGCTCTTGGGGGATGATACAAGGATGGGTGGTGATCTGGTAAGTGGTCATTCTACAGCTGCGCGTGGCTGTCGCCTTTGGGATGGCTGTGTGAATTCGCAGGTAGACCACTGGCTCAGTAGGTTGCTTGGCTCTGTGGTTACGAGCAAGACTCTGCAGCCAGACTCCTGGGATTCACAATCCCGGCTCTCCTGCTTAGGAGCTAGCTGACTTTGGACGAGATACATAATCTCTCTGTGCCTCGGTTTTCCTCATCTCACAGGCGGGAGAATAATCGCCCACACCTCATGTCTTGCCCATGTACGTGAACTACGTATGACCACAGCCAGCGCAGAGTAACGCTAAGGCAGCATTCGCTCTCGTGGGCTTGTGCTGCCTGCCTTCCCCCCACCGCCACCCCGGCCTTCACGTTTCTCTTTTCTCTCTCCCCTTCAGGTGACCTTTAAAAAGACCAAGCGGCGAGTGAAGAAGATCCGCAAGAAGGAGAAGGAGGTGGTAATACAGGCTGATGACCTGCTGCCCCTTGGGGACCAGACTCAAGATGAGGACTTCGGTTCCAGGTGGGTGTGGGGCCAGGGGTCGGTGTTGGCGCTGAGCCAGCCCCGGGGCCAGGGCTCACGCAGAGGCCTCTCCACACAGATTGCGGGGCCGCGGTCGGCGCCGAGTGCCTCAGGCAGACGAGGAGGCCCAGGAGGAGGGGGAGAAGGAGCCTGTGTCTCAGCCCCTGCAGTCAGATGACCCCCGCGTGGAGAACATGGACATCAGCGACGAGGGTAAGGGCCCAGCCAGCCCGTTTCGGGGGGTGGGAGGGCAGAGGGGGAGTTGGGGGCAGGGGTGGAAAAGCAGGGACAGGAGCCCAGGGCCCCTGGAAGTGATCTGAGCCGGCGTCTCCTGTGTTTCCACCAGAGGAGGGCAGAGCACCGTGGTCTGGGTCACCCGAGGTGCTGGAAGAGGATGAGGCGGAGCTGGAGCTGCAGAAGCAGCTGGAGAAGGGGCGCCGCCTGCGGCAGCTACAACAGCTGCGGGACAGCGGTGAGAAGGTAGGGGGGCTCCTGAGGCGTGGGTGGGCGCTGGGCCCTTTGGTGACAGGTGTGTCTGTAGTGCCCTGTCCTGAGGAGCACGTGCTCCTGCGCCATCGTAGGCAGCACCCGCATTTCAATTTGCATCCTCTCTTTTGTTTCATATGGTGTTATTGGTAGATATTGGTAGATTTCTAGGTTTCTGCAGCGTTTCCACTAGGGGATGCTTTAGTGGTTGGATCTTTCCCTCCCTTCTTTCCTTCTGGAGTGTGTATTGCATGCCTTACTGTGTGTGAGGCATTGTCCCAGGGCTGGGGAGTCACTGGAGAACAGGACAGCCAAAGGCCTATGCCTTGCATGGAGGCAGAAGTGGCGGTGAACTTGTGAACACGAGCAAACGGTAATTTCTCATAGTGACTAGAGCTGAGAAGACCAGACAGGAGTCACCGGAGGGTTGGTCTCTTGGTTCGGGTGTTCACGGAAGACCTTTCAAGGGGAGACATTTGAATTGAGACTGAAATGACACAAAGGAACCGATCTTGCGCAGATTCAGTGTGGAGGTCGCGTAGACAGACGTTCAGGCCCTGGGGACAGCAGATGTCCTTTGGATAGACGACCTTAGAATGTTGGAGGACCAGGTAGGCTGGAGCAGAGTGAAGGGCTGGTGGTGTGAGCTGAGGCAGAGAGGTCAGCGGGGCCTTGAGGCCGTGGTCATCGCTGACCCTCAACGGGGCACTGGCACGTGCCGGGCACTGCTTAAGTGCTTTATGTGCTACTTCATTTAATTCTCACAGCAACACCCTATGAGGAAGGTTCTGTTTTCTCCATTTTACAGTTGAGGAAAACTGAGGCACAGAGGCGTTAGGCAAGTTGCCTAAGGTTGCGTGACTGGTAAGTGGCCGAGCTGGAATTTGCACAGCTTGACTCCAGAGCCCACACTTGTAACCCTGCACCTCCCACCGAGGGAGAAAGTGGGGCTGGAGACAGAGGCTGCAGCAGCAAACCTGGGGTGCCTACCGTGGGGGGTAGCGTAGGAGGGGAGCCACGAGAGTGAGGCCTCCCTGAAGCCGAGGAGGGGTTTCGAGGAGAGAGAGGGCGGCGTCATCTAACACTGCTGAGGGGCAGGTCAGATTTGGCACCAGTGGAGACAGTGCCCTGGCAGAGACAGTAGCTTCTGGAGGATTGAGGAGAGATGGGACTCAAGGAGGTGAGGGCAGCAGCTGGGGATGATTCCTCAGCGCAGGAGCATGAGGGCTTTTTGTTAAAGGGCCAGAGAGTAAACGTCTGAGGCTTCGATCTTGGCAGCAGCTGCTCAGCTGCTCAGCTGCTCTGCCAGTGTAGCCAGTGGGCATGGCTGCATGCCAATACAGCTTGCTTTACGAGGACAGGCAGTGGGCCCCAGTTTGCCCAACCCCACTCTAATAGAGGACGGGAAAATGGGGCAATAGCTGAAGGGGGCGCGAGTTGAGGGAAGTTTTTCTCTTTCATAGTTAATGCGGAATAGCGTTAATATTTAAAAATTATGTGCGAGTGTCCCAGAGTCTACGGCTGAAAGGATTGTAAAGGTTACGTGGCCCGGTGGGATTAATCACGATTGGGTTTTCTACTGGCTGGGCCATTTACTGAGATGGGGGAGACTAGGGGAGAAACAGGTGTGGGGAAGAAAAGCAAGTGTTTCCTTTTGGTTTAGTTAGCTTTGAGGTGCCTCCTTATTGGAGGTGATTGTATTGAATAGGCAGTTGGATATATGACTTTGAACTTCAGGGGAGAGGCTGAGATGAGAGATACAAGCATGGAAGTCTGTGTAGCTGGGATTTAAAACCAGAGGACTGGATGGAATCACCAGGAGAGTGAGTATAAATAAGGAAGAGAACGTAGGGCTCCAAGCGAGGAGGGTAAAGAGGAGAGGGTGCCGTCCTGGAAGCCATGTGAAGAAAGGTCTGGAGTGGAAGCGTGTGAGCAGCTGTGGCGCATGCTCCGGAGAGTTTGGGTATCAGGAGGATGGGAACTGACCTTGGGATCGGGCAGCACAGAGGTCACTGATGCTCCCATCAGGTCAGCTCTGTGGGGTGGTGGGAAATGGGGACTAGATCATGCAGGCTTTAACAAGGTTGCTGGACACAAGATTAATAGATGAACGTTGATTGTGTTTCTGTACACCAGCAATAGGTAGAAAATGTAATTTTAAAAAGGACACCATTTATGAAAGCGATATAGATGGTGAAGTAATGTGGATAAGCAAGAGAAGACAATGTGGGAAAGGAGTAATCAGCATAGCAACAAAATAAAAAGGAATGAATGATTCGTAAGATCTATATGGGGAAAATTATAGTCCGTTTTCGAAAAGCATTAAACAAGACGTGTTGTTTTAGTTACCAAGGGCTACCATAACAGAATACTACAGGCCGGGTGGCTTAAACAACAGCAATTTATTCTAACACTTCTGGAGGCTGGAAGTCCAAGATCAAGGTGTTGGCAGGTTTGCTTTCTCTTCAGGCCTCTCTCCTTGCCTTGAGATGGCCATCTTCTCACTGTGTCCTCACATGGCCTTTGTGTGTTACTCCCTGACATCTTTCCTTCTTGTAAGGACACTAGCCCATTGGATTAGGGCCTACCCTTATGACCTCATTTGACCTTTTTTATCTTCTTAAAGGCCTTGTCTCCAAACACAGCCACACTGGAGATGAGGGCTTCAACATACAAATTTTGGGGGGGACACATTTCAGTCCATAACAACCATGTTAATGGATACCACTAACATTGTAAAGATGTCTATCTCCTCCAATTAACCTATAGATTAAATGCTGTTCCAACAGAAATCCCAATAGAGATTTTTGTGGAAGCTGGCAAGTTGATTCTAAAATTTACACAGAAGATCAAAGGGACCAAAATAGCCAAGACGCTTTGGAATAGTAACGTGGTGGGATTTGCTGTAACAGATATCAAGTCTTTTTAGAAAGTTGAAATTGAAACAGCAGGATATTGGCATAAGTGTGGACTAATAGGGCTGAGATTGAATACAGGGACCCAGAAACAGACTACTGAGCCAGGACACGTGATGTCCCAGTGTGAAAGGTGCTCAGCTCAATAAGTGGTGGTGGGACAGTCAGTTACCTATTTGGAAAAATGTGAAATTGGGTTTGTACTTCACACCTTATGCAAATTCACTTAGATTAAGAACTTAAAGGTAAAAACTTAATATTTGAGGCCAAAGTAAAAAAATTACGTTTATGACTTCGTGGTAGAGATTCTTTTTTTTATTGTGTTAAAATACACATAATATTTACCATCTTACCCATTTTTAGGTGTATGGTCTGTGGTATTAAGTATATTCACCTTGTGTGCAGCCGTCACCGCCATCCATCCCCATAACTCTCTTCACCTTGTGAAGCTGAAACTCTGTCCCCATTAAACCCTAACTCCCCATTCTCCCTTCCCCCCAGCTTCTGGCAATCACCATTCCACTGTCTGTCTCTATGACCTTGACTCCTCTAGGGACCTCCTATAAGTAGAATCATAGAGTATTTGTTTTTATGTGATTGGATTATTTCAAGAGAAAGATTTCTTACAATATAGATATAAAGCATAACCCATGAAGAAGAAAACAGACATTTTACTTAGAAATAAAAATTTTTAATTTTTTTTAAAAATTTACTTATTTTTGTCTGCATTGGGTCTTTGTTGGTGCACGTGGGCTTTTTCTAGTTGTGGCGAGCAGTGGCTACTCTTGGTTGTGGTGTGTGGGCTTCTCATTGCAGTGGCTACTCTTGTTGCGGAGCACGGGCTCGAGGTGCACGGGCTTCAGTAGTTGTGGCACATGGGCTCAGTAGTTGTGGCTCTTGGGCTCTAGAGTGCAGGCTCAGTAGTTGTGGCACATGGGCTTAGTTGCTCCGTGGCATGTGGGATCTTCCCGGATCAGGGCTCGAACCCAAGTTCCCTGCATTGGCAGGTGGATTCTTAACCACTGTGCCACCAGGGAGGCCCCTTAATTTTAATTTTAAAATTTTGTTTTATTTAAAATACATTATGAAGGAGAATTCCCTGGCGTCCAGTTGTTAAGACTCCGCGCTTCCACTGCAGGGGGCATGGGTTCCATCCCTGGTCGGGGAACTAAAATCCCACATGCCTCGATACGTGGCCAGGAAAGAAGAAAAACGACATCATAAAGAATGTAAAAAGACAGGCCAGAGGGAGAAGATATTTGTCCATATGCAGAATGGCATTCAGAGAATTAGAAGGATAAATGACCACTAGAATCCCCCGCGAGGCCCAACCTCAGTAGTGATCAAGGAAAGGTGAGCTGAAACAATGACAGACTGTGTCACATGTGCATCATTTGGCAAAAATGTCTGTCTGACAACATCAAATGTCAGTGAGGATGTGGAGCAGCCAGAATTCTTAGCCACACTTTTCATGGACGTGTAAACGAGTCTAATCAGTGGGAAGACAATGACGAACCTTGCAGAATGAAAGTGAGTGTGTTCCGTGCAGCTCACCGGTCCGCACTCTCACGTGTGCCCCAGAGAAATGCTTGCATCAGATTGCTTCAGCTGCGTTACTCGTGGTAACAGAAGAAGAACATCCTTAGTGCACTAGAATTAAATTGAGGTATGATCGTGTCACGGAATATGATTCTGTAGTTAAAAGCTAATGAACTATATATAGCCGCTCGTGTCAAGATTAACCTTAAAATACATATATACTTATGTATATATATAAACAAGTCATAGTAGAATCATACAGTACGATTCAGATTGCATAATGTTTGAAAAATGCACAACAAAATAACAGACTGTTCGTGGATAGGTCTTTATGTGGTAAACTATAAAGGAAAGCCAGTGAATCATGGCCACAGATATGTGGGGAAGAGACACTTGAGGTTAATAATGTTTCTCAGCCAGGTGATGGGGACATGGGTGTTTGTTTGGTGGTTGTTATTTTTAAAAATATGAATGTATTATAAATAACCCTTTTTTGTGTAGGATGACATTCATTTAAAAATGTAACATAATAAAATGAAAAGGGTTGCAAAAGTGGACATGGAGACTAGAAACTTCTCGGAGGAGTTTGCTGTCAGGGGGCAGAGCAGGAGGGCTGTGGTATTGAAAGGAGATTTGTTTTTTTTTTTAATTTATTTTTGGCTGTGTTGGGTTTTTGTTGCACGCGGTCTTTCTCTGGTTGTGGCGAGCGGGGGCTATTGTTCGTTGTGGAGCACAGGCTTCTCACTGCGGGGGCTTCTCTTGTTGTGGAGCATGGGCTCTAAGTGCACAGGCTCAGTAGTTGTGGCTCGTGGGCTCTAGGGCGCAGGCTCAGTAGTTGTGGCGCACGGGCTTAAGTTGCCCCGCGGCATGTGGGATCTTCCCAGACCAGGGTTCGAACCCGTGTCCCCTGCAGTGGAAGCACGGATTCTTAATCACTGTGCCACCAGGGAAGTCCAAGGAGGAGTTTTTAAAAGGGGAGAGCGACTTCCCTGGCGGTCCAGTGGTTAAGACTCTGTGCTTCCACTGCGGGGGGCGTGGGTTCGATCCCTGGTCAGGGAACTAAGATCCCACATGCCGCGCAGCCAAAAATAAAAGAGGGGAGATCCTAGGTCATCCCTGTGTGCTTGTGGGAATGACACAATAGAGGGGACAGTGAGTGTAGTCAGGAGGGGGGTAGTGTCAGGAGCAGAGTTCTGAGGGCCCTTGGAGCCCTGCCAGGTAAGGTGGCCTGAGGTGGGAGCAGGGCTGGGCATCTGCTGTGATGGGAGGGCAGGCAGGGTGGGTAGCTGGTGGATTCAGTGCCAGAAGCAGGTGGAAGGTCAACAGAGCATCTAGCCTGCAGCCTCAGGGACAGGGCTCCAGGGGGAGGGATGTTTACGCCGAGTCCTAAAACTGGAGTTTCTCAGGTGAAGAGTGGGTAGCAGAGGAGTGGCGGGAGAGGCCCTGGAGGAAGGCGTGCATGTGAGGCTGCAGGAGTGAGCTGAGGGGCTCTGGAGAAGGGTCGGCCCAGGCCCGGTCATGAAGGGCCGTGTGGGATTTTGGATATTAATTCAAAGGGCAGTGGGGAGCCATTGAGGACTTTGGAGGAGGGAAGCGAGCCAGTGAGATCGGTGCAGAGCGCAGAGCAGATCGGGGGTCAGGGAGAAGTAGAGACCGGTCTGGTCTGCCGTGAGCAGTGGGAATGGCTTGTCATACTGCCACCACGGAGGGTCTTGGGTTCCTGGGCCCCACCCCAGAAACTTGCGGGTTTGCCCACAGCCACTCCCTCCCTCAGGTGGTGGAGATCGTCAGGAGGCTGGAGTGTCGCCAGCGGGGCTGGGAGGAGGAGGAGGATCCGGAGCGGAAGGGGGCCATCGTGTTCAACGCCACATCCGAGTTCTGCCGCACGCTGGGGGAGATCCCCACCTACGGGCTGGCCGGCAACCGGGAGGAGCAGGAAGAGCTCATGGTGGGTCCTCGGCAGCCCAGCGCCCACACGCTCCCCTGGCCTGCTCTGCTCCGGGGGCAGGGGCGCAGCGTGGGCGGCAGTGTCGGCCCTGCCGGTCCTCAGTGCTGAGCCCCAGTGCTCAGGTGGGACGGGCCGGCTGAGGGCTGGGCCGCCTGGGCTGAGCCTGATCTGTCCTCTAGGACTTTGAACGGGATGAGGAGCGATCGGCCAACGGCGGCTCCGAATCTGATGGGGAGGAGAACATTGGCTGGAGCACAGTCAACCTGGATGAGGAGAAGCAGCAGCAAGATGTGAGAACAGGGAGGAACGGGGCTGGGGCCGGGAGGACACGAGAGTGGAGACCCCGCTGCCTTGGGGTCAGGAGCTGGGCTGGAGGCCCAGCTCTGTGCCTTCCTAGCCGTGGGGCCTCCATGTCTCAGAGCCTTGGTCTCCTCATGCGTAAATGGAGTGTATAAACCTCACGGGGTTATTGTGGATTAAATGAGACGTCTTGTCATGCAGGGCCTGGTGCATAGAGAGGTCCACAGTCCAGTGGGGGGTGACTGTTGGGTTGGAGGGTCAGAAGAGCCCGTGTGGCTTACAACCCCCATCATTCTGTGCCACCCCCAGTTCTCTGCTTCCTCCACCACCATCCTGGACGAGGAGCCCATCGTGAATAGAGGGCTGGCAGCCGCCCTGCTCCTGTGTCAGAACAAAGGTAAGGGGCTCGGGGCAGCCTTGCTGGGGCCTGGGTGCTGTGGCGGGAAGGGCAGGCGAGGCAGGTGCTGGCGCGGCTTCCCCTGGTCCCTTCTGCTGCCTCTTCCTCGTTTCTGATGCCATGAGCCACTCCTTCCCCTGCACCCTGGTTCCAGGGCAGTCTTAGTAGCAGCTGGCCTTCTGTGCTGCATCACCCCATTTTCAATGCCCGTGCTCACGTATTCCCCTGCAAAGCATCCTTTGAGGCTTGGTGTCTCCTCTGGGGAGGAGTGTGGGGAGCTGAAACAGTCCAGGCTGTGGCACAGAGGCCTTGGCATTAGGATCCCAGTCCTGCCTTTTACTTGGCCAGTGGCCCCTGACAAGGACTTGACTCTTGTCTCCGTTTCCTCCATCTGCACAATGGGCCTGATGTCTGTCCACTCCCACAGCACAGCTCTGAGGGTCTCCCAGTGGCCCCGTGCTGTTGGCGGGTGCTGGGAAGCCTGGAGTCTCATAACCCCTGTCCTCAGGGCTGCTGGAAACAACGGTGCAGAAGGTGGCCCGGGTGAAGGCGCCCAACAAGTCCCTGCCGTCAGCCGTGTACTGCATTGAGGACAAGATGTGAGTGGGGCACCAGCCGGGGCCGCACTGCCTGGAGCCTGGGCCGGGGGGGGGGCAGCAGCTCACACTGAATCCCTATCCGTCTCGGGCAGGGCCATCGATGACAAGTACAGCCGGCGGGAGGAGTACCGAGGCTTCACCCAGGACTTCAAGGAGAAGGATGGCTACAAGCCTGACGTCAAGATAGAGTACGTGGACGAGACGGGCCGGAAACTCACTCCCAAGGAGGTGAGCGGGGCCTCTGAGGCGGGGCCGCGAGGCAGAGCCGCACCCCAGGGTCTGGGCTGGGGGCTGGTGGTGTCTGTGTCTCTGGCAGGCCCGGTGGTCCCCCTCGCGGGCCTGGCGGGAGGGTGCCTTTGCTGGCCTGACCCTTCACTCTCACCGCCGGCGGCCCTCGCGGGGCGGCCGACTCTCCCATCTTTTCTTTGTCTTCCACCCGCCAGCACTCTTCCCCACATGCTCCCTGGGTGTGCTGCCCCCTCGCTCCAGCCCCAGCCCCGGTGCCCCGACGAAGTCCATCCCCCCCACTCTGCTGGGGGCCCCAGAGGGTGCTGGGGCCGCTGGCCTTCTCCCATCCCCTCCCAGCCACCCCACCCCACCCTGGGCCTAGCGCTGCCCCTCCCCTATCCTGTGCGGCTTGGGCGGCTCCAACACGGTCCTGCCTCCCTCCCCCATCGCAGGCTTTCCGGCAGCTGTCCCACCGCTTCCATGGGAAGGGCTCGGGCAAGATGAAGACGGAGCGACGGATGAAGAAGCTGGACGAGGAGGCGGTGGGTGCCCGAGGGGTCGCGGGGGGGCCTCGGGACGCATGGCGGGCAGCTGAGGTGCCGAGGCCCGCTCCCACCCGTGTTGACCAACCCTGCCCCCGCAGCTCCTGAAGAAGATGAGCTCCAGCGACACGCCCCTGGGCACCGTGGCTTTGCTCCAGGAGAAGCAGAAGGCCCAGAAGACACCGTACATCGTGCTCAGCGGCAGTGGCAAGAGCATGAACGCGTGAGTGGGGAGGCGGGGTGGGCACAGGGCCTCGCGGTGCACGTATGGGGTCGGGGAGGCGCGCAGCCGCTCTGCAGCCTCACGCCCTTCTTCTCTCCGCAGGAACACCATTACCAAGTGAAGCCGACCTCCCTTCTGATCCCCTCACGACTTTAATATTAAATAAAGTTCCCTCCTTATTTTTTCCCCCCCTGGTCATGGTGCAGATTCCAGGGTTAGACCTGGGAGGAGGGCAGGTGGAGGAGCATCAGTGACACTGCCCTCGGGCTCCATCACCACCTTTGTGACCTCAGGCAAGTCACTGAACCTCTCTGGGCTTTAATTCTGCCATTTGTACCATCAAGACACCTCTGCTTCACAGGATGTCTTGTGACAATTAAATGAACTCATTCGTTCATTCACCTGCAGTGCGAAGGTGAGCAAGACCCCTCAGAGGTGGCTTAGAGTGATGGCCTCTGCCAGGTGAGACCTGGTCGTAGGTGACACAAATAACAACGGAGATGCAGGGAGAAAGCTAGCCTGGATCCTCTAAGGCGGTTCTCCAGCCCACCCTGGGCCCCAGCCAGCTAAAGAGAAGCCAGCTGGTTCATTTTCTCGCCCCCTCCCCTGGCCTCCCCGGTGTGGTTGCATGGGTCCTGGCCGTCTGTTGAAGGCCGTGCCTTATCCTCTGCAGGGCTAGAAGTGGAAGGTGTTTTAGAGGTTTGGGTAAGAAGTGGAAGGTGTTTTAGAAGTTCAGTCACCCTGGTCTCTCCCAGCCTCCAGAGCCACAAGTGGCACTGCCCTCCCCGGCCAGGACAGGCGGGGCAGGGACTGGGGGCAGCGCAGGGCGGAGGTGCTACCCGAGGCTGCTCCGTGATCCTGTACCGCCTTGGTGTGTGTGGAGCGAGAGGCTGAGAGCTCCTCGGAGCACCTCCTGGGAGCTGTGTCCAGTTAAGCAGGGAAGAACTCTGTGAGGGGTGAGCAAGAGCCTAAATCAAGGGAATGGTGACAGCTGGCTCCCATGGGAGTCCGACCAAACCAGCGCCCCCCCTGACGTACACCCGGATGCATTCCAGACGCTTCACGGATTTTTTTTTTTTTAATGAAACGAAGAAAAGAGTGGATAACCTTAGGGTGAGAGAAATGTAAGCAAGGGACAAAAATACAGTTGCTTAGCACATTGCCTTTGATGACAGTTTTTGCGTGGCAGACCCAGCAAGCACCAGCGCCTCGTGCTTTCTTGCGCTCATCTCCTCGTTTTGAGGTCTGATTCTGATTTAATTTTCATCTGGGCTGCTTCCTCATGGAGGGTCCCCGTAGGATGCCTAGCCCAGATCTGGGATTTGGGGATTCTCAGTCCATTTCTCCTGGAAGCCTCTGAGGCACGTCCGGTGTTACGGATGGGCAGTCCAGTGTCCCTGGTGGCATAGCACCAGCTCTGGCCGAGCTCTTGTCAAAGTTCACACCGTACGCTGTGCAGCCTGTTAGGAGGCTGTCACCATCATCAGAGCCAGAAACGACCAAGGCCTAAAGCAACGGTGGACCAGGGTCAAATTGACCAGGTTTGGCCCAGGATGCCTCCCAACGCTGACCCTGTGACTGAGGAGACAGTAAATAGTGCACCAGGGGCTAGGAGGGGCTTCCAGGGACTCGCAGGGGCCTCTCCAGGAAGCCTCCCTGCTTGGCCGTCTGCTTCCTCTGAGACATCCTGTGGCCTCTGGTCCCCAGGCCCCGTGCTTGCCCTTCCCGGCCCAAATGCATGCTAGCTAGTCCCCTCCCCAGGCTGTGCTTGCCCCTGCCGGGGGCTGGGAAGCAGCAAGGCGTCAGTTCAGCTCCCTGGAGGTGGGAGGGGCTGGGGGCCACCAAATCTTTTGAGGCCTGAGCCCCCAGCGCAGGAAGAACCATGGGAGAAGGTGGGGCCCTGCCAGCAACACTTTCCCCCTCAGGAACTGCAGGCAGTGATGCCTCCGCACAGGCTGGTGTGAGGGTCACTGAGGTCTTAGCCAGGGCCTGGGGGCAAGCTGGCTGGGGCACTAACTCATCTGGACTGCTTTTCTATTCACAAGCTGTCTGACCTCGGGCGAATTACCACTGAGTCCGTGTCTCATCTCAGACTTCCAGGGCTGGTGTAAAGCAGAGTTAAGAACGTTCATCCTTTCATTACTTCAGCAAATGTTTACTGAGCATCAGGGCTGCTGGGCCTGAGGGTAAGGAGCAGGGCCAGACTGGCTGCCTGGGCCCGTGAGGATCTGATGGGTGAGCAGCCGTCGAGCAAGGACACCACCAGACGTGAAGGGGATGGGGGGAGTCCATGCCCTTCCACGTGACACAAGGCCTTCAAAGGGGCTCAGAGAGCCCAGCTTTAATTTACAGAAGCCCATACATCTGCCTCTCTGCCACCGGCCCACGTGGCACCCTCACCAAGGTATAAAGGCCTGCCCAGGACCCCTTCACCACTCCCAGCCGCTTCATTCCCTGGCCAGCCCCCAAGAAGGCCCTTTCTTCTGGGCCTGGTGATGGGAACCTCGGTCCAAAAGCTGATTATCCGGAGTGGGTGTGGCCTGCAAGTGAAACGGGCAGGATGGGTCCCCTCCTCACTCAGGTGGTCCTTCTCCTTCTGAGCTGTGCCCACACCCTGCCCAGGTCCACTGAACCCCTTCAAGCCCCAGCAGCCATACCCAGGCTGTGGCTCCTGTCAGCTCATGGTCCAGTTCTGTCGTTTCCCCACAGCACTGGGAAGCAGCAGGGTGTCCCCTGCCTTCTCCCCTCCCCCTCCCCAGGGCTGCCTGATGAAGCCTCCCCAGTTCTTACCCTGGAGGCCCAGGTAGGGCCCTGCCAGTTCAGGCACCCTTCCGAGATTTGTTCTCTGACCCCCTGGGATTCTGTGAGTGTATCAGAGTTCTCCAGAGAAACAACCGTTAGGATATGCACATGTATGAGGAGGTTTATTATAGGAATTGGCTCACGTGATTATGAGAAGCCCCAGATATGCCATCTCCGAGCTAGAGACCCAGGAAGGCCGGTGGTGTGAGTCTCAAGTCAGCCTGAAGGCCTGAGGAGTGAGGAGGAGACGGGTGTCCCAGCTCAAACGGAGCAAACTCGCCCTCACCGCCCCCTCCCCGTCCTCCTCAGGCTCTCAGGGCGCAATGGGTGAGGCCCACCTGCATTGGCGAGGGGGCCTTCTGTACTCAGTCTACTGCTCCAAATGCTAATTTCCAGAAACACCCTCACAGACATACCAGAAATAACATTTTACCAGCCATCTGGGAATCCCTGAGCCCGGTTAAGTTGACACACAAAATTAACTATCACAGTCACCTAAAATGGTCTAGAAAATCCCTTTTCTGCTTAAACAGTAGTTTCTGTTCTATACAAGTACTACTTTGTCCTGTTTCTCTTGTTTTTCTCCTTTGCTTTCTTTTTGAGTGATTGAGTGTTTAACACCTTTTCTTCTTACTGGCTTGGAAGTTATCCACTCTTCCTATTTTGGAGATTACCCTTAACGTTTCAACGTGTGTATCAAAGTCTAAACTTGGTCAATAGATCTATCTCCCTTCAAACTATACAGGCCTTTAGAACCCTTTAATTAGGATTGCTCACTCTCTATCCTTACATGGGTCTTGTTTTTTTGTTTTTTTTTAGTTTTGGCCACATGGCTTTCGGGATCTTAGTCCCCAACCAGGGATGGAACTGGTGCCACCTGCAGTGCAAGCGCGGAGTCCTAACCACTGGACCGCCAAGGAAGTCCCTATTCTTAGGTGTTTTTATCCTCCAGGACCTTATCTTGACTTTCTAAGAACCACCCCCTAGTCAGACATCATCATCATTAATGAACTTGTTCCTTGTTCCTTCTTGCCGCTCCGATCTCTCCTCTGGAGTCATTTTCAATTTTTTCTGAAGTTTGTCTTCTAGAAGTTCTGTCTGTTAGTGATAAACTACCATATTCTGCTGCTCTGAATGTCTTCATCTTGGTATAGGATGGAGATGGCTGTCCTCGCTCACAGGGCGGAGGTGAGAGCCAAAGTCACTCCCCCACGGCCATTTCTGCGAGGCCCTAATGCCCTGGGTAGTCAGCCTCACTCGGGGTCTTCACTCCGGTGGGTCCCAGCCCTTCCTGTTACACCCATTTCCCCCTCTCTGACTCCTGACGCACCAGGTCCTGCCATCTCAGGTGACTCCCATCAAAACCCCCTAGGCTGGCACTCCAGGCCTGTACCTGCCAGACAACATGGCCCTGCCCAGTGAGACCACGTTACCTGCCCTTCCTCAGACCCCTGCCCTTTCCCTCCTCTGTACACCTGCTCTGGGGACACTAAGAAAGGCAAAATTGCCCTCTGTGTCAATATATGCTCCCCTGCGGGCGTGGGCGGAGACAGGAGGGGGTCCCAAAATGTGTCTGACTTGTCAGCCTTCGACAGAAAGGGAAACTGAAAAAGGGGAGGATTTCCCTGCAGAGGCCCCCTCCCGCAAAGCTCTGTGTGAGACAGATCAGTCAGGGCAGATACTGCTGTATGAGTTCCTCTGCACCCTGATTTGGGTCCTTTAGAACTGAAAGAGGACTAGGGCAGCTCCCCACCACTCGCCAAGTGCTCTTGAGCACATACTCCAGTCTGTGTGCTGAGGGTTGGGAGACTAACGCCTGGGTAAGTGAACTCCCCTCTTCTGTTGTGGAACTTGTTACCAGTGGCTAACCAGTCGCAATTGCTCTTGGGGCCCTCGCACCCTATGCTTGGACTGAGACTGCTACTGTGTTACTGGATTGTATCATCCGAGTGGACCCGTTGGGCTCCTGCGACCCAGGGCAAGTGCTGACTTACTGGTGGACATGCTTATTGTGACCCTGCTGGCAGCTTCTATGAACGTTGACTGAATGTGGAGCCAGGAACTGATTACACCCCTCTCACTTTGGCCAAGGTCATGCAGTTCGAACCCCAGGAAGAAAAAGAGTACCCTTCTCATACAGAAATTCATGACAACGGAGTGATACACAGCGCTGTCTCCATGCTCAACAAGCTGCACTGGCTAGAAACAAGGGTTTCGGGTGCTTGGCACCTCACTGTGAACGAGCAAAGGTTACCTAAAGAAGTGGATATTTTAGCATCACCAGATTCTATCGTAACAATAACTGAAGAAATTGCTGCCACCTGGGAGACAGCCTTGGGCACTGCTAACGGTTTATTCCTCTATGTCGCCAGGCAAGGTGCACAATGGGCCTTGACACATTCCATAGGGATTCTGGATTCCCCCAAGTATGTCATCAATGCATCACACGTGAGCACATGAGCCACTGTTGGCGTCCCGACTTTCCCTCACACTGATGATATTCTGAGAGTGGTTCCTACTGAGGAAACTGCCCATGCTGCTTTACGTGCTCCTCAGACACAGGTAAGCAGAGTTGGTTGGGCCTTGAATGAAGACAAAATCCAGGGTCCCGCAACCCAAGGAATTTCCTAAGGGGCTATCTGGGCAACTACTAAGGACAAATTGCTGTCCTTTTCCTCAAACTACAAAGAGGCCCTACACCAATTTGGCTTCTTTGTACATTGGAGGCAGCATATTCCACATTTAAAGCCTTTAAACTGGGTCACCAGACGAGACCAGTGTGCAGGGGCCCTGACACTCAGCCCCATGGAATTCGTCTCAGCTTTGGAAATTATATTCCTCCAGTACTTATTGGCCCCAGGGCTTTTGCATTTGTGAACTTCTTCCTGCTGCTGAGCAGTGCACACTCCAGAATTTCACGCGTATCCTCTCAGAACATGATAGACACGTGCGTGCTGGCCAAATTTCAGTGGCCTTGAAGCCTGGTCTACTCACTCCCCCAGGGGGCTATTGCTAAAGTGTATTAGACACTGGATCCCAGAGTTCTCTATAAAGGAAAATTCCAGTACAGTCACTTGTAGTTTAAACCTGCTAGAGAACTCATCTTGAGCTGAAATAAAGAACACAATAGACAGGATACACAATAGAAGGGACACAGTTTAGGAATCAGTCAATTGGAAGACCAGATTGAGAAAATCTTCAAAGAAGGACTGAGAATTTTTAAAATGTAAAAGAAAAGCTAAGAGATATGGAAGACAGAAGTAAAGGTGCGGGGACTTCCCTGGTGGCACAGTGGTTAAGAATCCACCTGCCAATGCAGTGGCCACAGGTTCGAGCCCTGGTCCGGGAAGATCCCACATGCCGCGGAGCAACTTAAAGCCCGTGCGCCACAACTACTGAGCCTGCGCTCTAGAGCCCACAAGCCACAACTACTGAAGCCCGCGGGCCTAGAGCCCGTGCTCCGCAACAGGACAAGCCACCGCAAATGAGAAGCCCGTGCACCGCAATGAAGGGCAGCCTCCGCTCGCCACAATTGGAGAAAGACAAGCACAGCAACAAAGACCCAATGCAACCAAGAATAAATAAATAAATTTATTAAAAAAAAATTTTTAAATTTATGGATCAAAAAAGGCATCATGATGGAAATTTAAAAACACTCAAAACTAAAGTATAATTAAAATACTAGATATTTCACACCTATCAGGATGGCTACTAGCAAACAAACAAATAAAAAATAATGCATTGGCAAGGAAGTGTAGAAACTTGAACCCCTGTGCACTGATGGTGGGGAATGCAAACTTGTGCAGCCACCATGGAAAACAGTATGGCGGTGGGTCCTTAAAAAATTAAAAATAGCCCTGTGATCCAGCAATTCCACTTCTGGGTATATATCCAAAAGAACTGAAAGCAAGGTTTCAGAGATATCTGTACATCCATGTTCATAAGAGCATTAGTCACAACAGGTAAAAGGTGGAAAGAATCCAAGAGTCCACCGACTCTTGGATAAAAAAAAAGTGGCACATACAAACAATGGAATATTATTCAGTCTTAAAGAGGAAGGAAATTATGGCATATGCTATGACATGGATAAACCTTGAGAACATTATACAAAGTGAAATAAATAAGGCTGTCACAAAAAGGCAACTATTGAATGAGCCCACTTATCTGAGGTATCTAGTCAAACTCATAGAAACAGAAAGTAGGGAATTCCCTGGTGGGCCAGCGGTTAGGACTTCATGCTCTCACTGCCAGGGGCCTGGGTTCAATCCCTGGTCAGGGAACTAAGATCCTGAAGCCACGTGGTACAGCCAAAAGAAAAGAAAAAAAAACAAAACAAAGAAACAGAAGGTACAATAGAATTGTGGTTGTCAGAGACTGGAGGAAGGGCAAATGGGGAGTTGTTAACGGCTATGAAAAATTCATACACAAAAAAATTTCAACACACAAAAAAAACAAAACCAAATACAAATACTTATAGAGCTGCATTAAGGGAAATTTTAGCCTTAAAAGGTAAGACTGTCCCACAGATTACCTAATTACAAAGGGAAAATAATACCTTCATAAGAAAATGACCTAGAAGCCATCCCTTTAACCAGGTGATCAAAATTAGCATCACCAATAGTTGGACATCCTGTATCACGTGCCTTGTGATCTGCAATAGATGAACATCATCTCTGTACCTGGTGATGTGGTCAAAGCACATCAGCTCTAGGTTTTTGCTAAAATTGTTTAACTCAAATCTAAGCATACAAAAATAATCACACAAATCCAAACCCAGGACATTTGTTATAAGAAAACTGGCCTGAACTTGTTAAAAAGTCTATTTTATGAAAAATAAACCAAAAAAATGTTAAGAAGTCTATTCTAAATTAAGAGGCCAAAGAGATGTAACAACTAAATGCAAAACCTATGTGTTTTGTATGTATAGAGAAGTAGAACATGACAAAATGTTATAAATTAGTGACCCTGTTGAAGGGTACACAGGTACTTATTTTATAATTATTTTACTTTTTCTTCAGATTTGAAAATTCCCTAACTAGTTTTGTGGGGAGGGAGGAGGTAGAGCTGAAAATCAATGAGTTAAGGACCAAACCAAAAGGGTTAGAAAAAGAACCACAGAATAAACCCGAAGGCAGTATAAGGAGAAATATGGTAAGAGCAGAAATTAATGAAATAGAAAAAAAACTAACAATGAGGAATGATAACAAAAAAGCCAGTGCCCTGGGCTTCCCCGGTGGTGCAGTGGTTGAGAGTCCGCTTGCCAATGTAGGGTACACGGGTTCGTGCCCCGGTCCGGGAAGATCCCACATGCCGCAGAGCGGCTAGGCCCGTGAGCCATGCACTGAGCCTGCGCGTCCAGAGCCTGTGCTCCGCAACGGGAGAGGCCACAACAGTGAGAGGCCCGCATACCGCAAAAAAAAAAAAAAAAAAAAAGCCAGTGCCCTGAAGAGAGTAATAAATGAACTTCTGCCAAGATCGACAAGATTAAAAAAGAAAAAACACAAAAAAATAGTATTAGATATAAAAAAGGGGATATAACTTTGGATACAGTCAAGATTATGAACAAAAGGCAATTCTACAAATAACTCTGTGCCACAGATAAAATAAGAAAATATTTTTTCTTGAAAATATCACTGACTCAAGAACAGAAACCCGAGCAATCCTACACTCAATAAAAATCTAGAGTTAAAAACTTACCGCGAGGGCTTCCCTGGTGGCGCAGTGGTTGAGAGTCCGCCTGCCGATGCAGGGGACACAGGTTCGTGCCCCGGTCCGGGAAGATCCCACATGCTGCAGAGTGGCTGGGCCCGTGAGCCATGGCCACTGAGCCTGCACGTCCGGAGCCTGTGCTCCGCAACGGGAGAGGCCGCAACAGTGAGAGGCCCGCGCACCGCAAAAAAAAAACAAAAACAAAACAAAACAAACAAAAAAAAAACCTACCGCGAAAATGCCAGGCACAGGCAGTTTTACCAAAAATTTTAGAAGTGTAAAATCCCAATCTTACACAAACACTAATAATGAGAGAGAACATTCTCCAATTCACTTTACGAGGTTGGCATAACCTTGACAAAACAAAACAAAACCACCCAGACAAGGGCAACACAGGAAAGGAAAAGCTTAAACCATCTCACTTATGAACCTGGATGCCAAAATCCTCCCAAACATCAGAAAACCAAATCCAGCAATACACTGAAAAATGTATCATGGCTATTTTATTCCAGGAATGCAAGGATGTCTCAACATGAGAAACTGTGTCAAGATATCTCACCACGTTTACATATTACAAGAGAAAAACCATGCGGCTAGCTCAGAGTGCCATGGGTGCTCCTTGGCACACATATATGTGTGGCTGGATGACAAGGGAGGAAAGCGAGCTGGGCTGCATGGGGGGGGCTCCAATGGACATGACCTGGCTGTAAAGGTTGGTTGTAAAGTGATAGACGTGCGGAGTCTGGCGGGCTACAAGTCTTAAACCTAACTGCAGCAGGGGTCAGTACTATTAGGCAACAGATCACATGGACTGGCACTGGCATTGGGGAAGGAGGGTTCCTAAAAGCCAGCTCATTCGGGGACATCTATACATATATGGTTGGACTCCACTACTAAGTTGGGAGAATAGAGGTGGAATTCAACTTTGGAGAATGACAAAGGGGAACAGTATACAGAATACAAGGACTCTACCTCCATCAGAATTCCTAGGTATGACCCCCAGGAGTTGAATGGCTGATAAGAGAGGAAGTCGAGATTAAAAGGTTTTAGGAAGAAAAAAGAGGTTATTAGGTAGATCACAGAATCACTGAGGGCTGGAGAAAAACAGAAGGCCATGCTTAGATACAACGCCCCCCCAAATCACACAAGTACACCCGATAAAGTGGGAAACAGGGAATTCCCTGCTGGTCCAGTAGTTAGGACTCAGTGCTTTCACTGCCGTGGCCTGGGTTCAATCCCTCGTCGGAGAAATGAGATTCCCGCAAGCGATGCGGCTCGGCCAAAAAAAAAAAGCAGGAAACAAAGGAGTATTTAAAAGAAGATTCTTAGCCCTAAATGTACTAGAAAACAAGTCTGAAATTAATTAAGCATACAACCCAAGAAGTCAGAATGAGCAAATAACCCCAAAGAAACAGAAGGAAAAGGCTAATAAAGTAGACAGGTATCTTGCAAAGCTAGTCAAAGAAAACAAAATACACAGAATTCAGGACAACGTTTGTTGTTTTGGGAATTCCCTGGCAGTCCAGTGGTTAGGACTCCGGGGTGCTCTCACTGCCCTGGGGTTCAATCCCTGGTTGGGGAACTAGTATCTCACAAGCTGCACAGTATGGCCAAAAAAAAAAACCCTCCCCAAAACAAAAGCCACAAATGTTTGTTGTTTTATCTGCTCTCACCCCTTGCCCCCTTTTTGGGTAAAAGAACCTCTCTCTTCCCTGGGAAACGCATGTCATATGGATCAGGGAGGTTCATCTCGCCTCCCCTTATTCCCCCTACTCAGCCCTGGCCAGACTGGTTGCCAGGAGAGGGCAAGTGACCAGAGCAAGACCAGTCGGTCTTCCCTGAAGTTCATGGATCCCGAAGAAGTAACTCTTTGTCTGTCAGGACCAAGTGCAAACTGGAGCTTCCTGAAGAAAAAACCTATAGGGAGAAAGAGATTGCTGAACCAAGAGGAGCACAGACAATCCAAGAAATAAATGAGAGCCCTGACGAAATTATGCTGGCCTAGGTCAGCTCTGCCTAAAGCTCTGCCCTGAGACTGCAGAACAATGAGCTCTTGTTTGCTTCTGCTGGTTTGAATTAGACTTTTGTCACTTTTAAGTAAGACAGTCCCAAATGATACAAATAGTACGCATGATGTTTTGCAAAAAAAGGCTTAAATATACAAAAAACACACAATTCTAAAAATATATACATTATCAAAACTGACTCAAGGATAGAAAACTTGAATAAAATGCCACAGAAAAATTACAAGGCAAAGATCTACCCTTAAAAAAGGAATCAAGCACAGATTTTATAATTAAAATTCAATCAAACCCTGAAGAAACAACTCCTTTTCTTTAAAAAAAAATTTTTTTTTAATAAATTTATTTTTGGCTAGATTTGGTCTTCATTCCTGCACACAGGCTTTCTCTAGTTGTGGCGAGGCGGGGCTACTCTTCGTTGCGGTATGCACGCTTCTCGTCGCAGGGGCTTCTCTTGTTGCGAAGCACGGGCTCTAGGCCCACGGTCTTCAGTAGCTGTGACACGAGGGCTCAGTAGTTGCGGCTCGCAGGCTCTAGAGCGCAGGCTCAGTAGTTGTGGCGCATGGGCTTAGCTGCTCCGCGGCATGTGGGATCTTCCTGGGCCAGGGATTGAACCTGTGTCCCCTGCACTGGCAGGAGGATTCTTAACCACTGTGCCACAAGGGAAGTCCCAAAACAACTCCTTTTCTATAAATTACTCCAATCCAAAGAAAAAGATTAAATGTCTCCAAACCCATTCTACAAGGCTAGCATAATGCTGTTGTCAAAATGGGACACAGAAATCATTAAAATAAAAAATGAAATTGGCCCAAGGATAGACACAAAAATCCTAAATAAATAAATATAAAACTAAGCAGAGTTTACATCAGAATTCAAGAATGGTTCAACACCAGGAAACCTAATCATGTAAATCAGTGCAATAATAAAAAAAATCTTTTGACTATCTCATAAATGTCAAAATTCATCACTGTTGAATACAGGAAAAAAACACTCAGTAAGTTGGGTACAGAAGGAAACATCTTCAGCCTAATGAAGTTTATCAACCAGAAACTCAAAGCAAGAATAATATTTCATGATGAAACATGAGAACAATTCTCACTAAGAGAGGAACAAACAAGGGTGGCATTCAACATTATACTGGAAGTCCTGGCCTCCACAATTCACAAGGAAAAGAAATGAGTGTAAAGGAGAGGATGAAACTGCCGCTGGTAGAATATGATTTGACACTCTATCCAGAAAGCCAAGAGAATCAACTGAAGAACTCTTAGAACTAATGAGAATTCAGTTAGATAAATAGGTGGGCACACAGAGATGAACAGCTTTCCTACCTGCCAGTGATAGTTGGCAATGTAATTTCAAAAGAACACATCGATAACAACAAATAGCTCTAAAATTCTTAAGACTACATTGAACTAGACCCATATGAAGACAACATTTTTTTTTTTTTTTGGCCGCATGGCTTGCAGGATCTTAGTTCCCCAACCAGGGATCAAACCAGTGCCCCCTGCAGTGGGAGTGTAGAGTCCTAACCACTGGACCACCAGGGAATTCCCAAAAGATAACATCTTATAAAAGAACACACATAACTAATTTCTGTATAGGAAGATCAAAAACAACCGTTAAGTACCACTCCTCTCCAAATCAAACTATGAGATTTAAAACCACGCCAATGGAAATTGCAACAGAACTTTTAAATGCAATGACCAGTTCATCCTAAAGTTTTTATGTAAAAGAAAACAGGAAAATTCCAAGGAACGATGGGGCAAGGGTGAGGGAGAATGAGTTATCAATCATGCTATAAAATATGGCGTGTGCACACACAATCAGTGTGCCAGATTCCAAAGAGATCCATATATATGCGGGAATTTCATTTATTTTAAAAAAGGTATTTTGAACCAGTGAGCAAAGAATGAACCACTCAATAAATGGTATAGGGACAAGTGGCTAGCCCTTTAGGGAAACAAATTAGCCATCTTCCATACAAAAATAAACTTCAGATGAGTTAAAAATACACTCACATCTTCAACTTACCTGGTTAATTTTTTGCTCACGAATGTATATACACACATTTCTATACGTGCGTATATACACATGTAAGCATACACACACGTGTATATACGTATTTAAGACTACACTAAGCAAGCGTAAAAGAGTGAATGAGGAGCAGGTAAATGAAGTGGTAGCTGGAGAGGATGTGGGATCAGGGACAGGTTTTTTTTCTGGTTGTTTTTCAGATGGGAGATTGTATAGCACCTTTGATGCTAACATACCCAGTACACAGGATGACAAAAACCAAAACTCACCAAAACTCCTTAAGTAAAGAGAGACAGGCTCCAAAGCACGAGAGGAAAGGCTTAAGTCCCACTGGATTACAATGGGCAGTAAAATGACAGGAAGATCCATGAGCACAGTTGTAGGGTTGGTAACAGAGAGGTAAAAGTTCCCTCCAATGGTTACTATTTCTTAATGAAGAATGAGCTGCAGTCTGTAACTATCAGGCTAAGAGGGATTTGGTAAAAAAAAAAAAAAAAAAAAAAAGTTTTCTAATACGACATCCCAGGGTAGATCTGCCAGGCAGTGCTGCGTGGCCATCTGAGGTTTGTAATTACGAATTTAAGGTAAAACTTCGTAATGAACCAGGTTGGCTATTTTCTCTAACACTTACTTGCGTACAGGCACAGAGGTGAATGACTGGGTTGACCCAAGGTTAGGTTTTACTAGATGAACACGATGGAGGAAGAAAGGGAGTACAGGGTGTAGACCACGGAATTGATGCTGCACAGGGAAGGAAGTGAAGATAGGAGAATGATGGTGAGAATGTGGCAGGGCTGGAAGATGAAGATAAAGAATTTCTATGGGGGGCGGGAGGGGTGGTAGTTGAGCAAGGAGGCCTGGAGGTGGTGATTGTACAGGTTTTTGAATTCAAATGGCGTTGCAATTTCTAGTGACGTCAGCGGTCCAGAGAGTGACTACAGATATAGGCAACAGGCCTGAAATAGAAGACAAGGGCATTAGTGATGGGGACATCAAGGACCTAGGTGGCCACAGTGTTGAACGGGCCCATCCATGGGATGTAGAAAAACAGTGATGGAAGCACGAGTAGAAGACTCTAAGCCAGGAGGTAAACTTCAACGTCTGAGCAGTGACTAAAAGGTGAACGCCAGCAATGAAGAGGGAGAATGCACAGTCAGAGGTAAAAAGCTTCTAAGGAGAAGTGGGATGATGTGGTTTGCACGAGGGCTGAGGACTGACGGTCTGAGTAGCCATGAGGAGGCCACCAACCAGGGGATGTACACAGCAGCATGGAGGTGGGCGCTCCTGCAGTCACAAGTGACTAGAAAGGCAGGGAGAACAGCTTACGAGGCACTGTGAAATTCATCCTGAGGGTCTCGTAAAGGCAGATGGGCACTAAGCCCCACTGTGATCCTGAATGCCTGAACCAGTACTAACTGCAAGCAGGCAATGAGGTGGAAATGCTCCCACTTACTAAGTACATGCAAGGAAGCACACAGGGCCTGGCACTTACTAAGTGCCCGACGAGAGAGGGAGAAACTAGGAAAGATTCCAGCCATTTCCCATTTCCTGCCCATTCAGCCCACCTGCCCATGAGGACACCACCTAGGAGCAGTTTTTAACTTTATCACATGTCCCTCCTTCCTCCAAAGAGCCACTCCGACACCAGCGTAAGTCACCACCCACCAGGGGTTTAATTCTCCTATGTCAGAAAGTCAGTTCAGAGAAGGGCCCTGCCTTGTCCCCATCCAGGGGGAAAGATCCACAGAGGCTCCTGGGCATGTCCAAGCTCAGAGCAGCCAAGGACTATTCCCTGAGCAGGAGGAGAAGAGGGTCCCGGGGTCTCAGGCTGTCTCCTCTTCTTCACTCTCCTCCTCACTCTCATGACACTGTCTGCGGTTGGTGTTAACAAAAAGGTCAGCATCACCTTCAGAGCTGGACTCTTCTCCCGATGACTGTGGCTCAGCTGGGAGTTCTGGCTGAGCCTGTCTGCATCGGGGTGGGGGGAAAGGACAATTAGCCCAAGGCCTTCTGGGAAAACCAAGAAGCCCCACAAAAAGGAGGACCATATGGCCAAGCAGTCAGGGCTCAGCGAGTCAGACACAGAGAGAATCGCAGGAAACTTGGCCAAGAAAAAGCGGCAAGAAACTACCTCCTCCTCACCCCCACCTCAAAAATTTGCTAGAAAAAAAAAAAAAAATTTGCTAGAGCTACTGACTTCAATAATAATGATTCTACTACAACCAGCACTCAATGAACCCACACTGCTTACCAGGTACTATGCTCAGCAATTTTACAAGCGTTATTCTCTTTAACCCTTACAAAGTTCCCATTTTATAGGTTAACCTGCTTAAGGTCACTCAGTTATAACTCGCAAGGCCGAAACTTTAACCCAGGGGATCTGACTTTTAAATCATACTTTCAACCACAAATTTAGAAGCTCTCACCAGGCACCCTGTGTAGGAATGAAGGAAGGTTCTATTTCCCCTCAAGGTACCAAGGCCTGAAGCCCCATTTTCTGTCTTCCCTACCCCAGGACTTGTGCCTCACCTGTTCTGGTTGTTGTGTTTCTCAGCCACTTCGGAGAAGGCCTCAGGCCTGTGCCAAGAGAAGAGCCAAAGTAAGAAAGGACAGAGAAACTCCTCAGCAAAAAAGCTGTTTCCAGCTGTTCCTGCCTGAGATGCCATGATCTTCCCTCCCCCAAATCCACAACTAGGAAGTAAATCCTCCAGAGAAGTAGGGCAGCCAGTGACCAAGGGGACCATCCTACCAGAACCCCTCCTTCTGCAAAGAGCGCACGTGGTCTTTGCAGAGCACAAAGGAGATCTCGGCCTTCACCTTCTCTCCCTCTTCGATAGGGTCAACAATGAGAAAGTCCCCTGCAGGTAGAGAGGAGAAAAAGCACAGTCAGTCCTGCTTGCAGTGGTGGAAGCTGAGGCCATAGGAAACGGTTCTGCCTCCAAAAGGGCTGCCCCTCTCACCTCTCTTGATCCAGATATTCTTGCGGTATTTGGAGGGCATGCTCACCAGGAAGCGCTGCCCCTCGGCTGTCTCCACCTCATGCAGATTGTTCCCTGGGGTCCTGAGTACCTGGTCCAGGAGAGACCAATTACCAGTCAGCCTCATCAGCCGGTTCCAACACCCACTGAGCTGTGGTGCACCCTGCCCCCACCCCAGGGGCCCAACAGGAGTGGAGAGCGGGGGCAGAGCAGCTGGTCCCCAATGTCACTTACCCTCACGATCTGCTGCTGGTCGGAGGGCACCATGTGCTCCCCCAGCAACTCCTTCACCACATGCTTCCTCTTGGTGGCCTGAGACATGTTGGGTCCTGTCCCAGGGCGGTGAGGGATGCAGAGACTATCAACTCCTCCTCCTGAGTTTCTTGGATGGCAGGCTCAGAGTGCACGACTGTTTTGAAGATGGGGAGAGGCCTTTTACTGAGGAGTGACACAGTGTCCTGGTTAAGAACATGAGCTCTGAAATCCAACTGCTTGGATTCAAACCCTACCTTGGTTATTTCCTGGCTGTTCAATTTCTCTAGACCTCAGAGAAAAGCAGTAGCTAACTCAGAACACAGTTATTAAAAAAAAAATAATCGTAAGCAAAACACTTAGCACAGTGTGAGGCACGTAAAAAAACTCGTATTATTCTTAAGTACTGACATAACCACAAAAAATAAATACGTGTTCTAGAAAAATCAATCATTCTGGCAACCACTTGGGGAAGGAGTAAGATAAACCATTTCTTCCTCAACATGCTTGTACATCCCAGGTGCAGCACAACCACACAACACAGATGCTCAATCTCTCAGCACAGTACAGACACAGACAAGTTAGGAGAATCCAAGTCAGGAACGAGTTAATTAAAGGTCAGGGTAGGCTGGCTTGGTCTTCGACATCTACTGTTTCTGACTTGGGTACTGAAAAAACAAGGACTAATGCGTACTCAGGAGACTGATGGCTTCCAAAGGAAACTCCGACGTGTCATCCCTAGCTGCCGACCCCTGCCCTCCTGCCTCCCTATTACGGAGGAAAAACGCTCAGAGAGAAAGCCCCATACTTACTCTCTGGCCCTCGAATCCCACGGGCGCTGCCTGAAAAGACCCCGCTCTCCAAGCTGGACGCTGAGATCGACTCGTCCACGACTCACTTCGCAGCTGAGCTAATGAAAGCCCAGAAAAAGGACTTGTCGGCGGTCACGACAGTGGAGTCGTCTTGGACTCGGGTCTCCTACGCCTCCGGTTCTCGTCAGACTTTCGCAAGCCCGACGGCGAGCAGAACGGCGCGTGTCAGCCTGAGTCGCACACCGTAGTTCCGGCGCTCTCCCGGAAGTCTCCCGGCCACGTCTCTCTCCTTGTCCGTCCCTCTAACTCTTCCCACCATCAGGTCGGCCAAGGGTAAGTCCTTTAGGTTCCGGATGCCGTGCAGCAGAGAAATAAAGTTTTCTTGTCACAGACCTCTGCTCCCTGAGACCGGAAATGCTTCCCGAGAAGCGAGACCACAGAAGGCAGCCCGGCCTCCCGCGAAGGAACCGGAAAGGAGCGCCTACTAAGGGCGCCCTCGAGGTCCGGGGGGGAATGCCTCAACTCGGTGATTCTAAGCGGCTAGAAGTGCCCAATGTAGATTTTTTTTTTTAAGGCGGCCCTTGAAGCGACCCGGAAGCGGAAGTGGAAGAAAGTTCTAGTGGGTTGAGGGATCGGCGGGAGCAGCCGGGTGGCGGGAGAACCCGTTACGGAACCGGAGCTGTGGGTGAGTGCGAGCCGCGGAGCAAGGCCCGGGCTGGAGGTCGGAGGAGGCGCAGGGAGGAGGGAGAGAGGAGGGGCCGCAAGTGCTGCGACGGGCCAGAGGATGCGCTTTCGGACGTGCCCTGTGGGAGGGCTCGCTGCGGCACGGGGAGGGGGCGGGGCGCGGCGCGTTTGGGGCGGGCCCGGCGGCGTGGGACGCGGAGGGGGCTGGTGGCGTGGAGGTTGAGGGGCTGGCTGAGCGGGTGTGTGCGCTCCCGCTACGCCTTCGCTCTGTGAACAGCCAGTGGGGCGGGTGGGAGAGCCCTTCATTTGCTTTTCGGACCAGGTGGTCGTTCCATTCTGGGTCAGTGCCGCCTTTGCCCAGCCAAGGTCACAGAGCAGTGACAGCTTTAGGATGGGCTCTGGGTACTGAGCGACGCTCTTTGTCCTGCGTGCGCCACCTGTTAGGGCAGGATAGTTTCTTCTGTGGGGCGGTATCAAAACGCAGCTCCCGCAGGGAGTGGCAGAGACCTTTCTCTTGAACAGTGAGGAAAAGACTTTTCTTGATTCTGTTTTCTCATCCGTAAACTGGGGGAAATCGAGAAAGCCTTCCTAACGGATGCTCTAGCTGTCTTTTACTGTGAGATTGCCAGTGGGCCTTCGAGAGTTCCCGGGTTTTTAGCCGTAACTTCTCTTTTCTTAGGATTCCCAGATTAAGCCTGATCAAGATGACAACCTCCCAAAAGCACCGAGACTTCGTGGCAGAGCCCATGGGGGAAAAGCCAGTGGGAAGCCTGGCCGGGATTGGCGAAGTCCTGGGCAAGAAGCTGGAGGAAAGGGGCTTTGACAAGGTGTGGGGCGGCTGCGTGCAGCCGGGGAGGGCTGGGGGTGGCCGACTACAGTGCTTCCCCGCAGCTGGGGAGTGAGGAGAGTGCGTGTACCTGTTGGGGATGGGCGGTGGTGTGAGATCTGCAGAGCCCGCAGGCTGGCGCCTGCCCCGGCTCCTGGGCTCCTGTGCTGGGAGCGGCACGGAAGTGGCCTTCTTGTCTTAGTCCTACAGAGCGCTCAGCAGCCCGCCTTTTGCTTTGCCCATCTTGCAGGCCTATGTGGTCCTTGGTCAGTTTCTGGTGCTAAAGAAAGATGAAGATCTTTTCCGGGAATGGCTGAAGGACACGTGCGGTGCGAACGCCAAGCAGTCCCGGGACTGCTTCGGGTGCCTTCGAGAGTGGTGCGACGCGTTCTTGTGATGCTCTCTGGGGAGCCCCCGACCCCGAGCCCCAGCACTGAGTCTCCAGAGTTTGCAGCCAAGTGAGGACTCCTCCCCCGTCCTCTACAAAGGAAAAGATTGCTGTTGTCGTGCGCACGTCCCATGGACTCCAGGGTCTTTTGGGAGTTCTCTCCCCTCACCATTTCAACTTTTTTGGAATTCTTATCCTTGCATGCATCCCCCTTTTCCTTTCCCTGCCAGTTTCGTGACAGCAGTTACCAGCTTTTCTGAGTGATTCCTGGCCCTGTCCCCGCCCCCCTGCTCCCACCTCTGGTCTGTTTTATGCCATTTGGCCCTCTTTCTGGCAAAACAGTCACTGTCCTTGTAAAGTTTTTTAAATCAATAAAGTCAGTGGCCTTCATGACTGGGCTTTGTATATGAGAAGCAGGCGGGCTGGGAGTGGCCTATTCCTCCGGGAGTGACCAGGTTTGCTGCCCTCCTTATCAGTGCAGATCGAAACTGGCAGCTTCCTTCCCACTCTGGAGGGCAGCCATCCTGGCCACACGGGCCTTGGGCAGGTGGCTTGGCGTGTCTCAGTCCTTTAGTAATGTGGGAGAGAGTGTGGGTTGATCCCTTCCTGGGATCCAGATGTCCATGTGGTCAACAGCTGGGCTAGGTAGCACCTGGTGGAAAAGTCAGTGGCAGTCAGAGCTACTAGGAAAAGGGTGGCTGGGATGTGGGTGAAGGTTTACCTGCCAACTGTCCTGTGCTCTCCTGGCCTCTGGGAGGAGTGGGCAGGGCTCTTGCAGTCTGCCCTGTTGTCTTAGGGAGGCAGAAAGAATGTGAGCATCACAACTGGGGTAGGGGCTTGAGTGAGATACACTTTTTTCTGGTATATTTTCATCTTTATTTCGTTGAAGATTTGGTATGAACTAGGTCCAGAGCTAAGATCTTTGCAAACACTTGTTTCTTTCACAATAACAAGTGACTGTTTCCTCTTCTATGGGTGAGGAAGACTGGTCCTCAAAACATAATATGGAAACCTGAGAGCCCTGTGTTCCTTGGTCATGGCGCTTGGCCTCTCTGAGACTCAGTTTCCCCTCCTGGAAAGTGATGCTGTAAGGATCAGATGCAGTGCTGGAATTGTTCAGGACACCGGCACACCTGCACTGGCACCTCAGCGAATGTTCACAGCAGCTTTGTTTATCCTCAGAGGGTTTACAGTCTGGTGAGGAGAGAAATGACAGATAATAAATACAAACATTGCGATAATATGAGAAGATTTTCATGATCTCAGGGTAGGGAAAGATTAAGAAAAAGTTGATAAGTTCAACTCCATTATAGAAACTTCCGTCATCTAAAGATACCATAAAGCGAGTGAGGAGCCTAACCCATGGTTGGAAATATTTGCAACACACATCGACAACAAAGGATTCTCTAGAGCAAGTTCAGAGCTGCAGTCAAGAAAAAGCAGACAACACAACAGGATAATGGGTAAAAGACGTGGAAGGCAGCCACAGAGGAATCCCCAAGTGGTAAGTAAGCCTGTTAGAAGGTGTTCAATCACATTCGTAGTCAGAAATGCAAACACGATGCCATCATACGCTCACGTATGGTTGTAAGTCAGACGATACCAAGTGCCGATGAGGAAGTGGAGCAACAGGATCAGATACCCAGCTGGTGGGAGTGTAAATTGGTATGAACAGTTGGGGAAAAGGGCGTTTGCCAGTAAAACTGAAGACCCTGTGAGCCAGCAATTACGCTCCCAGGGTTGTGACTGAAGACACGCACACCTGCACCAGCACTTGAGCGACTTCACAGCAGCTTTGTATATAAGGGCCCCCAGCTGGATCCCTATGTAGGGATCTCCGTGGGTGGTAAAACTAGAGGGGAAAAAAAAATGCTTATTGCAGAAGTCGATGGTAAAGAAAAAGAAGTTGGGAGTGATTGCCTTTGGGGGAGGGAGGCGGGTGTAATGCCTGGGAGCACTTGGGGCCGGGAGTGGCAGTTTCCACTTTTTGACCTGTGTGGTGGTGATCAGATACGTTCTGTGTACTTCTCTGCACATTAGCTACGTCTCAGAGCAGTAGAAGAAAGATAAAAGGGAAACCAAAAAGACCTGAGGATAGAGCAAGTAGGTGATTACTCAGAAAGTATGATGGTTATTAGTAGAGATGAAGGTTCAGTGCAAGTTTGGGTCTGGGAAGTGTGAGAAGCCCCCCTGGAAGGTCACCAGGTGGCCGGACCTGGGCCCAGCTTGTGTTAACAGGCTGCTGCCTGGGAGGGTGCCAGTCTGAAGACCAGACTGAGGTGGTAATGTGGGCTGTCCCTGGAGTTTCAGGCCATACTGTGTTTCTGATGTTACTCTCGTTGGGTCCAGGGTCACCTTGGAGTCCCCTCAGCCTTGACCCATGTGCTGTGATGCTGTCACACAGGCCTGGTGTGCTTAGGCAGGGGCTGGGCAGGGCCACGGCCTCTCCCTGCTCAGCCTTGGTACTGCCACATGGTCACTGGCACTCTGTGAGGTAATGGAGACTCCCTCCTCTTCCACGACACCCTTCCTGTGGCTCCTGTCCCTGCTGGTTGCTGGGGGCCGCCCAGCGGAGCCCTGTGGGACAGGCTTCCCTGCCTCACGCACAGGCTTTGTCTGTGAGGGGGCTGAAGCCTGCCTTCTCACCTCACCCTCGGGCCCAGGCAGTATCTGTGACAGGTTGGTGGGCCCCGAACCCTCAATCTGGTCTTCTTCGTGCGTCGCACCCAACTTCCCGCATCAGTCCTGGAGCTGTAGGAGACCAATGGCATCTGAAATGTTCCTTGTGACAGCAGCCTCTCAGAGACCCAGCCCCACCTCGGCCAGCAGGACAAAGGGAACGAGGCCTGGAACGTTGGAGAAAGCAGACCTGGGTGGGGATGGGTAGGAGGTGGGTTATCTAGATGTCAGCCCGCACTGCCTGACAGGATGTGCCTGGCCGGAGACATGGGTGGGCCTGGAAATCAGCAAATATTGACCCGGTTTTCCTTCTCCCTGCTGCACCCGAGCCAGAGCTTGACGCCCTGAACCAGTCTATCACGAGTTCTCAGATCTGCCCCAAAGCTTGAGGTGGACCCAACCCATGAACTCCGGGGTCCTGAAGGGGTCCTGCTGCCCCTGGGGAGGAAGTAGGGAGAGGCTACAGGGCAAACCCAAGCCCAAGACTCACCTTGCCACCTGCCCCAGTAGCAGCCCAGAAGGTGTGAAGTACGTGCTCGTGACCGTCACACGCGTACGTGTGAAGTACGTGCCCAGAAGGTGTGAAGTACATGCACCTCCCTTCCATGTTGCCTCCTCCCTGCAGGGACCCAGGGCTCTCTCTACTGTCACTTCTGGCCTTGAAGGATGGTAGCTTGAAAGAGCCCACCAGGCCTGGCTCTGTGCTCAGTTCCTTCCGTGCGACCTGGAACAAGTTGCTTCACTGCTTTGAGCCTCAGTCTCCTCCTCTGTCAGCTGGTGCAGGTTTGTGAAGATTCAACCAGCTAATGAACGCAAAACCCAGGGCACTTGGGAGAGCTTCTCCCCAGAGGGCAGCTTTAATCACGGTCGGATCGCAGCTTTCCTTGCCACACAGCCCCTTTTCCAGGACATGATCCATCAGGAAAGGGGAGACGAGCCCTGGGCAGGGAATAACTGCGGCCCAGCTTAAGGTTCAAGGAAGAGGGTTCTGGGAGCAGCGTGAAGGCCCGGGGTAACATGATCCTGGGGTGAAGGGGATATCGAGGGCCCACCCTGGCCAGCAAGACCCATCAGCCAGGGACAAGAGAGGGGTGCCGTGGGCAACCCGGGTTGGGATGTCTGGGTCACAGCAAAACTGAAAGCCGTGTCCTGTGGCCAGTGGGGATGGCCCATCCGAGCTCAAACCTGGCCCAGGCCTCCTTCTGGAAGCCAGAGTGGTCCAGACTAAGCATGAATGGAGTCCAGGCTAAGACTCTTTTCCAGATGAGACCCAGCCCTGGGAAAACCCTTCCCGGGGCACCCGCACCCCCAGGGAGCCTCCCACTGCACAGCAGACCTCATATCCCTGTGGAGTGGTCCAGAACTCACACACTAGGATGCTGGCACATGGTTGCCCCCCAGTGCCCACCCCTGACCCTTCCCCTTTGACCCTGCATTTCCTCCTTGTAAAAAGTAATAATCACTGCTTCTGCAGAGCTGTTATGAGGATGAGAGAACATATGTTGAGTCCCTGGTGCAAGGCCCGGCTCATATCAGGAGCCCGATAATTGTTAATTTCCCTTCCCCATCCCTCTTTTCTCACCAGGACACCACTTCTGAGTGAGTGACCTTAGACAAGTGTCCTGACCTCTCTGATTAACTTTCTTCATCTGCAAAATGAGGATGATGCTTACTCAGGGTGCTTACGAGAACAGACCAGTGGGTGAAAAGTCTTTGAAAATTGTTAGGTTGGCATGCAAAAGATTTGCTGGTGTCAGCACAAAGGAATAACAGGTAGAGTAGGGGCAAGTGAGCTGGGGACCCACTGGCCCTTGGTGAGTCAGAGACTGGGCCTTGGCTTATTTCCCAGGGAGCTGTTGGAGTTTAAGTGTGGCCACAGCTGAGTTCCAAGTAACAGGAGAGCAGATCCGGGAGAACCCAAGGAGACTCCTGGCCCCCTGGGGCTACCTCTCCACCTCTCCCCTGGGCTGCGGGCTTGGGCCTCTTACTCCCCCACTCCCAGCTTCTCTCGGGTTGGGCTCCTGCCTGACCTTGGCCTCCTCATCAAGCCAAGCTCTTGCCAGCTCTCACACAAATGGGTCTGTCCCTTTAAGGCAGACACCTGAGCCCACAACAAACTTGAGACTGTCCCTTGGCATCCAAAGGTTGTTTTTCACAGCTGGGCTGAGGGGGTGGGGTAGTAGCTGGACTGGCAGTGACCACACTGGTCCTGGTCTCCCTGGGAGAAATCAGTGCCTTTCCTGGCCCTGGGATTCTGAGAGGCCGAGAATTGGTGGGGGTGCCGGGGGGGATGCTGGATGCTTTCTCATAATATTCATCACAATCATAGCTACCACTTATTAAGCACCAACACTTTTAAGCACCAACACTTTGTTGGGTACTGAAAACCACAGCCTGTCCCAAACCCCAGGTAAGATCCTTGGAGGCCCTAAGCACTAATAAGATCTTTGTGTCCCAGGAGCAAAAAGCCCCACCTCCCCCTGGCAACAAGTGATTAAAAGTACAAATGACCCTGAACTCTAAAATACTAATTCTAAAACATCCCAACAAAAGCCACACTTTTCCCGTGTTGACTACTTCAATGCTGTTTTTTATAGATTGTCAGATTATTCCAAAAAACATCATAGCCCTATATTGCTGGTACCTCCAGCACAGGCCCAGTTTACCTATGGGTGACCCAGTCTCAGGCCATTATTGTCAGCACAACCTTAGAAGACAAGAGTTGTCACATTTCTTCAGATGAGGACACTGAGGCTCCCAGAGGTCCAGGGACTTGCTGGAAGTCCCCCCGGCAGTAAACGGCAGAGCTGGGACCACCCACACACCTCCTTCTGGCCAGTTCTCATTCTTTGGGTTCAGTCTGGCTTGAGAGCACAGATTTGGCTTAGACTGCTGGGGCTCAAAAGCCAGTGTCACCGTTTACTCTTTGCCAGTCGGTGTCCTTGGGCAAAATCAGTCGTTCCCTCTTTCTCCTGTTCACTCCTCTGTAAAGTGGAAACATTACTGATCCCCACGTCATGCTGGTTGTGAGGGTTAAACATTGCCCCGCTCGGCGCAGTAACATCCCCTACTTACCTGCTGTTTATACAGCTCCTGGCCTCCCCTAAGCCCTTTACTTATTGAATCCTCACAGCAACCCGTTTCACAGAGGCGGAAATTGAGGCCGTGAGAGTTAAGTAACTTCTCCAAGGCTACACAGTGGAGACAGTTAAGAGCTTGCTGGTAGCTGTTGTTGGTATTTCACACGTGATGGGCCTCTGTGAACTGTCCCACTGGTGGCACTTGTTGCTGGGGGCTGTCCTTGCCCTTGCCCTCACCGGACTAGGTGTGCCTGGAGGGCACGCAGCGTCGTGATACACAGGTGTGCTCGGGGCTGTCCGCTGTCCCCCTCGGCGCCCGGAAGGCGGCCTTGCCCAGGCCCGGCGATCCCTGCCCGCCGGTGGAGGCACGCGGCGGGCGGGGCCGGGCGGGGCCGCGCAGCCCGTAAAAGCGGCGCGGGCCCGCGGCTGGACACCGACGCCGGCAACCATGGCGCGTCCGAGCCTTCTGCTGCCGCTGGGCCTGGCCCTGCTCGCGCTCTGCCTCCTGGCGCTGCCCCGCGACGCCCGGGCCCGGCCGGGGGATCGCGAGGTCGGAGAGCGGCAGGACCTGTCGCCCAACGACCCGCAGGTGCGGAAGGCGACGCAGGCGGCCATGGCCAGCTACAACATGGGCAGCAACAGCGTCTACTACTTCCGCGACACCACCATCCTCCGGGCGCAGAGCCAGGTGCGCCCGGCCGGCGGGGCGGGGCGGGGCCGGGCCGTGGGAGGCGAGCGCGACCCCAGCCGGGCAGCAGATGGAGGGGGCGACACAAGAGTAATCAGCATGGCATTTTAATACAACATATTTTTCAAAATCCAATTAATGCCAAAACTTCTTGCGGAACAGAATATCTAAATTTCGAATAAGATCCAACCCTGAATTTGCATGGCTACCTCACTAGCCTCACACTAGTCCCTGCCGGGATGGGCGAGTTGGGGAGGGGGGGAGAGGGAGATGGGGCAGTTGTGTGGACTTGGGTCTCAGCCTCCTGCGTGGCCCAGTCTCTGCCCCTCTCCCCAGGGCTCCCCACCAGAACTGCCTGCCGCCCCCTCCCCATCCTTCCTCTCCCCTCCTCCCAGACCTGAATCCCAAAGGCAGTGTGCCGGATATGTCCTAGGGAAGGTAATGGGAGATGGGAGCAAATGGAGGGAGGTGAGAGGTCCAGGTCAAAGGTTGTCCCCCGGCACCCCTGACCTGCCCCCACCTCTGCCTCAGTTGGTGGCGGGCATCAAGTACTACCTGACCGTGGAGATGGGGAGCACGGCCTGTCGGAAGAATGCCATGGCTGGAGACCACATAGACCTCACCACCTGCCCCCTGGCCGCAGGGGTGCAGCAGGAGGTAACAGCCCTGCCCCCAGCCAGGCATCAGCTCACCCAGTGGCCAGCGGCCGGGCCCTCGGGTTGTACAGCTCGAATCGGTCTGGCTGGCCCTGTCCCTGCCTCCTGGATGACTCAGCCTTGAGAGCAGTGTGAGGTGCAGAGAGGAGCAGACTGGGGCTCCCCCTGGAGTGAGGGGCTGGGCTGGAAAGATCTGGGCTCTGGTCCTGGCATCTAACTTGATGTTCCTCCTTGCATCCTGGAGCACCGCAGGCACAGGGCTGACTGTGGGCAGCAGGCGGCCTGGGGCCTGGGCTCACCCCTCCTTCTTTCCTCATGATCTATTTGCAGAAGCTGCTCTGTGACTTTGAGATCCTTACGGTTCCCTGGCAGAACTCCTTCCAACTTCTAAAGCACGACTGTGTGACCCTGTAGTAGACCCCTGTGGGCTTGGGTGAGGGAGGGAGCGGGCGGGTCTGGGCAGGAGTGAGCGCGTCGGTGGAGGGCATGTCAGGTTCCTGGACCATATATGTAGCAATAAATTGCTAGCACTGCTTCTTGCATTGGTCTCTTCTGAGTGCCTCACTCTTCCTCCCTCTCCTGTTCCCCAGTCCCACTCTCGGCAGCTCCCAACACCCCCCTCCAGCTCCCAACACCCCCCTGACAGGGTGCCCACACCACCCACAGCTGAGCTTCTGCTGTCTCAGCCCAGACGGTGCTAAGGGTGCAAAGTTCAGCTCCCAAATTTGGGGTCCCCTGAACACCCCAGCATCACAGACGTAGAGGAACGAACCTCTAGAGACTCCCAATATTGGCAGAGTTATGGGTTCGGAGACAAAGTCACAGGAGAGGGATGATGCCCCAAGACTGGAAAGGGACGGGAGCCAGTGAAGGCTCTGAGCCGCACCTGAGTTCTGCTTCCTCTCAGTTGCCAGGACGACTCAGAGTGGCGCGTGAGAGTTTTAGCCAGCCTGGCCCCAGTGCACTGAGCTCTCAGCCTGTGAGATTCTTATACCAGCATGTGGCCCAGACATGGCAGAGCCCCTGCCGGGCAAGAGACCACGAAGGCTGGACCCTGTGGACCACATGCCGGAAGGACTCCCCAGTGCTTTGTCCTGAGCAAGACGCCTGCAAGGGGCTGGCAGGGAGCGCGAAGGGGACCGAGGTCAAATCCACTGTCCGTAGGAGGGATAAGGGGACAGATGCAATTCAATGTCATTTAAAGAAGAGATGGAACATTTTTTGCGCACCTGAATTTGTGGCTGGAATTAACGCTCACTACACATGCACACACACACATCCAGAACTTCGCAAGACACCAGACAGACACATAAACCCACCATGCACCCTCAGATTCCTCCCAGACACCACACATATATCCAGAAAAAGACACACATAACCTAGCAAACCGGAAACACACACACACACACAGAAGCAACACCCCCATCCCGAGGATAACCTGGAGAATACACCCCAAAACACACAGCCCCAGGTACACACCTGCCCCAGCCGGAGCTGTTCCTCAGATGCACAGACACACACCCATGCCTGAGACAGGATGGGCAGGAAGCAGATCCTGTGGGAGCACGAGGTGTGGGTACCCCTAGGCCCAGGCGGCTGGACAGGGTGGCTGTGGAGAGCACCCTAGGGCCCGACCGGCCAGGCCTCGTGCCTGCCTGGCTCCCTGCCAATGCTGGCACTTACTGAGGAACAGCCCCAGCTCCCAGGCCCTGCCCTCTAGAGCCCTGGGAGGCCATATGGGGTGGCGATGGGGAGATGGCAAATGAACTGATTCCCACCTGGAAGCTTGAGGGGCTGAGTGTGACAGGAATGAGGGATGGAGGGAAAACTTCCAGCCTCCCAGCGGCTCAAGCCTGTCGGATATGGCCTCGCAGACAGCCCGGGGGCCTGCGGTGGGGCAGCCGCTGGAAGAGCTCCCATGTGCCACCCGGCAGGAGCCTCCTGGGTGGCTGCCACGGGGTGAGAAGTGGCAGGAAATGCTTGTTGAATCAGTGTGTGAGGTGGTGGGGTGAGGTGAGGCCGGGTGGCCTCTCCACCCCCGGAATCTGTGCCCAAATCCCAGATGGCATTTCCTCCGCACAGTCAATGCCCGGGCCCTGGGCCAGCCCGCACCCTCGGCCGGGCCAGGGAGGAGACGCGCTGCTTCTGTCCGGGGGCCCGTAGACGTCACCACTGTCTGGTCCGCACTGGAGGTAGGGGGGTGGCTGGCAAAACTGTCTGTCACCTCTCAGCTCCCACTCCTGCGTTCCGTCCCGATCCCCTCCAGCTTCACTCTGCCAGCTTCACTCCCCATCTGGTGGGAGGCCTCCCTCCCTCTGGCTGGGCTTGACTTAGTGCTCAGTGCCCCGCCGCCGTCTTGGGCATCCTGCCCAGGCTCAGGCTAAAAGCAGGGGAACTCATCCCTTGCTTCCCTCTAACAGAGGCTTGTCCACTCCACACACACCCGGCCCCCCCACCCCGAGGCCACAAGGACTTGAGCAGCCTCCACCCTCCCTCCCCTCACTGAGGCTCTTTAGCCTGACCCCAGGCAGGGCAGGGCATGGCGATGGCCTCTGCCTTCCGAGCTCAGGCTGCCCGCATCGAGCTGGCGCCCTTCTGCTGGATGCTGACGGTGCCGGTAGCCCTGGGCTCTGAGACCTCGTTTCTGGAGCATCCTGGTCCCTCGGGCCCTGACAACCGTCCTGTTCTTGTTCTCCTGTCTCCTGGGCCAGACGGGCCTCCCTCCCCAAAGCAGGGTGACCGCTCCCTCTCCCTCCAGCACTGAGCCTGGCCCACATGCCACGTCACCCCGCTGGCTGCTGTTAAGGCCCTGCCAGGCCAGGATGCCAGGCCCCAGTGGGGCAGGGAGGGATCCAAGGACAGAGCCTTTCACCTGAAACACTCGCACACACATGCTCGAGGATGCACGTGCGTGCAGGCCCACAGGTTCCCTTGCGGCTCGGGCCCAGCCAGGGAGGACACGGAGCCACCTGGGGTTTTAAAGCTCTGTTGGGGCCCAGCCCTGCAGGCCCAGTGATCTTTCCAGCAGAGATGGGGACTTGGCCCGACCCGGGGGAGAGCCTGCCAGAGGCTGAAGCCTGGACTCGGGCTGCCACTCTGGGGATCACTTCCTGAAGTCCTCCTCTCCAGCCTGCGGGGTGGGTGACAGGTGATGGCGCCAGCCCTCTGCCTCCCAGAGGCCCACACCGCTGTTACTCAGGGCGGCTTCCAGGCAAAGCCCCCGAGGCCCGGCCTTCCAGTGCCCTCCCCCTCCATCTGGCTCCTCCCAGGTCCTGCCTGGTTCACCTCAAACGTGGTGTCCACAATCTCATCGATGACAGCTGCCTGGGAGCGGAATTTCTGCTGGTAATGCTCCACCCCGGACACCAGCTGCAGGAAGTGGAACAGGAGCTCCCGCTGCCTGAGGGGACGGGGGGGGGGGGGGGGGGGGGGGGGGGGGGGGGCGGGGGGGGGCGAGGGGGGAAGTGGGAGGGGGCAGGGGGGAGGCAAGGCTGGGCCATCTCAGCCCCCAGAGCCCCCTTCTCCCCCCACTCACAGCACCCCATGCCTCCATTTCCAGCCACGGGCGCCACTTCTCTGTGTGTGGCCCTCCACGGTATATTTCCTTTTCCACATATCCGCGCCCCTGCTGCCACCAGCTGCCGGTACCATAGAGGGTTCTGACGATTAAACTGTTCACCTCCAAACCGCCCATGCCTCCATGTGTCCAAGCTACCCCATGCTGACTCCTGCACCCGCTCAACCACCTACCCGCATCCCCGCCCGTCTATCTAGCCATTCCTCACCCATGGGGCCGCCCCGCCCTTTCCCTCACTCACCTATCCCTCCATCCACCTGCTTTTCCCCGGCCCCGCCCCCCACCCCTTCATAGTCAGCCATCCACCTAAACCCCCAGCCCCACCCACTACCCATTCATTAACTCCTTCACTGCCAGCCTGTCTTATCAATCCAGCCATCATATAACCCTGAAATCAATGAACACTGCACGGTGCTCCAAGGACATAGAAACAAATAAGAAACAGCCGCTGCCCTTAAGAAGCTCAGTCTGTGGCAGAGCCAGGAAAGCAAACCAAGGGTGTTTACACTTGTGATAAGTATAAACAGAGGGCATCGAGGGGCCCAGAGGAGGAAAACCTCACCCAAGTACTGGGGATCAGGAAAGGCTTCTGGAGGAAGCGTCACTGAGCTGAGCTTGAAAGACACTTGAGGGTTTGCTGAGCTCAGACCCGGTTTCTGGTGCGCCAAGGTCTGTGAGCAGCAGGGAGTGTACTGGGGGCCGGAGTGCGCCTCGGGACGGATGAATTCAAGGTGGAGACATCCAGGGGAGGTCAAAGCAGGGCGCCCGGACCTTAAGCTAAGGGAGACAGGAGGCCTTGTAGGGCTGTAAACTCGGGGAAGGCAGGGAAAGCCAAAACTACTTTTAACAAAGATCAGTCTCTAAATCATTAAAAAGAAAAAGGAAGGAAGAAAAAAAAGATTCAAACAAACTAAACAACAAAAACAAGACCACTCTCGGTGGAGGTGGAGGTGGGCCAGTGGAGAAGAGTTTGGGGGCCGAGAAACCCCCAGGGAAAGCATCACAGAGGAGCCCAGGCCAAGGTACCAGGATCTGGAACGTGGAGGGCAGCCGGGAGGGCGGCCGGGAGGGTGGCCGGGAGATGAAACGAGCAGGATTGGATCTCAGCTCTTCCGGCTCTTGATCACCTGAGCCTGGTGTTGGCAGCCAGAGAACATTCCAGGCAGAGAGAACAGTGTGGGCAAAGGCCTGAAGGTGGAGAAGTATGTGCTGTGCTGTACGTAAAGCCAGGATGTGTTGGAGGTGTGGGGTGGGGCCGTGATCATGGAGGGCTTGGCGCTCAAGCTCTGTCGGTGGCCAAGAAGAGCCTGGAAGGTGCCAGCAGTCAGGCTGGTTCTCTGGGGAGCCAGGCCTGAGAGCCAGGGCGCAGGAGTCTGTGCCAAGGACCCCTGGCCATGAGCACAGCCACTAGTCCCCAGCTGTCCTGGCCCAGCGGCCACTCGCGTTGACATCTGCCTCCCAGGCCTTTACCAAGCTGTTTCCCGACCCACCCTCCCCATCCCTGAAGCCGGCTGGAGTCCACCCACCCTACGTGGCCCCGCCAAGGTCTTTAGAGGGGGCCCTCACGGGCAGGTGCTAGTCTGTGTCCGCTTTGGGCCTCTGGAGTCCTCGCAGAACCTGGCCCAGAGCAAGGATCAGGGATGCTTCTGGAGCAAAAAGATGAGCAGAACCCCTGCTCCTGCAGCCTCTGTCCGCTGCCCCTGCCCTGGGCCCTCAGCCTCAGAGGGGCTCTCGTGGCCCTTCAGGTGCTGCTGGTGGGATTCTCTTGGTGGTACCAGGTGACTCTGAGTGAGCAGAAGCCACTCAAGGCCTCCACATCCCACCCACAGGCTCTACATAAGCCTTAGGGCTCTACCGCCCTTCCAGAGAGGCGGGCAATGCCCCTTTCCCACGGCGGTCCACCGGTCTGGCCCCCGGACCTCTCCCCTTAGACCTGAGGCCTCCCCTCCCTTTGCATCTCCTTACTTCTCAGTCATGCCTCCAAATTTTTTCTCAATGAGCTGCTTCTGTATAGTGTGTCCACTTATCACCTCTTCAGGCTCTGCATGTAGGGAAAGAAGGGGGAGGTCAAGACGCTGCCTGGATTGAGAGAAGGTGGAGGAAACCCCGTGTGTCATGGAGATAGTCAAACAGGAGCTAAAGGGGTTTTTGTCCAGGATGACCCCAAAGAGATTGTTTCTCCGGGCATGGAGTGTGTTTTGTTTGTTTGCCCATCCAGCATGCGTTCCCTCTTCTTCTGGTAAAAGTTTCCCAATTTTCCTGGGGAACCACTCCCACCCCTTTTGGTGCACGTTGCCTAGCTGGGGTTGACCCCACCCCCCAGCTCTAAGGACATATGACTCAAGCCTGGCCAAGCAGAATAGCCTATCCTTTCAGCCGTAGCGATTGGTTCAGAAATAGGCAGGTGACCAACCTGAGCCAAGGAGATTCATTTCTGGGATGTTGTTCGAACCGTTGGGAGAAGGGGACCCCTGCTGGGAGAGCTTGGGATACTTAAACTGTGAGGATTTGGGACTAGAGTTGCAGGTGGTCACTTTCCCACCACAAAGGAAGAGCACCCTAAGCACAAAACCACACAGAGAGCCACAGCGCAGAGAACTGGAAGGAGACCAAATCTCAACCATCATTGGGTCCTGGATCCAGCCGTTCCTGAAAGCCCATGAACTCTCAAGTTGCTAATAATTTAAGACAGTTAATTCGTCTTTTTGCTTAAGCTTTTCTGCACTGAGTGTTCATGATGGAGAGGGCAGGTGGGGGTCCAGGTGACCCCTGAGGGCCCTTAGTCCTCTGGTGTTGATGATCCTGGGATTCTGGAGCTCAGATTCTAAAGTTCTGAAGGTCTTTAAGCAGGAGGCAAAGCAATTGGCTCAAAATCTATTTACCCAGGAAGTCAGGTGTGTAAAGATGAACATGTACAGAAAACTTCATTTTTATAGACTCAATTTTTATAGACACTTTGAGTGACTCTGGACAAGTGGGTATAACACCTTGACAAAAGCCTCAAAAACAGTTGAAGCCACCTCATATAAGACCAACTGCTACAAACTTTGTAAGTTATTAACAGAAACGAACGTTTGGTGAATCATAATTTGGCTAATTAGTTGTTTTGCAAATGGGTCTTTCAAGAATTGACTATCAGTTTAATTGGTTGTTGACGGTTAGTCCTGGAGCTTTTTGGACCGAAGTTCTAAGCTCTGAAAGTTCTCCTGAGTGTCAGGTTCTAAGACTCTAAACCTGGGCATCGGGAATTCCCTGGCAGTAGGTCCAGTGGTTAGGACTTGGCGCTTTCACTGCCGGGACCTGAGTTTGACCCCTGGTTGGGGAACTAAGATCCCTCTAGCCGCGCAGCATGGCCAAAAATAAATAAATAAATAGGTAGATAGGTAGATAAATAAATAAGGCTGAGCCTGGAGCTCTGTGCCTGCCTGGGAAGAAGCAGGCTGCTGGTACCTGCTTCCATGAGCTCTGTCAGTGAGTCATCCAGTAGCTTCTCATGGACCTGGGAGGCCTTCTGCGAAGAAGAGGCCTCAGTTCTGCCAGCGTCCCATGTCTGCCCATCCCTGGAGCACCTTCCTTCCTTCCCTCCAGCTTATGTGTCCCCCTCCCCGTGTCTTCCTGATTCGTCCCCCTGCCCCACTCCCTCACTACCTCCTGCTTCACTTTCTCCAGGCCTTTGAGCAGGGCCATCTGGAAGTTATCCACCAGGACGGCAATCACCAGGCTGGGGCGGGAGACAGGAGGAGGCTGGAGGGGAGGCCCTGAACCCTCCTCTGGGTTCATCGTGGCAGAGCCATGGTGAGAGGGGAGGGGAGGGGATGCCCCGGGGTTAGGCTGGGGGAAGTGAAGCTGGGGAGCACAGGCGTGGGGGCCTCACTTGAGGAAGATGAAGTACTGGATGATGATATATATCATGAGAATGGGGATGATGTACCAGGCGCCTGGGAGAGAGGGGGTCGTTCGAGCTGTGAGTTCCTTGCCGGTCCTCACCACACCCCTGCCAGCAAGGCTCAGAAGCCCCACTTTGCAGATGGGGTAACTGAGCCCTCAGGGTCTGCCCACTCAGCCAGCCCCTGCCCTCCACCCAGCCTGAGGCCTGCCCTACCCTGGGCTCGGCTGTCCAGGTAGATGAGGGACCAGTCGTCCAGGGTGAGCAAGGTGAAGAGGGTGAAGATGGTGGTGAAGATGTTCTGGAAGCGCTTGGGGTCAGAGTAGCGGAACAGTGCCCGGAACACCACAGAGAACAGGACTGGCTGTTGAGGACCAAACCAGGCTCACAGGGTCCTCTCTCCCCTTCTTCCTCTCTCCCTGCCACCCCCAGTTCCTGGTCTCTCCCCCCAACTCCATCCATTGCAACATCTCACTCTCCCACCCCAGCCCCCGTGGCACAGGATACAGAGACAGGTGAACATGAGGATGAGGATGGCGGTGATGGACGGCAAGGACTGGGCCAGGGTCCCGGTCACTTCCTGGAGGCTGGTCAGGAAGCTGTGGGCAGAGGTTGAGAAAGAGGCTGAGTCAGTGGGGTGGGGATCAGTGTCTAGCAGTTGGAGCTGATTACAGCTTTCAGACTGCTGATTACAGGGGTGGGAGGTCCCTGATTTGCTAGTGACTTGGGGCGGGGGGTGTCCCAGACCCTCTCTGGAAAATAAAGAGATTGATCCTAGTGGATGGCAGGAAAAGCAGGCTGGAGTCTGCAGCCTCCTTGTGGGCAGCTGTGGGTCCGCTGACCTGAGCCTCCGCAGGACCCGGATAGCTCGCAAGGCTCGCAGGCTCTTGAAGACCTTGAAGATGCGGAAGATGCTTTGGTTGTAGACCACGCGCATGGAGGAAGAGTTGATCTGCATGAGCATGAACTCCAACACAGCCATGATCATGATGAAGAAATCTACAGAAACAGGGGCACCTGGGTGTAATGGGCTCCTGCCCAGGCTCACAGACCTCCCAGTGCCAACACCCCCTGCTCCTGTCGCCCCTGGGCAGTTCAGGGGCTCCCACTACACGCACACACACACACACATGCCCCATCCCTACCCACCCAGGTTGTTCCAGGGGTCCAAAAAATACTTGAGGCCCAGAGCAATGATTTTGAGCACAGCTTCCACCACGTAGATGCAGAGGAAGATGGAGTCCAAGGCCATGAAGTACCACTCTGTGGGGGACACGGGGGAGGGGGGTCTCACTCAGGGGTCTCCCCAGCAATCCAGCCTCTCCTTCCTCCTCCCCACTGGAACCTCACACTCAGCCATTTAGGGAGAAGCTGACTCTGCCGAATGGCTGTGTGTTTTAACTGCTCTGTGACTCACTCTTCTTGCCTATAAAATGGTGATAATAACAGTCTGCCTGATAGAATTTTCACAAGCATTAAATGCTTTTCACGGGCTTCCCTGGTGGCACAGTGGCTGAGAGTCCGCCTGCCGATGCAGGGGACACGGGTTCGTGCCCCGGTCCGGGAAGAGCCCACATGCCGCGGAGCGGCTGGGCCCGTGAGCCATGGCCGCTGAGCCTGCGCGTCTGGAGCCTGTGCTCCGCAACGGGAGAGACCACAACAGTGAGAGGCCCGCGTATGGCCAAAAAAAAAAAAAAAAAAAAATTGCTTTTCACAGAGTAAAGGGCTTAGAATGGAGCCTGAAACAGCTTGCAAGAAACATCACTCTTCTTCTCCCCTTAGTTTATGGGCCCTGTGGCAGGTCCTTACCTTCACTTTGCTCCCCAGGGTTTTAGGGACCATCTTCCCAGGTTTCCCACCCTCATCCCTCCAGGGCCTCCTGCTTGCACAGTCTCCTGGCCCTTGCAGCTGACCTGGGTTCTGGGCATCCTTCCCGCAAAGCAGCGTACTTAGAGCTGATGCGCCACCTGGTGGCTATAGTCCAAAACAGCAAACCTCAAATTTATTGGGCTTTTCTGCCTCTGGCGGGCTGGTTGACTTCAGCAAAACTCTCTGAGCCTCACTCTACTGCTGGGCAATGCCGCTTACTTCCCAGGGTGAGGATCAAATGGGATAAGCGATATAAATCCCCCGGCACTTGATCCGGCCCACGGGAGGCTTGGGACAACATCAGTGGCCTTCTCCATGTGAACAGGGCTCCCTGGCTCTTACCACCCCGGACCTCGACTTCAGCGAAGGTCTGGGCCACGAGCATGATGGTGTTGAGGCAGACGATGAAGACGATGAAGGCTTCAAAGGCCAAGGAGTCAGTCAGTTTCCTGAGCATTCTCGAAAGGCCCCACATGAGGTGGCTTAATTTTTCCCACAACAAATAGAAGAGGTCCACAGTGTGCAGCTTCTTGTGGGTTCGTGGGGCTCGGCCAGCTGTGAAAGGGCCAGAAAGCCAAGCCCATGGGGGAAGGGGACACGGCGATCCGGTCTCCCTCCCAGGCCTGCCTGCCATGAGCTCACTTAGGTGCCTCCATGCTAGTCCTGCGCTGGTATAGGAGCCGCAGGCTTGACCCCTTCCCCGACAGGTGCCAGCTTGCTTGGGATTTGAGGTCTGCTTGAGCTCACGCTCCTACACCTCCATGCTTTTCTTTAAGTCACATGGCAACTTACACACGGAAGACCCCATCCTCCTCGCCACCCCATCCTCTTGGTAAACTCTCCTTCTCCCTCCAAGATTCTGCTGAAACATCACCCCTGTTGGCTGACTTTTCTGCCCACAAACAATTAGACACTCATCCCTCACTGCTTGTTTGTGAAGCTGATGCCGTGTTTACGGAACTACCAGGGGCCAAGTTTGGGGGATCATATGTTAACAGCCAAAGTCCCTCCCTGCCCTCTAACCAGGCCCTCATTCAGGCCTCTGGCCTCAAGAAGCTCACAGTTCAGTGGGGGAAACATGGACAAACAGAATCCACGGTGGTAAATGTTCTGATATGGATGCTAGACCCCTCTCACTGGGTAGTCTGGGATTGGCTGTATAAGTGATCACCCCCAGCTTTCATACTAGAGAAGAGGAAATGTTCGAGAAGTGAACATGCGAATGAATAAAGCAGTGACTGCATGAACCAACAACCGACAGTCTGGAGAAGTGCCTAATCCCAGGAATAAAAGATTGGATGGTGAACAGTCAGGCGAGTGAATAGCCAATGGGATACACCTGCAGGTGAGAGCAAGCCTCGTGATCTGCGGAAGGACGTTCAGGGCCTGACTCAGGTCTGGAATCTGGGCCAGGCAGCTGGAGTTGGGGGGTGGGGGGCAAGCCAAGACTCACTTTTGTGCTTCTGGATCTGCTCGTCTTCTTCGGGCCAGCTTTCCGAGGTTTTAGAGGAGGAGCCCTGAGGATGGACTTTGCTGGAGGTCTGGGCAGGGTGTGAGTACGCTGTGTTCAGGGAACGAGCCAAGCTGAAGGCTGAGCTCTGTCTATCTGGCTTGCTAGGTTGGGGGGCTACTTGACGAGAACAGGCAGAGCCGAGGGAGGCTGAGGCCGCACTGTGGGACGTGTGTGGGCCAAAGAGTTGGGAGCTATCACGACGGTACTCCCCATAGTGGTGCTCTCGGTGGAGGTAGTCACGAGGATGTGCACCGTGCTGGTGCTCTCTGTGCTGGTGCTCATCATGGTGGTAGGACCCCATGGAGGCAGGCCTTCTGTGGTGATGGGCTTCATGATGGTGGTGCCCGCCATGGTGATGGGCCTCACTGTGCTGGGCAGGGCTACCAGAGTGGGAGAAGTCTCTATGGTTGTAAGGCACACCTTGGTGATAAAGCCCACTATGGTGGGAAACCTCACTGTGGTGGTGAAACCCACCATGGTGGTGGGACTCCCTGTGCTGCTGGAGTCTCCCATGGTGGTAGGACTCCCTCTGTTGGTGGGGCCTCCCATGATGTCTCCTGCTACTGTGGTGGTGCTCGTCATCACAGTGGTCCTCACCATAGGAATGGTGGGAGATGAAAGCGCCACAGGAGGTATCCGGGAAGAGGGATGAGGAGCGGTGGAAGCGGTGGGAATGGCGGGAGAAGGCATTGTCATGGAAGTCTTGAGGTCCATCACGATGAGGGGATATGCCATGATGGTGGGACTCACCATGGGGACGGGACACCCTTCGGTGATGGCGGTGGACTCCACCATGGCCTGGCCTGTGGTGTGTGGTTGGTGAACTGGGGTGAGAGAACACATCCGAGTCATCAGTGTCTGCCTCACTTTGAGCCTTTTCAGCCATCGAGGGTTGATCCATGACTATGCTGTGAACCCCGGATTGAGGAAAGCTCAAGATGTGGGCCTAAGAGCCCTTCCTGGATTGCCTTTCTCGCCTAAGCCGTGGCACTGGGGCTTCTAGGAAAGCCTGACTTCTCATGGAATTCTCCCCTCTATGATGTCACAAACAGGCCCCTTAGTAGACCTAATTCCCAAATGCCTCCTCCTGGGCTACAGTCCAGAATCAAGGATCGGTGTGTCTAACCTCCTCAATGTAAAAGGATGAAACTGAGGTCAAGAAAGGAGAAGGGACTGGCCCAAGGTGACCCAGCAGGTCAATGGGAAAGCTGGACAGAGAATTCTGGGGTGACACCATAGGCCCCAGCAGTTGCTTTAGCAAGTTTAGCTCTGTTACTGGAAAAAACTTCAAGAAGCCAAATGGTCTAGTCCCCAGTTGTACCTAGATACCAACTGGCTCTAAGGTTCAAACTGCCCAACTCCACTGTAAGTAGGTGTGTGGCCGTGGGCTAGCTGCTTAATCTTCCTATGCCTCAGTTTCTTCCTCTGTAAAATGGGGATAATAACACCTACCTCAAAGGATCAAAAAAGTTAAGATATGTAAAACTTATACTTGCAGCACAATAAATGTTAATTAGTATCGTTATTCTCTCCTTCATCATTGACAGGGATGAAGAGGAAATACCTCTCTTGGGTTATTACTAAAATAAAACCGTCAGCCATTATTTACTGAGGACCTACATTAAGAACTCTTTTTTCTTTTTAAATCTATTTATTTATTTATTTATGGCTGTGTTGAGTCTTTGTTGCTGTGCGCGGGCTTTTCTCTAGTTGCGGCGAGCAGGGGCTACTCTTCGTTGTGGTGCGCGGGCTTCTCATTGCGGTGGCTTCTCTTGTTGAGGAGCACGGGCTCTAGGCACACGGGGTTCAGTAGTTGTGGCACGTGGGCTCTAGAGAGCAGGCTCAGTAGTTGTGGCGCACGGGCTTAGTTGCTCCACGGCATGTGGAATCTTCCCGGACCAGGGCTCGAACCCGTGTCTCCTGCATTGGCAGGCAGATTCCTAACCACTGCGCCACCAGGGAAGCCCACAAGACTTCATTTAAAGCAATGTAAGGTTCATAGGAAAACTGAGGGGAAGGTACAGCGATTTCCCATATGCCTTTGCCTCGACCACATGCATAGTCTCCCACATTATTAACATTCCAACCAAAGTGGTACGTTTACTACAATTGATGAACCTACAATGACACAGCAGCATCCTCCAGATTCCATAGTTTACATTAGGAGTCACTCTTAGTGGTGTATATTCTATGGGTTTGTATGCACTTTTAATATAATCCTCACAATAACCTCACAGGATGGATATTATTTACCCCCAGTTTACAGAGGAAGGTACTGTGGCTCAAAGAGTGTAAATGAGCTGCTCAATCTTCTGGAAGCATTCAGGTCCCTCGTTTGACTACAGCTGCTTCCTGAATGCTTGGTCACAGCCAAGTCCATAGCAGCGTTGGGTATCAGGTTCCCAGTGATGAAAGCCCTCAAAGGGCTCAGTGTCTGTCGCCAGTAGCAGACAAGGCAAAAGTTTGTGATAGGACTACTAATTGTTCCACAAATCCATTCTCCTCCTCTTCCTGGCACGTGGCCTCCCAGCTAGAGATGACATTTCCCAGGGTGCCTTGCACCTAGGCTTGGCCAAAGGGTGAGAGCAGAAGTAATGTGAGAACTTCCGGGTCTTGGATTTAAAGCACTGGGCCAGGAACCTCTGTTTCCCACCGTTCCTATAGGCTAGAGCGTGGTTCCACAAGCAGACAGGATCGATATTCTAGGGCAGAGATTTCTGCGTTCTGCAAAACCACGGAATTAGCCTTGAGATCTTTCTAGTTTACGGATTCCGTCTTGTGATGAGAAAAAAAACCCTCAGCATTATTTTCGAAACTCGCATGCTGTGTGATGCCAGCGCTTTCAGTGATGGACAGTAATCGAGCAGCCTCGGAAACCATTTGTGAAACGTTGTTCAGCCCCATCTGCAGTGCTCATTGGGTGGGGCCTTGCTCAGTTTTCAGCGTGAGATCAGGAAGTCTGTCGATCATGTGTGAACACAGTATTGCCCGGATAGGAGGAGGTAAAGAAGGTGACCTCAGCCTCGCCCTCCTGGTTACCTCCCTCCACCTCCCCTTAGGCGCAGATGACTGACTTAGGGGCGCAAACACTCTGGTGTGATAGAAAATCAGAGGAAATTTTTCTTCTAAGGAAATCATTTTTGCCTCGACGTAGCGGCCTCCCTGCCACTTTGCTGTTGATGCGAGCACTGTAAAACATGAATTATGCAGGTTAGAAGTGAATTTCAGCATGATTTCATATCTTGTTGCAAGTTTCCTGCTTAGTTATATATGATGCCCTTCTATTGTATGTCTTATTAGTGTTTGTGTTTTACAAATGGGTCTAGCGATTCCATGTGATGCTGTTTTATCATCAGGTGTGAAGTGAAAGAGGAGGAGCTTAGGACTGTGGACAAATCTGGTAGGGCTAGCGATGAAGAATTACAATTTACAAGTGTAGCAATGGCTTCAGGAAAATCGAAGAGAACTAAATTACAAATTACGCCATTTGACAAATAAATGTGCTGATTTTTAACCTATCGTATCTCAAAACAAACAGGGTAAGGCTTTTATAGGCTACATTTAGTACAAAGGCTCAAAGAGCAAGTTATTTGTAACAGACCAATTGTCCAGAAAAAGAACCCAATAATGCTGGCATGTAAAAGTATATGAGTGACGCGTTAGCGCAAGATGCTCAACAAAAGAGTGTAAGTGTTCTACTCTCAGAGAGAGTGACAACGCAACGTGTTGATGTCACGTGATGCTGAAGAACTTTTCTTTTTTTCTTGGTAATTAGCTGAAAACTAACAGATTCTTTATCCAGGCTGATGAGTCAACAGATTTCACCGATAAAGCCATGTTTTTAGAAGTGGCACTGATAAATGCCACTTCTAAGATTTGTAAATGATGCTGGTAATCGAGACTTTTCTTTTTCTGCGGCAAACAGCTTTTACATAGAAACAGCCAAGATATGATTAATGTTTTCTTCATATCTAGAATCAGAAGGTCTGTCTTGGAAGAACTGTCTTGGCATTTGAACTGATGGTGTTTCCATCAAAAGTTGGCTCCATAAGAGTTTTCACTGCTGTTATAAAAAAACAAAACCAGGACTTCCCCAGCGGTCCAGTGGTTAAGACTTCACGCTTCCACTACAGGCGGGGGTTCAGGTTCGATCCCTGGTTGGGGAAGATCTTGAATGCCCCGTGGTGTGACCAAAAAAAAGAAAAAGAAAAAAAACAAAACCAATCAAAACCCAACAAACAAAAACCTGTTGTTGCCACGTACACTACTTTCCTTACAGGGAGGAACAGGCGTCACAAACTCTTGGAGATGAAAAAAAGAATGATGCTGCAAAATGGTTAACTTGATGAAACAAAGACTTAACTTGAGCATGTTTTAAAAACTGTGGGCTTCCCTGGTGGTGCAGTGGTTAAGAATCCACCTGCCAATACAGGGAACACGAGCTCAAGCCCTGGTCTGGGAAGATCCCACATACCATGGAGCAACTAAGCCCGTGCGCCACAACTACTGAGCCTGCACTCCACAGCCCGCGAGCCACAACTACTGAGCCTGCGTGCCACGACTACTGAAGCCCACGCACCTAGAGCCCATGCTCCGCAACAAGAGAAACCACCGCAATGGGAAGCCCGCGCACCACAATGAAGCATAGCCCCCACTCTCTGCAACTAGAGAAAGCCCGCGCACAGCAACAAAGACCCAATGCAGCCAAAAAAAAATTTTTTTAATAAAAAAAACACAAAAAACTGTGATTATGGGGAATTCCCTGGCAGTCCAGTGGTTAAGACTCCACACTCTCACTGCTGAGGGAGTGGGTTCCATCCCTGGTCAAGGAACTAAGAGCCTGCAAGCCACGTGGTATGGCGTGCGTGGCCAAACCACTCCCCCAAACCAAAAAAACCCCTGTGATTATGATCCAACAAGTCCACTTCTGGGTATGTGCCAAAAGAGTTGAAAGCAGGGATTCAAACAGGTATTCATACACCCCTGTTTGTAACAGCATTATCCACAACAGCCAAGAGGTGGAAACAACCCAAATGTCCATGGACAGGTGGAGAGATAAGCCAAATGTGGTCCATAGATAAAATGGAATATTACTGAGCCTTAAAAGGAAGGAACTACTGATAACATACCACAACATGGATGAACCCTGAAGACGCTATGCTAAGTGAAATAAGCCAGGCACAAAAGAACAAATATCATATGGTTCCACTTAAATGAGGTACCCAGAATAGGCACATTTATAGACACAGAAGGTTACATAACGGTTACCAGAGGCTGTGGGAAGGGGATGATGGAAAGTTATTTTTTAATGGGTGCAGAGTCTCAGTTTGGCATGATGAAAAGTTCTGGAGATGGACCGTGGTGAGTGTTACACAACAGTGTGAGTGTACTCAGTGCCCCTGAATTGTACATTGAAAATGGTTAAAATGGCCAATTTTATGTTAATGAATATTTTACCACAATAAATGTTTTCTTAATTAAAAAAAAACTGTGTCCGCAAAAAAAAAAAAAAAAAAAAAAAAAAACTGTGTGAAAACCTGAACGAAGAACACAGACATCTCCTATACAGACAATAGAAATCTGGTGGCTTCCCACTTTGTGATAGGTCCATTGAGAAAGCACCAATTTAGTTGAGGAAAGAGGCTGGCTGAATCTATAGAATGGGTCATCTCATCCAATTAGTGAGGACTCCTGCACTGACTACCTTACATTGCATTTACATGGGACATGAGTAACTTTCCATTTTGTGAGCATTTTAAGAAGCCATCCACAGACCTCTTCCCTAGACCATCATATAATCAAGTTCCCAGTTGTGTTCTTTCCAAGTCTCTGTAAATGACCAGCCCATCAGATATTGCTCAAGAGCCCATATGAATCTGCACCTTAGCCCCTCTTTCCTTCCACACAAAGTGGATAATATATGTATTGCCCGAAGTTCTGCCTACTGGGAGGATTTTTCTTCACCACCGTCTTTCAGGGCCAACTCTGAATGGGGCTGTCGTGCAGCAACTGTCCACTTCTGGCTGTCGCTGGCTTACTGTGCAAAGTCTTCCATAAATCAGGTCTGTCCTTTTTCCTCTTCCCCTTGAAGCCTTTGAGTGTAAACAGAGGGAAAGGAGATGAAGCATTAGAAACAGACATCACGGTAGGCTGAAGCACCTGCTCATGTAATTCATTTGTGTCTTCTGGATCAGACCTCCCTTGCTATACAGGAGGTCCATGTTGATTACCTCTTTTATATGTACTAGCATGTATTTGTTAATCCCAAACTGCTAATTTATACCTTCTCCCCAGTATCATATATACCACTTCAATTTCTAATGGGATACAACTGTGAAAATCCAATTTCATGATTCTGTGGGCCAGATAACACCCAGTTTATGATGAACATTTGGGTCTGATAATCACTAGGTGTTCCATAAATCAGTCATTCAGTGTTCACCAGGGCCCAGAGGCAAGCCAGAGGCTGCTTTTGAGAGGATAGAATAGTCGTTGGCAGAGGACAGCATGACAAAAATTCCATGGGTCTTAGCTGTGATCCTCCTATTGGGGCTTGCTAGATATGCCACATGGCATCTTTGGCTGACACCTGCCCAAGTGGTAGGGCAGCTTGCACCACAGGCTGGACTTTTGCAGAGCTTTTTTTAGATCCAGATCGAACATTGTCAGATTTACAGGTTACCCAGAAAATGAGTCAAAGCAGTTTGCCCCAATGGGACCTACGTTGGCTCCAAAATCCAAAAGGCACACCGTACATTGCTCCCCTTTCTTTGTGACATATAGTGTTAAGCGGCAGCAACGTGTCTCTCACTTTATTTATTTTTTACATTTTATTTATTTATTTATTTTGGTCGCGCCACATGGCATGTGGGATCCTAGTTCCCTGACCAGGGATCGAACACACGCCCCCTGCAGGGGAAGCAAGGATTCTTAAGCACTGGACTGCCAGTGGAGTCCCTGTCTCTCACTTTAGAAGAGACATGCAACATTCCCCAGACCTCTGGACCCCTGGAAACTTTCCTGATGTGGCAGGCAATTTGAACTTCCATGGGGTTCATCTCCAGCTCTCTGGCACACATATGTTTAACGCTTGCTGTTTCCTGATCATAGTGCACAGTTAGCATAATAGCTTCAGTTGAGTGTGTCAAGATGGTATTCTCTGTGTTGTCAAGACTATCAACGTAGGGAGGGTGGGAGGGAGGGAGACGCAAGAGGGAAGAGATATGGGAACATATGTATATGTATAACTGATTCACTTTGTTATAAAGCAGAACTAACACACCATTGTAAAGCAATTGTACCCCAATAAAGATGTTAAAAAAAAGAAAAAAAAAAAAGACTATCAACGTCCCTTTGGACCTTGCAGTTTGCTGGAAGATGGCATAATCCAGGGACAAGACACTAAAGGTATACTGTTATCCTTGCTATGTAAATGCAAACAGTGTAAATTCCCATATTCATGGGAATGTAAGAGAAAGCATTTACTAGTTCAATAGCCACATAACAGTTGCTGGGGTTTATACTGAGTTTCTCCAATAAAGATCTCAAATCTAGAATTGCAGCTGTGATTGGCATTGCCACATCACTAAGCTTGCTTTTCCACCGGCAAATAAGAAGGGGATATGCCTGGAATCACCACTTTTGCATCTCTCAAACCCCTAAAGGTGGCACTAATCTCTGCAGTTTCTTCAGGTTGTTGTATCACTTGATGTATAACTTCGCAGGGGTGGGGGGACAATTCCAGAGGTTTCCACTTGGTCCTTTTACCATAATCGTCCACACTACAGGGGAAGGGAAGCAACGTGAGAGTCTGCCAGCTACTGAGTACTAATCTCACAATCAATTCTGGAATGGTGGAACTAACCACAGCGTGAATCTGAGGGCCTCAGGAATGTGACCTTTCATCTCTAAAGGCCTTTAGTGCTAACTGGTCTCCATGGGTAATAATATTCGAATTAACATCTGAAGCTGCAATGAATTTGTCGTGTCATTTTAGCTAAGCTGGAACTGCTTCCCAGAATTCCCTTCTCTGCATAGTTCTCTTTAGTGTGGGCCACGAGTGGCATTTTGTGTAAGATTTGGGAAGTAGAAGTGAAACAGGAGTTGTATCCTTTTTCCACTAGGAAGGTTGGTGCAGGGGCACCAGAAGCAGCTGCATCTCCCTCACAATGACCCTCATTTGCTAGCTCACCTTTTTAGCATCGAGCAGTACCTGGGTCCACAGCTTCTCCAGCTTCTGCTACTCTTGTTTCAGGTGCATGTTTAGCTCCCTGGTGAAGTGCCAGCTTCTCCTGTGGGTCATCTGCTTCATTAAAGTTGGAAGCTTAGACGCAGTGAGAGACTGATACAGGTTCTGGTCCATCCTGTGGGTACTAGCTTATTCTCACTGGTGCACGTTCATTCTTGCCTCCCTCACCTCACATCACATTCATTCCAGCTGTCTGCCTGCCATCTTTTAGCTCCAGCACCAGAAACAAAGATGGCAGTCTTATATGATCAGCCCTCACAATTATGTAGGGTCTTATCCATATGATACAACTTTACTGCCTATAATCGCTCCCAGTAATTTTGTTTCTCTGATTAAATCCTGGCTGATACAGTAACTTTATTTTTTGAGTTTTTTTTTTGTTGTTGGTGGTGGTGGTGGGCTTTTTCTGTTTTTTTTTGGCTGTGCCATGTGGCTTGTGGGATCTTAGTTCCCCCCACCAGGGATTAAACATCCTCAGCAGTGAAAGCACAGAGTCATAACCACTGGACCACCAGGGAATTCCCCAGTAACTTAAAAAATACACAAATTGCCATTTTCTGTGTCTAAAGAAACTTACAGCTTGTCTCTTGTCCCTTTGTGCACAAAGGTAAATAAATCAATGTTTCCGGTATCTTCCTTATTGTAACAAAGTGCTTATGACGGGTTGGGTTTTGTTTTGCTTCTTAGGAGTGCTGGATGAAAACAGAATCAGGAGTAAGCTCCTTCGCTTGAAGAAAGAGGGGAAGGTAGTATGATAGACTGAACATAAAAATAACCCCAGTTCTCTCCTGCTTCTATCCATAATGCCCCATGAAATGTGACTTTGAAACATCGACTTTCCCACCCCTTAAATCTGAACAGGTTTGGCTAATGAAATGGGGCAGAAGTGATGGAGTGTCTCTTGAAAGCCTCAAAAGAGCTTGCCCGTTTTTCGTTGTTCTCTTGGACCCACACTTGGGCGATGAGAACAAGCCCAGTCTCCTCTGCTGAAGATAAGAGAGACCATATGGAGCATAGCTGTGTCATATGGGCTGAGGCCATCACAGACTAGCTAACCCCTCCCCGCCCTGCAGTTGATCCTGCACCACGAGTGAGCACAACTGAGATCAGTCAAGCCCAGCCCAGATCAGCAGAACCACCCAGACGATCCATACTCTAATGAGAAACAATGCATTTTAATTTTTTTTTATGATTAATTAATTAATTAATGGCTGCATTGGGTCTTTGTTGCTGCGCGCGGGCTTTCTCTAATTGCATTGAGTGGGGGCTACTCTTCTTTGCGGTGCGTGGGCTTTTTACTGTGTTGGCTTCTCTTGTTGCAGAGCATGGGCTCTAGGCACACAGGCTTCAGTAGTTGTGGCATGCAGGCTTCAGTAGTTGTGCCTCACAGGCTCTAGAGCTCAGGCTCAGTAGTTGTGGTGCACAGGCATGGTTGCTCCACGGCATGTGGGATCTTCCCGGACCAGGGCTCGAGCCCGTGTTCCCTGCATTGGCAGGTGGATTCTTAACCACTGTACCACCAGGGAAGTCCATAGAATGCATTTTTAAAAGCCATTGGATTTTGGGGTGGTTTGTTACACAGCACATTGCTAACTAATACAGGAGCATGGGAAAATGGATGTTTTGAAGAATGGTGAGGAACTTTACAGGTGGATCAGAAAAGAAAAGGCACTAAGGGCAAAGAGAAGATCATGTGCCAAGAACAGAGGTGTGAATTGTCCTGACACCTTCAGGCAGTGGTGTGCTGGGAAGCGTTTGACACCTATCTCTCCATGTGTAGTTCTGATGTGAATTTTGGTTGCTATTTTTTGGTTTTGTTAATGAGTAACAGACTTTTTCCATGAAGGACCAAGAGGTAAATGTTTTAGGCTTTCAGGGCCACACAGTCTCTATTGCAATGACTCAACTCTGCTATTGTAGTGCAGAAACAGCCACAGAACAATAAGGAAAAGAATAGGTGTGGCTGGGTTCCAATAAAACTTTATTTACACAAACAGGTGGTGGGCCAGATTTGGCTTGTAGTTTGCTTATCCCTGGTCTAGACGATTAACAAAACAATAAATCGATCTGATTTATAGTGTTTGTTGATTTACAGTGTAACTACTTGCACCATGGCTGATTTCATGCTACCAGTGTAATGTCGCTGAACACTGTCTGGAAGAAATGGACAATAAGGAGCATCCTATTCTCTAGGATTTCCACCAGGCAGATACAATAGACCTACATAACCTTAAGAGCAGAAATAATAGTAAAATCTAGTAAACGAATTAGGAAGTAATGAGTTGTGAGTATTTATTACCTTTGTTCTTAATATACTTTATTTAATAGTAAGTTTATGTAATCTAGTTAAATTTTTAATTTAATTTTTAATACAATTTAATTGTGTTCAACAACCAGCTGGCAAAATTCAGCATTCTAGAGCCAGTAAGAGCCAGTAAGAGCCAGACCTGGCATACCATTGCATTCAGGAAATGATGTGTTATCCAGAGTGAGCAAGATGGGGGGTGGAGATAGAGGAGTAATGGGAGATGCAGGTGAAAGGTTTTTGGAAGGTCAGACTAGGCTGGGCCTTGTGGGCTGGTAAAGGGGGTGGCATTTCAAACAGTGATGAGATCAGATCAGATGGCTCTAAGAAGGATGCTTGCACACAGAGAGGAGTCTGTTTGCTGTGGGGATCCTGAGGCCGGTGGGTCAGTTAGGAAGCTGTTGGCATAACCAGCAGAGAAACTCTGATGGCTGGGACTACAGAAGATGTTGGGAAAGAGAGGTGGGTTGATGCCAGTTATTCAGGCGCCTGGATCTACAGGATGCAACGACGGATAGGTGGTGCTGGGGAAAGGGTGAGGGGCACATGAAGGGGACATCAAGGATTGGGGCTTGAACATCCTCAGGAACTGGGGCGCAGGTCCCTGAAACTGAGAGTGCTGGAGAAGGAGCTGGTTTGGCAGAAGATGAGTGTTCGGTTTGCACATAGTGGGTTTGACGATCCCGGGAACACCCAGGAGGGGAGCCCTGGGCTGGAGGCCAAGTTGGGAAAGAGGGCCCAGGACCTTGCCTCCTGGGGCTCCGGTGGCAGGACACTCATGGGAGTGTCCCCACTCCTGACTCTGCCCTGGCTCCAGGCCACCTCTGAGCCACATTCCCTCTCGGGGCTCAGTCTCCCCATTCGTAGTGGGGGGTTAGGGTCTGACTCCTGCACTCCTATTGCCTGGCTTTTGTGAAAATCCCATGAGATCGGGGTGCGGGTTGAGAGGGCGGTGGAGGACGCTGTTCCTGTCCTGTCCTCGGCCTGCTGGAGGGTGCTGGGGGACTCCTGGGAAGGAGACGATGGCCAGCCAGATTCCTGAGGCCTGGCTGGGTCAGAAGAGCCCAGCTCAGGTCCCCCCCATCACCTCCCCTTCTGCCCTGTATCCCCCTCTCTGGATGGCCTGGGGGGCTGTCCCCTCTCCTCAGGTTCTCTTGCCCTGCAGCCCCTCTCCACTCCTCTCGCACAGCCCCAGACGCCGCCAGCCAATTGCGCTGGCAGATCCCTGCTTTCCTCACCTCCGACACCCAAAGTGTCTCCCTGCCCCTCCCTCCCACTCGAACCACTCTCAGTGGCTTTTATAAAGAGGCTCTTTAACAAGGAGCCTGCATTCTGGTTTCGGTCCTTGCTCAGGCTCTCCCTGAGTGTGTGGGTGAGCCTGGGCACATCACCTTTTTGTACCTCAGTTTCCCCTTCTGTGAAAAGAAGATAAGAATAGCATCTACCTTACGGGGTTGTTGTTAAGAAGCACATAAGTTAAAATGCAGAAAGCATGGAGAAAAGCGCCCAGCACGTAGCAAGTGCTCAATAAATGTTAGCTGGTGCCACGTCCCTCCTTACCGTGCCTTCTCCCTGCAGCATCTGCAGTTTATTAAAGGCCTTTCTCCTGCTTCCCTCAGTGGCTCCATCATCTATAACAGAGCTCCCTACCTGGTGCACTGCTGTGCCAGGAATGGGCTACAGACGGGCTGAGACGGTGACTCCCTCCCCTCTGGGGACAGCCCAGCACCCCCTGCTGGTCATCTCTGGCCATTCCATTTATTCCAGTGTCCGGTGCAGAACAAGCTGGACTTCGAAGCGTGAGATTCAAGGCCTTTCCTAACCGGACACTGGCATGCTTCTCCCCACACTGGTAGCCCAGCATTCTCTACCTGGAGCACCCTTCCCTGTCCCTGTTCTCAGCTTTGAAACTGCCAGGTGATGCCTCAGGGAACTCCAAGGGGCTCCGGTTCTTTATGTCTCAGCACAGAAAGAATTCAGTGAGAGGCAAAGTGATAGATAAGAAGTGATTAATTAGGATAGGATGCTTGTGAGGCTTAGGAGCGGGCAGGTGAGCATCTCGCTGCACTGCCCCAAGTACTTAGTGGGTTACATCTTTATAATCAAAGGAAAAGAGGGGTGGGGGAGAAGACCACCTTCTTCCTCGTTCTCCTTTGAGTCTTCCATCATTAACTCCTCCGACATGTCAGGTGGGGTATTTTTTTGACCCTATATGGCCCATCTGGGACTGTCATGGCACTATGGAAAAATTATTTCAGGTCTCAGTATAATGAGGGTCTTTCACTTTGAAATGTCACCTTTCCCTAAATTATTGTTTTTTATGAGTGCAGAGAGTATGCCCTAGAGGTCATTATCTTGTTGACATCACTGGGCAGGATGTAGGCATTATTTTTCTACTATTGTTTTATTGTCTTGAGGCATGATTTGTGCCTCCATTGCTTAGTGTTGTTGCTAAGCACCTTGCTCTGCTTCGTGAGTCAAGCAAGCCCACATTGTTTCAGGATTTTCCCATTGCTTTCCTCAGTGATCATTAACTTACTGTGGTCTCCCAAAGCCCCCTAAAGTTCCTTGTCTATCTACAGTCCCCTAGTGGAATTTCTAAACTAACTATTTGATTATCCTACTCTATCCCTATCACCTTCTCCAGGGCGCCTCTCCAGACGGCTCAGGCAAACACTCCTGTCCTCCTCTGCTCCCCATGAAACTGAGCAGGACCCTGTGGGTCTCCTGGCACAGAAGCCTTTCCGTGTCCCCCATTTCTTGTTGTAGGGAACAGACTCCAGCCTCCATGACCTTCCCTGAGTTCCAAAGCGCAGATTCAAACAGTTGCTAATCGGGGAAGGGAGGGGATGCGGAGACAAGGGACGAGGAACCAAGAACAATAGTGGAGCCTTGGGGCAGGATCTTGGTTCCGCCTCAAGGGACACACAGAACAATTTATTTGAGCTCTTTACAGAACTAAAACCCCCAACAAGTGCAGTCAGCATTCTTCATTCCAGAGAAGACCACCTGAGACCGGATTCAAGGAACCGGAGAAGCTCATCAAGAGATTACCTGAGGGGCTTCCCTGGTGGCGCAGTGGTTGAGAGTCTGCCTGCCGATGCACAGGACACGGGTTCGTGCCGTGGCCCGGGAGGATCCTACGTGCCGCGGAGCGGCTGGGTCCGTGAGCCATGGCCACTGGGCCTGCGCGTCCGGAGTCTGTGCGCCGCAACGGGAGAGGCCGCAGCGGTGAGAGGCCCGCTTACCGCAAAAAAAAAAAAAAGATTACCTGAGGGCTTCCCTTGGCAGGGAACACGAGCTCAAGCCCTGGTCCGGAGCAACTAAGCCCGTGAGCCACAGCTACTGAGCCTGAGCTCTAGAGCCCTTGAGCCACAACTACTGAGCCTGCGTGCTGCAACTACTGAAGCCTGTGCGCCTAGAGTCCGTGCTCCGCAACAAGAGAAGCCACCGCAATGAGAAGCCCACGCACAGCAACAAAGAGTAGCCCCACTCACCGCAACTAGAGAAAGCCCACGCACAGCAAGGAAGACCCAACACAGCCAATAAATAAATATATTAAAAAAAAAAAAAAGACAGAGAGAGAGATTACTTGAGATCAGATTAAAGGAGGGCAGGGCCTGCACACACACTAATCTTATCAGCAACCCCACCCCTCAACTGTTGCTATAAAACTCCTTCCAAATCCTCCGGGGTTGGGACACACAGTTTTCTTTTTTTTATATATATAAATTTTATTTATTTATTTTTGGCTGTGTTGGGTCTTCGTTGCTGTGCGTGGGCTTTCTCTAGTTGTGGCAAGCGGGGGCTATTCTTTGTTTTTAGTTGTGGCGAGCGCGGGCTACTCTTCATTGCGGTACTCGGGCTTCTCATTGCAGTGTCTCCTCTTGCTGCGGAGCACAGGCTCTAGGCACGTGGGCTTCAGTAGTTGTGGCACGCAGGCTCAGTAGCTGTGGCTTGCGGGTTCTAGAGCGAAGGCTCAGTAGCTGTGCCACACGGACTTTGTTGCTCCAAGGCATGTGGGATCTTCCCAGACCAGGGCTCGAGCCCATGTCCCCTGCATTGGCAGGCAGATTGTTAACCACTGCACCACCAGGGAAGCCCAAGGGACACACATTTTTCGAGGCAGGAGACCGCTGTGTCCCCTTTGCCTGGTAAAGCAATAAAGCTATTCTTTTCTACTTCACCCAAAACTCTGTCTCTAAGATTTTATTAGGCACAGATGCACAGAGGCCGACTTTTTGGCATCACCCACATGCTTTGCACATCCTTCTGTAATCATAAAAGTCAAAGCTGCTGCTCATCCATACAGTGCCTTTGAGCAAAAAGCCACCCTTACCTCAAAGTGCGTTCTCCCATCTGCTGGAAAACTCTTGGAATAGATGTGCCAACCTATAACATCTACAGCGTGAAGGGTGTCTGTCTCGAAGGAGCCCTGATGATGCCAGAGCGGCCACTTTGGGGACATTTCCATGTGTCGGGCACCGTGCTAAGTGCCTTATCTCAACTACTGTTCACAAAGCTCTGGAGGGTTCATTTCACAGACGAGGAAAGTGAGGCTCAAATGCTAAGACCAAGGTCGTGTAACCAGTAGGTGGCAGAGCCAGGGTTTGAATTCCAAAGCACTGATGGAGGTAGTTGCTTCCGTCAAGTCACTGTCACCCAGGTTGCTGCTTACACATCTGTCCCAGACCTGAGCGTGAGCTTCTCAAGGAGGAGACATGTACAAAGGGCACAGATGGAAGGAGTCTCTCTGCAGGGCACTGGGGTCTCAGGGGCCGGGGCCTGTTCCTCTGGGTTGTGGCTGAAGCTGGAGATGTTCAGACCAGAGTCTCAGCCACTGAAGGCTAATCTTTGATTCAGTGTCTGCTTAGGATCTGCCCTTGCTCCTACCGCAAACAGAGAAACCCTCTCCTGTGGCCTGATAATTCCAGATGATTCCAGTTAGTCCCTGAATCCAGATTTTTCTGAGTCCAGAGTTGTGCTCTTTGCTGAAGTGGGGCAAGGTCTATAAAAGAGGCCCAGCTGCCTGAGGATGAAGGAAGGCAGGAGAGGCCTATGAAGGCAAATCTAAAGGTATGTATGAGTTTTCCAGGAGGATACAGGGCACGGTGAAGGATGTTCCTGGCAAAGGTATGACCAGAGGCTAGGGCTGGGGGGAGCAGGGGTGGGGGACAGTAGTGGACAGACATCTTCTTGGCCTGAGGGCCACAGCATGTCTGACTGCTTGTTTTTGGATAGATGACTTTGAGTCTAGTACAATGCTTTTTTTTTTTGCCGTACACGGGCTTCTCATTGCTGTGGCCTCTCCCGTTGCGGAGCACAGGCTCTGGACGCGCAGGCCCAGCGGCCATGGCTCACGGGCCCAGCCGCTCTGCGGCATGTGGGATCTTCCTGGACCGGGGCATGAACCCGTGTCCCCTGCATCTGCAGGCGGACTCTCAACCACTGCGCCACCAGGGAAGCCCGAGTCTAGTACAATTCTTTAAAGCTGCTTAACACCAGAAACCTAATTATGTCTTTGCAGGTCTCTAATTATTGTCTTTTGCCTTTTCCAGAGTGCCACTGTAAAAAGTGCTGTGTTTTCAAGCCCAGGGAGAGTCATATAACCTGCCAACTAAACCTTGCAATCTCCATTGCCCAACCAGGCCAGCGATTGTCTCTGTGAAAGATAAAAGGAAGAGGAGCTGACAGCAATGTCTTGGTTTCTTCACTTATCATTCTTTTGGGGAAGATCCTGGGCATCAGCCTAGCCTGGGGAGTGGGAGCTCCTTTATTCTAGTGGCAGTGTGAGAGCACTTAGGAACTATCAGTCTGGGTTCAAACTCTAGCTGTGTGACCCTGAGCATCACTTAACCTCTCCCAGTTTCAATTCCCTCATCCATAAAATGGTACCTATCTCATTAATTAATACACGTGAAGCCCTTCAACAGCAGTTGGCACATAGTATACCATGTTAGCTATTGTTTCTTTTGTTTTTGTTTTTGTTTTTTTTTTTGCGGTACGCGGGCCTCTCACTGTTGTGGCCTCTCCCGTTGTGGAGCACCAGCTCCGGACGCGCAGGCTCAGCGGCCATGGCTCACAGGCCCAGCTGCTCTGCGGCATGTGGGATCTTCCCGGACCAGGGCACGAACCCGTGTCCCCTGCATCGGCAGGCGGACTCTCAACCACTGCGCCACCAGGGAAGCCCAAGCTATTGTTTTTATTGCTTGTCCAGATGTGTCAATATAGCACTGAAGAAAGTAACAGGAAAAGTCCTGATTCTCTGCTGGTCTTAACAGAGGTTTCATTTGAAAGTGCTGGGTGTATTACTGTGCTAAAGGACATTGGAGGCAGGGAGTGGTCCTCATGAGTCAGTGTTGTCTTCTTGTGGGGAAGGAAGACCAGTGGTGAAGTCAGTGACTCAAAATGGAGATAAAGTCCTGAGTTAAGCCTCTCCTGACCTGAAATGATCCTCCTTCCAGCCTCTGCTCTGCCCAAGGAGGGGTTGTCAGTGTTTTCCCATGAGGATAAAGGTCCTATCTGCCTTGTTCCCCTGTGTCCCTAAGTTAGGGGGATGACGCTCAATACATGGTGCTGAAATGAATGAAAAGGCATGATTTAGATCTTCTCAAAGAGAAGTGAGTGGGGCTGGGGTGGCCAGTCTGGTGAACCCAGTCAATCAAGGGCTTGCTGAGTGTCGTGAGCCTCTGGGAAGGGCAGTGATTGAGCCTGGTGACGCCGAAAACTCAGCCTCCGTGCACCGGTGCCTAATCGAATCTTGGAGACAGAGTTTTGGGGGACGTAGAAAAGAATAACTTTATTGCTTTGCCAGGCAAAGGGGGGACACAGCAGGCTCCTGCCCTCGAAAACTGTGTCCCACCTGGGAGGATTTGGTAAGGAGTTTTATAGCAATGATTCAAGGGCGGGGTTGCTGATAAGTGTGTGTGCAGGGCCTGCACTCCTTTAATCTGGTCTCAGGTAATCTCTTGATGAGCTTCTCTTGTTCTTTCTAGCCTCAGGCAGTCTTCTCTGGAATGAAGAATGCTGACATCTTCCATTTATTGGGGGTTTTAGTTCTATAAAGCTCAAAAGATATTGTTATGTGTGTCCCTTGAGGTGAACCAGGACCTGCCCCAAGGCTGCACTATTGTTCTTGGCTCTCCTCCCTTGTCTCCGCATCCCCTCCTTTCCCTGATTAGCAACCGTTAGAATCTGCCCTTTGGAACTCAGGGAAGGTCATGGAGGTGGGAGTCTGCATCCCCTACAAACAAGAAATGGGGGACATGAAAAGGCTTCTGTGCCAGGAGCCCTACAGGGTCCTGCTTGGTTTCACTGGGGCCCCATCCTCATGGTAACAGCCACACCTATTCTTGGGCATCTGCCTCATCCTCAAACGTGGGGAATCTGGCTTTTAATGAGTGACATGCAATCTGTACATTTTAAAATATTTTATTAAAAACAAGGAAAACCAACCAACCAAAAAGCTCAACCCAAGAACTCTGGGTTCTGGGGGTCTGGGAGCAGCTTAGGTCTGCGGGAAGGGTGGAACCTGGAAGACGGACAGTGTGGGGGGGCCTCTGACCCCTGGCAGGAAGAGCAAGAGCCGGGGAGGCTGACAGGCAGCACAACCTTCCCCAGGGCTCAGCCCCTTTCTGTGGCATGGGCTCATCCACTTGGGGAAGACAGGTGGGGGTCCTCAATCCCCATAAAAAGGCAGGGTGGGCGGTTCTGCACGGGTCTCAGACCTCTTGGCAAAGCCACCAACCAGTTAGGACGGAGGAGAGGGTGGCCCGGGGCTCGATCGGGCCTAACAGCACCCTCCCCGAAGGCGGGGTTCAGCTCCCCCTCGGGAGATGGGCTCAGACAGGGAGCTGCGCCCCCAAGTACTGCTGCAGCCCCTCTCAGGAGAAAGGGCCCCGATGGGGTGGGACCTGGAGGCAGCCCTAGGCAAGATCCTGGTGGGCAGGGCAGGGTCCGGACTCCCATCCGGAGCTCAGTGGCCCCGGGGCAGCGCCCGGATGGGCCGAGGAGGGGGATTGTCCAGGACCGGTTCGGGCCGGGGGCGCACGCCACCTCGGCGCTTCTGCTTGCGCAGCAGGTAGCTCGAGTACTGCACCTCGGGCATGGCCAGCTTGAGGCAGGCCTCGGTGGCCGGGCCGGCGCGGCCGCTGGGCAGGTCGTAGCCCATGATGTCCACCTTGCGGCTGGGCTGCCAGGGCTGCAGCTGCTTGGTGCGGATCTGCGCCGCAGGCCGCAGCACAGGTTCCTCACCAAAGCAGCTCCGCAGCAGGCGCTCTCGGGCCTCTCGCAACTCGCGCGCCTCGCGCTCCACGCAGGCGCGTCCGGCGAGCGCCACGCGGCGCCAGAAGGTGACGTTGAAGTGGTCGTAGAGGCCGGCGTCGAGCGCGTTCCAGGCGCGCGCGGCCCGCGCGAGAGCCGCGGGGATGGCGGCGAGGCGCGAGCTGGCGGCGCGCGCGTTGAGCCTGGCGTAGAGCACGTCGTCTAGGTCCCAAGCCAGCAGGCGCCGCAGCAGCACGAGCGACTCGTCGAAGTACTCGGCGATCATGACGAGCGAGAAGACCTCCTCCACCTGGCGGATGAGGCCCGCCAGGTAGGCAGCGTCGTCGCGCGGGCTGCGCTCGTTGTCGCCGCCCAGGTCGTAGGCCAGCGTGTTGTGCGCGAACATGGCGAAGTGCTCGCCCGCGCGGTAGTAGGCCTCGGGCGCGCTCAGGAAAGCCTCGAGCGACGCGTTGGGCACGCGCCGGAAGGCGGGGCAGTACTGGTTGTAGTAGCTGAAGAGCGACTCGAACATGGCGGCCGGCTCGCGCAGGATGGTGACGTAGACGGTGCCCGGGGGCATGAGGCGCTGCAGCTCCGCGCGGTCGAAGCGCAGGTGGCTGGCCAGCATGTGCGGTGGCCGCGTGGCCGGGTGCACGAAGTGCGCCGAGAAGTTGCGCGGGTAGCAGAACTGGTGCTCGCAGCTCGGGTGTGGCAGGGCCACGGTCAGGTTGTGGCGCTCGGCGAAGCGGAACAGGATGTTCTGCACTGTCGTGCCCGCAGTCTTGTGCGTCTTCAGAAAGGCTACGGTCATGTGCTTGGGGCGCGGCGGAGAGTCCTGCAGAGGCGGGCAGCTCTGAGGGAACAGCTTGGGGTACCTGCAGGGTTCAGGGGGTGTGCAGGGAGGAGGAAGTAAGAAGGGTGCGGCTTGACCCTGCTTCTCCCCAAGGATGGTGGGGATGGGCCAGGGCTCATCCTGGGCTTTACCCACAGAACAGTAGAGGCGTATGGTGGGCAGCCTCTAAGATGACCCCCGTGATCCCTGCTGACCTCCTGGCATTCACGCTCTTGTGTATGTCCCTTCTCTTGAATATGAGTGGGACTTATTGATGCCTCTTAGGTAGTAGAACAGGGCGGAAATAGTGGGATGTCACTTGTGAGATTACATTATAAGAAGATTATGTTTTCTGTCTTGGTATCTTTCACTCTCTCTAGGGCAGCTCATGCAGGGGACAAGGAGGTACCAGGTGGGAACAGTCCCCAAGGAACGAGGCCCTCAGTCCATCAGCCTGCTTGAAGAGCTGAAGGCTCCGCCACCAACCACTTGAATGGGCTTATAAGTGGAGCCCTTCCAATCAAGGCTTCAGATGAGACTGCATCCCCAGCAGCCAACTTGATTGCAACTCCGTGAAAGACCTTGAGCCAGAGGTATGCAGCTAGGGCACACCTGGGTTCCTGACCCACAGGAGTGACATAATAAATGTTTAATGTTTTCAGCTGCTAAGTTTTGAGGTAACTTCGTTACACATAAAAGATAACACAAGGACAAAGGCCCTTGGAGATCCTTGAGGAATTCCACTTCACAGATGTACAAACTGAGGAACAGAAGGAGAAAAATCATTTCTATAAGTTTGGCAACTCAGATTAAGTCACCAAATCCTCTTGCTCTCTGTCTTCTTTCCACTGGCTACTCACATTGTAGGTGAGTGGCATGGGCTTTGAAGGAACCTGTTGTTATGTGATTCTGTTAAGTCCTCTGGAACCTTATTCATTTATTCAAGTAGTATTTTTTTAAAGCATCTACTATGTGCCAGGTACCGTTCTAGGCTCAAGAAATATGATAGTATAAAAAACATAATAATCCTAGCGTTCATGAAGCTTTCATTTCTGTTTCCTCATTCCTGAAACAAGGGCCTTCGGGATTACAGGTGACCTGTGAGTTCCCTTCAGACTTTGAGTCACTCTCCTGTTTCTTTTCTGCCATCCTCAGCGTCATGTAACAAGGACAACTCTAAGCAGCTTTGAGAATACCATTGAGACTTCCTATCAGTGGCTGGTTTGGGTTCAGGATAACGTCTGCATGGATGCTCCTGAAGACCAGCAAATCATCTGGCAAGAGGGACGGGGCCCATTCACACTGTTCTCATGGGCAGACCATGTAGCACATGGTGAAATTGAGGCCCTGAGGGGGTGCAAGGATTCACTGGGTTCACAGTGAGCCAGGAGCAGGGTCAGGGTTGCTACTAGTCATCACATGGTATCCTGTATCAGGGTGACTGGCTGGGTCACACATACATCATTCCCATTTCATAGATGAGCAAATGGGCTCAGAGAAGTGAGGAGGCTTGGCCAGCACAACAGTAGTGAGAAAGTTGTTTGCACTTCTCTGGGGGTGTGTGGCTGAAACACACTGTCTCCATCTTGTCAGCTCCATCGTAGGGCCACAGTCCTACCCCCTCCCCTTTCTGCGAAACTGAGCTTTAGCCTACGAACAAGGGGTGCGTCCAAGCCCGATAAGTTCCCTGCCAACCTTTACGCTTGCCTTCATCCCATGTGAAAACTGCAAGAGTGTCTTTTGCTGATGCAGATGGTTAATGGCCATGAGACCCACCCCCCCGGGGGCGGGGAGGAACCTCGTCCTTCCCATCCACGCGGATGTGCTTCTCCCTAATAGTCAGATTCTGTTTTTAGCTCTGGCCCCTTTAAACCCCCCTGTACCCCTTTCGGTGCCGCGGCGAATGCGGCGGAGGCCTCTGGATTGACTGTCCGATCGTTCTTTCCTGCCTGTATGTAAGTTACCCACAATAAACTTCATAGTTGCAGTTTATGGAGTCGCCCACTTCATTTTTTGGTCTTAAAGTTCCTTCTCACTTTGGAGAATATTCAACATCTCTGCCTTCTGACAGGGAGGCACTCAGAAGGAGATGCCGAGGGAAGACTCGAGCTGGAATAGAATCCCAGATTACTCACTCAACCCTTTCAGTGAAGTCCCTGCCCAGGGAGGTTGTGTGAATCTAAAGAGAATGTATGGAAAGCGCTTTCAGAACAGAGGGAAGGAGCAAAGCCCATCATAAGATGGACTCTTCTGGCAGCTTTAAGGAACGAGGAGAGCTCCCGTCTGCTAACGCTAACCAGGCAGCTGACTTCTAGAGGACCCCAACTGCCGAGCCCCGCCCCCTCACCGAGGCCCCGCCCCCTTACCAGCTGAGCTGCGCCCCCTGGTGGATGAGGAGGCTTAAGGTGCTGCATCCTAGCACCAGCAGCAGGATTTTCCTGCGGCTCATCTTGGTGGCCTGCTGCAGGCGCTGGAGGATGGGTGGCATGATGGGGTACCCACCCCTGGACCAGCCAGGGCCTCACTATCCAGGACTGCCTTCGCCGGCACTCATGGGGGCTCCTGGGGCTCTGGTAGCAGGGCCAGTGTTCCTGTGAGGCCTGGCAGGAGAAGGAGGCAAACAGGTTTGTAGCAGGCAGAGAAGATGGGCTCCGAGCCCCAACAGGACTGCTGCAAAGGAGAGCTGCAAAGGGTGGGGTGAGCAGAGAGGCCAGGGAAGATCAGATTCCTACCTCCTGTTACCATGACCCTATCTCCACACTGCTCCAGATAACTTAGTCTTGGGTGGAATTACACGCTCTGGGGTCTGGCCAGCCCTTCAGGCTGTAGCCACTCCCTTCCTTGAGCCCTGTCTCTGCTTTTCTGCCTGCCCCTAATTGTCTTTGTCTCATGGCCATTTGTGTCTGTCTCCCCTGTAGATGTGCCTTAGCACCAGCACTTGGCTCAGGGCACAGAAGTCTCAATTCGGGGTTTCCTCTCCTCTAGGACTCCTTGCCTCATTGCCTCAGCCAACGAGTTGGTCTTGACTCCCCAGACGCTGAGCTCCTCAGAAACACTGACCAGGTGTTCACTTTCTTGAGTCTCTGACATGAGGAAGAGGCTTTCTCTACATATTATACTACCACACACTTAATCCCATTTAATCCTCGCTGCAAGCCTAACATAGGTATTCCCATTTCACAGACAAGGAAACTGAGGCTCTAAGAGATGATGTCACTTGTCCGTGGTCATGCAGGTGGTATTAGCAGAGTCTGGATTCAGATCTGTTCCTTCCGGCTCCAAAGTCCATGCCCTCAGACAGTATGTGTGCTGCTTCTACAGAGAACTGATTTCCCCATCCCTGCCCTGGACTCTGGCAATCCTGCATGCTTCTGAGCCCCGAGGGCCCAAGACCAATAAATCCACGAGGGAAAGAAAGGAGGACTTGAAATCCTGGAACCCTATCTGGATTCCATCCCCAGACACCTGAAACCCTGGCCACCGCATCAGACGATTGCAGTGAGAGGTGCCTGGCCAAGGGAGGGGGGAGGGGAATACAGAGCTTGCTCTGCTGAGACTCTCCAGGAGAGGTGGGCCTCTATCCCAGCTGAGCGGCAGCAGTGAGAGGCAGGAGAAGGGCCTGGTTTCTGGTCAGTTACCCATCCCCACATGATTGTCTTGGGTCAAGGGCAGCTCCAGGGGAAAGTCAGCTTCAGTAGCAATGACTGCCCCCCAGTTAGGGTGGGCTCTCTGTCTCAGCAGCCTCAGTCTCCAGGTTCAGGTTTGGCTTCATCCTCGCACACACCCGTCTCCAAAGGGGAGGGGGAGCCTGGAACGTTATGGGCATGTGCATGTGTGTGGAACTAGGACACCTCAGTCCCAGGAGGGTTGAGGTAATGGTAAAACTCTTTTGACCATGACCTTCCCCTAGGCCCCTGCACTTGGCTTCCAATCCTTCTCCTTTAGCCCCCCCTTCCCCCAATTAATCCTGGATTACATTTAAACCTGTTTGGGTGGAAAGGTGTACTGGTTACGCCTTTCCCTTCTCTCCAGTTCCCATCACCTGATTTCCTCCACCCCTGCAGATAGCCTTAATCCTCCCGGAGCCAAGGGGTATGAAAGGTCCAGCCACAGAGGGCAACCAAGCTAAGGTCCCTCTGTCTTCAAGGATGGCTAGGGCAGAGGAGGGCTGGCGCTGCCCACGTGAGGCTGCCGGCAGGAGGGAGCCACAGCCAAGGCCCTCTCGAGATGCACACCTTCTTTCCCTGTCACTTATCCTGCCTAGAGGAGTTGGTGACCAGGCAGGAGTTTCCCAAGGGGGCCAAGTGGAGGGCCAGCCTACTCCCATCTTTGCTCAACTCACTGAAACCACCCTATTTTTCAGTGGCCTCTGGGTCAGCCAAGGAGAGGTCAAGCCTGGAGAGAGCTGCAGTGGGACTTTCCCTGGGAGACGCTTCAGCCAGGCCATATAGAGAAGGGTGATGGGGTGCTTGGTAGCCCCCTCCATCCCACTCCCCTCCATGGCTTAGCCCTGGGCAGCCAGCCAGACCCCAGTCTGAGGCCCACAGGGTATCATCACCACAAGAATCCCCTGGACACCAGCCCTCCAAGGTGGGCACCAGCTTCTGCGTGTTCCCGGTCAATGACTGGATGCTCACCGCCTTCACATACAGCCTGGTCCGTTTCTGAGCAGCCTTGGCTGTTCAGAAGTTCTCTCTGGGACAGCTGGGATCAGCCTGCCACTGGCAGCGCCCTCCTCCCCTTGTCCCCTTCCACCTCCCACTCTCATGGTTGCTAGTACTGCCCTGCTACACCACACGAACCGTTTTTTCTCCATGACAGACCTTCAGGTATTTCAAAGCAGTAACCCTGTCTCCTCTGGGTGGGCACTCGGCCAGGCTAAACATTCCAGGTCCCGAGAGAGGGTGCTGCTCGGACACTGGAGGAGGCCTCCCTTCCCTTGGCAAGTTCACTCCGCGATGCCTATTCTGGAGATGGAGTCAGGTCACTGGCACCCAGGAAGGGGGCCACCTGGGGCTGGGTTTCTCTTTGTAACCTCCGGGGCGGTGTGGGGTGGGCGGCAGTCTGCTGGGGCCAGAATTTAGAGCAACAGCCCTGGCTCCTGCCCCTCACATGTTTCAGACTACTCCCTGGCATCCCCGGTGCCTTCTCTGTGGAGACAGAGTTTCCCTCAGTCGTCCGAGACAAGTCAGGGTGCCCAGCCTCATCAGAAAATCAGTGCTAATTTTAGTCAGAACAATCAACCTCAGGCTGCTGCCTGGTTTTGCAAATTGCTTTCCTTTCTCCAGGGAACCAAAGAAGAAATGGTTTAGCTAGCCAAAGCTTTGCAAACCGGCCTGGATGCCCACCCACTCCCACATAAGCCCTTTGCTCTCTCCCTGTAAGCTCTAGGGCTGATATTGGTGCCTTTGGAGGACGGGGGGGGGCACCCTGGCCTGGACCACCCGCATCTGACCGTCGGATGACCTGGAGACTCTATCCTTACCTGAGGATGGCACAGCCCACTGTGTAGGGCAACTGCCCAGTGCACTAAAGAGGAAAGGGCCAAGGGCTGAGCGGGCTGCAAATTAGTGGCCCAGGAGATCAAATATTATTCAACCTTCCTCTTTTCCTTCCTTTCTTCCCCCCCAACCCCCGGCCTGCGCCAGGTCAGCCCCCCCTCCTCCAGTCCCCTCTCCCTGTCATCCACCCCCACGTCATCCCTGCCTCTGAATTCCCTTCATCCTCCTCTCTTCATCACTACTGCCCACCCTCCCAGCCCCCATTCCCTCAATTGCATCCCAGCCTCCCCCAGGGATCGGTCACTGGGATCTGGTCCCCATAAGGGATAGGCCAGATTCTCTCTCTCACCCGCGTCCTCTCCTGCTCTGCAGGGGGCCAAGAGCCCGCCTCCTCATGCTCTTCGGGGACTGGCCCCCACGGCACCCTCCCGCCCAGCCGGCATCCCCCATCCTGGTCCGGTCCACCCCCGCGCCTCCAGCCCCAGGCCGTCCCGCTGCAGTACTTACGCTGAGCGAGCTCTGCTTTGACCCGGGTTGAGGGTGGTCGCCGCTACCTCCCAACCTTGGCCGCGAAATCCGCTGAGGGTCCGAGGGCGCTGGGGGCCCTGCGAGCAGAGTGCTGGTCGCTCGCCTCTCCGTGCCTGGATGGGATCAGGTGGCAGCGTCAGCTCAGCTCCGCTGCTCTTGGCTCTGCCCGCCGCCCGCCCCCCATCGCACACCGGAGGCGGAGGCGGGGCGGGGGCGGGGGCCGGCGAGCAGGGGAGGGGGAGGGGAAGAGGAGTGGGAAGGGGAGGGGGCAGCCCTGACTCGCAGGCTCCCCGAGAACACTCTCCGAGTGGCGTCTTCGCATGCGGGCATCTTCCCTGGGCAGCCTTTGCAGAGTCTGGACACCAAGGTGGCCAGCTGCTTGCCCTCACTCTACAGGAGGGGAAACTGAGGCCTGGACGGTATCTGGATACTCCGGCTTTGCTGGGCCCCACTGGTCACCCTTGGGCGGGGTAGGCCCTGGGAGAGTTAGAGACACAGGTACATGTACAAGTACCTACATGGTTTCCCCCCACCCCCTTCTCCTCTTTCCACCTCCAGCCGAGAAATACCCTCCAGCCTGGGGTCTGGTCCCATCTTTCCTCACACCCCTAGGGACCCTTTCCTTTCCAGCCCCTGCTGCTGACCCACTCCTACTCTGCACCGGGAGTCCAGATCCACTCACTCTTGGCCAGAACTGTAGTGGGCCCGGGACCCCTGCCTAGGCACTTGTGTGCTGGGAATCAGAGAACCGAAGTTCAACCCGGGTTGAACTTAAGTTCCGGAGTCAAGAGGTAACTTCCTGGGCCTGGATGCTTCCAGCTCTACAATAGGGAGCTGTTCTTGGAGCTGTTCTCAGGCTGCAGAGATGATACATGTGAAGGCTCTGTGTGAACTCTGTGTGAGGATCCTGAATTTTCTACTGCCTTCTTTGTCCTTAGCTCCAGCCACCTGGGAGCCAAGCAGCAGCAGCTCCCAAAGTCGTACCAGACACCAAGAGCCCCAGCCGCACATTTAGTTATGTGGTTCTCAGGAACCCCTGCTTTCTCCTGCCTTCCTGGCCTGGTATGGCAAGGATCCTGGAGCTGGGGTAGCCACCCCAAACTGGGACCTTGCCTGGTATGGGAAGGAGGGGACTGGATTCCGTGCTAGACCCACACAGATAGGTATCGTGTGAGGGTCCTTGTTAAGGAGAAGGGAATGGGGACTCTCAGAGTCAAGAGAACTGCTTGTGGTCCCAGTTTGACCCCTTGGGGACATCAGTGTCTCTCTGCCCCTCAGTCTTCCCTTCCGCACAACTGGAGGAGGGTCATATCCTGCCTGGGTCCCAGGGCTGTTGGGAGAAAATGAGGCCCCAATTGGCCTGTCCTTTTCTGGCCCTGGCTACATTGCATCTTCACCCATCGGCCCTTAGTTTATCCTGCCTCAGAGACCCCCAACCTCTTCCCTAGCACATACACATGCTTTGGGGCCTTTGGCCTCAGATGACCTGCAGTGGCTCTCCAGTTACAGGGAGCAGAAAGACACTTCCTCTGGGTCAGGAATGGTGCTGCCTGAGTGGGCTGACAAGCTGGAGGGGAGGGCACTGCTGTTCTTTCTTCTGTCCTTTCTGGGTTTGGCTTCTCCTCTGGGAGTGTCAGGAGACTGGGATGGTGGTAGTGATGAAAAGGGGAAGGTCCAGGTTTGGGTGGGAGCAAAGAGAATTTCCCAGCCTGGGTTAGGATGTGAGCAACCTTCCTGGTCCAGTCCTTTTCTTTGTCTCTCCTAAATCTCACCTTCCCTGGACCTGACATCCCATTCTTTTTTCCCTGCTCCCAGCTACTCCTCTGTTGGGGGTGGTTGGTGAAATAGAGCATGCTAGAGAGAAGATCTGAAAGATGTGGGTGTCAGGGGGAAAGGAGACCATTCTGAGGTTCCCAGCTCTCTCACCCAACACACACACACTCACACAGGACGGGAGCCTGGCTGTCAGTGAAAGAGCAGAGCTAGAATGGGAGAGGGACCTCACAGCTAGTGGCAGAGGGGGGAAGGTTAACTGAATTGACTGGTCAGGACAGGGAGAAGTAGAAGGTGGGCAAGCATGGGGCACCCGCCCATCCCTCCCTCAGGGGCACAGGCCACTGGTGAGGTAGGGGAGCAGCAGACAGGGTCAGCTGCAATGGTAGGCTGGTGGGGATGAGGGAAGAAAAGGTCCTGAGTTTATTTTCTTTATTTTTTTTGGCTGCGCCGTGAGGCCTGTGGGGTCTTAGTTTCCTGACCAGGGGTGGAACCCCGGCTCCACAGTGAAAGCACTGAGTCCTAGCCACTGGACAGCCAGGGAATCCCCTGAGTTATTTTCAAGACTAAAAAAGACCCAAATCCTGTAACCAGAAAGACTGTTACATTTGTGTTTTTTTTTTTTTTTCAGTAATCATTTATTGATCGCCTCCTTAACGCCAGGTACTGCGAGCCAGTAAAAACTCCTGTCTTGGAGTTGGAAGTGCGGAGAAAGGGCAAGAAAGAATTCAAAACAAAGTTTCGACGTGTTACGGGCACTCCAGGGTAGGAAAGGCGGGAGACAGCTTAGAGGAGATGACATTTGAGCCGGCCAGGAAGGTGGAAAAAGGGGCTTTAGTGTGGCCCTTCCCCCAGGTCGGCAGCTGGAGCTCAGCCGGGAGGGCCCACTTCGCTCCCGGCTCCGATCCCCTTTCAGCCCATTCATCCATGCCTGGGCCGGGGGTGGGCGGGCAGACAATCAGACACTGTTTTATCACAGGCATCGGCTGCAACCTCCCGCTTGGCGCCCACAGCGCGCGGCCGCCGGGGGAACGAGTCTCCCCGGAACGTAAGCGTCCGGGCCTCTCACGCCCGACCAGGGAGTCGGGCCGGAAGGCGGGACGTCAGTGCTGCGGTCCGTGAGACGATGAAAGCACGCCCTCCGGGCAGGTCCATCTTTCCCCGCAGCCCCGCCCCAGCTCCGGCCCCCAGTGTTCCCGGTGCCGTGGCCGGCCACTGTTCTCCCCTCCCGGCTTTTGACCCTCAGAGACCGTGACCTGTGCACTACAACTCCCAGAAGGCTTCGCGACCAGGCCGCTTAGCACTATTGGAGAACGGCAGGGGGTGGGCCCTAATCGGAAAGGCCTAACAACCCTCGAGCGCTGCCGGAAGTTCCGGGAAGTGGGCTGGGAGGCTGGCCCGAGCTTCCGGGTTGGTCGCGCGCCTTCCTGCGGCTAAGATGGCGGCCGAGCATCCCGAACCCCCTAAAGGGGAGTTGCAGCTGCCGCCGCCGCCGCCCCCTGGGCACTATGGTGCCTGGGCTGCCCAGGAGCTTCAGGCCAAATTAGCAGAGATCGGAGCTCCGATCCAGGGTGAGGAGCACGGGAGGTCAAGAGCGGGAAAGTGCAGGCCTGCGGGGAAGCGGAGCTGGTTACCCCGGAGACTCGGGGGCGGGGGTGGAGGCTGGCCGCGGGGGCCTGACTTGGGCCTGCTCCGCCTGACCTACCCCATTGATCCTGTGCTTTGCCCAGCAGGGACTCGCGAGGAGCTGGTGGAGCGGCTGCAGACCTACACCCGCCAGGTAAGTGTTGGTGGCGGGACATCAGGGTAGGCCGAGCTTTTCGAGGAGGCATTAATGATCCCTCACAACTCGGTCTTCGTTCTTAACGTATCTCCGTACAGCAAGTGGGGTCTTGCTCTTTTTGCCTCTTCTTGCCTGCTCAGATATATCGGTCTTCCTGAGAGTCCAGTCCGAGCTCTGGCAGACAGACTCTGGGTAAATTTTGTTGGACAGAGCGAATGTTGTTCAGTGGAAGAACTCCTTTTGGGCTGACTCAGAGTCCTTCTCTTTCTCAGACTGGCATCGTCCTGAATCGGCCCGTTCTGAGAGGTGAAGATGGGGACAAAGCTGCTCCCCCTCCTATGTCAGCTCAGGTAAGGAGATTGTCCGGCTTGATAAGATCCGTTTCTACTCACAGTAGCCCATACTCTCACATGGAATGTACGGGAGGGATGCAACTAGCCGATTGGGCAGGGAGGTACTGTGATGACAGTATTGGGAACTCTTTAGTTCTCCCTTGGTCCTGATCCTTGCCTCTTTCCTCGGTGTCAGCTCCTCCAAATACTACATGTCATTTAAGATTCAGCTTAAATATCTGGAAGCCTGATTTACTCCTCCCCTAGTGGAACGTAATCACCCTCTTCTCTGCCCTCCCAGCACACAGTTGCCATATTATTCAGTGAGAAACTAGGGCTTACTCCCTGATTTGATTTCATATTCTCTATATTTAGTGAGTCCTTGGAGGCACAGTGGCTCCAGCTCCTCTCAACTTGCATGTCTTTTCTGATCTAGGATTTGACTCTCTTTCTTTAGAGCAGTGGCTCTGACTTGGGGTCCAGGGACTTCTATGTGTGGGATGAGGAGTTCTTAGATGGCCTTTTGAGGTGTCCCTGAATCTCCTGAAATTGTATGCAAAGTCTGTGTTCGTGATATTTTTCTGGAGAGCGAGTTGATAGCTTCCATTAGTTGGTGCCCCAGAGTTAACATTGCTATAGAGTATTCTTGATATCCTTGATATTGCTGTAGAGTATTCTTTTCTTGAGTGCAAGAATTATGCGTCATTTGACTTCACATCCCAGCACCTGGCTTATAGCAGTTCCCCAGCAAATGTCTGCAGTTAGATAAATGCTGCCTAGTTAACGGTCTTATTTTCCCCACAGCTCTCTGGGATTCCCATGCCACCCCCCCCCATGGGACTCCCTCCTCTGCAACCTCCTCCGCCACCCCCACCACCCCCACCCGGCCTTGGCCTTGGCTTTCCTATGGCAGTTGGACCCCGCCCACCAAACCTGGGGCCCCCTCCTCCTCTCCGGGTGGGCGATCCCGTGGCGCTGTCAGAGGAAGAGCGGCTAAAGCTGGCGCAGCAGCAGGCGGCGTTGCTGATGCAGCAGGAGGAGCGTGCCAAGCAGGTAGGGCAGGTGGCGGCCTGAGCCTGGATCTCATCAGGGTCCCGAAAGGGGAGTGGAGCCTCAGAGAGAGCCGGATCCTGGGGCCAAGGCTTCTGGGAAGGTCTGAACCAAAGACTTGGGCCCTAGGCTGGAAGAGGACGCCAGGAAGCAGAGTTGTGGCAGACTGGCCTGTGGGGTATTGGTGCTGGTATGAGCTTGTTTTCTTTTTTAAGCAGGGAGATCATTCACTGAAGGAACATGAACTTTTGGAGCAGCAGAAGCGGGTAATGCCTCCCTCATCCTAACCTTTGACCTCAGGGTCCAGTTCTTTGTCTGTCACTGCTAGTGCTTAGTGTCTAAAACGAGAAGTACCATTCAAGTTCTCCATGGAGGGAATTCCCTGGCGGTCCAGTGGTTAGGACTCTGCGCTTCCACTGCTGGGGGCCTGGGTTCGATCCCTGGTGAGGGAACTAAGATCCTGCAAGCCGCATGGTATGGCCACAAAAAAAAAAAAAAAGTTTTCCGTGGAGGTTACCTCATCCTCATCTAAGTTCCAGTATCTCCTAAATAATTCTCTCTTTCATGTAGCCCAAGGGTTGGTAAACTGTGGAGTACAGCCTGTTTTTGTATGGCCTGTGATGTAAGAATGGTCTTTATATTTTTGAAGGATCGTTTAAAAAAACACAACAAAAACAAACGGAGAATACACAACAGAGTCTGTACAGACAGTCTGAAAAGGCTAAAATATTTACTGACTCGCCCATTACAGAAAAGGTTTCCTGACCCCTACTAGTCTTACATGATATCATTTGAGGTACATTGGAGAGAACTCTGGGCTAATTTAGTTATTTGTATCAGATTTAGTTTAAACGTGATGGCTCTGAGTTAGGGAATGATACATAAGACATTCAGCCACAGAGACGCATTATATCAGTTGTTACCCCATACGTTACTCAGGAGTATTAGAAAATAAGCATTAACAGCAACAAATATGGAAATATTTACAGAGTACTGTCTTTGCCCAGATTGTGCTAGATCTTGAGGGGCAGGTACAAGAAAAGAGTTCAGTGTCCTTAGAAATAACTTAATCTCTTGGGGAAGAAAAATCTTGTTAAAAAACAGAAGGTAGTGTTTATTAAGTATTAAATTCTCTGTTAGGAACCAGAAGTTTCTCAGGGTTTTTATTGGTGTAATTTCCAGGGGTTTTCTTTTGTGGTGAGAGGGCTCCTTCACTTGGATCAATAGCCTGGAAGTGTGGGTGTGGCGAGGATGTCAGAACACGGGTGGTACCTGATTAATCAGTTCTCCTTGGGCCAGTTACCTGGCTGTAAGGCTGCATTTGCCAGGTGCTGCCTGCCCAATGGATTTCCAAAGCGGTGTCTCCAACTCCTACTTCCCTCTCATAGGCAGCTGTGTTACTGGAGCAGGAACGGCAGCAGGAGATTGCCAAGATGGGCACGCCGGTCCCTCGGCCCCCACAAGACATGGGCCAAATTGGTGTTCGCACTCCTCTGGGTCCTCGAGGTAAGACCGTGGAAATGGAAGGGAAGGGCAAGGAAGATGATGACAATTTTTAACTTAAGTATATATCACATAAAAAGGTGCACATATTGTAAGCGTACAGTTCAGTGAATTTTCACAAACTGAATACATCCATACAACTAGCACTTGGACCAAGAACCAAAACTACCAGCACCCTAGAAGCCCTGCACCCTTCTAGCCACCCCCTCTCCCAAGGGTAACCATTACCCTGACTTTGAAGCAAGGAAGGTAATTTTTATGTTTTGATTTTTTTTTCAAATCATTCTTTTTAAAAAAATTTAGTTATTTTATTTTTGGCTGCATTGGGCCTTCATTGCTGTGCACGGGCTTTCTCTAGTTGCGGCGAGCGGGGGCTACTCTTCTTTGCGGTGCGCAGGCTTCTCATTACGTTGGCTTCTCTTTGTTGTGGAGCATGGGCTCTAGGCATGTGGGCTTCAGTAGTTGTGGCATGTGGGCTTAGTAGTTGTAGTTTGCGGGCTCTAGGGCACAGGCTCAGTAGTTGTGGCACACAGGCTTACTTGCTCTGTGGCACGTGGGATCTTCCTGGACCAGGACTCGAACCCATGTCCCCTGCATTGGCAGGCGGATTCCCAACCACTGAGCCGCCAGGGAAGCCCCAAGGAAGGTAATTTTTAAAATGTGTGATTTGTCTTTTCTTACTTGAGATTTTGTTTTTTCTCCTCTCAGTGGCTGCTCCAGTGGGTCCCACTCCCACTGTCCTGCCTATGGGGGCCCCTGTTCCTCGGCCTCGTGGTCCCCCACCACCTCCTGGAGATGAGAACAGAGAGGTGAGATTGCTGATTTCCTCCTAGGGACAGGAGAGTGTTTTAGAAAGGGACTGTTTCTAGATTTTTTGAGAAGGATTCCAGAGAAGATGGGAGAACTTCTGGGGGTGGGGTTGGGTGCGGGGAGCCATATTTACTTAAAACATACTTAGGTAGGGCAGGAAGTAGGGTCTGGGAGACGTTTCTGGGGTAGGGTTCTGGGCTTCACTTTGAGGGATGCTGAGGGATGGTTGAATTCAGTTGGTGTTGTCCCCTATCTGCTGTTCCCAACACCTGGCCAGCAGGCTTTCGAGTACAAGAGGTAGGAGTCGGAGGAAAAAGGGCACTGTGATCACCCCCTCTGCCTGGGTTGTCTCTGGCAGATGGATGACCCCTCTGTGGGCCCCAAGATCCCCCAGGCTTTGGAAAAGATCCTGCAGCTAAAGGAGAGCCGCCAGGAAGAGATGAACTCTCAGCAGGGTGAGTGTGCCACCGTGTCCCAAGGGCTGCAGGGACAGAGCCTGCAGAGCTGCAGCCAAGTGTGCTTCCCTCCTCCCTCCCCCGAGGAGGATTTGAGAGAGAAACTGGCTCTTGGTAAAGAGGGGTTACCGTGAAGAGACTGATGGCCTCCTTCCTCCCTTACAGACGAAGAGGAAATGGAGACAGATACTCGCTCGTCCCTGGGCCACTCGGCGTCAGAGACTGAGGAGGACACAGTGTCCATATCTAAAAAAGAGGTATGGATGGAGCTGGATCTGGAAGGGATGTCAGAGAGAGGGTTTGGGCCCTAAAATAACCCCTATTCTAAGTGTTCAATAAGCAGTAGCTGCTGTCTCTTGCCAGTTCTTTGTCCAAAGCGTCTTACAGGTATTTTTTATTCAATTGGCTAAATCCTTTGAGTTCTGAGTGTGATGCCTGCCTCCATTTTAGAGCTGAAATAACTGAGGTTCTGAGAGATGCAGTAATGTACTCAGAGGCACACAGCTTGAGAGGGGTAGAACTTTGTGGTCTGACTTCGAGGCCTCTTTTCTCAGTCACTTGGGGAAATTGGGTGAGATTGGCGGTTGGGAGGCAAGCATGGTGCTTGGATTCCCTGACCCAGTTGGTTTTCCATGTTTTGGCAGAAAAACCGGAAGCGTCGGAACCGAAAGAAGAAGAAAAAGCCCCAGCGGGTGCGGGGGGCATCATCTGAGAGCTCTGGGGACCGAGACAAAGAGTCAAGCCGCTCCCGTGGCTCTGACTCCCCAGCGGCTGATGTGGAAATTGAGTACGTGACTGAAGAGCCTGAAATTTATGAGCCCAACTTCATCTTCTTCAAGAGGATTTTTGAGGCTTTCAAGGTACAAGGAGGAGCGCCCTCGGAAGGGGCAGAGCTAGCAGAGTAGGGGCAGGGATGGGGCAGGACAAGGGGAGGAGGGCACCTCTTCAGTGCCAGGTTCAGGAACCGGGGAGGGGCCCAGGGCTGGGGTTTCCATGCTGTCTGCCTCCTCAGCTCACTGATGACGTGAAGAAGGAGAAGGAGAAGGAGCCAGAGAAACTTGACAAACTGGAGAACTCTGCGGCCCCCAAGAAAAAGGGCTTTGAGGAGGAGCACAAGGACAGCGATGATGATAGCAGTGATGACGAGCAGGTGAGGCCCACGCTCTCCTGTTGGGGAAACAAGGGCTCTGGGGACGAGTAGCTGAGATACAGCCAGCGAGGGACCATGGGGAACTCTTGCAGGGGAGAAGTCCTTTGGTGGCTTTAGTTTCAGGGTAAGCTGGGCGGTCTGATTCACACCTAAGAATCCTGCTCACAAGAGATGATTGTTCTGGGACTTCCCTGGTGGTCCAGTGGTTAGGTCTCCACACTTCCACTGCAGGGGGCACGGGTTCAATCCCAGGTTGGGGAAGTAAGATCTCGCAAGCCGTGCAGTGAGGCCAAGAAAAAGAAAAAATGTCCTGTTCTAGGAAAAGAAGCCAGAAGCCCCCAAGCTGTCCAAGAAGAAGCTGCGCCGAATGAATCGCTTCACTGTGGCTGAACTCAAGCAGGTGAGAGCTGAGACGTTCCATCAAGGCCTGGAGCCCAGCTGGGAGAGCACACGAGGAGCTCCCGGAACCTCTCAGGGGGTTTGCTCTCGGGGTGGGGAGGAGGGCTTTGAAGGAGGCCCGGGACGGGCCCTTTGAGGAAGAGCAAGCAAGCAAGCTTTAGATCTGCGAAGTTCAGGCTTTCCAGAGGGATGCTGCTGTGTTTTCCAGCTTGTGGCTCGGCCCGACGTTGTGGAGATGCATGACGTGACTGCGCAGGACCCCAAGCTCTTGGTTCACCTCAAGGCCACTCGGAATTCTGTGCCCGTGCCTCGCCACTGGTGTTTTAAGCGCAAGTACCTGCAGGGCAAACGAGGCATTGAGAAGCCCCCCTTCGAGCTACCCGACTTCATCAAACGCACAGGCATCCAGGAGATGCGGGAGGCCCTGCAGGAGAAGGTGAGGGCCTGGCTGGGGTTCAGATCTGCCCTGGGGGATCCACGTCCTTAGCAGCAACCGGCTTCAAAATTGCAGCTGGCTCCCAAAACCCACCTACACATTAATTGTCTGATTATTTATTCTTCAGTTTAGAAGTCAGCACTGCATGTCACACATGGCAGGGAGGGCAGGAGGGGAAGGACATCTCACAAAAGGCAGACCTCACCTGTATGCTCAGAGCTCGCTCTCTTGCCCCCGCTGAGACTTCCGGTTCTGTGCGGTTCGGTTTGCCCCTTTGTCTCCTTGTCCCCCTGCCTGCACTTTGCCAACTCTCTCATTTGCACACGGTGACTCCTCCCTCTGCAGGTTGCTGTGTCTGTAGTTCTCTGCCCACTGTGTGAACCTGATGCACTTGTGGCTAGAAATGTATGGTGGTTGTGTAACTTCTTGAATTTAAAATTTTTAATTAAATACTCTCATTAGGTAATAGTTGCGTGTAGTGCAGAAATTAAGGAGGTACCAAAGCACATGGTGAAAACTGCCTCCCAGTTAGATTCTAGTCACCTAGCTCTCTGCAGAGGCAACTGATGAGCTCAGTCTCTTGATCAGATGGCTTAAAAAATATTTGACCTAGATAGCTGAGGCTGATTGCATATGTTACATCTATTTTGTTCAGCGTGGATCATGTAATTTTGAGGGGCTTGAGCAGGAAGGATTTTGGTGACTTTCGGAATGAGCCAAATGAGGTTTCCCTCTGTCTCTTTTGGGAGTGGGGATTTAGACCTACCAAGAGTTGAACTTGGTGAATACCTTTTATGGTGTGTCTTCTGCCATGCCCCACAGGAAGAACAGAAAACCATGAAGTCAAAGATGCGCGAGAAGGTTCGGCCCAAGATGGGGAAGATCGACATTGACTACCAGAAACTGCATGACGCCTTCTTCAAGTGGCAGACCAAGCCAAAGCTGACCATCCACGGGGACCTGTACTACGAGGTCCGGGAGGGGGCGGGGAGGCAAGGCTGGGCCTTTGGGCATGGCTGTGTAACTCTTGGTCAAAAGGGGTTTGGAAGCTGGAAGCGGGTACGGGGCCCCTCCCCTCAGCCTTAGAGTTTGGAATGAGGTAGTTTTCTGAAAGAGAAATGCAGACTATGTCTTTGAGGTGATCATTGTTTATTGTGGGTGGTTCAGGAACAGAGGGGCCAAGGGCAGATGCTTTTAGGAAACATTTAGTATTGAGGGTAGGAGAAAAGTATTTTTTTTCTGATGCTTGAAATAATCACCGTGCAGTTTTTCAAGTGGAAGGACCTTGGAGATCATCTTCTCGAACGTCCTCATTTAGCAGATGAGAAAGCCTGTCCTTAGATTTGGCCACGTTCTCATAGTGGGTTAGTGACTGCACTGGGAGTCTTGCCTTTCTCCCTACTTCCTGGCCTTTATTCCTTTCCCTACTCTAGCCAGGGAAAGAAGTGATGAGAATCAGAGTGGGAACTGGGTAGCCCTCAGTGGGACTTTGTGTCTGATGTGGATTGGGACATCTCGTCTTTGTTCTCATGTCCTCTTGCAATTGACCTCCCAGCGTGTGTCTGGTGTCCACAATACAGCATGCTTGGCTTTTTCCTCAGGGGAAGGAGTTTGAGACACGACTGAAGGAGAAGAAGCCAGGAGATCTGTCTGATGAGCTGAGGATTTCCTTGGGGATGCCAGTAGGACCAGTGAGTGCCAGTTATCTGACTGGGAAAGTAGAGAAGGGGTTGGGAATTGGGGCAGGAGAGAGACAAGGGGATAGGGTTGGGCAGATGGTATCCTGTCCTCTTTTTCCTGCAGAATGCCCACAAGGTCCCTCCCCCGTGGCTGATTGCCATGCAGCGATATGGACCACCCCCGTCGTACCCCAACCTGAAAATCCCTGGGCTGAACTCGCCTATCCCCGAGGTGAGTACTATCCTTTCTTTCATTCTTAGCTGGCTCTACATTTTTTTTTTTTTTTGCGGTATGCAGGCCTCTCCCGTTGCGGAGCACAGGCTCCGGACGCGCAGGCTCAGCGGCCATGGCTCACGGGCCCAGCCACTCCGCGGCATGTGGGATCTTCCCGGACTGGGGCACGAACCCGTGTCCCCTGCATCGGCAGGCGGACTCTCAACCACTGCGCCACCAGGGAAGCCCTGGCTCTACTTTTTAACTAGAGGATGATTTTCTTTTCCCTTTTCTCATTCTACCATGTGTCCTTTTTTTTTTTTTTTTAAAGGAGTAATGGTTTTTGTTTTAAAAAAGAATCTGAGATGCTTGTCATAAAGTGGTCAATCAGAATTGACAAGTACAAAGATGAAAACACATCACCCACATTTCACCACTCAAATAACCAAATTTAATATCTGGTGAATGTGTTTCCAGATAATCTCTCTGATATTATCAGAGAGATAGACAGATATAATTTTATCTCAGGAATGGCATTGAACTTATTTTTATTTTTAAAATTTTTTTAAGGAAAGATTTATTAAAGTGAAAAAGAAGTAATTGTTAAACTTCAGATAAAAATTTCTGTCCCTTAAGAGTAATAGATTCTAAAAGCTTACCAAAGTTAGGAAAAATCAGTAAGAAGTTGGAGTAATGTTTTTTAAAGTGTATGTTTCAGTTTCAGATAGCATGGACTCTGCCACAAAGGCTGAATTTATTAGCATGCTTTCTGCTCCCATCTCCCCATCCTATTACCTCCAGATTTTTATTGTTTACTACTTTTGCTTTGTAATGCTTTATAAGATTTAATTCTTCTCTGAAATCATAATCTCCAGAGTTCCCAGGTGTTAGTTCTGTACTTTGGAGCATGACTTTTCTTTAGGGCTTCAGTGTTTCTTTTGGAGCATAGGAGTGGAACTGACTTGCTTTCCTGTCTTGCAGAGCTGTTCTTTTGGGTACCATGCTGGTGGCTGGGGCAAACCCCCAGTAGATGAGACCGGGAAACCCCTCTATGGGGATGTGTTTGGAACCAATGCTGCTGAATTTCAGGTATGGGCCACGGCTGGCAAGCTTGGTCTTAGTTAAGGTTATGAAGTTCAGAGATAGTTGGTTTATAGCTTCATTAGCAGAGAGCTGTGTGTTCTGAAGTTTCAAAGTCTGAAAAAGGGACATATGTTTTCCTGAGATGTAATGCAAGCTCCCCACTAGCATATGAGCTCTTTGTCGGTAGTGATTATTGTCTATTTGTTTACTCTCATATCCCTCTGTTTACAACCGCTTGACACATAATAGGTATATAGTAAACATTTGTTGAATGAATGAGTGATGTCTTTCAGACCAAGACTGAGGAAGAAGAGATTGATCGGACCCCTTGGGGGGAGCTGGAGCCATCTGATGAAGAGTCTTCAGAAGAAGAGGAAGAGGAAGAAAGTGATGAAGATAAGCCAGATGAGACGGGCTTCATTACCCCTGCAGACAGGTGGGGGAAGCAGAGAGTCTGCCTCTCTGAAGTGGTATGTCTGTCTTTGGGGGCCTTGTCTTTACTCCAGAGCTTGTTCCTCTCTTCACAGTGGCCTCATCACTCCTGGAGGGTTCTCATCAGTGCCAGCTGGAATGGAGACCCCTGAACTCATTGAACTGAGGAAGAAGAAGATTGAGGAGGCGATGGATGGGTGAGGGAACCAGGGAGGGCTGAGAGGGGAGGATTTTCAGCCTCTAGGTGGACTGGCTGACTTTTTCTCCGGCCCCCCCTTTTTCTTTTTAAACAATTATTGAACACTAGCTCTGTGCCAGGCACTGCTCTAGGCACTGGGACATCTGCAGTGAAAAAGTCAGGCGAGGTAAACAAGTGATCAGAGAACAAGGTAATTTCAGATGTGGATAAGACGTGTAGCAAAGGAAACTGAGTAATAGGATGTAGAGGGATTTGGGTGGTGGGGAGGCCTTTGGGAAGGCTTATGGAGGAAGAGGTATTTGGGCTGAGAGCTGGGGCAGAAAGAACTGTAAGAGCAAGTAAAAGAACACTGGAAATGATAATAGACAATTCTTATTATTTAAATCTCTCTAAAAGATAATTGACCATTTAAACAAAAATAATAACCATGTAGTAGCCTTCCTTTTTGAAAGATACAGGATTCTAGGTTAACAGTGATTTTTTTTCTTTCATTACTTTAAAGATGTTGATTCAGTGTCTTCTTTCTTGCATCATTTCTGGCAGGAAATCTGTCATCATCCTTCCTTTGTTCCTCTGTGCATTTGTGCCATTTTTCTCTGGCTGCTTTTAAGATTTTCTTTTTATCACTGTTTTGAACAGATTATGACATGCAGTGTAGTGCAGCATAGTAGTGTAGTTTTCTTCGTATTTCTTTCTTTTGTTAAAACGGTTTGGTGGGGTGTTTTTTCCCTTCTTTTTCTGGCCATGCTGCATGGCTTGCAGGATCTTAGTTCCCCAACCTGGTGAAAGCCAGGAGTGAAAGCAGTGAAAGTGGCGAGTCCTAACCACTGGACTGCCAGGGAAGTCCCATCTTTTGTTTCTTTACTTGGGGTTTGTTAAGCATCTGGAATCTGTGCCTTTATAGTTTTTATTAATTTTGGAAAAATTCTGGCCATTATTTCTCCAAATATTTTTTCCTGTTCCCTTCTCTTTCTCCTCTCCTTTGGGAACTCCAATTATACATCTATTAGATTTCTTGAAGTTGACCTACAGCTCACCGATGCTCTGTTCATTTAAAAAATTTCTCATTTCTCTTTTTATTTCATTTTAGAAGTTTTCTATTCCTATGTCTTCAAGTTTGCTAATATTTTTTTCCACTATTTCTAATCTGACATTAATCCCATCCAGTGTAGTTTTCATCTCTAGAAGTGCAATTTGGGTCTTTTTATATCTCCTGTGTCTCTTATTTGACTTTTGAACATACGGAATCCAATTATAATAACATTTTAATGTACTTGCCTGCTAATGCTAACATCTGTGCCAGTTCTGGGTTGATTTAAGTGGATTGATTGTTTTCCTCATTGACGATGGTATTTTCATGCTTCTTTGCATGTCTGGTAATTTTTGATTGGATGACAGACTTTGTGAAATGTACCTTGTCAGGTCCAGAATACTTTCATAGTCCTATAAATCTTCTTTAGTTTTGTTCAAGGTTACAGTTAAGGTACTTGGAAACAGTTCGATTCTTTCAGGTCTTGCTTTTCAGGTTCATTAGGCAGGACTGAAGCAGTGCTCAGTCCTCTTCACTATTGAGGCACAAGACCCTATACTCTATCCAATATCCTGTTAATCAGGAGGTTTTTCAGTCTGGCTAGTGGGACTAGGCACTATTCCCAGTCCCGTGTGAAGAGCAGGCATGTATGATACCACTAATGCTAACGGGTGGTTCTTTCCCTGGCCTTGGTAGTCTCCATCCACACAGTACTCACCTGAGAACTTGAGGGGATTCTCTGTAGGTCTCTTGAGTTCTCGAGTCTCTGTGCTGCTTTCTCTTCTCCAGTTCTCTGTCCTGTGATCTCTAGTCACCGTAGTCTCTCTGCACTTTCAGCTTCATCCTTTCAACTCCTAGAGTCCTCTGGGCTCTACAGGAGTTCCCCTCTTTATTCTGTAGCCTGGAAACTCTCAGTGCAGTAGGATGGACAATTGAAGGAATCACCTCATTTGTTTCCTGTCTCTCAGGAGTCACTGTCCTTCGTTGCTTCGTGTCCAGTGACTTGAAAACCACTGTTCCATATATTTTGCCCCTTTTTTGATAGTTTCAGGTGGGAGGGTAAATCTGGTCCCTGTTACTCCTTATCCAGAAGCAGAAGTCTCAAGTTTTGAGGAAGAAAAGGAAAGAAGGGTATTGGGGCTAGACTGTAGTGAGCAGGGATTAAGTACGGGACCAGATGATGAACCCTATAGGTCATGGTAAAGAGTTTGGGTTTATTCAAACAATGATCAGAAGGCTCAAAGGGTTTTGAGCAAAGGAGTGACAGGATGTGAATTCCGTTTTTCCTTCTGGCTGCTTTGTGAGAATAGATTTTCACCTCTTCCAGGGGGAGGGGTGGGGATGAAGTCATGGTCTGGGTTGGTATTGGTAGATTTGCTGTTGTATTTCGAGTAGCATTCTTGAAACAGGTGGCACTTCTTCCTCCCATGGGTCTCCATGACTTGCAGAGGCAGCTTGGGCAGAATTTTTCCCCTGGGTATCTTGGAACCTCGCTGGGGAGCTCTGTGGGGATGCTGCCCTTACTCCTTTTGCTGTCCCTCCTGGAGACCCTTTTATCCTTTCCTTTTTGGGCTTGACCCCCTCGTCCTTTGCAGAAGTGAGACGCCTCAGCTGTTCACTGTGTTGCCAGAGAAGAGAACGGCCACTGTTGGGGGCGCCATGATGGGATCAACCCACATCTATGACATGTCCACGGTGAGCACTTGGAGGATACCGCTTTTGGGGGCTGGGAAGTGGGTCAGGAACTAGGGCTTCTGAGCTTCCCCTTTGGAGATGACAAGGCTCCGATTCCTCTTCCAGGTTATGAGCCGGAAGGGCCCGGCCCCCGAGCTACAAGGTGTGGAAGTGGCCCTGGCACCCGAAGAGCTGGAGCTGGATCCCATGGCCATGACCCAGAAGTATGAGGAGCACGTGCGGGAGCAGCAGGCACAAGTGGAGAAAGAAGACTTCAGTGACATGGTGGCTGAGCACGCGGCCAAGCAGAAGGTGGGCGCGCACACAGGAGCCTGGCTTCGTGAGCGCCAGGGACCAGGGCCGCCTTTCTCAGTGGGCTGGTGTCCTCTAGTGGTGAGAGGGAGGGAGGACGCAGTGCCTGCTGCCCTGAGCTTCCTTGGGGTTGGGAACCTAGGAATCCTCCAGTGGGCTGCCCTCTTTAAGGATGATGAAACAGGCACAGGGAGGGGAGGGAACTCATCCAACTCTGAGAATTCCAGCTTCAGTACTTTTTCCACAGACGTGTGTGGCTCTGTCAGGCTGCCCACTCTTTGTTTTGGGGATCAGCCAGTTGTTTAACCGTTGTAACCTGTTTTGTTCTCTCCTACAGCAAAAGAAACGGAAAGCTCAGCCCCAGGACAGCCGTGGGGGCAGCAAGAAATACAAGGAGTTCAAATTTTAGGTCCCCTCACACACCTGGCCCTCCTTTCGGCCCTTTGCCTGGACACCTGGGCTTCTTCACATGTGGGTCCCCAAAAGCCAGCTCTCCTGCTCTTCCCAGGGGCTTGTTATTTCATGTTCTTATTTTAGACCTGTTTTGTAAATAAAGCTGTTTCCCAAGGAAAGAGATGAATATGTAACACTGCTCATCCTCCTTCACCTTGTTTTAGTCCCCTTCTGCAAAAGAACGGAAACAGCCATTTTCTACAACCTGAAGTTGCTCCAGTGGCTGGGGGCAGGCACTTGGATCAGATGTTGCAGTTGAGACTGGTGATGAAGCTAAAGCCACACCGAGATTGTGTGTTTTACCACTGCCTGCTTTTGTAGGAAGGCTCTGGGGGAGGGACCTCCAGGTCTGGTTTGACCTTACTGGTGTGTCCTTGGGGACTAAAAATAGCCAGCTTAGCGCCCTGGCTGGGCTGAGGAAGTACAGTGGGCTTGGGAAGTAGGCCAGGTCAGGCCTTCCTAATAGACCCTGTGGCCAAGCGTCCAAGTCCTTACGTGGGAGAGAGCACAGCTCAAAGTCCGTATAGGTTGTCCTGAGTCCATGTGAGCCCCTGGGTGGTTTCATCAACAAGTCTCCAGGTTTTGGTGGGCGGGGGCTGCTTTCCCAGGTTCTAGTCCCCCTGTCCTGGGAGGTCTTTCTGACAGGCTAGACTACGTTGGACCAATGGTTCCAACGGGCATTTGCCAAGCACTGGGGAGGGAAGTCGCATACTGCCGCTGTACCACTGATGCTGGTCCAAGTCCACCATCTGGGGTGCCGGCATGCAGGAGGCTTCGAGATGGTTTCTGGAGCCGGGAGTGTGGGTGACTCCAGGGAGGATGAGGCAGTTGAGTAAGGCCTCGGGAAGAATAGGATTTTAGAAATTTAGTAAGTGACGAAGCAGAAAAACATCCCAAGTAGAAGAAATTGAGCGTAGAGATGGCTTGGGACTGTGATGGTTCTTTGTGGGAGGGGGACATTAGGGGCAGAAAATAGGTGGTTGGCTCCAGATGGGTCAGGGCTTAACTTCAGATTCACCCGTGCCAAAGGCCTTCTGAACTCTAGGTCCTTGAGCCCTTGCCCACACTGGGGAAAAGCGGGGCGGAAACTGCCCGGCCCACAGGCGCCCAGCCGGCCGCTGGGTCTCCATCGCTCCCTTCGCTGGTCGTGACGGCGAAAAAGCCCCGGAGCCGCAGGGTGGGGGCCAGGGCGGCGGTCGGAAAGGGGGCTTGGGTGGGCAGCGGGTTGGGCCTCTGGTCCACAGGCCCGAGAGGGCCGAGGCGCGCTGCCGCGGTAGCCCCCTCCGGTCCGGGGCCGCGCCCCGGAAAAGTGAGGTTTCCGCTGGCTCGGCTGCCGCCGCCCCCGTGGAAACGACGACGCGAGAGAAGAGGGGGGTCAGCTGGCTGCCGCCGGGCCGCGAACTTCAGGAGAGGATCCGGCAGAGGCGCGAACCGCCGACCCCTCTCCTGAAGAGCGAGGGGCGCGCACGCCCACAGGCCCGCCCGGGGCGCGAGCGCGAGCGCGGCCCCGGCCCCGCCCCTCGGCGCTGGGTGGGGCGGGCGCGGGCCAGGCCTCCCCGCCCCCTCCCCGGACACGCCCACCCAGTGCTTTGGCGGCGCGAGCCGCAACTGGCAGCGGCGGGCGAGCGCGAGGACCGCGCGCCGCGAGGCCCCGCGCGTGCGTGCAGTCTCTCGCTCGCGCGCTCTGGCGGGCGGGCTGAGCAGACGAGTCGAGCCCCCGCCGCCGCCGCCGCCGCCGCCGCCGCCGGAGAAGCCTCGGCGTCCGCTCGGCGTCGCCTGATTCCCGTAACCCCTGTGCCACCCTATCCCCGGCCGGGCCATGGCGGAACGTGGAGGGGCGGGCGGTGGTCCCGGAGGCGCCGGGGGCGGCAGTGGCCAGCGGGGCTCTGGGGTCGCCCAGTCTCCGCCGCAGCAGCCACCGCCGCAGCAGCTGCCGCAGCAGCCGACGCCCCCCAAGCTGGCCCAGGCCACCTCGTCGTCCTCGTCCACCTCGGCGGCGGCCGCCTCCTCCTCGTCCTCGTCCACCTCCACCTCCATGGCCGTCGCGGTGGCCTCGGGCTCTGCGACTCCCGGCGGCCCGGGGCCAGGCCGCACCCCCGCCCCCGTGCAGATGAACCTGTACGCCACCTGGGAGGTGGACCGGAGCTCGTCCAGCTGCGTGCCCAGGTGAGCGGCGGGTGGGGGGGACCGGGCCCTCGGGGGTCGCCCAGCCGGGTCTGTGGCAGGCCCCCGCCTTCCCATTCCTCCCCGTCCCATCGCCCAAGGGGGCACCCCGACCCTAGATTCCCTCTGGCTGCTTTGCCGCCCGGCCTGGCTCCTGCCCGGCCTCCCGGGACTCCTCCCGAATGGACCCCGCCCTCTCCTGGCATCCCCACCTTCTGTCTGGGGCCGGGGCCACCCTCTTCCCCTCTCTGAGCTGGGCCTTCTGGACTCTCAGCCCTGGGCCTTCTCTTGTTGATTTGACCGAATCCGGCCTTCCTGTCAGTTTCCCTGTGAAAGTCACAGACTCTTTTCCCGGCCTTGCCAGCTCCCGTGGGCTGTACATATGTTACATAGATGTGGTATGGATCTCTTTAGACATTATTTCCCAATATACTTGGCACGTGTCAAACTCGGTTGTCACCTTCTGCCAGGTAAAGTCGGTATAGTAACCCTTGGCGCTTCTAGTTTGTCTTCAACACACATGTTCATTTGTACTCCAAAGACACACATTGTGTCCCGGCCTCTACGTCTTGTAAAAGTCCTATTAAATGTGTCTTAAAGTGTATTTTTCATCCTCTTCTCCCTCCTCACCCCCCAATAACTGGTCACAACTTCTAGCCCTGCAGGGCTACATAAAATTACTGCCTGTTCCTAAATTCAATCCATTCCTCTGTCTGTTGGAACCATCTGGGGACTTTCCTTCCATTGGTAAAATATACCTGAGTTTGGCATATTTTCTGTTTCTGTATTGGCAAGGCAGTCTTTCTCAAACTCTTTGGGGACAGTGTGCAACATCCTACAGTTTACCCCTTGAATAGACACTGTGAAGCTGGTTTCACCCAGGAAGCCCAGAGAAGTGCCTGGAGGTGGTCTTTTTTGTCACCTGTAAACTGAGTTGATTCTGTTGGCTTGGAGTCTGGCTGGCTCCTTACTCTGTCAGCCCTGTCTTGGGCAGATGGACGTGTAAGTGGGGTTGGGGAGCATTGTCTGGTTACATCTTCAACTCTTTATTTTTCTCCATGCCTCCCCCTTTATTCTGAATTGTTTCATGCATGCAAGATTATATATGTCCTAGAAAGGATTGTAAATAAAAATGACAAGAAGTACATCTCTGTACTTGACTCAGCTTGAGAAAGAGCATTACAATTGTGTTGAAGCCCTCGGGGTGCCACTTCCTGATCACATCCCCTTCTTCCCCCTACAAAGGTAAACATTATTTTGAATTGTGTGTCTGTCATTTCCCTGTCTTATAAAATTAGTTTTACTGACATATGTGCATCTCTAAACTATGTTTTTTAGTTGTGGATGTTTTGGGAAGTTTATATAAATGCTATCATACTGTATGTGTTCTGTGGCCTGTTTGTGTGTGTGTGTGTGTGTGTGTGTTTAAACTCAACATTAAGTTCGTGAGAATCATCAGTGTTGTATGGTGGCTCTAAGTATTTTCACTATTGGGTAGAATTTCATTGTGTGAATGTATCATAAAGCTCCTTTTGATGAACATTTGGGTTGTTTCCTGTTTGTTAATACAAACAGTAATGCTGTAAATATTTTTGTCCAGGACTCTTGGTGCTCCTTGCAAAAGTTTCTTTAGGATGTCTTTATATGTAGGGGTGGAATTGCTATTTGAGAGATATACGTCTGGAACATTTTTAGATAATGCTGAATTGTTTTCCATTAGCCCCTCTCTACTCTTCGTGTCCCTTGTGTTTCAGCGTTCACTTCACTGATTTATACTTTCCTTTTTCTCTGTCCTTTCTTCAGGGTAATCAGGAGCCACATTAGTTTAGTTAGGTTTGGCCAGTACCCTAACACACACCAGACGCAACTGGGAGTTTAGTATGTGGCGGTTTTCCTCTCTTGGTCCTAAGCAGGCCTGCCTTTCTCTTTCTGTACAGGCCCATCTATAGTTGAAATATTCTCATCTACTTCTTTCAAACATAAAAGCACTGGGTCCTTTCCTCCATGGGTCCAGTGTTAGCATGCTTGCCTGTTCTTCCATCACATCTATCACTGTTTGACTGGTGACATTTGGACAGCTGCCTTCTCTAGCTTGTTAGATCAGAAAGGCGTGAGCCTACTGGCAAGAAGCTGCTGTGCAACCGAGGGGGATAAATAAAAACACTGATTGCTGTTGATTTCCAATCTGTCCCTATTGGTCACTGAAAGGTCCACACAATAAATTATTAGCCAAAGAAACAGCCAGGCATCCTGATCAAATCAGTAATTGTTATGTTGACTTGGTGTGAGAGCCTTAGACTGTCTTGTTGTTTTCACCTGCAGGGAGCATGCAGTTCTGTCATGTCTACCATCCAGTCTTTGGGATTGTCAGCTGTCCTGCTCTGACTTATTTTTTAACCGGCACCCTTGTGCCTCCCAGCTCTTTGTGAAACACTTGTGCTCTTTGGAGCAGGCTGTTTTATCTGCAGGATGGAAAATAACACCCTGTGGGGAGAAAATGGCCTGCTATTGGCCCTTCCAGTGATTAGAGTCATCCAGTTAATTTGAAGTCTCCTTGGTATGCTTGTTCACATTGTTTGGAATGTATTGGCAGCGAGCACTCTGTATACAGCACGCTGAATATCGTCTAGGATTAACATTCTTGTCTTGTGTAACTCAAATGAGACACAAATGTATGATTTATATGCACTTGAGAAATGCACGCATGATTGTATGATCTAAGGTTGGATGTGTATAAAATGTCCTGGGATTCAGTCTTGTGAAATTGTCATCCTCTTCCTAGTGCAGAGAAGCGAGTTGAAAAGTCGAGTGTTAGGAAGGTCATGCTCCTTTTGTTGATCCCTGTAGGAATATAATTTACTTTTGGAAAAAAAAAAAAACTTTTTCCTTTATTTGATGTTTAAATAAAGTTGTTGTTTCTCAGGTATGTACTCTGCTCTGACTTAACAGCTACTAAATTCTCTCAGAATCCATAGTATTTTTTTTTTTACTTTTTATGAATGAAGAGCATACCTATAGTTGGCTTTAAAATAACTAAATTGTTCTTTTCATTGCCATTTTTACCAGCATTTTTTAAAATAAAAAGATGGTTTTTTTCCTGATAGTAGATTTTTATTCTCACAAGGAATTTCAAAATTTTAACTGAAATATAGTTGACATACAATATTATATTGGTTTAATTTGCATTTGATTTGACATTTGCATACATTATGAAATGATCACCACGATAAGTCTACTAACCATCTGTCCCCACACAAAGTTATTACAGTACTATTGACCATATTCCTTATGCTGTACATTACATCCCAATGGCTTAAAATAAAAAGATCAATACACGTCCATGATTAGAATTTCAAGCAGTACAGAAAGATGGAAATGGTAAAGGAAAGCCCCAGCCCTGTGTCTCTTCTCCCTCCCCAGAGGTAATCATTGTGAAATACAGTTGACTGTTGAGATTCTGTCACCAGCAGGTAGGTCTGTTACAGTTCCATTATGAAATTCACAGCTTTGGAAGTGGACGCTGTTTTCCCTCCACACTAAGGAGTGCTCCCTGGTCTGTGGTCCAGAGTATGGACAGTGGTGTGGCGCTGTCGTAGGTACCAGGTGGCAAGATGCTTGACATTGAAGGCAGGGCTTTAGAGTCTCATTGACCCTTTCTCTTTGGTCTTTGTATGGTGACACTTCCCCTGATGTTCTTTTCTCTTTTTGAGTTGCTTAAGTAGGAGAGACTGAAAAATTATTCAATTTCCTAAGTGTACAAAATTTCCTCAGGGGTGTAAAACTGACTGTCAGGAGACAAAATGTGCTCTGCTCTATCACCCACTAACTGTATCACATTTGTCTTTGAGTACAGAGCACATTTGCGTATCCTTATCTGTGTGCTTAGGGAAGGAGTTCAGTGGTTATCAGTCACATTTCTCCTTTAGACCACATTTGGAAAAAAAAAAAAAGAAAAGGGGAGGTGGCCATGGCCAAGTTTGTGTGACTGTCCTGCAATAGAAGTATTAATTTCATGAAGATACTTGAGGCCAGCTACCCCTCTAACCATGAAAGCACTGGGCAAGCCAGGATGTATTGCTGTATGTGCTTCCTGTGTGCTAGGGCAAACTCTCCCACACCTTAGCATTTTCATCCATTGATTGGGAATACTTTTACTTACTATCCATTCCAAGATGTGGGTGAAATAAATATAAAATAGGACCTATAGATCCACAGGAGAAAGTACTTCTTAAATGATAGATATAAAGTAAATGTAATTGATCAAATAAGAGAGAGCTGTTAAACTTTCATTTATTTCCCTAGCGTTAAAAGTCTTGGAAGCAGGGCTTCCCTGGTGGCGCAGTGGTTGAGAGTCCGCCTGCCGATGCAGGGGACACGGGTTCGTGCCCCGGTCCGGGAAGTTCCCACGTGCCGTGGAGCAGCTGGGCCCGTGAGCCATGGCCGCTGAGCCTGCGCGTCCGGAGCCTGTGCTCCGCAACGGGAGAGGCCACAACAGTGAGAGGCCCGCGTACCACAAAAAAAAAAAAAAAAAAGTCTTGGAAGCATATTTGTATCTTAGAAGATTTGAATTTCACATTGTGAGTGTTGTAATAGAATATGCTCTCTATCGGAGTAATATAATCCACCGTCCCTGTGGAAGCTCAGATTCCTTAAGTCAGAAAGAGAATGACTTTCACAGAGTCTGTCTTACATGTATTGATTTACAGATCTTTTGGACACATTAGTGGTTATGTGATTTCCTTTTAAGCTAGATTTCCAATTTCTTAGCTGAGCCAATAAGCTGCCACTGTTATTAAGGTTGGTGCCGTCTCTGTGTGCACCAGGGAGGTGCAAGCCAGAAAGTGTTTGGGCTGTGTCTTTTCACTGCTTCACCCTAGGAGGCTTGTCCTGTTTTGGCCCGGACTTGCAGACTCAGTAGGTCCTCCGAAATTTGGAGTCGGCTTGGCTTGGACCTGTGGTGTCACATTCTGGGAGTACTTTGGGAATCCAGGGAAGCTGTGGGAATGATTGCAAGAGTTGGTCTTTTTCCAGTGTGAGTTCGGAGCGGTATTAAGGGCTCTTGAGAAAAGACAGAGTTTGAAGTTGGCCTTAAAATGTCTCTCAGAGCCCACTGGGCTGGAATTGAGCAAGGCGGTTTGGTTCTAGATTGGCGAGCCCTGACGCAGTCCTCCCTTCTCCAGGCCTAATTAAAGGAATAACCAGCATAACTTCAGAGGACTTTAGGGAACCAATGTGTGTGCCTGGGCACCAACTCTGGAGTCATTCACAGGGCAGTTATCTGATTAGAAAGCCTGCTGGACCTGCTTTCCCTTTTACGTTATTACAAACCAGCGAATAGCTGTAGTCACAGCTTAGGGAGCTGCTTAGGCAGACACGTGCCTGGCCTCTACCTTGGGTAGCGCAGTAGAGAAGGCCAGTAAATGATGATGTATTGTTGCTGAGCTTTTATAACTTCTAGAAAACAGTTACTTAAAACATTTTCTTTGACATTCAGTTATGTCTTAAGATCATAGGCTATTTCATCTTTAAAGCTGTGCTGTTCAATACAGTAGCCACTAGCCACATGTGGCTGTTTAAATATTGATTAAAATTGAATGAAATTTAAAATTCTCTTCCTTAGTTGCACTGGCCACATTTCATTTCACACCAGTCACGTGTGACTGGTGGCTGCCATATTGGACAGGGCAGATCTAGAACATTTCCAGGACCACAGAAAGTTCTGTTAGATAACACTGTTTTAGAGAGAAAACTGCCTAAGTATGGGCATTTCTGGTATTAATATTTATGGCTTCTCCTTATTTGTTTAACTAGACTGAGTACTCAGTCTGTCCTCTTCCAAGTTATTTTAAAATGTCCCCTTTCTTCGCTATTCCAAGGGCCCATTAGTTTTCTTTTGTTAGTTTTCCCCCTTTAAGTGTTGTTCCCTTCTAGTCTGTTCACTTCTTCCTGGAGGGAATTAGCTTCCTGGTGCTTCCCTGTCATTTTTTTCTCACAATTTTAGGTCTTAGTCAATATCTACAGAGAAAACTGTCTGGAGGCATTAACTCCAAAATGGTTTTGGATGGTAGGATTATGTGTGATACTAATTTTTGTCCTTGTGTATTTTTTGGTGATTTCCAGACTTTCTATAACAGACATGTATTACAGAAAAGACCAGTAAATGTTGTTTTAAAAATATATATTTAGGGACTTCCCTGGTGGCGCAGTTGTTAAGACTCTACCCTCCCAATGCAGGGAGCCTGGGTTCGATCCCTGGTCAGGGAACTAGATCTCACATGCATCCCACCTGCTGCAACTAAGACCCAGTGCAACCAAATAAATGAGTAAATATTTTTATATATATATATATATATATATGTATATATTTAAAGATGCATATCAACTCTTCTCGGTTGTATACGTACCTCAAAGGAGGGAACCTTACAAATTTTATATCATTATAAAGATGTAAAATATAGGATTTATTGAATGGATGAAGACATTGGGGGGAGCTGAGGTTTCACTCCACTCACCTTCCTTTCTTGGTTCTAGAGTTGCTTGTTCATCTTTATTGACAGCAAAAATGGTGACTGGAGAATGCTCTAGCCTGCTGCCCACCTCATGGTTGTGGATGGTGGGGCACAGGTGAGGAGGGGGGCATTGATAGAGGCACATTAGTTATTTGATGTTCGTGTAACTTCTTTTATTTTATTTTTATTTTTTATTTTTGGCCACACCGTGCTGCATGCAGGATCTTAGTTCCCTGACCAGGGATCGAACCTGCGCCCCCTGCATTGGGTGCGCTGAGTCTTAACCACTGGACCTCCAGGAAAGTCCCATGGAGCTTCTTTCAGATTGTAAAGTTTTTAAATACATTAAAGGTCAGAATATCTGAGTTTAGTTCTAGCTTCACCAATTTTTCTGACCCCGAGTACTGTTCTTCCTCTTTTCTCCTTGGCAGTAATGATCCTCCACGACTCTCAGATGAAGCTGTGTTTCATTCATCCTTTCAGCACTTGCAGTTCGTTCTGTAAACAGAGGCACTAGGTAATATCCAGAGCCTATTTTGGCAAAAAAATTTTTTAGAACTGTGACAGACCTCTTAGCAGTTACACCCTGAGTGGTTTACCCTGTATGTTTTTTTAGTGACCTGGTGCAGGTATAGGTAGGCGTGATGTTTTAAAACTTGGTTCCTATTACAGCACCTGCTCCTGTCTTCTTAGTCTGCAGACTCCTCCGAATGGCAGTCTGCCTCTCAGAGCAGTATTCTGAGCAAGACTCCCCCCAGGTAACAGTTTGGATGTGGTAAGTGGAATGTTAATTGTCCCTGAGGAAATTTAGCCTGGTTATTGTGCTTAGATGCAGGAAGGTGTTTTTTCTTTAGTTTTTCTCCAAAACTCTGTGTGTGTGTGTGTGTGTGTGTGTGTGTGTGTGTATGTCTGGCTTTGAGCTTCCTTTTGTTCCTTTTTTTATAAGTGAAACAGAGATTCTTTGTAGTGTTTTTTTTGGTTTTTGTTTTTATAACAGTTTAGGAGAACACAAAAGGCTTAGGACACAGTTGTCCTATTTGGTCCCTCCTCCCAGACCTTTTCCTGTCTGTTGTTTAGAAACACCAAATGGCTTCAGGGGTTAGATAGTAGCTTTTTCCTCCCATGTCTGTGATTTACGGTGCCTGGAAAGCACATCGCACTCCCTCATGTGTAATTCTACCCATCCTCTGTGACCCTGATCTCCTCCTAGAAGGTAACCACTAGTAGCAGTTCCGAGTGATATGTTAAAATGAAAATCAGATCATGTCACTCCCCTGTTCATAATCTTCCCAATTAACTCACTTAGCAAATGCTTGTAGACCAGCCGTCATGTGCCACAAACAAAATCCTTGATCTCATGAAGTGTCCATTCTGTTGGGTGAAGATGAGAGACCCTATCAGACAACTTTTCATCACACTTAGAGTAAAACGCTTTTTATGACCTAGGAGATACTTCGTGGTGGGACTCTTCCTGTGGCTTCCACCTCATTGCTACCATTCTCCCCATGCACACCTGGCTCTGGGCAAGTTGGGCCCGGGCACAGTCACCCTGCCTTTGGGCTTTTGCACTTGCTGTTCCCTCTACCCGGAATGCTGTGTCCCCAGGTCATCGTGTGGCTGGCTCCTGGGTATCATTCAGGTCTCAGCTGACCTGCTACCTTGGAAAGCTTCTCTCACCTGCCCATTCCATTCTGGGAGTTTATAAAACTCCTTCACACCAGTTACCATCATCTGAAATAATCCTGTTCATTACTTCACATAGTAGTTACTTTATAGGTGCTTGATGGATACATTTGTCAATGAACAGTGCCTGTTTATTCGTAAAGTTTATTGAATGAAAATCTATCCTACGCAATTCTTTCATTCAACAAATATTTTTTGAGTATTTCTATATGCCAAATACTGCTCCAGGTGCTGGGGAACCAGCAGCAAACTGGTTGACAAAGTCCATTCTCTCCTAGAGTTAACATTCTTGTGGAGGGAGACAGATAATAAACACGTAATTAGGTCTATAGTGAAGAGTCAGGTGGTGAGTAGTGCCATGATGGAAAACAAAGCGGAGTGTGGACTTGAGAGGGTTGGGTAGTGTGGTCAGAGAAGGCCTCTGGTGAGGTGCTGTTTGGGCTGATGCCTGGGTGAGGTGAACCAGACTGCTGAGCGTTTGCTATGTGCACAGCACCTCCGCAGGAAGGGAAGTCGAGGCCCAGGGAGGTGAAGGCTGTTCTGCAGGGCTCCCCAGTTTAGAATTAGGTGGAGGACTTCCCTGGTGGTGAAGTGGTTAAGAATCCGCTTGCCAATGAGGGGGACACAGGTTTGAGCCCTGGTCTGGGAAAATCCCACGTGCCGTGGAGCAACTAAGCCCGTGCGCCACAACTACTGAGCATGCGCTCTAGAGCCCGTGAGCCACAACTACTGAAGCCCGCGCGCCTAGAGCCCGTGCTCCACAACAAGAGAAGCCCCCTGCTCGCTGGAACTAGAGAAAGCCCATGCACAGCAATGAATACCCAACACAGCCAAAAATAAAATAAATAAATTAATTAAAAAAAAAAAAAAAACTTGGTGTCCCCTGAGCTCTGTCTGGTTCTCATGGTTGACAGATAATATTTAATGCTTTATATTTTCTAATGTTGGGATTACAGAATGCTGCTTTATTACCAGACTGTTGACAGTGAGAGGCTTCGTAGCACAGTGGCTACAGGTGTCATTTCTGGAGCCAGTTAGCCAGGATTTTAATCCTGACTCTGTTGTTTACTGTTTAAGTGACTTGGGCAAATTACTTAACTTCTCTAATGCTTCTTTTGTCTCATCTTGTAAAATGGGCATAGTAATTGCCCCTACTGTTCATTTATTATGAGGATTAAATGAGATTAATACACTTTAAGTGCTTATGTGGCACATAGAAAACACTTAAAAATGTTACTATTACTCTTGCTGTCTTTATTGCCAGCCTAGCTTCTCTGTCTCTCCCCCACACCCCTCGAAAAACTGCTTTCTGTCTAGAATCAGGGCAACCTTGTTTATATTCTGATTTCCTCAGGGGGACCATTACAAGGTCTTGGGTTCACTTTGGCCACAGATCCTGCCAAACCCCAAGCTTAATAGACTAGAAAGTCAAAGGAAAATATTTTGGTTCTCTGAAGCAGTGGCTGGGTCGGGATCCTGTTTCTACATCCTGCCAGCTTATATGAACGGAAGAGATGGCTCAGGCCCGGCCTGCAAACCACAACTTTGTTTTGAGCCAACTTGACTTGACAGCTTCCCTATTCTACCTGCTGACTTCTTTAGCTCCGCTTTGGCAGCCAGAAGAGCAACTAAACCGGTTTACAGCTAGCCATTTATCACCAGTAAAAGCTGAGCGACTCCTAGGAAAATCAGGATTTAAACGGAGTTGATCTTTTTCTCTTTTCTCCTTAAGCTTTCCTTTTTATGTCTCAAACTATAGAAAAACTGTATTCTACTTTTGTAGGAGAACCTGGTAATACATTTAAGGCCTATTGTGAAACATTTGGATCTTGGTACACATGTCAGTTTTCTCCTTTAATAAGCACCAAGACTTTTTATCTTCCCATTTTGGTTAGAAACCCACAAATATATTTATGTGTTTCTGGTTCTTCCTTGAGAATATATAAAACACAGATTTACCGCTTCTCAAGTGCGGATGGTCATGATGAATGGGACCCTCATGGCGAACATCAGGGCTTGAAATGAAGTGTGGACCGGTACATGGTGCGTAACTGTTTTTAAAGTCATATGTTTGCTTTTTTAGTTTTGTTTTTGTCTTCTCTTCTCCCTGTTGCTATCAATATGCCTTCTTTCTGCTTTGTTGCTTCTAATATTCCATGAGCTGAAGAATCATATAGTCAAATATGTTAAGAAGGAACGGGCTCTCAGTGTGAGGCTGAGAGTAATGGGCAGTGTAATCTGAGAGCATGAGATCCACAGCGGGGCTGTTTTGCTCACCTCTCGGTCCAGTTTGTGCTGTAGAGGTAGGCTTGCTGGTGAGTTGAGGGTGAGGGTTTAATCTTCTATTTAACTATTTAATCTTCTATTACTATTATGGATTAGTCAGTAAAACCCTATATCTAGTGCTTAGTTAAATCTATTTTGATTACCTCTGGGCAAGTCACTTTTTCTCCTGATTTTTTTTTTACAAGTGGGGATACCCTTTTTGGCCTTGTTGATTTGTTATGCAGAGAAACAAAATATTTGTAAAATGTTTGAGCATCTATATTCATAGAAATCATTACCTTAACATCTTTGGGTAATGGCAGTGAAACTATGAATATGATGGTATAGTATTTGTAGGCCTGATTTACATTAGTCATCATTTACATTGTCTCTGCAAGTAGGTTTTTGTTTCGCACTTTCAGGTCGTATCCAATAGAGTGTGGCAGCGTAATCTACCCTAAGTCTGTTGTTTAATAAAATTGTCTCCTCAAAATTAAAATATGTGGAAAGTAGACTACAGCATTCAGTCATCCATGCCATGTACTGTTTTTGCTGTGGATGAAAATGAATGAGCAACTCTGGAAACCAGCGTCCTCTGGGAACATAAAAGCTCAGTAGCTATTAATGGATTTAATTGTATTTCCACTCTGCCACCAAGATGTGCAATAAATTGTTTATGCCCTTATCTTTAATGGGGAGAATTGTTCATTAACTGTATATGATATCATTATCCCTTTGTTTTTATTACTTGTGGATAATCCCCTCTATCTTTCCTTTCTTTAAAAAAAAAACTTATGAAAAGGAGCAGCTAAAATGTTATTAAACATTGCCCATTAATCTTTTTGGTTGACTTTTCTCTCCGTGGAGGAAAAGGAAAGTGTCATCTCACTGGGAAAACAAATGCTTGGGTTGGAAATGGGACATGACCTGAACTAAGATTTGGCATAGGATTAGTTTGGTGTGCTTTGGACTTAGGCCAGCGATGTGTTTGCTTATGTTCCAGGAGGGCCTCATTCTCAGGCAGCCTCACTGATAAATGAGTGCCATGTCTCCGTGTGCTGAGGCGTCGTCTGATTGGAGTCCATTTAAGAGAACGTTTTATAGAACGTTTGTGGTGATGGCTTTATTTGGGTTTGGGTTTTGTTTTGTTTTGCTTTGTTTTGTTTGATGCTCATTCAGGTATTTCCTCCTATTCTTATAATATATCTGGAGGAAAAAAGTCAGCAAGTTGCTATCATCTCTTTAAAACCACGTGCCAAAAATGCTTTGGCTCTAGAATCTGGTTTCTTATTTGGCTTTACCTCACCATGTGGGTTTGCATAAGTCTCTGTGAGTCCTCTCCCTAATAGTAACTTCATTTAGTTGGCAGGTACTCACCGTGCAGAAACCGCATGCCTAGTCACCATTTTAGACACCGAGGAGAGAGTGCCTAATAAAACAGGCAAAATCAAAGCTCCCCTGGAGGTTACCTTCTAGGGGCAGAGGGGGCAGCAGGCAATAAACAAATGAGTGAGCAAATGGTAGGGTATGTCAGATGGGGAAAATTAAAGCAGGAAAGGGGTATACGTGAGACAGAGAGTGTTACTTTTTTAAATAAGGTAGTTTAGAAGACCCCAGAGAAGGTGAGTCATCATGTGGAGCACATACTTAGGCAAGTCATTAGCGGGAACAGTAAGTACTAGTAGGTTCCAGGAATATCCAGGAGGCCAGTGGGCTGGAGCCAAGTGAACAAGGTGGAGAGTAGTGGGAGAGAAATTCAGAGAAGTGAAGGGACCAGATCTCGTAGGCCAATGTAGGACTCTGGCTTTGACCTTGAGTGAGATGAGGAAGCCATTGGGGATTTCGAGCCAGAGAAGAGGCATGGTAATGACTTACATATTAAAATAACCACTGGCCCTTGTGTGTAGCATAGCCCATAGGGAAGGGCAAGGGTGAAAGCAGGGAGTCCAGTTAGGAGTATGAAGATGATGTACCGGGAGCTGATGTTGCCTTCAGCCAGGGTGGTAGAGAAGATGAGAAGTCATCAGAGTCGGGTATAGTCTTTTCAAGCCTAAAGGATTTGCTTATGGATTACATTTGGGATATGACAAAAGAAAAGGATTCAAGGACAACTTCAAGATTTCATTTAACCTCCTTGTGTCAGTTTTTCACTAAAAAAATGATAGTGATTGTCATCTGTTTATCATAAGTGACATTATATGAGAATGAGATCTGTGTAACAGAACTATTCAAAGCTCTTGAGGAAGGTTGTTTGTTTCTATTTTTGCCATTTGTGATTAACTGGGAATAAATTTCCTTGGGGATTTACTGGGTGATGGAATAATCCATAGGTTGGCAATGATTGTGTTAAAAATCTAGATAAATTCTTTTTATGCTGTAGGCCATGGTGAAGGTGTTGGAGCAGCAGAGTCCCAACATCCCTAATTATTCTGCTGTCACATTTGCTTGGTCTGATATCTCCTCTGTGATCTTTACCTATTTGATGGCTTTTGGTGAGGGAGCTCTATTGCAGAGGCCATTAACAGCCATAGCACCTACCCTTTGTCACTGACCCGGTGGAACTGAAAAATAAAAAAACATCTGTTTTTTTTTTTTTTTTTTTTTTTTAAATGACTGGTTTGCTACAGCCGACAGCCTGTCTGTGCTTCCTAGGAGCTGCTCTATAAGGAGGAATCCTGCTGCAGAATGATCTAATTTGTGTAATCTTGAAGGTGGAGCTATTTTTGAAAGAGAACAGAAAAATAATGGAACCCTTTGCTTGTGAATGCCAAGCTGGATCTTACTGACTTAAAAGGAAAAGGGCTCAGTTAGATCTTGTAGTTTGAACTCTAGTTTCCCTCTTGTCCTGCTCACCAGGTCTAGGCAAAATTTATAATAGATATATCTAGGTAATTGCTCTTGAAAACGGTAGCTGGGTTTTTCTTTTCTTTTTTTTAAAAACATTTTAGATAAATATATTACTTGTGATTTGGATAATGTGAGTAGCATAAAAGAGCAGTTACCAAATTCAAGAATTAGAATTCTCTTTACAGTTATTTGATAGACTGATGGTTTGTAACTGGTTCTCAAAACTATCAGATTTTATGGCCTCTTTTCTATCTTGAAATGAAATTCCCAGATAATCAGATTTACCAGCATGTCTGCAATGTCTTTTTTTTTTTTTTTTTTTTTTTTTTGCGGTACGCGGGCCTCTCACTGTTGTGGCCTCTCCCGTTGTGGAGCACAGGCTCCAGACGCGCAGGCTCAGCGGCCATGGCTCACGGGCCCAGCTGCTCCGCGGCATGTGGGATCTTCCCGGACCGGGGCATGAACCTGTGTCCCCTGCATCGGCAGGCGGACTCTCAACCACTGCGCCACCCGGGAAGCCCTCTACAATGTCTTAACTGCACTATAAAGGAAAAATAAAAGGAAAGCTGTTTGTAATACAGTATGTGTTTCTATATGTAAATTCTCAGAAGACATGTGTAAGTGTTCACAGCACATTAGAAACCATAGCTGTCAGGTGCTTGCAGGTACACATCGCCTTATCTCTGTGGATATGGCTCCCATAAATAGAGACTGATACAGGTGTACTGCATGGGTGCCTCATGATATGAGGCAGTGCCATCGGTGATACAGTTTTCTAAAATGGTGGATAAATCTTCATCAAATTCTACACAAAACAAAATATACTCTTTTCTCTGTTTACTGTAGTTACATTCCTGCAAAATCCAGTGTATATTGATTGGTGAAAAAATCAATTAAGTTTCTATGTAAAATCTATTTAAATCTAGGCTTAGAACATTATAAGCTGCTTTTTATTTACATACGTTTGTGTCTGGCAAGACCAAGGCAAATTTATTAGTAAGCTAATGAAACTTAAGTTTCAAGGTCCTTTATTTGCCTTAAATTCAAAGCAAATTTATTATGAAGCTAATGAAACTTAAGTTTCAGGCTACTTCTGTGGCCCTATACCTAATTTTTTTTAAACTTTTTATTCAAAAAGTATAATATATAGTACTTAGAAAAGGACAAATATAATAAGTACAATTGATGACTTTTTACAAACTGAACAAAACTAGCACCCATATCAGGAAACAACACATTACCAACACCCCAAAACATTACCTTGTCTACTTCTAATCACTGCCTCTGCCCCCACCAAAGATGACTAGCATCCTAACGTGTAAGAGCGTAAGTTAGCTCTGCCTGCTTTGGTACTTCATACCGTGTATACTCTTGTACCTGATTTCTTTTGCTCAACATGATGTTTGTGTGAATCAGCCATGTTGTTGCATATGGTTGCAGCTCATATATTCTTGTTGCTGTACGGTATTCCATGTGCGCATGTATCACAAGTTATTTAATCACTGGGCTGGCGGTGGTCATATAGGAGATTTCCCGTATTGTGAATAGGGCTGCCATGGACATTCTCACCCGTCTGTCGGAGGTCATAAGCACTCTCGTACAGTTCATTTCGTTTCTCTTGAGAGGACAGCCAGGAGTGCAATTGCTGGGTTGTGTGAGAGTTCCGCTTGGGTCAGATCGCTACCATCAGTTGGGATTGTCTTTTGTGTTTCAGTTATTCTGAGTGGAGGTGAAATGGCTGCTCCAGTGGTGTTAATCTGCATTTCCCTCATGATGTTGGGAACCTTTTCATAAGCTTAGCAGCCATCCGATATCCTCTTTTATGAATTGTCTGTTCAGGTAGTTTTTCTATTGGGTTGTCTGTTTTCATTGAATTGTAGAAGTTCTTTTTCTTCCAAATATCTTCTCATACTCTGTGGGCTTCCTTTTTACTCTTTCAGTGGTGGTGTTTGTTGAACACAGATTCTTAAATCTGTCCAGTTTATCCATTTTCCCCTTTATATTTAGTGTCTTTTATGTCCTGTTTAAGAAATCTTAGTCCATTCAAGATCATGAAGAGGTTCTCTAATATTTTCTTCTCAAGCTGTATTATTTTTCTTTCACATTTAGATCTATAGTCCATCTGGAATTGATATTTGTGTGTGGAATAGAGGGTTAAGATACATTCCCCCCACATGGATCTTCCATTACCCCTGTACCATTTACTTAAAAGATCATCTTTTTTGATGGAAATAAATGTTCTGTGTTTTGATTGTGATGGTGCTTACGCCATTTGTCAAAACTCATAAAACTGTACTCTCAAAATAGGTGAATTTTATTGTATATACATTAGACTAAAATTGAAAATAAAACAGAACAAAACTAAAAAAAAAAAAGATCATCTTTTTCCACTGCTCTGCACGTCACCTTGATTGTAAATCACATGACATTTTACATGTGGGTCTATTTTTAGACTTCCTGTCTGTACCGTTGGTCAGGTTGTCCACGCTGGTACCAGTGTTTCCCCTGCTCTACTCCTGTATCTTTCCTTTATCTTTATAATAGTCCTATTACCTGGTGGTGTAAGTCTTCAACTTTGTGCTTTCATGATTGCCTTGACTTGTCTTTGCTCTTTCATTTCTTTTTTTTGCGGTACGCGGGCCTCTCACTGTTGTGGCCTCTCCCGTTGCAGAGCACAGGCTCCGGACGCGCAGGCTCAGCGGCCATGGCTCACGGGTCTAGCCGCTCGGCGGCATGTGGGATCTTCCCGGACCGAGGCACGAGCCCGTGTCCCCTGCATCGGCAGGCGGACTCTAAACCACTGCGCCACCAGGGAAGCCCTGCTCTTTCATTTCCTTAAAAATTTGAGAATCAAATTTTCAGTTTCCTTAAAAGTTTTTTGAGAATTTTATTAGGATTGCATTGACTCTGTGGATTAATATGGAGAGAACTGAAATGTTTAAAGTATCGGTTCTTTCAGTCCATGGATGTGTTATGTCCCTCCATTTATTTAGATCTTCTTTCACTGATTTTGCACTTTTAGCATAGAAGTATTGTAAATCTTTCTTTAGATGTATTCTTACATATTTGATACTTTAAAATCCTAGACCTAATTTTGTAACTGCATTTGCATGCTTCTCCTGTAGAGGACCCTCCAGCTTGTAAAAGCTTTAGGCCCTACAAGACCTGGTTCTGCCCCTGGTCAGAACATTCCACGTACGTGAATGTTGGAAATTGTGCAGGAAGCTAGTCATTTCTTAATTGTGAGGGGCTCAGAGGAATTGTGGGTTGTAGGAGGTCTGGCTTTCTTGTTTTTTCCACCACTGAATGTCAGTGAAGTCTCTAGTCACTGTGACAATCCAGAAAGCCCCCTGGAGGCGTTAGCACCACCATTATATTCCAGTTATGATAGTTACATCCAGATGATAAGTGTGCTTGAGTATCTTCCAGTGTGTGTGGCTTTTTGTTTGTTTTAGGAAGAGACCTAAAGTAAACCAGCAATTTCAAATGTTGTCATCCCTAATCTAGACCTTAAAAACTAGCAAATGATTAATCTTCACAGACTTCTGTTTGCACAGAGAGACTGGCAGAGTGGATTGAACACTGGACTTGGAGCCAGAAGAGTTAAATCCTTCCTTGAACAAAAACTGTGATTTGGGGTTGGTTACCTTTTGAGCCTCCATCTCATCAGAATGGAAAGAAAGAAAAAGGACTGTCTAGCTGCCTACCCAGGGTTGTTGGGAAGAACAGATGAAATAATTTATAGATGCCGTCTTAAGTCTTAGAGTACTATAGAAAAGCCATTGAGTCGGTCTGTGAGTTTGCTAACTTCAGTTTTTGCTGGAGCTGTAGGCAGAATTACCAAGACGAAGTCTCCTAAACGGTATGGATCTGCCCAGTCCGGGGTTCTTTGAGTTTGGTCACTTTAGAGATAACTTATTCATGGAAAGTGGTGTCTGCTTTTTAAAAGCTGTGTGTTTATAGGAAGGCAACAAGAGCACTACTCTGTTGGGATTCCTGTGTCTTAATTCAAATTCTGGTTTTCAACATGAAAGTAGGCAAACCACTCACTTTCCATTTCCTTCGTCATCTTACTGCTTAGAAGTGCTTTGAGGATTCTGGTAAAATTTAAGCAAATTTCATGTTCCTCAGTGAAAGTTTCCATGTGAATATAGGTGTTACATTATTATAATTAAATTCTCATTCATATTAATTCACTATAACCCTGGCCTTCCAGCCAGTGGATTGAGAAATCCCTGGCCTCTTACTGGATGAAAAGGTGATAAGATTTTGGAATGTAAGTTGTGAGAGAGGAAGGATACTGTCTCTGCAGTTTTAACATGGAATATACTTAATACTCGTATGAAACTGAATTACAATGTGAACTCCTCACCCCCTCCCATAACTAAGTCTCCGTAGTACCTCTGGAATGCACCTTCTCATACAGACTGATGCTCGTTTGAACTGCATTTTGGTTTCATTTGAAGTTTCAACATTTGATTATTTTCCATCCTGGTTTTATTTTTTTTACTAGTCCACTTCCCCTTAATAGTTTTCTTCCCCTTGTTGTTGTATTTATTTCTCGTCAAAGTTGTACATATATTTTAAAGAGTCAAGTAGTTCTACAAGGCTCCTTTCAGAAACAATCTTTGGATAGTATCTGGTGAATTCCAAATGTGGAAGATTGTTTGGCTTTTTCACCACCACCTCATTCTCCCAATAAAATTGTAATTTTGGTTATATTATTATTCAGGACTTTTATTATTATGACCGTAGAAGGGCAAGTCACTGTTGAGCCATATAGCCAACTATGATTTTCCTTTCCTGGCCAATTTTTAGTTTTTCCAAGCATCCATAATCATCTTTTTAGTTTTGTTTGATTAATAGCTAATGTTAACTGAATACATAATATGTACTAGGTGCTGCTCTAATTGCTGTCCACGTGTTAATTCATTTAATTATCAGATAGGTAGAGGTGTGCAAAGGGGTTAGGTAACTTGCTGAAGAAAGCTGCATTGCCAGAGTTCGGGCCCTGGCAGTCTGGCCTCAGGATCTATGCTCTTAACTACTATGCTACACTTTTTTCACTGTCTATTAATATGCACTTAAACATTTTTTTAATTGAGGTAAAATTTGAATGCAGTGAAACGCACAGATCTTGGGGTTATAGTTGGATGAGTTTTGACAAACATATACATTCATGTAACCAACACCTTAATCAAGAATGTTTTTGTCACTTCCAGTCATTCCCCACCTGTCATAGGCAGTTACTGTTCTGGTTTATATGGTCATAGATTATGTTTGTCTCTTCTTGAGCCTCATATAAGTGGAATCATATATATTCTTGTGTTGACCTTCTTTTGCCAGATTCATCCATGTTGTGTGTTAGTGGTTCATTATTTTTTATTGCCAACAAATACTACAATTTTTTAATCTATTCTGCTGATGGACATATGGGTTGTGTACAGTTTTGGGCTTTTCTTTGTAAGGCTGCTATGAATGCTCTTGTACAAGCCTTTTGTGGACTTACATTTTCATTTCTTTGGGGATAACTATGTAGGATTGGAATGGTAGGACTCAGTATAGGTTTATGCTTAACTTTATTTTTTATAGTACTTATTTAATTTATTTTTATTTTTGGCTGCGTCAGTTCTTAGTTGCAGCATGCGGGATCTTCGTTGAGGCATGTGGGATCTTTTCTCGTTGCGGCATGTGGGCTTCTCTAGTTGTGGCATGCGGGTTTTCTCTTCTCTAGTTGTGGCGTGCAGGCTCCAGGGCGCGTGGGCTCTGTAGTTTGTGGCACGAGGGCTTAGTCGCCCTGCGGGCAGGTGGGATCTTATTTCCCTGACCGGGAATCAAACCCGCGTCCCCGCATTGCGAGGCGGATTCTTTACCACTGGACCACCAGGATGTCTCTATGCTTAACTTTATAAGGTGATTGTGTCAGTTTACATTCTCACTTCCTGTGGCAGATTCTAAGGTGGCCCCCGTGATCCCTGTCCCCTCATATTTATGCTTTAGTGTAATCCCCTCCCTATGAGCGTGGGCGGGACCTGTGACTTGCTCCTTCCTAACAGAAGATGTCAGAGGTGATGGGATGTACGTGATTATGTTGCATCAGACTGTAGTGCCCACCCTGTGGGGAGACTCCCTTGCTGGCTTTGGAGAAACAAGCATAGAGCTGCCTATGGAGAGGGCCACGTGGCAGGGAGCTGGGGGCGGCTTCAAGTCCACAGCCAGAAGGAAACGTGGCCCTCGGTCCAGTAGCCCACGAAGAACTGAATGCTGCCAACAAGGAGGTGAGCTTGGACATAGATCCTACCCAACGCAAGCCGCATGTGAGACCACAGCCCCAGCCGACACCTTAATTGGAACCTTGTGGAGGACCCAGCCCAGCCACGCCTGGGCTTCTAACCCACTTAAACTGGGAGATGATTAACATGTGTTATTGTAAGCTGCTAAGTTTGTGGTAATATTGTTGTGCAGCAGTAGATAACTAATACCAGCAGTATACAAAAGGTCCTGTTGCTCCACATTTCCACCAACATTTAATTTAGTCAGTCTTTTTAATTTTAGCCATGTGAATGGGTATGAAACGTTCACTCCTTGTGGTTTTAATTTGCATTTCCCTAATTAATAATGACATTGAATATCTGCTGATTGGCCATTTGGATATCTTCCTTTGTGAAGTATCTATTCAAGTCTTGCCTGTTTTATAAATTGGTATGTTTGTCTTTTAATAATTTATTTGTAGCAGTTCTTTATATATTACAGATAAGTCCTTTCAGATGTAGGTCTGTGCATGTGACTCTGTGTGTGTGTGTGTGTGTATGTGTGTGTGTGTGTGTGTGTCTCTGATAGATATTACTTTCTTCCAGTCTGTGACTGGGAGGAACTCCCACATCCCTCTCACCTCACCCATGTTCCCAAACTTTTTACATTTTTCCACATTTATTCTACTATGCTAACTTTCTCTAAATTAGTTTTTCTGAGCCATTTGAGACCAAGTTATGTACATGATGCCCTACCACCCCCAAATATTCCCTCGAATCAAGTGCACTCCTAAATAACTAGTACACGCCCTCTAAGTCAGGTAATTAGCATTGATAAAACCCTTTTCTCCAATCCATAGACCCCAATCACATTTTGCCAGCTGCCCAGCAATACCTCCTTTTGATTTTGCTCCAGGATCCCACCAAGGAACATGCATTGGATTTAGTTGTCATGTCTTTTCTTTTTTAATATTTCATTTAATTTATTTATTTGGTTGCTCCGGGTCTTAGTTGTGGCAGGCGGGCTCCTTAGTTGCAGCTTGCTGGCTCCTTAGTTGTGGCATGTGAACTCTTAGTTGCGGCATGCATGTGGGATCTAGTTCCCTGACCAGTGATTGAACCCAGGCCCCCTGCATTAGGAGCGCGGAGTCTTACCCACTGCGCCACCAGGGAAGTCCCCTGTCATGTCTTTTCGTGTCCTCCAACCTGGGATAACCTCTTAGTCTTTTCCTGTCACTCATGTCCTCAGCTCGTTGTATGTTCAGTAGGATGATCTGCAAGCTGAATCTATTAGTATTTCCTTGTGACCAGGTTGTGATTTCTTGCCAAAAATATCACAGAAATGATGCTGTGAATATTCTCAGTACATCACATCAAGGAACACATGGTGTTAACCAGTCCCATTACCGGTGATGTTAACCTTGATCATCTGGTCATGTTGGTGTCTGTGACGTATCTCTACTTTTCTGCAGACTTTTCTTTTTGTAACTGATGAGTATTTTGTGTGGAGACAGTTTGAGATTATGCCAATATTCTGTTCCTCATCACACTTCGAACTTACAGCATTAGTGTCTTCCCTAAATCAGCAAGCACTATGTGTTTGCCAAATGGTGATTTTTTTTTTGTTTCCATTATTCCTTCTACATCTATAAATTGTTCTATTGTAAAGATGAGCCTTTATCATCTCCTTCTTCCCTTCCTCCCTCACTCCTTTTCTTCCTTTCAGTATGGACTTACGGATTTGTCATTTATTCATTGTGTTGTAATTTACTAGTGTTATTATTTATTTTGATGCTCAGAGTACTCCAAATTTGGTCAGTGAGAGCTCTTCCAAGCTGTTTCCCTTTTATATGTTCTTTGCATTCTTTGAACACTTGTAATTTTCTAGAACAAGATGTTCCAGGCTTATCTTGTGTTTTCTCTGCCCTGGCCCTGGAATCAGCCATTTCTCTAAAGAGTCCTGGTTCTTTTAGTGGAGGATGGTATTTAGAAGCCAAGATTGGAGGTTTGTTGTGCTCATTGTTACAGGATGTCATTACTTCTAGGTGCTCTCAGAAAACAGAGCCTGGGCTTCCCTGGTGACACAGTGGTTAAGAATCTGCCTGCCAATGCAGGGGACATGGGTTAGAGCCCTGGTCTGGGAAGATCCTACATGCCGTGGAGCAACTAAGCCCATGTGCCACAACTACTGAGCCTGCACTCTAGAGCCCGTGAGCCACAACTACTGAGCCCACGTGCTAAACTACTGAAGCCCGCGCACCTAGAGCCTGTGCTCCGCAACAAGAGAAACCACTGCAACGAGAAGCCCGTGCACCGCAACAAAGAGTAGCCCCTGCTCGTCACAACTAGAGAAAGCCCGCGTGCAGCAACAAAGACCCAATGCAGCCAAAAATAAATAAATAAAATAAATAAATTTATTAAAAAAGAAAAAAGAGAACAGAGCCTGGAAATGTAAGTGAGTATCTATAGCACATACCCGCCCCCTCCACCAAAAACATACACACACTCTCTATTTCTGTAGAGAAACCATATGTTTTTTTTAAAACTGTAAAAGACCCAGGAGTTCAAACTAACACATTCATTTCCAGTATAATACCTCAAGGTTCTCTCCAGCCCTACCCTTTTCCATGTTTGTTAGTACCTTTTCCAATTTCAAAAATATACCAAAGTAGAGAAAATGTGTAATGAATCCCCGTGACCTCATCACCCAGCTTCATTATCAGCTGGTTGTTTCATCTGTATCCCTACCTCCTACCCCGACTTTCACTCCCAGATAATTGAAGCAAATCCCAGATGTCGTAGGATTTCTTCTATAACAATTTCAACATATACCTCTAAGAGGTAAGGACACGTTTTAAGAGTATATAACGCAATACCTTTATCCCTCCTAAAATAATTTACGTTTTAAGAGTATATAACAGTGATACCTTTATCCCGCCTAAAATAATTAAGTCCTTAATATTAACTACTTACAGCCAGTTGAGCTGGATTTCACAGAAGATTTAATAGTGGGAGGAAGAGAATTCAGGTTGAGGGAAATGTGGGTAAGTGACAGGGGTTACAAGTCTGGTTTAGGGCTGCGGCAATGGAAGTGGAAAGTAAATGGCAGATATGAGTCATTGTGGAGGAAAAGGCAATGGAATTGTCGCATTGCAGACAGCAGGTGTCTCTTCCCTCTGTTTCTGGTTAACAGTGTTTGAGTGGTTGTTTTGAGCCGTATAGAACAGGGTCAGCAGACCGAGTCCTACTCTCAGCCAGTGTTTGTAAGTAAAGTTTTTCGGGTACCCAGCCACATCCATTTCTGCACACATTGTCTACAGCTGCTCTCGCCCTGCAGAGGCAGAGTTGAGTGATTGCAGCAGATACCCCATGACCTGTGAAGCCCCAGATGTTTACTGTCTAGCCCTTTATAGAAAAAGATTGCTGACCCCTGATCCAGAGGAAACTGGGTCCTGGGTTTAGTGCTGTCGGAAGGCTGTGTTGAATGTACTGGTAAGGAGCAGCTGTGTTTGTGATGTATAGGAGTGAGAAGCCTGGGAGTTTGCTTTGTTCTGTCTTGATCATTCTCTCTGTAGCCTGAGAAAGCAAGTTTCTCTAAGAATTTCTCTGCCTGTTTGCCTGTTATCTTATTTATTGTCTTTCTCTCCCACTAGTCAGGGATTCTTGCATATTTTGTTCACTACTCTATCCCCAGGGCCTGGATTAGCGCCAGACACTTAGCAGGCACTCAGTAAACAATTATTGAATAAACAAGTCAGTGCATTAGTGTTTCTGCTCCTCTTCTGCATTAGACACATTTGGAGCTTCTTGGGGGATAAGAGTGATGTATTTTTAGGTGACAATGATGCTATTATGTAAATCCATTATAATTTTCCCCCAACAAAGTTTAGAAAAGTGTTCATCAATACAATGGACTGTTAAGCAGCAACTAAAACTAGTAATTATGAAGATTGTAGAAATGTGGGAACACGTTTATAATGGGTCAAAATCTTATGCACACTGCCTCTGTAAAATATATATGAATATGGGCAAAGGCTAGAAGATAATGCGAAAACGAAATCATTGTTTTAAGACAGTGGGTTTTTGGGGTGGTTTTTCTCTCCAGATTTTTCTTTAATACTGTTGTTTTCTCATATTTTCAATAATGATTTTAAAAATATATAATTTTTCTGTGCCTCTCCGCCCGCCCCATACATGTACGTCTGCACCATGTCCAGAAATATAACCTTTAGCTTGGGTCACAAATAATGCAATAATCAGAAATTAGAGTTAGTATTGGAAAGGTTGGTGGGCATTATGGGTGAATGGTCCACTTTATCCCATGGTAAACTGCTACAGTATACTTCCCAGCAGGACATGCCTGTAAGCATTCTTGGCTAGAGCCTGATTTGGGTTTATATGTAAGCTTACATTTAGACAAAAGCCCTTTTATTTGAAATGGAACATGAACAGGCATGGTGGGAAGGAGTGGTCTGGGTGAGAATGTCTTATGTTTGCGTTTTCTCAAAGCAGTACTTCCGCCTTCCTCTCATTCTGAGATGCACGTTCTGCCTGGCTTTTCTTTTTTCCATAGAAAGGCAGCATTTTCTCGGGGATGCAGTCATTTGGAGCAGTCATGTGGTTTTCTTCCCATTTCACGTTTAGGCTGCCTTTAAAAACATGGATAAATCTTTTCTTTGTACCTCACTTTCTCTATGTGCAAAATTGTTGTTCGCTATACATCTTCCAAGGATGTGGTGAGTTTATAGCCGTTTTATTTAAATAGGTGTTTGTGTTCGTTCTACCTAACTACGTTTCTAGGTTATATATAGTTGGTGTTCCAGCCGTTGCCTGTAGGCTTCGTCTGAGTGTCTTGTCAGGGACTGGAATTCTGCACTGCAAAACAAAATACAGAAAGATCCCACGATTTCAGCCTGCTCTTTAAGGGAATATTACCTCTCAGGTTTAGCAAATGGGAAGATGATAAAGTATCTTAGTTAATTCAAGGTAAAACCCAGAGTCCTTCCAGTGGTCTACAAGAGCCTATGTGATATGGCTGTCTGCCCCTCTTACTAATCTGACCGCCTGCCACTTCCCCGTAGGTCACTCCATTCTCAGTGGGCCTCTTGCGCTTCCTTGAAAATGTCATGTGACCTGCCTCTTTGCACTGCCTCTGCCGGTAGATACATGGTTCATTCTCGTTCTTCTTCTAAGTGTTTACTCAAGAGTCACCTTCCCAGTGAAGTGTGCCCCAAGCCCTCCTTCCCCCATGTCGTTCCTGCTTCTTTTTGTCTATAGCAGTTGTCAACCTCTAACACACTATATAATTTTCTTATATATTATGTTTGTTGTTTACTGTCTCCTCCCTGCTCTTAGCTAGAATGGACGCTCTGTGAGGACAAGGATTTTTGCTGGTTTGGTTCACTGTTGCATCCCTAGTGGTTAGATTCGGGTCAGCTGTATAGTAAGCGCTAGGTAAATATTTGTTGAATATTTACAGTGATTGGGACACTGACTTTCACTTTCCACTTGGAATCTTACTTATGTGATTGTTACTACCATACCCTCTTGACCCCAGGGGTACTCTGTTCCCCTTTAATGAGCAAAGGTGAAAACATCTCTTGGTTCTGCTTTGGCGTAATTGAGATAGGCTGGAGAGTTCAAGAAAATGTTTTTGTTTTTGTTTTCATTAGGGGGTGTTCATTTTATTTATTTATTTATCTATTTTTATTTTTGGCTGCGCCGGGTCTTAGTTGCGGCATGCATGTGGGATCTAGTTCCCTGACCAGGGATCGAACCCGGGCCCCCTGCACTGGGAGCACAGAGTCTTACCCACTGGACCACCAGGGATGTCCCCAAGGAAACGTTTTGAGTGTTAAGAATAATGGAGAAATGAGTACAGAAAATGCAAGAAGTGTAATGGTCTAGCTTATAGTGTATGACGCTTGAATCTGTCTTAGCTAGCTGGCTCTGGTATCTTGCATGCCCTATCCTCGTCTACCCATTTATGAGAAACCTAATCTTAGCTTCGAAGGACTCGTACTGACCTTGCCTTGATGTCCTTGCATGTGGCTCCATCTCATAATCTGCTACTGAGGAGCTTCCCCCCGTACATCTTCACAACTATCAATGAGACCAATGGAACATTCATTTTCTAGTTTGAGTATCAGTCAGCTTGGGCTGCCATAACAAAATACCACAGACCGAGTAGCTTAAACAACAGACATTTGTTTTCTCGCAGTTCTGGAGACTGGAAGTCCAAGATCAAGGTGCCGTCAGAGTTGGTTTCTGGTAAGACCTGTCTTCCTGACTTGTAGATAGCCACCTTCACATGGCCTTTCTTCTGTGTACACTTAGAGAGAGAGATCTCCGGTATCTCTTACTCTTCTTATAAGGACACCAGTCCTATTGGATTAGAGCCCCACCCTTATGACCTCATTTAACCTTAATTATTTCCCTAAAGGCCCTGTCTCAAAACACAGTCACATTGGAGGTTAGGGCTTCAACATATGAATTGTGGGTGGGAGTTGGGGAGAGGGGACACAGTTCAGTCCGTCAGCGTCGTCTCTTTTACTGGAACGAATAACATTATGCTTCAGCTGAGATGGCACACAGGTGGCATGGCCTTCATTAGCATTTTAGCTGGCATTTACTGAGCGCTAACCATGTCCCAAAATGCGTGCTGGATGCAGGGGATATCCTGTACCCTGCCATCATGAAGCCCACGGCTCAGCAGAGGAGACAGACAAGGGTGACAAGTACTGTGAGGGTGCATCTATGTGTCAGGGAAAGCATACTTGAGAAGATTGTGTAATATTCTTGCAGATCTGTCAATAAATATATCCATAGTTACAGCACCATAGCATATAGTGTACTAATACGGTAATAACACACATATACAGCAACGGGAAGGCAGTTCCTTCCACCTCTAGCCTAAACCCTCTTCCTTGTCTTCCCCTGGCTTTAGTCCTCCAGCCCCTCTCCCCAACCTTGACCCCCGCCCAACATTTTTCCCTTTTATTTTAACAATCCATGACTTTTCTTTTCATTCGCTATAGAAAGTTACTGATTTTTTTTTTCTCAGTACTTTTCCTTAACAAGTTGAGTTGAACATTTAGTTCTCTGTTCTCATCTCTTAGCTTTCTGCAGAGGCAGTTCCTGATGCTAAGTGAAAACTGTTCCCATCAGAGTCTACTGTTTGCCATTAATAAATGCTAAAGGAAATTGTCAGCCAACATTAATGCTCTGTTCATAAAATTGCAATTACTGATGCAGCATTTTGTGAAGTTCTTACTATATAAATGGTGCAAGTGATTTGATCAGTTACGACTTCTGAGAATTCCACACATAGTAAGCCAACATTTCTTTTTCCTTCTCAGGGGGATACACATAACATTAAATTAAGTTTGTTTTGCTTGCCATACATTTTAAACTGAGCTGGCTCTCCTGCCTGTGCCCAGGCGCGTTTATGAGAGTGTAACTGATTTCTCTCACAGCATGGACATCGAGGGAGCAGCCTTCTCCTGCCTCAGTCTCATTAATGCTTCATGGTCTTGAAATATCAAAAAGCGCTTGCTACTTGCCTTAGTGCTTTATGACCCTGTGATAAACTACCAAGGCTCCTACCAGACACCTCCTGATTCTGATGGCATGGCTTTACCTCATAGCACACTCCATGAAGTACTCAGTCTAATAGATATTATTTGTGGTCCTTCTCTTTTCTGTTGGTTCTGTTCCCAAGTCTTTGTATATAATGTTTCTAGTCCTTGGGTTGTAAACTTCCCCAGACAGGTGACGTGCTGATACTTAGGTTGAACTTATTTTCAGTAGCTTTTATAATTGTGTAGTAGAGGCTTTTAAAAAAGGTTTTTTAAAAAATCTTTTTTCTTTCCTATTATCCTTTCCTTTTGTCTTTCTATTCCAATTTTGCTTGTTCATTCATCCATCTGTTCTTCTGTCCCTCTACCTGACATTTGTTGAACATTTACTAGGTGATAGTTGTTGTGGAACTTTCTTGGTCCTCTTGACCATAGCCCTGGGCTTCACATACTTCTTTTGTTCTCTGTAAACCATTTTCCTTTTCCATCCTCACATGGAATATTTTCTGATACTTTGATAGCTGTCGGTTGTAATTAGTGAAGTTAATTTCTTCAGTAGATGATTCTCTTTTCTCTTTTATTAGCTTTAGAATTTTACTGGCCTTGTTTTGTAAATAGGTCTATCACAAAGGCTATTATACAAACAGGAAATAAATGTGATTTTTCTCTTTTTTTTTCTTTCTCAATATTACTATAACTGACTTATGGTACCTTCATAAATGGAGAAACTGTCACTCTCAAGTAGAAATACAGTGTGAGCTGCACATGTGTTTTTTTAAAAAACAGCTTTATTGAGATGGGATGCACATACCATACAATTCACTTATTTAAAGTGTGCAATCCACTGGTTTTATTATATTCATAGAGACTGTACTTTAAAATTTTCTAATAGCCACATGAAAAATGGGAAAAGAAACAGGTGAAATTAATTATGTATTTTATTTAACCCACTGTATCTAAAGCAAGTGTGATCAATGTAAAAGAATTTCCACTGCTTCCTTTTTTAAATTTAAATTCATTTAAGTTAAATAAAAAATTTAAATGTCATTTCTTAGTCGAACTAGCTTCCTTTTAAGTGCTCAGCAACCACACGTGGTCAGTGGTTATAACCGTATTGGACCATGGAGCTCTAGAAGGACAATCTTGTTGCAAGATGATACTGCCTCAGGCAACTGTAATATTTATTGAAAATGTAAATTTTCTGACTGTTTGGTAATGAGCCTGTTTTGGAGCATGAATCAAAGTTATTTGACTGACATGGTTGAGAGACAGTGTGTTTATTTGCTGTTGGACAGTGAGAGAGGAGGTAAGTTGCAGAAGAAAGTCTTGCCAACGTGACTCCAAGAGGAGGCAAGAGTTGGCAAAAGGTTTCACTTGGGCTATAGCTTTCCCATTCGTACACACTTATCCTCATACACGGATGCACTTAGTTGATATTAAGCACCTCTTTCTCATTTCTCATAAAGAACTATAATTTTGGCTTTTGTGTCTAGTTTGTCCCATGAAGCTTTTCAGTGTTTTCAAGGAGCAAACAAAGGTATAGTGTTCTCTTTTTCTAGCCTTTTAATCTGCTATCTCCTACATGTTTACTTTTTCCTACAGACTCTTTACCACCAACTTAAAAATCATTAAACAATTTTAAAGTATGAGAAGTGGTAGTAACTTCAAGTGCTCCAAGATGTTAGTCAGGTAGTTAGTTACTGTCATTTGAATACTTGGAGCTAACTGTATTGACTGGAAAAGTCTGGCAGTTGCTCAAAAGATTAAACAGTTTAACCATAAGACCCAGCAATTCTACTCCTGGATAGATACCTAAAAGAAGTGAAAACACATGTCCGTACAAAAACTTGTACATGAAGGTTCATAGCAGCGTTACTCATAATAGCTAAAAAGTAGAAACAACCCACTGTCCATCAGTGATGGGTGGATGAATAAAATGTGGTATATCCTTACAGTAGAATATTTTTTGGCAGTAAAAGTATGAAGTACTGATTCATTCTACAGCATGGGTGAACTTTGAAGACATTGTGCTAAGGGAAAGAAGCCTATCACATGCTGTATGATTGTATTTATATGAAATGTCCAGAACAGGAAAATCCATAGAGACAGAAGGCAGATTAGTGATTGCCTAGGGCTTGTGGGGTTGAAAGAAGATGGGGAGTGACTCCTAATGGGTATGGGGTTTCTTTTTGGGGATGATGAAAAGGTACTAAAACGGATTGTGGTGATAGTTGCACAGTTCTGTGAATGCAGTGACAACAGCTGAATCGTACACCTAAGTGGATGAATTATATAGCGCATGTGGGTTGCATCTCGAAGTTTGTTTAAAAAAGTGCTGACAGGCAAGAGTTCTCAGCAAGTTCTCAGTAAATGGTAGTTCCTGTCCTCTCCACATTGGTTTTACCTTCTTTCCTTTATTTATTCCCCCTGAGATAAAAATAAAAAGAAATAAAAGCTGAAAGCCTTCTGGTCTTCCTGTATCTTAAAAATTTTTTTTTAATTAAGGTAACATTGGTGTATAACTTTATATAAGTTTCATGTGTACAGCGTCATATTTCTACTTCTGTATACACTACAGCGTGCTCACCACCAAAACTTTGGTTTCCATCTGTCGCTGTACAGTTGACCCCCTTTACCCATTTCACCCTTCCCCCACCCCCACCCCTTCCCCAGTGGTGACCGCCACTTTGTTCTCTGTATCTAGGTATTTGTTTTTGTTTGATGTGGTTTGTTCATTTATTTTGTTTGTTTTGCATATTCCACATATGAGTGAAATCATATGGTATTTGTCTTTTTCCATCTGACTTATTTCACTTAGCATAATTCCCTCAAGGTCCATCTATGCTGTTGCAAATGGCAAGATTTCATCTTTTCTTTTCTTCTTTTTTTTTTTTAATTAATTAATTTATTTTATTTTTGGCTGCATTGGGTCCTCACTGCTGTGCGGGGGCCCCCTCCAGTTGCGGAGAGTGGGAGCCACTCTTTGTCACGGTGCGCGGGCTTCCCACCGCAGTGGCCCCCGCCGTTGCAGAGCACAGGCTCCAGAGCGCAGGCTCAGTAGTTGTGGCACACAGGCTCAGCTGCTCCGCGGCATGTGGGATCTTCCCGGACCAGGGCTCGAACCCACGTCCCCTGCATTGGCAGGCGGATTCCTAACCACTGCACCACCAGGGAAGCCCTCTTCTTTTCTTATGGCTGAATAATATTCCATTGCAAATATGGAATTGTATATACATATACCACAACTTCTTTATCCATTCATCTATTGATGGGCACTTAGGTTGTTTCCATATCTTGGCTGTTATAAATAATGCTGCAGTGGACATTGGGGTACATGTAGCTTTTTGAATTAATGTTTTCATATTCTTTGGATAAATACACAGAAGTAGAATTGCTGGATAATATGGTAGTTCTAGTTTTAACTTTTTTAGGAATCCCCATACTGTTTTCCATACTGGCTGCACCATTTTACATTCCCACCAACAGTGTGTGGGGTTCCTGTAGCAATCTTCTTCAGCCCAGATTTCAGTGCTTTCCCGACCAATCACATTTAGCGTTTTTCATATGTAACTTATATTATTTTCTTTTGATACTTATGTCTTGTAGATCTTATTATACAGTGAGACCCTGTAGAGAAAAAACATTGGGGCGTGTGTTTAACCAGGGGCTATGCTTAAGCGCCTTGCCTGTATTCTGTCATTTAACCCCTGCAGTGACCCTGTGCCTCCACAGTTAATGAGCAGCACAGGTGGCATGTGAACCGAGGCCCGTGGGCTCTGAAGTCCACGTCCTAACAGCTGTGCTGCTCTGCCTTCTTGTGAGCCCCACAGCCTCAGGCCCTGGGCTCTAGTCCATATGTTACATTTTTGCTAATTGATTGTTGTGTATTCTGATACTTGTCCAACTTTTTTCCTGAAATACTCCAAGAGATACATGAAGATGTATCACTAGGTGTCTTGTGGTATAGTCCGAAGGCTGCCAGCCACAAACACAAAATGGCTTTGAAATCTTATGTTTAATCATGAACAGTTGTGTAAATCCAGCACTTTAGTCTTTACATGTGTGCATTCAAATATAAAATTCATCCCTCCCTACCCCCTCACCCCCAAATCACAGTAAAAGTGTTCTTGGAGTCCTGTTCATCTGGTGTGATCCAGGTGCACTGAGGTATATGTCAGAATATTTTCAGAAGCACAATTGTAGAATCTGTTTCTCAGCTTCAGATACTATTCTCTAATACTATCAATATACATCCAGCACTGACTTCTCGTCTTAACTTCAAACTCATGTATCCAAGTGCCTATTTGACATCTGCATTTGGACGTTTAATCAGCATCACAGCTTCATTCTGGTGGCGATGGCCTGGACTACAGGGAGAGCAAAGAAAGATGTGCAGAATACGCTAGACTACAAGTCCAAACCTCTTTTTCCTCCAATTTTCCCCATCTCAGTAAATGGTACTACCATCCACCTAGCTGCCCAAGCCAAACACCTAGAAATTATCCTAGATTCTTCTTTTTTATTCCCACTACATCTAATCCATTAGCAAGAGCTATTGATTCTACTTTTAAGATATCTTGAAATCATCCCCAGCTCTTCTCTTTTCTTTGCTTTCCCTGTTGTCCAAGCCATCACCACCTGCATCATGCAGTAGCTACCTAACTAATCTGCTTCTCCTCTTTCCCTTTACAATTCTTCTCTACACAGCCAGGGTGATGTTTTTAAAATGCAAATCTGATTATTTTACTCCCCTGCTTAATAGCCTCCAGTAAAACCCAGACTTCTTGGCCCATAAGATTATTTGGCTTGGCCTCTGCCCGCCTCTCCAGCCTCATCTTTTACCCTCATTCACTACATTTCTTTCTTTCTTTTTTTTAATTGTTATGGTTATTTTTAAAATTTATTTATTTATTTATTTGGCTGCATCAGGTCTTGGTTGCAGCACACGGGATCTTTCGTGGCGGCACATGGGCTTCTCTCTAGTTGTGGCATGTGGGTTTTTTTCTCTCTAGTTGTGGCACGCAGGCTCCAGGACGTGTGGGCTCTGTAGTTTGCGGCACACGGGCTCAGTAGTTGTGGCGCGCGGGCTTAGTTGCCCCGAGGCATGTGGGATCTTAGTTCCCCAACCAGGGATTGAACCCGCATCCATTGGAAAGTGGATTTTTTACCACTGGACTGCCAGGGAAGTCAGTCCCTCGTTCACTACATTTCTATCACACTGGCCTTTCTGCTGCTCCTAGATGAGGAGAAGTTCAGTCTGTCCTTAGGGCCTTTGCACTTGCAGTTCTCTTTGCCTGGGATGCTTTGATCTTAGATAGTCACATGGCCGGCTCCTTGGTGTCATTCAGATCTCAGCTCAGATAGGCCTTCCCTGGCTGCCGGATCTGAATTAGACACCCATGCTTCTAGCCACTTTCTGAATATGTTACTTTCAACTTTTTCTATTTTGTGTGAAATTTTCTTTTAT